>NC_077229.1:251645568-252845568 GCF_027887165.1 Monodelphis domestica
GGGATGATATGGAACATGGAATTTGGGAGTTATCCCCAAGCAAGAATATATCTCATTTAAAACAGAATCAGTAAAATGACTCCCCCTATTGGAATCAATATGTGCTGGCAGGCCAAAGTGAGGAATAATTTCTTTTAAAAGAACCTTAGCAACAAAAACTGCTGTGGCTTGGGCTGTAGGAAATGCTTCAGGCCATCTGGTCAGTTGGTTCACTATGACCAGACAAAATTTATATTGTCCAGCCTTTTGCATTGCTATAAAATCTATCTGCAGGTGCTCAAATGGTGTGTAAGCCAGAGGTCATCCACCAAAGGTTTTACCATGAAATGCATGTTGATTATATGCTTGGCAGGTAGAGCAGGCTGAACACACTTTAGAGGCTATAGTAGTTATACTAGGGGTTATCCATACTCTCTTAACAGAGTCCACAATGCTCTGGGTACCAAAGTGACCATTTTTATGAATAGATTGGCAAATTTGGTGATAGAAACTTCTAGGGAGCATACGAAAAGCATATCTAAAATCCATATAAATTGTTGCCTTATCCTTGGCAATTATATAAGCGTGCTTCAGAGCTATGAGTTCTGCTCCTTGAGAGATAATGTTAGAGGGCAGTGAACCTGACCACTCTGGCAAATTCTGAGACTATGGCAGCTCCAATGTAGCGTATGCCATCCCTCATAAAAGAGGAACCATCAGTGAATAATACCAGATCTGGATTGTGTAAGGGAGTGTCCAAGATATTATCTCGAGGCTTTTCTGCCATGGACACTAGTGTTTCAAAACTATGTAATGGTTCTCCTGAAGTTGGTAAATATGGAAGCAAGGTGGCAGGGTTAAGGGTTGAACAGTGTTTCAAGGTAATGTTTTCATTGTTTAACAAGGTTATTTCATTCCTTGTAATTCACTGATCAGAAAATGCCTGTGTTCTATGCCTTAGCAAAAATGCTTCTACCCCATGTGGTCACATAATGGTTAATGGGCATCTTTATAGTAGATCAACAACTTTTTGTCACTAGTAAGGCTGTAGCAGCTACTCCTCTAAGACATGGTGGTGCTCTTGATGCTACTGGGTCCAGTTGGGCAGAATAATAAGCAATTGGGCCCTGAAAAGATCCAAAAATCTGGGTTAAAGCACCTGAAGCTACTCTTCTTCACTCATGTACATACAAAGTAAATGGCTTGTTGTAATCTGGGATAACTACAGCAGGGGAAAACAGGATACACTTTTTTACATCTGATAGATATGATAAGTGTTCAGGCTCTAATTTGAGGGGTTCAGGGACCAAATCCTTTGTTAGTGCTATAAGGGGTTTAGTAATTTACCCATAGCAAGGAATCCATTGTCTGCAAAACCCTTTTGCTCCTAAAATTGCCCTCAACTGTCTCTTAGTGGTAGGAGTGCTTAAATTTTGAATATTTTCAATCTGCTTGGGAGAAATATAATGAGCACCCGCAGTTAGGATTAATCCCAAATATCCTACTTTAGGGAGACACCACTGAACTTTATCCTTTGAGACCTTATGTCCTCTTTTGTGAAATTCCAAAAGAAGGTATTTGCTATCTTCCTGACATGTTTCTGTATCTGTTGAAGCCAAAAGTAGATCATCTACATATTTGACTAATTTGCTATTTTTAAATGTTATATTATCTGTATCTGGACTCAAAATTTGCTCAGATAAACTCGGTATTTCCACAGAACCCTGGGGCAGCTGACTCCATGTAAATTGTGAGCCCCTCCAGGTGAAAGCAAAAATATGCCTGGAGTTCTCATGTATGGGTATGGAAAAGAAAGCTGAGCACAAATCTACTACTGTAAAGTAGGCAGCTGTGCTAGGAATAGAGGAAATAATAGTATTTATGTTGGAAACTAAGGAGTGTCTTTTTATAACATGATTATTTATAGCCCTCAGATCCTATACGAATCTGTAGAGTTCTTGCCATCGGGCCCCCTTTTTGATGTTTTAACAGGCAGAATGGGTGTGTTGTATTCAGATTTAGAAGGGATTATTATTTCCTGTTTAATTAATGAGTTAATTACTGGGGTAATACCCTCAATTGCCTCTTTTGAGAGGGGATACTGAGGAATGGAAGGAGATGGGATAGATTTAGTTTTTATCCACACAGGAACAGCAGATTTAAGTAAGCCTACATCAGAAGAAGATGTGGCCCAAAGAGACTCCAGTATATCTGCAGGTATTTCAAAAGTGGGAGGTTCTTTTGCCTCTTGGCTCTCTGAGAGCAGTACAGGGAATAAATTTAATCTGAGCAGTTTTAAGATTCACCCCATATTTGTAGGATACAAAACACATACAAAATTATCAGTTTTTTCTTCTGTACTACTAATAAAAACCAACAACATGAGAAAGAGAAAAATTCCATTTAATGTAAGCATAAAAAAATAAAATATCTGCGAATCTACATTCCAAGAAAAATTCTGTTAATATATGATCACAACTCTGAAACACTTTTCACACAAAAAAATCAGATCTAAATAATTGTAAAACATTAATTGCTAATGGGTAGGATGAGCCAATATAATAAAATAACACTTTTCCCTAAATTAAGGTGAAGTAAAAATGGATACATTACTTAGAAATAAACAAATTAGGAGAGCACAAAATATTTTCTCAGATCTGGATAAGGGAAGAAATTAAGTCAAAATAGAGGACAACATAAGATATAAAATGAATGAGTTTGACTTCATTAAATTAAATGCTTTATGCCCCCCCCCCCAAATAAACCAAGAGTAAAAGGAAAAAATCAAGTTGGGGAAAAATTTTAAAGCAAGTCTATTGGACAAAGATTATTTCTGAAATTTATATAGAAATGAGTTGAATTTGTAGCATACAAATGTGACATGGAAATCACTTTAAAAGACTGATATATGTTAATTTAAGGTCGCCAAGGAATTCAGCTTTGTAATTCCTAAATGAAAACTCAAGTCAGCAGTCAACCTTTTATAGAGTTTAATTACAAACATTAGGAAGAAAGGAATTAGAGATAGAGAGAGAGAGGGAGAGAGAAAGGGGAGAGAAGGGAATAGGGCTTAAATACCCCCTCTGTTTAGGCTGGGCCAAAAGGCCCAAGCCCTTAGATAGCTGAGGCAAAGAAAAGAGATCAGTCCCTATCACTCACGTGACCAAAATGGAGAAACAGTCTCAGGGGTCTCCACCTCCAGCTTCCTTCAGAGCAAGCTTCTCAGAGCACAACCTCTCAGAGTAAAACCTCTCCAACCACCCCTCAGTCCTCAGACCCCGCTATTTTTAAGGAAACCATCCAAGTTCCCTCCCCTCAGTTCTCACATCTACCAATCACTGTCCATGTCTTCCCTGTGCCAATGGTGGCTCTAGCTTAACCCAGGACCACCCAGAGGTCTGTGGCTTTGCACATGTCTGTTGAAAGTCATATTTTCAAATAATTAAATCTTGATCCTTTGCTAAAGCCCTTCCTAAATCCTGTTACCCTGAGTAGGGTGGAGATTGGAAGTTCCAAGACCTGGTTCTGTCATTCCAAGTATCTCTATTGTATTAATTCTAAAATCAATCATGACTCAAAGAACTTCCTGTTCTATGTTTCAGCATAGGTCAAAGCCCTTTCCATTGTTCAGCAAAAGGTTTCTGTCCTAAAGTAATCTTAAGTAGGGAGGAGAAGGGTCCTTCTTCCATGCCAAGGGGGTTCACATTCCAATAGACTATCAGTAGGAAATTTTTCAAGTATGAAATTTCCCAATGGTGAAATTTCCAACATTTATAAGTCTAAGAAATTTTAAGGTTTACACAAACCACTTCCAAACTGACAAATGGTTAAAATATTTGAACAAGTTATTGCCAGATAATTAAATTAAAACTATCTTAATTTGTATGAAAAACTACTTCAAATCAGTCATCATTGGAGAAATGCAAATTAAAATAATTCTGATGTACCACCTCATAACCATTAAACTCTTTAACATGACAAAAAGGGAAAATGAAAAATATTGGAAGAAGTTTGTAAAAATCTGGACACTAATACATTGCTGATTGAACTGTGAACTGATACAACCATTCTGGAGAGTAATCTCATACCATACCCAAAGGACTATAAAACTGTTCATATCATTTGACCCAGAAATACCACTAGTAGGCCTGTATCCTGATGAGATTCAAGATAGAGGTAAGGAATATAACTCTACAAAATTCATCATAGCAGCTCTTTTTGTGGTGACAAAGAACTGAAAATTGAGGGTATATAAATCAATTAGGGAATAGCTAAACAAGTTTGTGGCATATGTTTGTTATTAAATGCTATTGTGTAAGAAGGAATGACAAATAGGAAATTATGACAGAAAACCTAGATAGATTAATATGAAGTAATGGAAAGTGAAGTGAGTATAAACAAGAAACAGGAGCATGTTTTACACAGTAACAGTAATAATATACAATGATAAACCATGATAGACAACTATTATGAACAAAGAAAGGATCCAGGAAAATTCCAATAGACTCATGACAAAAAATGGACATCCACCACCATAGAAAGAACAGATGGGTGTCAAATGCTTATTGAAACATACTATTTTTAATTTCTTCCATGAATTTTTCTCTAGTACAAACAACATGTCTTGTTCACAATAAGACAGAGATAAGACAGAGAGAGAGAGAGAGAGAGAGAGAAAGAAAGAGAGAGAGAGAGAGAAGGAGAGAGAGGGGGGAAGAGAGAGAATTGGATTGAAAAATATCAGAAAACAAGTGTTGAAAAATTGTATAATGTAATCTGGAAAAAATAAAATATAATAAAAATAGGAAAGGAATATCACACATAACAAATAGCAAAGAAACCCATTTATTCAAGCCAATTGCAAATGAAATCCATACAAGCTAGAATGATTAGATTATACCAGACAATACACAGCATGAATGAACACTCCTATGAAAAGTTACATATCTCAAGTTAACTGCAAAATTCCCTAATCTTTCTCAAGAGGAACTTTTCTTAAGTCTCCAGATAGAAGCTGGAAACCAAGGTAATGAGTTTTGGGATTGTCTACACATTTACTTCTTCCCAGATTCTTTCTCTGCCTCTAGAGTTTTCTCTCAGAAGAGAACTTGGAACTACGTGTGTTATCTCTTGAAGCCAGAAGTGAGAAGAACCATCTGCCTCCCCTAAGCTTTCACCACTTCCCAGTATCAAGAAGGCACAGAATCAGGTAATAATTTTCTCTAACAAAGATAAGAGTCCTAAGTAAATATATAAGGCTTAAAATACAGGTTACATAATTGTTGTTGTTGTTAGTAAAATTAATAATTATTATAACAAGAGCAGTTCATAGGATCATTCTTAAGATTTATAACTTTATGAAATCTCATATGTCATCTTTTGCAAATCCTGCCATTTTACCAATGAAGAAACTGAGTCCAAGAGAGGATAATTGACTTGTACTGTTACAAAGAGAATAATCATTAAAAGCAGTATTTGAACTTCTGTCCTTTGAGTTGTGTTAGCACGTTACCAAATATACCATCACACTGCCTTCTAATTCACCAGGCCCTGAAAGCTGCTATAATATTTGCAAATTGTATCAGAATACAAAGAATTCTAAAATAATCCAAGAGAATACTAAAATTTAGTTTTTATACAATCAGGAATCAAACCTCCGGCAACAGATGGGATGAGAGAAAGAATAATGTGAGAAACTGTTTCAAATTCTTGGGAGACTCACCTTGATTCCTTCATAATCAGACCCAAAAATCAACCTACAAAAATTATATGTAATTATAAATTGTTCTTGTTGATATTGCTATTGAGTCGTTTCACTTTTGTTCTACCATTTGTGATTCTATTTGGGGTTTTCCTGGCAAAGATGCTAGAGAAGTTTGCCATTTTCTTCTCCAGATCATTTTAATTATGAGAAACTGAGGCAAACAGGATTAAGAAATTTGTCTAATATTACAAAGCTACAAGGTTTGTGAATTGTCTTCCTAATTCCCAGACCATTGTGATCTCTCTACCATGCTTCCTAATTGTCATTATGCCCATTGGTGTACCCTAACACTTCTTTCAGGATTCTTTTGTGTTTTGACTTTCATCATAAGACTGCAAGTTCCTTTAGAGCAACAACTTTTTCTTATTTGTATCTCCACAATTTAGCAGTATGCCTAGAGTAGAATGAATTGAATTGAAGAGGCCACTACTTTAAGCCTATTTTCAGTTGATTTATTATACTCTCTGAAGTATCATGTTTTGAGATATTGTTAAGGATTTTTTTTGATTGTCTCTGTAATAGAATGTGTCTTCTCTTTGAATTACTAGAACTGATTATTATTTTTGTTGAATTATAATCCATAAAGAATACATCAATGACATCCTTGTTTCAACATGTTATTAATATCATAATATTGGAATCTAAAACATGATACTTGAAAAAGTATCATAATTATAAACAGGCCCAACTCTGATGGCCTCTTTGATTAAATTCAATTAATCCAATAAAAATTTATTAAGCACCTACTCCTTGACAGGTATCTTGTTAAGTTCTGTAGATGTGTATTGTGTGTCCTTTGTTTCAAATGTGCACAATTACATTATAGCTGATGACTTGACTCACAAGTGAATTTAAGTGAGGCAAGTGACAGCATCCTGAGATTCTTTCTTCCAAAGTCATTGTAGTAGATCATCTTAGTATCTCTGGTGTCTGACCAAATTCTAGGTGTTCCACATCATCTGCTACAGTCACTTTCATGTGTTTCATGGTTGCTGGAACAGCTTGTTTTCATCTGGCCATTCTGATTCTGAAGATGCTGGAGTAGAGGAGGCTCTGAACCTCCAACACTTTACACACACACACACACACACACACACACACACACACACACACACACACCACACAGAAAATAAGTGACCTCAAAACAAATGAAAATATATCATAATGGGTTAAGAAGAGAGAGTCACCTAGGCAGCACAATATCTGTGGGAACCAATAAGACTTGAACCCACCCAACACTCTGCTACTCCACCAGATGCAACAAAGCTGCAGAATAGGAACAAGCCCAGCCTGAGTCACTTGGCACAGGCATAAAAAGCAAAGATGGGAGGGGAGGGTACAAACTGAGCTCAAACCAGTAGGCACGGGTAAAGAAGGCAGAATGGGCAAGAACCTATGCACTCCCATGTAGCAACAGAGCACCTGAGGCAGAAGAGCATCAACATAAAATACTGACCCAGTCTAAGCTACTTTGCAAGGTTATCAAAGACAGAATAGAAAGGAGACCAAAACATTTCCATGTGGCTTTAAGCAGTGAAACAGCAGAGTGCCTGATGCAGCAGAGTTCAGAGCAGGGGATTTGTCCATCCTATGCCATTTGGCAGGGTCAGAGAATTGGCATAGCAGGAACCATCCCAGCCTATGAAAAACAGCAATGGAACTGATAACATAGGGAACTGAATGTAACTGGACAAAACAGTTGCAGGTCTCCTCACAGAAAACTAGCAGGGGCACAACTTAAACACACTGTGAGGAGCAAAGGCAATCAGAACTACCCCCAGTACCAGAAAAGTATATTATCAAAGCTAGGAACAGAATTCCCTAGACAAAGAAATTCAACAAATTGAAATGATAATGGAGGTGGGGACTAGAAAATTGAGTAAAAGATAAAGAAAAATCCCTGATCTTAGAAAGTTATCTTATTTTATTGTTTGTTTTTTTTAAACAATTTATTTTATTTTTAAATTTTATTTTATTTATTAATTTAGAATATTTTCCATGGCTACATGATTCATGTTCTTTCCCTCCCCGCCTCCCACCCCCTCACATAGCCAATGTTCAATTCCACTGGATTTTACATGTATTATTGATCAAGACCCATTTTTATATTATTGATATTTGCACTAGGGTGATCATTTAGAGTCTACATTCCCAATCATATCCCCATCAACCCATGTGATCAAGAAGTTGTTTTTCTTCTGTGTTTCTGCTCCCACAGTTCTTTCTCTGGATGTAGATAGTGTTCTTTCTCATAAATCCCTGAGAAATGTCTTGTATCATTGCATTGATGCTAGTAGAGAAATCCATTACAATTGACTATGTCACAGTGTATCTGTCTCTGTGTATAAGGTTCTCCTGGTTCTGCTCCTTTCACTCTGCATCAATTCCTAGAGGTCGTTCCAGTTCACATGCAATTCCTCCAGCTGATTATTCATTTTAGCACAATAGTATTCCATCACCAATATATGCCACAATTTGTTCAGCAATTCCCCAATTGAAGAGCAACCTCTTATTTTCCAATTTTTTGCCACCACAGAGAGAATGATTATGAATATTTTTGTACAAATCTTTTTCCTTTATGATTTTTTAGAGGTATAAACCCAGTGGTTGTGTGGTTGGATCAAAGGGTAGGCAGTCTTTTAAAGGCCTTTGGGCATAGTTTCAAATTGCCATCTAGAATGCTTAGATCAATTTACAACTCCACCAGCAATGTTCCAATTTTGCCACATCCCCTCCAACATTCACTACTTTCCTTTGCTGTCATATTAGCCAATCTGCTAGGTGGGAAGGGGTACCTCAGAATTGTTTTGGTTTGCATTTATTAAAAGGTTATTTTAATGACACAGATCAAAATATAAACTCAGAAGAGGACAATAATGCCCAAAAGGAAACATATAAAGTTTCTAATTAGAGCATGAAAGGATGTAAAACCCCAAGAGGACCATTGGAAGAACTTGAAAAGAATTTCAAAAATCAAATAATAGAGAATCAACAGAAGAAAAACTCAACACCTTGAGAAACAAATCAATGAAAAAAACAAATTTCCTAAAATTGCCCTGATAACCTCAGACAAGAGGAAAAAAACAGAGATCACGATAATTCACTCATCCCCTACTGAAATATATCCTAAAATAAATTGTCAGGTCTATTATGCCCAAATTCCAGAATTCCCAGGTCAAGGGAAAACTACTGTAAATTTGAAGAGGAAATTTGACATTCAAGAGAGGAATAAAACAGTAAAGTGAAAACTGAAGTGTTTTATAAGGTAGAATTAAGTACATTGATACCTGGGAAGTTGAAAATTGAAATACATAATATATCTATGATACTTAAGATACTGAAAAATTGTAATGAACTTAAACTACTTAAGATACCTAAGAACTGTTTCACTATTAGAGAAATGAAAAAGAGTATATGAACTTGGGGAGCTGAGAAATGCAGAGATAGAATTAGTTAAACTATCTTATGAAGATGTGCATAAGAGTTAATATAGTGGAGGAAAAAATGGTTGGGAAAGAGGCCCACGTCTGAACATTATTCTCATCAGAATTAGCTCAAAGTTGGAATAAAACTGATATTCAGTCAGCTATAGAAATAAAAGAAGGGGAATGGATAAAAATAAGGGTGTAATTGGGGTGTTGGTAGTTTTAAACAAGACATCTATGAATAATAAAATGTTAAAAGGGTAGAAAGAAAGAGGTAAATGAAGAAAACAAGACGAGGAAACACATAATTACTAATCATAACTGTGAAGGTGAATGAGGTGAGCACACAAAACAGAAAAAAGATAGAATGAATTAAAAACCAGAATCCTACAATATATTACCTACAAGAAACATTTAAAACAGAGACATATATACAAACTAAAAGTAATGAGGTGAAACAGAATCTACTATGCCTCAGCTAAGATAAAAAAATAAGGATGCCAATCATGATATCGGACAAAGAAAAAGTAAGAATCAATCTATCAAAATAGAAAGGAAGGAAATTACATCTTGATAATAGGTAGATACTGTAGATACTGAAACAATATCAATACTAGTAGTGGTAGTCTCTCGGTGATCAAGAATGACTATTGTCTTTGTGGAGTTTCATCTATTGATGTACCCTCATGTGGCTTTGGAGTCCAAAGGCTGAGGCGCAAAGTTTGTGGCACATGGGGCATGGCACTCCAGTTGTTACAGGAGGTGCGGGTGTGGCCTGGTGTTGGCATTCACGCACAGCTGCAAGATGTCAACTTTGCTCATCTTCAAAGGTGGTGGAGGCATGGTTAATGTGGGTTCGCCAGCTGCTTCTGTCAGAGGCAGCGAGTTCTAGTTGCTCTGGTGTAATGCCAGCCCACTTCAAGTTGGACTTTAGCTGATCCTTGAATCTTTTCTTTGGTCGACCTTGATTCCTGAGTCCAGCTGACAGTTCACCATAGAATACCTGTCTTGGTATTCGCTGTGGGTCCATGCGGATGACGTGTCCAGACCATCATAGCTGGGTTTTGAGGACCATGACTTCGATGCTGGAGGAGTTGGCTCTGTCGAGGACTTCCTGGTTGGTGATTCAGTCCTGCTATCGGATCCTCATGATTGACCGGAGGGAGCCTTGGTGGAATTGCTCCAGCTGTTTCATGTGCTTCCGGTACAATGTCCATGTCTCACAAATATACAGGAGCGAGCTGAGGACCACTGCATTATACACTTTGAGCTTCATCGCAGTGCTTACACCTCTGTGTTGGAGGACTTTGCAGCGCAGCTGCCCGAGTGCCTGGCTGGCCTTTTGGATCCTGGCATTAATCTTGTGGTCTAGGGACCTGTCGCTAACGATGGTGCTGCCCAGGTACTTGAAAGTGTTGACATTAGAAAGTTGCGTGCCATTGATTGTAATGCACGGCTGGTTAGTTGGCCTCCCTGGTGCAGGTTGGAACAGCACCTCTGTTTTGCTGAGGCTGATAGTCAGGCCAAACAGTTTTGTTGTGGTGGAGAACCTGTCCACAATG
This sequence comes from Monodelphis domestica, assembly GCF_027887165.1. Classification (NCBI taxonomy): domain Eukaryota; kingdom Metazoa; phylum Chordata; class Mammalia; order Didelphimorphia; family Didelphidae; genus Monodelphis; species Monodelphis domestica. The sequence continues at coordinate 251,656,299 of NC_077229.1, forward strand.
GTTTGGAGATGATTTTCTTGGTGGGCCATGAGAGCACAGTCATCTGCAAAGAGAGCTTCCAGGATGAGTCTCTCTGTTGTCTTTGTTTTTGCAGTCAGGCGGCGAAGGTCAAATAGTGAGCCATCCAGTTGGTATTTGATGTAGACGCCCAGGTCTAGATCCATCACAGCATGTCATAATACATGGGTGTAAAATAGGTTGAATAGTACCAGAGTAAGGACACAGCCTTGTTTCACGCCATTGGAGATGTTGAAGAGATCAGAAGTCTCTCCACGAGATAGGACTTCCCCTGTCATGTCGAGATGAAAGAGTTGGATCAGTTTGATGAATTTTGCTGGGCAACCAAGCTTGCTGAGGATCACCCACAATACGTCCCTGTTCACTGTGTCGAATGCCTTTGTCAGGTCTATGAAGACAATGTAGAGACTCAGGATCTGCTCAAGGCATTTTTCCTGCATTTGCCTCACCGTCAAGACCATGTCGATGGTGCTGCAATCTGGTCAGAAGCCACATTGTGATTCAGGCAGGTTCTGCTCTGAAACAGATGACAGGAGTCTGTTGAGTATAACACGAGTAGTGAGATGCCTCTGTAGTTGTCACAGGCTGCTCGTGTGCCTTTGTTCTTGTACACGGCTATGATGGAGGCATCTCTGAGTTCTGGTGGCATGTCTTCCTCTTCCCATATGCTGGTCAGCACTATGTGTAATGCCTGGAGCACCTTTCCATTTAAGGCCTTGTGCACCTCGGTTGGGATCCCGTCTTTACTGGGTGCCTTGCCTGCACTCATTTGTTTAATGGCTTTTTGGACTTCCTCTATTGAAGGAAGGACGTCAAGTTGTTCAATGGTGAGATTTGGGGGGAATCTGGTCAAGGGCACTTTGGTCAACTGAAGAGGGTCGGTTGAGAAGCTGACTGAAGTGTTCTTTCCACCTGTTGCTGATGCCTTTTTTATCTTTTATGAGAGTGTCACCGTCAGAGGATATCAAGGGAGTGGTGGTGGGTTTTAATGGCCCATAGACAGTCTTGAGGGCACTGAAAAATTGTTTGTAGTTTCTCGTATCAGCAAACTGCTGGATTTCTTCTGCCTTTTTTTTCCACCATCGGTCTTGCATCTTCCTGATCTCATGCTGCGCTGTGGCTTGGAGAGACTTGAATCTGTCCTTTTTAGGAGCAGAGTTTGGGTTATTTTGCCACTCCATAAAGGCTTTGTTCTTCTTGCTCAATAGGTCTTCAATAGCAGTGTTCTTCTCATCGAACCAGTCCTGGTGGTTGCGTTGTTTGGGGCCTAGGACTGCCTTTGATGTTTTGGGGTGTATGTGGTGCTCAGGGAGGGGTAATATTTCTGGTATGGAGGGCTTGTTGTGCCTTCCTAGGGCAGCTCTCCAGCCTCTGACCCGCACTTGACACCCAGCTCTCACTTGTGACTCCCAGTAGCTGCTAGCATGTGGCAGCGGCCACACCCCGGGCAATGGCTTCACAGGCCGGCCAAACCTTGTGAGGGTAGCCATCGGGTCGTCGACCTATGGTGAACCAGGGTTTTGCTCATCCAGCATGTGAAGACTGCTTCGGCTGAACAGAAAGAAGAAACTAATAAGAAGGTTCAACGGCTGAGAGGGCGATGCAGCAAAGCACTGTGGAGTGCTTAGGGCGTGTTGGAGCACAACTATCAATACTAAACATAGTAGAAACTGCATATGTCAAAGGAAGAAATGGAGAGACAATATTGTTAGTGGGACACCTCAAAAATTCTCTCTCGGAGCTAGATATATAAAATAAAAAATAAACAAGAAATAAAATAAGGGTATAAATATAACTTTAGAAAATTTGGATATGATCAAAATCTAGAGAAAATTGAATTTGAATCACAAGGAATTCAACTTTCACTTAGCTATACAAGGCATGCTGGAGGGGATGTGGGATAATTGTGACAATATTTCCACTTCTGGTGAATTTGTGAACTGATCCAAACATTCCAGAGAGAAATTTGACATTACTCCCAAATTTGATACATTTTGTATAATACTTTTGATCCAGAAATATGACTACTACATTAGTATACCAAGAGACTTTAGAAAAAGGAAAGGACTTATTTGTACAAAAATATATATTGCAGCTCTTTTTGTAGATGCAAAATAATCGGAAATTAAAGGAATGTCCATCAATTGATGTATTAATTACTGAACAATTTTGAAAGACCTAGAGGCATTGATGCAAAATGAATAATAGAACTAGGAGACCATTGTATATAGTAGTATCAATATTATATGATGAACATTTGTGAATCACATAGCTATGCTTAGCAATATAGTCATTGAAGAAAATCCTTAAGGTCTTATGAAGAAAAAATTCCACCACCAGAAAAATTACTGATGATATCTGAATGCAGATGGAGGCATGCTATATTTCACTTTATTTCTTCACTTTTGTTTGTTCAAGTTCTCTTTTACAAAATAACTATTATGTTAAAAGGAGTCCAAATGTAATTGGCTTTTAAAAGTATGTTTTGCAGTCACTGTATAATAATGAAATATTTCAGTTATATGTATGGAAAAGTTTGTATAAGTGCTGTATCAAATTTCGATACACCACTCAAAGGGTAGGCCTGATAGGCCATTTGTAGCCAAAACATTATCTGAGTAGTTGACAAACAAGTAAAAACATTAAAGATATGTTTTACTAATAATCATGTAAAAGAGGAAGGGAGGACTAGGACCAAAGGATTCTCTAAGCTTTATACTCTGGATACCCAAGCCACCTTTCTATGGGCCTCACAAAAGGTGGTCTTCAAAGATCTGCCTTTTACTATACTCTCTATCTATAAACCCCACACTGTTTAGCTATCTTAACCTAACCGGTTCTTTAAATTAATGGTAGACAAGTTTATACTTCACCAAAATATGATAGGTCTGAACTCTTGGTGAGTTCATCCTCCTAGGGCTAAGCAAATATGGCTCCAGGTCTACCCCACAGACAGGCTTTACTGGGCACTATCAGATCTCTTTTAAGTAGTCAGGAAATACTCAGGACATAGGATCTCACAGGAACACAGGTGGGAGAAAATGTGGAGGCAGGGTTGACAGGATCTCTCATTAGGATATCAGGATCTCAGGATAGCAGGAAAGCAGAAACCTTCAACTCCCCAGGGAATAGGCTGGCCAACTGACACTTAAATAAGCCACAGACAAACCAAGTCACAGAAAGTCATCTTTCTGATCTCCTTGAAAGACAGGAACAACCTGCTTCCAACTGCCTAACTGTGTCCGGTTTTAGATCTTTCACAGGCTCTAGAATAGAGACTATAAAGTTCTGTGCATGAGGCAAGGTCCTCTGTGAAAACTCTTGCCTTTAGACTCTTTTGCAAAATCTTGATTTCTTTCTCTCTCACAATAGTCTAATTTCCAATATATTTCCTCTCATCTTATTTAGAATATTTGCATTAAATACACTGCTAACTTGGACTAGGTAATTCAGTACATTTACCATCAAGTCAATTCTATACTGATTTGGGAGTGTATGTATCCAGATTAACTCTTAACAGCTTTAAGTTAAACAAAAAGAAACAGGGACTTGTGCCAGGAATTCTCCAATAGTGCTTTTCCATCAGTAACTTCCCTGTAGGGGAAAAAAAAGGTCAATTGCTATTAATTTATATTTCCAGCTTTTTATGATGGATTTTAGCTTTGTATTTGTACAGTGGCTGAGTGAAACATGTTGCCATGAGTTGATGCTATAATCAATAAACAAGTGATTTTAACCAGAGGGGGAAAAACAAACTCTAAGATAATTTAAAATACTTAAAATAACTTAAAATACTTATAAAACAAACCTAGCAATAATATAACATAATACAAAGCACTCTTCATACAAATAAAGTGGGACCTAAACAACTGGAAAAACATTAATTCCCCATGGATAGACCTAGCCAATATAATAAAAATGATATTGCTATCTAAACTAAATTATCTATTCAGTGCCATATTTATTACACTTAAAATAAAAAATAACAACAAAGTTAATAAGGAAGAACAAAAGGCAAAGCATATCAAGAGAACCAATAAAAAATGAAGTAAGAAGGCCTACCTATACCAGATTTCAAATTATACTTAAAAATAGTAATCATCAAAACAATCTGGTACTGGTTAAGAAATAGAGTATTGTATCAGTGGAATAGGTTATGTAATAAACACAGGTCAATTAACATCTATTGCAACTTGATGTTCTATAAAACTAAAGATCTGAACTTTTAGGGACAGAACTCACTATTTGAGAAAAAATGCAGAACACTGTGGCAGACAATAGGCATATACCAACATCTCATGCTATACATCAGGATGAGATAAAAATGGATATTTGATCTAAAAATAGAATGTGACACTATTAAACACATTTTACAAGAAACATGAAAAAATTGCTTTTCACAAGGGAATAATTTATGATCAAATAGGAAATAGAGGATATTATGAAAAATGTAATGGACACTTTTAATAACATTAAATTGAAAAGTATACAAACAAATGGTATGCAAGCAAGATTTGAAGGGAACCAACAAATTTGAGCAGGGGGATTATAACAAGTGTCTCTGACAAAGGTCTCATTTTCAAATATATAAAGGAACCAAGTCAAATATATAAGAATATAACACATTCACCAATTGATAAATGGTCAAATAATATGAATAGGCACTTGCAGGAAGATATTAAAACTTATTTTTTCTTATATTCCTTATATATCCTATATATTCCTTAGAAAAGGAAGAAATAGTTATGTGAAAAATGCTATAAATCAATATTGATAAGAGAAATACGTATTAAAACTATATAGTGAGATACCACCTCACACCTATGAGATTGCCTAACATGACCAAAAAGGAAAATCAGAGAGAACATTATACAGAGACAGATCAACTGTGGCAGAATCTAATGTAATTGACTTCCTTATTACCAGGAATACAATGATCCAAGACATTTCTGAGGGACTTCTGAGAAAGAACACTACATCCAGAGAAAGAACTGTGGGAGTAGAAACACAGAAGAAAAACAACTGCTTGATCACATGGGCAAATAGGGATATGATTGGGGATGTAGACTCTAAGCAATCACCCTAGTCCAAATATTGCTAATATGGAAATAGGCCTTGATCAATGACACATGTAAAACCCAATGGAATTGCTTGTTGCACAGAAGTGGGGCTTGAGGAGGGAGGGAAAGAACATGAATCATGTGACCATGGAAAAATATTCTAAATTATCACCTATCAGACAATTTATCACCTCAGGGAGGGGAGAAGGAAGGGAAGAAGAAAATAAAAGTTCTAAAATTTCCTTAATATTGTCATTTTTTTCTACATATAAGTGAAAAAATAAACTTTTTATTTTAAAAAAGTGAAAAAAAATACTTGAAACCAAGTAGAGTACTTGTTGGAAAATGTTGTAACTTGGAAAGTGCTGTATCCTATATAAATTAAGGTTTTGAAAGAATTTATTTCTTTACCTTTCAGTGTGTCTAATCAGAGGGGAAAAGCAAACAAATGAATTGAGAAGCAAAAATGGAGTCAATCATCATGATGATAAAGATTTCAGGTGAATGCCTTCAAGGGAAGTTGAAGAGAGGGGAAAACCATAATTATTTTTACCATATTGTTTTCTTGGGGAAAAAATAAAGAATACTTTAAATTCCCATTCCATGAAATTATGCAAAAAACTTTCCAGAAGTATTAGATCCATATGAAAAAGAAGAGACCAATGTAATCCACAGAATAAAAACAAAGAAAAAAAGCAAAATAAATTGAAATCTCAAAGAAACTTCATTGACAGAAGGATATATATAAATGAAAATAACATACTTATCTTAGTTAGAGGAGCAAATAGAATAAATAAAATAAAATTGACAAGGGTACCCAATTTAATTTATAGTTTAATCACCATATGTATCATAAGCAAATAAGCAAGATATCCATAAAGCTAGGTAAGATTTTTAAAAAAATTACAAATAATAGCTAAATATAAAAAGTAATGATAAAATTATGAAGGCACATAGAATTTTAATTAATTTTATAGAGTAAAGAAAAGTTATTAAAACTTTCTAACTGTTAAAAATAACAAAAATACACTAAATAATCAAGTAACAGAAGGATTTAAAACAATGATTTACTAATTCTTATAAATCTTCTTCTATTTATATGAATTTTCCATATATAAAAGCAGCATTGAGAAAACAAGCCCAGTAATGTTATGAGGACTTATTTCTTCATTTAGTATTATATGACTTTTTATTAATTATTTTTAATTGAACTACTATCCAAAAAATGTATATATTTTTTGTGCATTTTTATATTTTGGTAATGTTACTATGCCCTAATACATAATGTTTGTTAAATTTTCATTCACTACAGATATACATGTATATATATGTATATATATACATATATATATATATATATATATATATATATATATATAGTGAAGATTGGATTTGGCTATCTCCTGATTTTAACAATGAAGATACTTAGATCTTCCTTTATTGTAAAGATAAAATTGTAATCTCCTGATTGTAACAATGAAAGTACTTAGCTCTTCCTTTATAGTGAAGCTAGAATTATAAACTACAGTCTATTTTTAGATTTTAATCTACAAAAATATGTTAACTCGGTATTCAAATAGATCTACCCATTTTAACTATAAAAATGTGTTAAGTAACTACAAAAGGTGAATTTACCAAAAAATGTGTGAAGTAACCCAAAAAGATATAATCTAACCAAAGAAGGTGAGAACTAAAGAATGAGCAGTCCTGGAGGAAAGTGTCTGCTATTATGGGTAGATGTGAAATTTAGAGGAGGTGACACAAGAGAAAAAGAACTTTAAGAGGATCAAAGGTGAGAAGAAGAGATATTTGATTTGATTCAAGGAGATCAAAGGAGCTCTCTGACTGGGAGGAGTGATAGGAAGACAGACACCCAGACTTCTTTAATTTAGATGGTCACCATAGGTGAGTGAAAGGCTGACTTAGTGACCCTGCCTATCTGGAGGTGGGAAGCATCTTCTTGAGACTCTCTTCCCCTGTATGGGACTTAGAAATTCTGACTGGTATCAGAAGAACCCAGAGATCTCTTTCTCTCTCTCTCTCTCTCTATCTCCCTTTTTCTCTCTTCCTTAATATCTTTCCTCTATTGTAAATAAAGTATGATAAATTTCATTTACTTTAGCAATTCATTTTGGGATTTAGAAATTAAATCCCTGGCAACCACCTAATTAATATATTAGTCCAATTTTTAGCACTCTCATTTAGAAGATACCATAAATCTTTTAACTCTAATTCACATAGCAATTTATTGTATTCTATATCTTGCTTTATGTCTATCTTTCTGGTAGACTTACAAAAAACACAGAAGGAACTAAGAATACTTATTTCAATATATCAGATTTTTTGTATTCCTTAAGAGATCATCTGTGATTAAAATTAATTCAATTGAATTAAATAAAATCAACGCCCACATATATTTAATTCTTCCTCCCAGCAAGGAATCTATGAATTAATGTGCAGTAGTAGAGACATAAAAGGATAAAGTTTTGTGACCTGCATTTATATCCTCACTCTGATTTTAGTAACAGAATCTGGTAAGCCTCTCTGAGTCTCAACTTCCTTTTCTTTGAAGTAAGTTGATTGAATTAAATAAGACAAGTATCCTCAGCTTTAAATATTTTATTCTGTGATTTAAGTCAGTTTAATTCTCTGAACAATATTTCTACGTCTATGAAATGAAGATTGTATTATATCAAATACTTAGGAGGTTACATGTAAGGATCAAGTGAGGTTATGTAGATAAAGTTGTTCATAGCTTGATAAGCATCATATATACCAGTTATTTCCTCAGATATTTTAGCTTTATATAATGTTACATTTAATTTCTATGATTTCTTTTCCCTGCCTCTTTAAATAATTTCATTTCAATTTTTGCTCAGGAACTTCTCTAGATTACAACCTGACCAGGGCCTGTGATGGTTCTTTTCATTGTGTAAAGCCTCTCTGTTAACAACCCATTATAGCAAAGCAGTTGAGAGTTCAACTAGGTAGGATTTCAATCCCACATGAAATTGGTACAGTGTTAAAGGTGAATAACACTCTGCTTAGATCTGTTTTCACAAAATGGACTGTTTAGAGAGAGACAATATTTGCCATCAGCTACATTTCCTCTTTTCTGTGATACAAAATAGAATGTTGTTGTTTTTTTCTTCACTCCTCTGGGAAGTCATATTTTATAAATGTTCAAAGAGGTGTGGAATTGATATTTTAAAATTCAAACAATTCATAGGAAAGCTTGTAATTATAAAATCGAAGACATTTATTCTGAAATAGTGGGTTCTGCTGTAAATAAAGAAATGGTTTCTTATGAATGCAAAAGGACAAGTATAAGTAATTTTACCTGTAATTGATCAATTGCAATTATACAAGTCAAAATCACAATTATATGAAACATCAAGTGTTATTAAATATCTCCTATGTGTGCCAGGCACATTGCTGGATCATGGTGTTACTAATACAAAAAGAATGAAAATTCCTGTTGGAATGAGTTTATGTTTTATTGATGAAGTATAAGATATGTGACATATATATGCATATTTTTGTCATTGTTTACATATATGTATGTAACAATATAAAATTGGTAAATAAAATAAAATACATGAGAGATTGTTAAATATATGGTAGTTTGAAAGATGGGTCACTAGAAGTATGTGAGTTCAAAAAGGCTTTGTATTTAGCAAAATTTCCTTCATTCAATTCATGCAAAATACATTTATTAAGCACATTTTTTCTGTCTAAAAGCATGTGAGATTAGAGAGAGAGACAAAAATTTAGGTAAAAAATCTGAACTTCAAAGAGTTTCTGTTGAAGAAGATTCTCCTAGATTTATAGGTAGATAGATGGACAGATAGATAGAAGATTATATTATAAAATTATATATGTATGTATATATATATTATAGCATTACAAGCTAGAGGAATTATTACAAACCTGATATAGAAAATGTCATTTCAGTTAACATTTGTAGGCAACTAGGAATTCTAAGAAGTAGACAGAAGGGGTGATCACTTTTGAAAATAGAAGATGGCCTGTAAAAATCATGAATATAGGAGATGTAATATTGTATATGTGTGTGTGTTAGCTGCTCGAGCACTTTTTTTTTAAATCTTTACTTTCTTTCTTAGTAACAGATCTAACCCTGAAATGCTAGGCCTACACAAATGGAGATGTAATTTTTAAGTGATGATATGAAACTGAGCAATTCATCAATGAATTCCTTACAAAAAAGCCTCAGGGTCAATTGGGTTAATGCTACTTCTATCAAATGTTTAAAGAAGGATTAATTCTAATACATTATAAAATATTTGAGACAATAGGAATTTGGAACAATAGGATGAGAAAGGAAATCTACCAAATTCTTTTTATGATGCAAATATAGTGTTAATACCTAAACTAGGCAAATTAAAAAAAGAGAAAGAAAACTAAAGGCCAAAATGACTAATGAATATTGATGCAAAAATTTTGAATAAAACAGTAGAAAGGAGATTATGGCAACATATCACAAAAATCTAACACTATGATAATGTGGGATTGATGCCAGAAAAGTATAGTTCAATATAATGAATACTAGCAGCATGATCCACCCTATCAAAAACAATGTCAACGGACAACACAGAAAAATCTTTTCACAAAATACAAAACTCTTTCCTATTCAAAACACTAGAGAACAGTGTGATTAATGGAATATTCCTCAAAATAATAAAAGGGCATATATCCAAAACTATCATCAAATATTATCTGTAAATAGAACCCTTCTTATTAATATCAGAAGTGAAGCAAGGATTATCTATTATCACCACTATTATTCACTACTATACTAGAAATGCTAGCTATCACAGTAAGAGAAGAGATTGACAGTATTAGAAAAGGTGATGGACAAATAAAGCAATCACATGCAGATAACAAAACTTAGAGAATTAAAGAAAATAAACACCCAAAAAAACAATCAAAATAACTAACCATTTTATCAAAGTTGTAGAATATAAAAAATAAATATCTAAATCATCAGCATTTACCTGTACTACCAATAAATCGCAACAGCAAGAGATAGAAAGAGATATCCATTTAACGCAATTATAGACAATATAAAATACCAAGGAGTCTTCCTATCAAGGCCACAAAAGTGTACACACTCTTTGACTCTGAAATACTAATGCTAGTTTTATAACCCAGAGAGATTAAGCATAGGAGTGTAAAATAGAGATTTTGAACCCTAGACTTCAATCCCCAGAAGTCCTTGTTATTTCCCAGAATTCCCTATAATCTCACATGAGTCTCCACCTGGGTGAGATCACAATTGGTATTTAACTGGCAGTAACGCCTCCCTCTCTCTCTTCCATTCCATGGCAATGATGTAATAAGTAAGCTAAGAGTGGGGATTCTGAATTGGCTAATCAGCCAGGGGCACATGGTTACATATTTGTATCTTCTTTATTCATCTATTTCTAATAATCCTTAATAAACTTCATAAAATATAATATTTTACTAGTAGAGATACTAATATAATTTTTACCGTTAATGGCAACCATAAGTCAGATGAGAACTTCTCTATTTTTTTTTAAAGATAGCCTAGATAACTTTTTTTAAGCAATGTTTCTCCTACCAAGGCTTTTCAGCAAAGCTTCTGATTCAGCTCACTCCTGCTGCCTGATCCTGCCTCCTGCTATCCGCTCCTGCCTCTAGCCATCCAATCTGGACCTGCTTGACCCAATTCCTCTCCACCCAGGTTTCAGCCCTGCCCTAGCCCCAGCAACTCTATTCCTGATCTTTGACCTCCAAGCCAGATTGCTCCAGGCCCAGTCCCAGGACCCAGGCTGCTGGTAACTGCCCCTGTGTCTTCAGAATCACAAACCAACTGGTAAAAACTAGGGTGTTCTTTCCTTAGGCAACAATTAGCCTCCATGTGGCAGGGGACCTGGAGTGGGGGGGGTGAGGAGAAGGAAGAGACTTTTCCAAATATGAAGTTAAAAGTATGGCATATTCTATGAGAGAGCAGTTCATTGCCTATATCAAAGGATATTTTTTGAGTGCACTTATCCTTTTATTTACCTTACCTGAGATTCATGAGAGAAATTCATCTCCCTGCAACTCTTTGCCATTTGGGCCTGCACAATTTGAGATTCCTAAAACCCATGTTCACCCTTGCTGTGGCATATTTGTCAGTTCTGACAAAAGGCATCTCAACGAATAAAAAACAAAACAAAATAAAACAATGAACTTTAAAGAGAATGGGGGTTATATTTTTAAGGCTTTTCAGACTCCAATGTTTTATGAAAATCTCTATATTTTATTGCATTTTGATGATTGTTTTGTTTAAGATTTATTTTTTTTTGCTTTTAAGTTTATATGTTAATTTATATAATACTATTCTGCTACACTGAATCATTTTAATGTACTGGGTTTTAACCACTGTTATATTCTGTTGCTTTTCCCCTACAACTATAATGAACAAATATTGAATAAGCCCATATAAAAAACAGCCTTTTTTCTATTTTGGCTTTGTAAATTATCACATAGAGAATGGATAGATTTCATCAAAAACTGGTTAGAATTTTATAACAACCTTTAGAAAATTTAATGAGGTAAATATCTCAAATTGATTTTAAAGGATCTTTAGACATGATTTTTAGATTTTTTTCAGCAACTCTAATCATTTTGCCTGCCTCTAACAGGAGGTAAGATCCATTTTAGTAGTTGAAGTGAAATATAATTATAATCACCACCTCCCACATTTATAAAAATGTGAATGGATGGGACATCACAGTATCATACCAAATGAATTGAGATATTAATCCCAGGGCATGGGACCCCTGCATGGCTCCCAAAAGAGGAGCATCTCTCATTTATAACTCTTCAGCTCACTTTACCCATTCACCAAAATGATATCTAGATTTCTTGATGATATTCTAGACCCAAATAAGTTTTACTTTGTTTAAAAATATGTTTGCCAAGGTTGAAACATTGCTACCCCTGAAGAACTTGTGACAAATATCCATTTTCTTTAAATACCATACAGCAGACTCATGTTAAATATGATAGTGGGTTTGTTTGCTATTGTCATTAAATGGGCTATTATAACTTTGGGGAATTTGATACCTTTTGAATTTGAATTACATATTATACAACTTTTTTTTTTCATAAAAAACTGTTACCTTGTGAAATTCATTTGCTTGTTCTCACAATGGATCATGGCCAGGTATGAATAGGAAATGGATCTTATTTTTGGTGAGAAACCTTGTATTCTATATTTTCTTAACTGACACAGTGTATCAATGATTATAAGCTATATTTTTTATTTTTAAAACTCTTTTATTGTTATATTTTTCTTGCATATGCAATATACTATTTCAGTTTTTTTAAATTTTTTCTCTCCCTCTTTATATTTGAAGCATGTCACCAGTATTAAGATTTTCTTTAACTTTTTTGATTTTGCAGTAATATAAGTTTAAAATATAAAATATATTTGCTATTATGTCAATGTGTTCCCCAAAAGTTTGACACTATAAAAATGATGCCATTAATTGTTTAAAAAAATAATGGGACTTTGCTTAATGATTCTGTCTGATTACAGAACAAGATAATATAAAAAGAGCCATTATGTGCCAAAGAAGCACAAAGCTAAACTGCATAGTGTCATTAGAGCACGAGGTCAAAGGGACCAACCAATCCCAATGGGGTTGATGAAAATTTTGAGCCATGACAAGAGATTTTTTCAAGGCTTTTCAATCACCCTCTTTGGGAGGATGTATAATTATTATTATTTTCAATTGCAAAGTTTAAATTCCTTTTGAGAAGAATTTTAGGTTAAGAAACATGATACATCTCCAAATCCAGAAAGTGAACTGTTTGGAGAAGACACCATGAAGATGCCTCCACAGACAACATGCTGCACCACAAGATCCAGAGTGAACTTTGGGATGCGGTGATTTGAATTGTGTAGGTTTAAATGCATTTGTTTTGTATGTATACTCTTATGCCAAAGAGTACTGCCCCCTAACTATCTTTTTGTCAATGCACCTAGCAATTATTGGTTTTGTTCTCTTTTCCTCATCCTCAAATTATTGAAGTTTCAAAGTTGGTATATTTGCAAAACCCATCGGAGAGACTAGTCTTCCTCAGGCCTCAGAGGGAAAGTAAAATGGAGATTTTGTACCCTAGACTTTAATCCCCAGAATTCCTTGGTATTTCCCAGAATTCCCTATAATCTCACATGAGTCTCCACCTGGGTGAGATCACAATTGGTATTTAACTGGCAGTAACACCTCCCTCTCACTCTTCCATTCCATTCCAGTGATGTAATAAGTAAGCTAAGAGTGGGGATTCTGAATTGGCTAATCAGCCAGAGGCATGTGGTTATATATTTGTATCTTCTTTATTCCTTGATTTCTAATAATTCTTAATAAACTTTATAAAATATAATATTTTTATTAGTAGAGATACTAATTTAATTTTTTACAGATGTGAAGGACCTACAAAAATATTTATAGCAATACTTTTTGTAGTGGCAATGTACTGGAAATTGAAGGGATGCACTAAAAAGTTGTTGTATAAGATTGTAATGGAATGTTATTTTGCCTAAAGAAAATATAAAGATGATTACACACATGCACACACACACACACAAACTGGAAAGACATATAAAGTGAAGCAAAGTGAAGTGAGGAGAACCAGAAGAACATTATACAACAGAACAACAATAGTGTATATCAAATTAATAATGTACCATGATCAACCATGTGAATGACAATTGTTATCAACAATGAAAAGATTGAAGACAACTCGAAAGAAGTCATGATGAAGAAAGGGGGAAAAATGAACTTCAGAGTCAGCAAATTGAAACATGCCATTCTTATTTTCTCCATTAATTTTACTCTAGTTCATATAATATGTCTCCTTTCACTATTTGATGAATAAGGAAATAAATATTTCTGATAACATACATACAACTCTGTCATATCACTTGCCTTCATAAGGGGCAGGGAGAGTTAAAAGGGAATGTGAGAACATGGATTGTAAAATGTTAGAAAACAATAATTAAAATATTATCAACATGTAATCTGGGAAAAAATTAAAAATAAAGTGAAAATATGACCAGTCCAGTCTGTTTATTGAGCTTTAGTGTCTCTTTATTAAATATAGAATCAAATATAATGTCATGTTTGTCATTTAAATTGGTAAAGGTTTTAGTTGAAGAAAGCTGATAAGATTTGAAGCAAGACAAAAGTTTCAACAGGCATTCATGTTTAAAGAATACCCTTGAGTCCTAGGAGATATTCTTTTTTTAAACTATTTATTTGATTAATTAATTTAGAATATTTTCCATAGTTATATTATTCTTGTTCTTCCCCTTCCATTTTCCCTCCTCAATGCTGTGACCAATGAGCAATTCCAATGGGTTTTAAATGTATCATTGATCAAGACATATTTCCATATTTTAATATTTTCAATAGAGTGATCATTTAGGGTCTACATCCCCAATTATATCCCATCAAACCATGTGATGAAACAGATGTTTTTTTTTCTGTGTTTCTACTGTCACAATTCTTTTTCTAGATGCTGATAATGTTCTTTCTCATAAGTCCCACAGAATTGTCTTGTATCATTTCATTGCTGCTGGTTGTGTTCCTTTTACTCTGTATCATTTCTTGGAGGTTGTTCCAGTTCACATGGAATTCCTCCAATTCGTTATTCCTTTTAGCACAATAATATTCCATAACCAACAGACACCACACTTTGTCCAGCCATTCCCTAATCAAAGGGCATCCCCTCATTTTCCATTTTTTTTGCCACCTCAAAGAGTTCACCTATGAATATTTTTGTACACTTATTTTTCCCTGTTATCCCTTTGGGGGTACAAACCCAGCAGTGGTATGGCTAGATCAAAGGGCAGGCAGTCTTTTAAAGACCTTTGGGTATAATTCCAAATTGTCTTCCAGAATAGTTGGATCCATTCTCAACTTTACAAGCAATGCATTAGAGCCCCAATTTTGCCGCATCCTCTCCAACATTTTTTACTTTACTTTCCCATCATATTAACCAATCTGCTACATATGAGGTGGTACTTCAGAGTTGTTTTGATTTGCATTTCTCTAATTATAAGAGATTTAGAGTACTTTTTCATGTGCTTACTGATAGTTTTGATTTCCTTATCTGAAAATTGCCTATTCATGTCCCTTGCTCTTTATCAGTTGGGGAAATGGCTTGATTGTTTTTGTAGAATTGATTTAGCTCCTTATAAATTTGAGTGATTAAACCTTTGTCAGAGGTTTTTGTTATAAATATTTTTCCTGGACTTCCGGTTAAGATGGCGGCTTAGAGAAAGCTAAAGCTCAGATCTCCGGAAAACCCTTCCCGACCGATCTCAAACGATAAGCTCCTAAGGCGCCGAAACTCAAAACGATCAACAGCACAGACCCTGGGAACCCTCCTCCTGGACCTGGACCCGGTTCAAAAGGTACGGCTCCCCTTAAAAGCCAGAACCCGAGATCCCTCGGACCTCAGGGGTAGGAGCGCAGAGTCCAAGGCTCCCGGAAGCCGCAGCCCGGCTGGGCTCAGAGAGCAGAACCCTCAGGGCCTTCTACAGTCCCGGTGAAAGTTACTGCCTGGGGCTTCCGCTGCAGAGAGCTGGTCGAAACAACAGCAACCCTCAGGGCGGGCAAGACAGCCTCACAGGCTGGATCCTGCTATCCAAGTCTCAGTGAAAGTCCTCGCCCTCGGAGCTTGGGCTAGCTGCAGCCCATCCCCCCGCAGGCCGATGAAACAGCCTCACGGCCAGCGATTCTGAAGGCAACTTCCGGAAAGCGAGCCGGGGGAGAGTGTGGCCTCGTGGTCCGACCCTTCCATTCCAGTTCCAGTGAGGCATATTCAGTTTAACCCAGGGAAAGCTCATAGAACTATCTGCCCAGGACTGCCTCTGAACAACAGACAGAGGCAAGAAAAACTAATCCTCCACATTCAGAAATGGCAAACTCCACAGAACCACAGAAGCCCCAAAATACCAAGAAAAATAAGAAGAAAGGGGCAACTTTGGACACATTCTATGGAGCCAAAATACAAAATACAGAGCAGACAGAAGATAATATAAAAGAAAATGCTCCAAAACCTTCCAAAGGAAATGGAAACTCTCCACAAACCTATGAAGAATTTGAATCAGAAATGACCAAAAAGATGGAAGCCTTCTGGGAGGAAAAGTTGGAAATAATGCAAAAGAAATTCACGCATCTACAAAACCAGTTTGACCAAACTGTAAAAGAAAACCAGGCTTTAAAGGCCAGAATCAGGCAGCTGGAAGACAACGATCGTGTAAAAGAGCAAGAATCAATAAAGCAAAGCCAAAATACCAAGAAATTAGAAGAGAACATAAAATATCTCACCGACAAGGTGATAGATCTGGAAAATAGGGGGAGAAGGGATAATTTAAGAATAATTGGACTCCCAGAAAAGCCAGAAATAAACACCAAACTGGACATGGTGATACAAGATATAATCAAAGAAAATTGCCCAGAGATTCTAGAACAAGGGGGCAATACAGCCACTGACAGAGCTCACAGAACACCTTCTACACTAAACCCCCAAAAGACAACTCCCAGGAATGTAATTACCAAATTCCAAAGCTCTCAAACAAAAGAAAAAATCCTACAGGAAGCCAGAAAAAGACAATTTAGATATAAAGGAATGCCAATCAGGGTCACACAAGACCTTGCAAGTTCTACTCTGAATGATCGTAAGGCATGGAACATGATCTTCAGAAAGGCAAGAGAGCTGGGTCTCCAACCAAGAATCAGCTACCCAGCAAAACTGACTATATACTTCCAAGGGAAAGTATGGGCATTCAACAAAATAGAAGACTTCCAACTTTTTGCAAAGAAAAGACCAGAGCTCTGTGGAAAGTTTGATACCGAAAATCAAAGAGCAAGGAATACCTGAAAAGGTAAATATTAAGGAAAGGGGAAAATGTTATCTTCTTCTTTAACTCAAACTCTCTTCTATAAGGACTACATTTATATCAACCTATGTATACTAACATGTGGGGAAAATGTAATGTATAAATAGGGGCTAAAGAAAGACCAAATAGAATAATCATTCTCACACAAAGATTCACATGGGAAGGGGAGGGGAAGAAAACTCCTATAAGAAGGAGAGGAAGAGAGGGGGGGGGTTACTTAAACCTCAATCTCAGGGAAATCAGCTCTGAGAGGGAAAAACATCCAGATCCATTGGGATCTTGAATTCTATCTTACCCAACAAGGGTAAGGAGAAGGGGAAACCAAGGGGGGGAGGGGGAGAGGGAGAACAAAAAGGGAGGGAAAGAGAGGGGGGAGGGGGAGGGAACAAAAAGGGAGGGACTAAAAAGGGAAACATCAAGGGAGGGGACAAGGGGGACTGTTTCAAAGTAAATCACTGGACTAAAAGGTAGAGCCGAAGAAGAAAAGGTTAGAATTAGGGAAGGCAATCAAAATGCCAGGGAGTCCACAAATGACAATCATAACTTTGAACGTGAATGGGATGAACTCACCCATAAAACGTAGACGAATAGCAGAATGGATTAGAATCCAAAACCCTACCATATGTTGTCTTCAAGAAACACACATGAGGCGGGTTGACACCCACAAGGTCAGAATTAAAGGATGGAGTAAGACCTTCTGGGCTTCAACTGATAGAAAGAAGGCAGGAGTGGTAATCATGATATCTGATAAAGCCAATGCAAAAATAGACCTGATCAAAAGGGATAGGGAAGGTAATTATATTTTGTTAAAAGGGACTATAGACAATGAGGAAATATCATTAATCAATATGTATGCACCAAATAATATAGCACTCAAATTTCTAATGGAGAAACTAGGAGAATTGAAGGAAGAAATAGACAATAAAACCATACTAGTGGGAGACTTAAACCAACCATTATCAAATTTAGATAAATCAAATCAAAAAATAAATAAGAAAGAGGTAAAAGAAGTGAATGAAATCTTAGAAAAATTAGAATTAATAGACATATGGAGAAAAATAAATAGGGATAAAAAGGAATACACCTTCTTCTCAGCACCACATGGCACATTCACAAAAATTGACCATACATTAGGTCACAGAAACATAGCACACAAATGCAGAAAAGCAGAAATAATGAATGCAGCCTTCTCAGATCACAAGGCAATAAAAATAATGATCAGTAATGGTACATGGAAAACCAAATCTAAAACCAATTGGAAATTAAACAATATGATACTCCAAAACCGTTTAGTTAAAGAAGAAATCATAGAAACAATTAATAATTTCATCAAGGAAAATGACAATGGCGAAACATCCTTCCAAACCTTTTGGGATGCAGCCAAAGAGGTAATCAGAGGTAAATTCATATCCCTGAATGCTTATATTAACAAACAAGGGAGAGCAGAGATCAATCAATTGGAAATGCAAATGAAAAAACTGGAAAGCGATCAAATTAAAAACCCCCAGCAGAAAACCAAATTAGAAATCCTAAAAATTAAGGGAGAAATTAATAAAATCGAAAGTGATAGAACTATTGATTTAATAAATGAGACAAGAAGCTGGTACTTTGAAAAAAACAAACAAAATAGACAATCTAGTTAAAAAAAGGAAGGAAGAAAAGCAAATTCACAGCATTAAAGATGAAAAGGGGGACAGCACCTCCAATGAGGAGGAAATTAAGGCAATCATTAGAAATTACTTTGCCCAATTATATGGCAATAAATACACCAATTTAGGAGAAATGGATGAATATATACAAAAATACAAATTGCCTAGACTAACAGAAGAGGAAATAGAATTCCTAAATAATCCCATATCAGAAATTGAAATCCAACAAGCCATCAAAGAACTTCCTAAGAAAAAGTCCCCAGGGCCTGATGGATTCACCTGTGAATTCTATCAAACATTCAGAGAACAGTTAATCCCAATACTATACAAACTATTTGACATAATAAGCAAAGAGGGAGTTCTACCAAACTCCTTTTACGACACAAACATGGTACTGATTCCAAAACCAGGCAGGTCAAAAACAGAGAAAGAAAACTATAGGCCAATCTCCCTAATGAATATAGATGCAAAAATCTTAAATAGGATACTAGCAAAAAGACTCCAGCAAGTGATCAGAAGGATCATTCACCATGATCAAGTAGGATTCATACCAGGGATGCAGGGCTGGTTCAACATTAGGAAAACCATCCACATAATTGACCACATCAACAAGCAAACTAGCAAGAATCACATGATTATTTCAATAGATGCAGAAAAAGCCTTTGATAAAATATAACACCCATTTCTATTAAAAACACTAGAAAGCATAGGAATAGAAGGGTCATTCCTAAAAATAATAAACAGTATATATCTAAAACCAACAGCTAATATCATCTGCAATGGGGATAAACTAGATGCATTCCAAATAAGATCAGGAGTGAAACAAGGATGCCCATTATCACCTCTACTATTTGACATTGTACTAGAAACACTAGCAGTAGCAATTAGAGAAGATAAAGGAATTGAAGGCATCAAAATAGGCAAGGAGGAGACCAAGTTATCACTCTTTGCGGATGACATGATGGTCTACTTAAAGAATCCTAGAGATTCAACCAAAAAGCTAATTGAAATAATCAACAACTTTAGCAAAGTTGCAGGATACAAAATAAACCCACATAAATCATCAGCTTTTCTATATATCTCCAACACAGCTCAGCAGCAAGAACTAGAAAGAGAAATCCCATTCAAAATCACCTTAGACAAAATAAAATACCTAGGAATCTACCTCCCAAGACAAACACAGGAACTATATGAACACAACTACAAAACACTCGCCACACAACTAAAACTAGACTTGAACAAATGGAAAAACATTAACTGCTCATGGATAGGACGAGCCAATATAATAAAAATGACCATCCTACCCAAACTTATTTATCTATTTAGTGCCATACCCATTGAACTCCCAAAATACTTCTTCACTGATTTAGAAAAAAACATAACAAGGTTCATTTTGAAGAAAAAATGATCAAGGATATCCAGGGAAATAATGAAAAAGAAAAACACATATGATGGGGGCCTTGCAGTCCCTGACATTAAACTATATTACAAAGCAGCAGTCATCAAAACAATTTGGTACTGGCTAAGAAACAGAAAGGAAGATCAGTGGAATAGACTGGGGGAAAGCGACCTCAGCAAGACAGTATACAATAAACCCAAAGATCCCAGCTTTTGGGACAAAAATCCACTATTCGATAAAAACTGCTGGGAAAATTGGAAGACAGTGTGGGAGAGACTAGGAATAGATCAACACCTCACACCCTACACCAAGATAAATTCAAAATGGGTGAGTGACTTAAACATAAAGAAGGAAACCATAAGTAAATTGGGTAAACACAGAATAGTATACATGTCAGACCTTTGGGAGGGGAAAGGCTTTAAAACCAAGCAAGATATAGAAAGAATCACAAAATGTAAAATAAATAATTTTGACTACATCAAACTAAAAAGCTTTTGTACAAACAAAACCAATATAACTAAAATCAGAAGGGAAACAACAAATTGGGAAAAAATCTTCATAGAAACCTCTGACAAAGGTTTAATTACTCATATTTATAAAGAACTAAATCAATTGTACAAAAAATCAAGCCATTCTCCAATTGATAAATGGGCAAGGGAAATGGATAGGCAGTTCTCAGATAAAGAAATCAAAACTATTAACAAGCACATGAAGAAGTGTTCTACATCTCTTATAATCAGAGAGATGCAAATCAAAACAACTCTGAGGTATCACCTCACACCTAGCAGATTGGCTAACATAACAGCAAAGGAAAGTAATGAATGCTGGAGGGGATGTGGCAAAATAGGGACATTAATTCATTGCTGGTGGAGCTGTGAACTGATCCAACCATTCTGGAGGGCAATTTGGAACTATGCCCAAAGGGTGCTAAAAGAATATCTACCCTTTGACCCAGCCATAGCACTGCTGGGTCTGTACCCCAAAGAGATAATGGACACAAAGACTTGTACAAAAATATTCATAGCTGCGCTCTTTGTTGTGGCCCAAAACTGGAAAATGAGGGGATGCCCATCAATTGGGGAATGGCTGAACAAACTGTGGTATATGTTGGTGATGGAGTACTATTGTGCTAAAAGGAATAATAAAGTGGAGAAGTTCCATGGAGACTGGAACAACCTCCAGGAAGTGATGCAGAGCGAGAGGAGCAGAACCAGGAGAACATTGTACACAGAGACAAACACACTGTGGTATCATCGAACGTAATGGACTTCTCCATTGGTGGTGGTGTAATGTCCCTGAACAACTTGCAGGGACCCAGGAGAAAAAAACACCATTCATAAGCAAAGGATAAACTATGGGAGTGGAAACACCGAGAAAAAAGCAACTGCCTGAATACAGAGGTTGAGGGGACATGACAGAGGATAGACTCTAAATGAACACTCTAATGCAAATACTATCAACAAAGCAATGGGTTCAAATCAAGAAAACATCTAATGCCCAGTGGACTTACGCGTCGGCTATGGGGGGTGGGGGGGGGAGGAAAAGAAAATGATCTATGTCTTTAACGAATAATGCTTGGAAATGATCAAATAAAATATATTAAAAAAATAAATAAATATTTTTCCTAATTTGTTGATTCCATTCTAATTTTTTCTAATTTTCTAATCTAATCTAATAAAAAAATTCTAATTTTTGTTGCATTGGTTTTGTTTGTAAAAAATATTTTTAATTTAATGTAATTAAATTATTTATTTTAAATTTTGTTATATTCTCTATCTCTTTATTGGTCTTAATTTTTTTTCCTTTCCCTTAGATCTGATACTTTTACTATTCTATGTTCACTTAAGTTAATTATAGTTCCCTTCTTTATATTTAAGTCATTTACCCATTCTTAATTTATCTTGGTGTAGGGTGTGAGATGTTGATTTAAGCCTACTCTCTCCCATACTGTTTTCCAGTTTTCCCAGCAGTTTTTGTCAAATAATGTTTTTTTTTGTCCCAACATCTGTGATCTTTGGGTCTATCATATACTATCTTACTGAGGACATTTGCCCGAAGTCTATTCCACTTATCCTCCCTTCTGTCTCTTCTTTATAAGTGGAGGAGATAGCAAAATGCAGAATGAAATTGGGAATTAACTGTTACTCCATTTTAAAAAGAATGGTATGATATAAATAAAGGTCAAATATAATCTGAGATAGAAACTTTAGATAGCAGTTTGACTTTGTATTTTATTCAATAGGAAATAGGGGTTAACTGAATGTTTCAAACAGGCAAGTGACATACCCAAACATTTTGATATAGTTTCATTATAGGTAGGGCATTATGCTTCTATTGATATTAGAGTGACTCAAAGGTTTCTTTTTGACAAGCACTTAACCTAGGAATGAATTGACCTTGTTTTCCCTTCTTTAGTCAATTTTCAATCAAGTGCTGGGTTTTGTGGATAAATATTTCATTGCAGTCTCTGCATGTCTCTGAGTTTGTTTTTGTGTGTCTCTGTATGTCTGTTTATCTTTCTGTCTCTTCATATATGAAAATATGTGAAAATATATATGTATGTTTTCCATTTCTCCAGTTGGTGAGTTCTTCTCTGACACTTCATTTTTGGAAATTATATGGATCAGTCATATTTCATCCTTTGAAATTCACATTAATAACTGAGTTGTCTCCTCACTCTTCACCTGTGTTAGATTTAAAATAGTTTTAAGTGTTAAATAGTTGTAGATAAGAGAGTGGGAGCCATAAACGGTGATAATCAAAATGTTTTGGGAGCAAGGGAAATATATAACAATTATGACCGCTGAAATATGTTTTCTACTGTGTCTTGGTTTTATATAAATATAAGATGGTCGCCAGGGAATATATTCCCAATTCATGAATATGCCCAAGCCAACTGGGTTTTATAGAGAAATTTAATTTATAATACACTGATTAATCAATAGAAAAAGAGAGAAAGTAAGAAAGGAATAAGAATGAATAAATCAGTCAGTTGGTTTTATCACTCACCCAAGATCTCTCTAGGTAAGGCTTCTTATGCCTTCAAGAGAGCCTCCTTTCAAGAAATGTTTCCAGAGAATTCTCCTCCTTCAGAGCCAGCCTTCTCTTCTGGTCCTCCAACAGAGCAACCTCCTCAGTCCTCCTTCAGAGCCACCTCGCTCAGAGCAAAACCTCCTCTCCCTCTCCTCAGACTCCTCTATCTTTAAGGAAACCATCTAAGTTCCATCCCCTCAGTTCTCACATCTACCAATCACTGTTGATATCTCCCCTGTGCCAATGGTGGTTCTAGTTTAACCCAGGACTGCCCAGAGGTCTGTGGCTTTGCACATGTCTGTTGAAGGTCATATTCTCAAATAATTATATCTTGATCCTTTGCTGCAGCCCTTCCTAAATCCTGTTACTCTAAGTAGGGTGGAAAGTGTATTTTCCAAAACCTGGTTCTGTCATTCCAAGTATCTCTATTGTATCAATTCTAAAATCAATCATGACTCAAAGAACTTCCTGTTCTATGCTTAAGCATAGGTCAAAGCCCTTTCCATTGTTCAGCAAAAGGTTTCTGTCCTAAAGTAGTCTTATGTAGGGAGGAGAAGGATCCTCCCATGCCAAGGGGTTTCACATTCCAATAGAGTTTTTACTATCAGTAGGAAATTTTTTCCAGTATGAGATTTCCCAATGGGGAAATTTCCAACATTCATAAGTCTAAGAAATTTTAAGGTTTACACCTGCTAGGAATTTCTTCCATTGCTGAAAATTTCCCCAAATTCTATTTTAGGGAAGCATTTAAGTATCTTCCCTCCCTTTCAGAATATTACAACTATTCCTCACTTTCCTTCACACTGTGCCCTCATAAGCTCCACTTAACAATATTGAGTTTTTCATATAATCTTCATTTTGGGAGATGAACAAAGAAAATATTTGTCAAAACCAAGGCCTATAGTAAGTTGTAATGGGTTGATTGTCTGTTTTTTGTTTTTGTTTTTTTTGGGGGGATTATATCTTATTCAAGAAGGCTTACAAAAACACAGCTCCTTAAAGGATGACTTCATTGATTCTTAGAGTGACAGTATTGCTTCATGGTGTTGGAAAGTCAAGTTTTTCAAGAATCAATAATCTTGGACAAAGTTTATGATAAAATTATTTTATCTTTCGTTCAATTAAAATACTATGTTATTCATTTTTATAACATTGCTTTATTTTTCTTCACTGATATTCCTTCCTCTATCTCACTAAACCCTTTCCAAGCATCCAGTATCTCCACTTTCTAACATTATTTTTTATTGATATTTAGATTTTTTCAGTCATGTCTGACTCTTTGTGATCCCATTTGCATTTTTCTTGATAAAGATTCTGTAGTGGTTTGTCATTTCCTTCACTCATTTTATAGATGAAGAAACTCAGGTAAACAGGTTTAAGTGACTTGCCCAGTAACACCTAACTTGTTAAATATGTGGAGACCAGATTTGAACTCAAGTTTTTTCTGATTCAATACCCAGCATTCTGTCCATTGTTTTATTTAGCACCTCCCAACTGATATATTGTTTAAAACAATAGCAAATATTCTTTCTCTCTAAACATTGCATCTCTAAACATTGTTTAAAAACAGATCTAAGTGGAGTGTTATCCATCTTTAACACTCTACCAATTTCTTGTAGAATTGGAATCACACCTAGTTCAACACTCTACTTCTCTTCCCATTTTGATTCTAGATTTTCTTTTTCCTTGATAATTTCATGGAACATGAAGTCTAAGTTACTTTTATACAAACTTTCTGGGAGTCCAATTATTTTTATATTGTCTTTGTTCCATTTTTCAGCTCAATTGTTTTTTTGATAAGATGGTTCATATTCTCTTCTATTATTTCATTCTTTTGATTTTGCTTTATTATTTTTTATTGTTCTAAGAGCTCATTAACTTTCCTTTATCCAATTCTAATTTTTAATACATTATTTCTTTCCATAAGATTCTGGATCTCTTTTTCATATTAGGTGATCTTCCTTTCATAATTTTCTTAACTTTCTTGCATTACTTTTTTTTTCTTGTTTTTCCTCAATCTCTCTCATTTGGTTTCATTGTCCTTTGAGTTTGAACTGAGGTCTTCTTTGTTTCCAATCAATAGGTGTGCTCTTTCTCCTTTTGCTGCTTTCATTTTTTTTTCTGTTTGTCTCTATCTCTGACACTGCCTCTCTCTATATGGCTCTCTGTCTTTTCTTGCATCATATTACTCAACAACTCACCAACAAAAATAATATCATTTTAATGACATTTTATATTATACTTTGAAATCCAGTACTGATAGACCAAACCCTTCCTTTCCATATATTTACCCTTGGGATTCTTGATGATTATTTCCTTTATGTGAATTTCATTATAATAAATATTTAGGTTTATAAAAGTTTTACTGATATGACACAAACTATGTAATTTAATTTTGGAAGGATTATAGTTTTTTACTATATTGGCTCAAATTACCCACATACAATTTTTCATGAATTATTTTATTATTATTATTAAAGGTTTTGCATAGTCAAAATAATATAGTACCATGGGGGAATTTTGGCATACACATATCTCTATGTGAGTGTGTATATATATACAAATACAAATGTTCACATACATGCATAAACATGTATGATGAATAGTTTAGAGTTTATTTAGGTATTTTAATGGAATTTCTCTTTTTCACATTTTGGTAGTTAAATATATATTTTTTTTATTTTTGAGAATACTGTTTATATGGATTTATTTTATATCCTCAAATTTTGTAGTTGATATTATTCATATTAATTTCATAAACTCTTTAGTTATACCTTAAATCTCTAGCCCATATTCTGAAAAATATATTAATTTAATTTATTTTATTTTAATTTTTGGTGAAATAATTAATATTAATTTTATTTTTCTTAGCATATGCTTATTCTTTTGATTTCCCTTTCTTGCCTTATTATAGCTAGCAATTCAACCCTTTTTAATAATGGTGGCAGTAATCGATATTTTTACTTACTTTTGATCTGGAAAGGCTTCTATATTTTCTCCATTATATATATAATTCTTGCTTTTGTATTTATATAACCATTCTTTTTCTGTTAATTAAAGTTCCATTCATTACTATACATCTTGGAATTTTTCATATAAAATAATTTAAAATATCAAAACTTTATAATATCTTTTAGCAAAAATGTATTTGATAATTTTTAATTATTAAGCAGATTCATCATATTTATAGTCTTTCTTGTCCTGAAACAATCCTGAACTTAAGGTCTAAATTAAATCTGGTAATTACATTTAATCTATTGTATATCATTATATTTACTTACAAATACTTTATGCAATTTTATGTAAAAGTTCAATATGGATATGGGCATATATTTTCTTTCTATTTAGATGTCAATATAATATTCATATCATGGGAAGATATTGTAAAGTATTTATTTTCCCATTATTACAAACAGTTAATGTAATATTAGAATTAATCATTCTATGCATATTTGGCAAAATTCATCTTCTAATAAATATGGCTCTGAAGCATTTTTTTCTCCTTTGCTTGGGAGATAAAATAAGGCTTCATTCTTATAATAAGGATTTATTTTAACAATTTATTCTTTTGTTAAGATGGATATTTTATAAATTTAAGTATTAATTTAAATTTACTAAGTTATAGGTTTTTGAAATAATATACATGGGTGAAATAAATGGGAATCTGATTTAAATGAAATAATTTTTTTCTAAGTGTATCTAGTCTGAACTACTATATCTTATTTGGTGGTTGGGGAAGGACATACAGATATTATTAGGAAGCAAAGGAATGAAACACCTGTCTGTAACTAAATTAGCCCTGAGTTTCTGATTCTCTATATGACTTAAGATCAATACATTAAATTTCTAAAGAAATTAACATATTTGCACAATATTATAAAAGGATTAAGAAATGAAAATAAAACTGGACCCCATTACAGCTTTTCAGACATCTAAAGTCTCTCTAGGTTCTGCACAGTTAGCCTGGTCCTACCAAACCAAAATGCAATTGATGTGAGATGAGGGCCTTTCCAAGTGTTAATTACAATAACCACCTCATTGTTATTGTTTTTAATTTTCAAAACTTGTATGCCTGGTGGGCCCTTGTGTTGCCTGAATAATTATCAAAACAGGGTTTTTAAGTATCCTTATATGGAGCTATGTGAATTTCAACTGAGGAACCAATTATGCAAATATTATTATTATTTGTTTTCCTATTGTTTGCAATTTTAGAATAATTAAAAATTACTATTTGATAAGTCACATTGGAATTTAATAAAGTTCCTAAGTGACATGTAAACATATGTTAAAATATGGTCAACTTAATTGTTAAAAATTTTCAAATTGATTAAAGTTCTAAAATGAACTGACAATGAATAATACATTATACAACCTGGGATATTATGTGGGATGTGAGAGTCATCCTTCTATGAAAACTCCCAAAGAATATAGATATCCTATATGAATTTATAGTTAAATTAAGTCATGGGTTTTTTTATTTATGGTAATAAAAATGGAATTATAGAACCTTCTCAGTTAGGTAACAACAAATTTTTAAAAATGTGGCCTATATTCTGACCAATAACTTTTGTTCCCTGAAAAAAGACCTCACAAGATTCTTCAAAGGTAGAAGCTATTCTTAGTGCTAAGAATAACTTTTCTCCTTCATGAGAGAGTAAGTTATTTTTAAAAGTTCTGCCTCGTAGTTGTTTTTTTTTTTTACTACTTATATCTACTCTATAGCACAATGGCTAAGAATAATGTCTTAATAAAGCTTTTTAGATTTTCTGAAACCAAATTGTTATTTTTAGAAAATGAGTCTATCAGCACAAGCCTTCAAGGAAAATAGTCCCAAGTTTTCCTATTTTCAATTTTCTACTTGTATCATTTTCACTTATTCTCTTTAACAATAAAATCATTGATTAAAAATTGGTCTCACTTATGAAATTACAAATGTACAAAATTAAGTGTACTTTAGTGATATTATGTATTTGCACAAATAAATTAATTGAAAATTTTGCTAGAGGGAAGTTCTTTGTTTAGCATAGTATATGGCACTTATCAGAAGTTTAATAAATGCTTATTAATTTAGATTAAGTGGAAAAATAATTGAAGAATCAATTTCTTTAACCTGACATTGAGGATCTTCAATCTACTGATACAATATGAAATCTGTAATTAATATTAAAAATCATTTTGTATGAGTGGTAAGAGAAGAAAATGACAGGTAAAATTAATACAATGAGTCTAAACTATCCAGAAATGAAGATTGCCTTAATTTATGTGGCCACAATTAGAAGCTAACTTTCTTACTTAGAAAAAAATCAAAGCAAACCAAAATACAACAAAGAAAAGAAAAGATGAACAAATTTAGAAATCACAAAGTTAGATTGAATTTTAGCATATCATCCCATCTAACTCATATCTATAGTTTTAAATACTCCAAAATGTGAATTTAAGTTTTTATTCATATCCAAAATCATTCACCAATTATACTTGATCATTTTTCTCTTTTGTTCCATGCTATTGGTTATAGCATCCCCACTTTTGTCCTTAATTCACTAGGAACATGACCTTAGGCATTAGACATTAAACTCATTTAAACTCTGTCTCTCTCTATTTCCACAACTATAAAATGGAACTAATAATAGAACCTACTTATCAAGGTTTTTGTAAAGACCAAAAGAGATAATATTTGTGAAGTGCATAGCCTATTTCATAGACATATAAGAAATATTATTTCCCTTCCCTTCATCATATATTGTCAATTTGATGATGGATTCTGGAAATCAAGAAAAATAAAAATTGACTTTTGATACTATATGAATCTTTTCTTCTCCATTTAAGGATAATGAGAAAGTGAAGAATTCTGAGAATCACAATTTAGTCCATTATTAAACATTGGGTCAGTTGGTGTAATTTAAGATTTTTCTATAGTTGCCAATGTGGCAACATCTTACTGAAGGAACTTAATCACATAATTCTTTTCATTATCACAAGAGACAATATTTTTATTCAGCATTTTGCACTTTTTAGAATTTAAACAAATATTTCATATTTCCATAGCAAAATAATCTTTCTCAAGTATATAGCCAATAAATAGCAGCACTGTGATTGTAATGAGATATATATTTCAGATCTCCTACCATTTTTGTAATATAATATCCTCTCTTTGTCATTATCACATTTAAGATCTTCTGCATAGAGGCTCCAGGGTACCTTTACATTGTTCTGTTGTGGCTACATGTGACCAAGTTAGCCTATGTGTCTTTGTACACATAAGGCTCAATTTTCTACCTTGCAGACTTTTCAACACTATAGAGACACCATTAAAGATTTAAAGAAGTTAGAGTTCATTAAAAATGCAAAACAATTTATAAAATGTCATGCAGATCACTATTTCTCCTAAGCAATTTTGGTACAAATTATTTGCCTATCTATACTTCCATTCATATAGACAGAACTATGACAGTCTAATTCCTCTGTTCTTTGAATGATCTCTCATCTCACTTCTACCTGTAGAGATCTTTAGCTTTCTTTAAAGCTGAGATCAAGTAGTAGTTCCTTCTAGATATTTATTTTTTATCTTATTTATATATTATATATATTTATTTATATATTATATATATTATATATATAATATATACTATTATATATAGATCCCCACATCACTTTGAATTTATTTTTTTCTTCTGAATTTAGTAACCTATAGACATGTATTCTTCCAGGAATGGCTTCATGGTGAAGTTGATAGAGAGCTGGGTCGGAAGTCAGAAAAAATAAGTTCGTATCAGCCTTTTACATTAATAAGCTGTATATTCTTAGGTAAGTTATTTAACATCCTCTTACCTTTGTTTCCTTCAACAGTAAAAATGGTGATAACAGTAACATCATCATATTATTAATAATAATGATCCTAATATTTGGACCAAATAAGATAATATCTATAAATGCCTATTGCAAAATATTTAGTTCATAGTAAATTATTACCTTCCTTTTTGGGAAAATTTAATCTTTGAGGGAGAAAAGCTAGTTTTACTTATAACTTTGTGTTGCCTAGTGTAAGATTTAAAAGAGTGGGAGCCATAAACTGTAATAGTTAAAATGGTTGACTGCCATAAACCTTAGTGAGTTAAAATAGTGGAAGACTTAAATTGTAGTAATTAAAAGAGTGGATGAGTAAATTGTCACCGCAGAAAATATGTTTTCACTACAGTGTTTTATTTTAAATCAAATATAAGGTGGTCGCCAGGGAAATATTCCCAATTATGAATATACCCAAGTCAACTGGGTTTTATAGAAATTTTTAATTCATAATACAATGAGGAATTAAAGACACAGAGAGAGAAATTGAGACAGACAGAGAGAGAGAGAGAGAGAGAGAGAGAGAGAGAGAGAGAGAGAGAGAGAGAGAGAGAGAAAATGGAAATAAATGAGAAAAAAATAGGCTGGCCCAGGCAGCCCTGGCCAACCTAGGCCTAAGCCCTAAAAGAAAAGATCAGTCAGTCCTTAATCACTCACCATAAGATCTGATCAAGTGAGGATTCAGGGGGACAGAGCCTCCCCAGAGGGATCTCCAACCAGAGTCAGCCTCTCTTGAGAGACCTCCTTAGAGATTGTCCTTCTCTCAACAACCTCCTTAGAGACTGTTTTTGAGAGATCCAGAGATCCTGTTTTTCAGCTTTTCCTTTCCTTATAAAGGGAAATTTTTCTTTTGTCACCTCCCCTAAATTCTTACATCTACCAATCACAGTAGACATTTTTCAAAGGACAGACCATTCTTAGTCCACACCTAAGAAGGTGTGGATTTTTGAGTAATTCACACCAGGAAAGCTCTGAGTAAGTTTCCCAGTCCTTGTTCCTTGTAAATTCACAAGTTGCTTGACCTTTATGGGTACTTAGCAACCTTTTGTATTAGTTCTAAAAATAAGCATGGCTTAAGTATGGGTTTAAGTACTTTTCATTGTTCAGCAAGTTTTTTTCCCCTAAAGCAGGCTTAAGTATGGGTGGAGTAGAGGTCTTCACATTTTTCATCTAAGTAGAGTTCTCACTGTCCAAATGGAGAATGGTCCCAATATGGAATTGTCTCAATGGAGAATTCCCCAATGGTGAATTTTTTTTAACATTCACAAGTCTGAGAAATTTCAAGATTCACACTAGCACAGTAACAGAAGCATGGTGAATATTCAATAAATATTTAATTCATTTATTTATTTCAAGGGGTTGTACATACCAGTTGTACTTGAAAGCTTGGTGACCTCTTTTAATGGACAAATTTTTTCTGGTTCACTCTCAGACTTGGTGTCCTTGTCATGTTCATTTCCCTTACCATTGACCTTAGATTTCTTTGCCTTTTTCTCTTTTTCCTTGGGTGCACTATCTGCCTGGCCATTGTTCTTGTCTTTAACCTTATCTAGCTCTTTTTCCTTGATCAATTCCTCAAACACATTCTCAATAATGTTTTCCAGGTTATTATCTACCACCAATATCTGTTCTACCTTCTTGGGGATCAAAAATCTAAAGATATTTTTTCAAATAGGTTAGAGTTTGTAAAGTTGTCATCAAGATAATGTAAACTTGAGCCAAGATCTGCCAGAGTATGGTTTCAGTTTGAAATGGCAACTGCAATATAAACATGGTGGTGTTGCCAATATAATCCAGAGAATCAAAAATCATATGGGTCATTCTGCTATAGAGTATATTGTAGACCCAGAATCCAGTAATGGCTGCCAGTACCACAGATCCACAGATAATTTGCTTAAACATTTTTTTCTAAGAGATTGTGTAGTTCAGTTGTTTAAGGGTGCCAATTTGTAATAGATAGTTAGTTGAGGGTATCTATTTGATGGTATATGAAATAACTAATGGATCATGGTTTGCCTACCCTTCCTCTGTATACCTCCCATTTTCTCCTTCTTCAATCTCTCTTCCTCCCCTCTTCAGAAGCCTTTCAGCTTTCCTTACCCCTTCTTCTTTCTCCTATAAGTAACTCAGGGTGAACTATGATGTTTTAGAGAAAATACTTTTTTCTCTTATTTAACTCAAGAAAGAGTTTATTGAGGAAAATAGAAAGGATTGAGGATAAGGCAAGAGGGATGGGGTTTTCCTTATTATCTACAGGGAGCCTTGGTTAGGAGGATATTGGGATAAATGGCAAATTCTCACACAAGTGTGAAACAAAGTCAGAGAGATATGAGGACAACTGTATGCCTTATTTTTTCTTTTGTCCATCAGCCAGACCAGTCCCAGAGATACAAATACATTCTTCTCCACCTCTTTCAGAATCCAAAAAAAACAAAATCCACCTCCTTCAGCCTCTCAGCTCAGTTCAGCCATTGCCTTGACTTCAACTGTCTTTCCCAGTAACATTCCCAAATGGAATGTTCATTTTGACTGACAGATGATGTCTTTTGCATGCATGTATATTCTCTCTTTTACACTATTTAGTACTAATTACAGCTACTAATTACAGTACTAATTACCTTCTGGTGTTTTTCCTGAAGAATATAATTATTATAGCTATGCCTAAGTTCCCACCATGGTCTAAGGAAGGAGTATTATCAACTCATAAAATAGTAAATTGTAACTTTTCCTTCATTTATAAAGAGGGTCAATGATATGGGGTGATGTCTTGATCTGGGTGTGAATTGGACTTAAGTGAGGCAGAAATCAACAAAATCATCAACCTCACTCTCTTCTAGACATATCAAAGCCCAGGTGCAAGACAAAATCAGGCTTACTGGTGATAGTTCATGATTCAGTGCATGACTTTGTCATCTTCAATGTCTGTCTAAAATCTAAGTGCTTTATAGCATTCACTACATCTGCCTTCTTTGTCATTGAAAGAAATTGTTCTCATCTTCCCATTACACCAGGGGAAGTCTTTGGATATTTTGGGTAGAAACTCACAGACACTTTTGTGCTCCCTCAGTTACCCTCAACTCAGTTTATTCCATCTATTTAGCCTGAATGGTTTCCTGGAGTGTGGTCACTGCATATGCTATATATCTGCTTGAAACCACAGGTGAACGTTGAGTAACAACTCAACTGGGGGGTTCAGGATGCCAAAGCCTGATTTGTAGCTCTGAAAAGAGATCAAAAAACCCTCTCATATAGATTCTAGTCCTCCTTGAACATTCATTATTAACTGAGTTTGGCAGTTGATTTAATTCATGAAAAAGGCTTTGCCAGTTTCCTTATGAGAAATAAGAAGATTTAAATATAACTCTAGGATCCTGGGTCTTGGGAAAACGAGTTAAGGAATTGCATTGCAACAGACTAATGAACAACTTAGAAGAAAGGATGGCAAGATCTGAAAATGTGTTGGTACATGGAATAGGTAATATTTTCCAACTTGTAAATATAGAATATGTGGTTTGGCCATTGTATCAGAGAAAGTCTGAAGGTAGTGTATCCCAATGAGAAATGATATGTGTGTTCTGAGTTTTCCCCTTAAATGAAGTATAAGAGTTTATGGCCCTATTCTATACTTTATATACACATATATAATTTTTCCTTTCTCCCTTTTCTATTCCCATTCTAAGACTTTTTCTCAGGTTTAATATTCTAGTTCTTTCAAGGAATTTAATGAAGACATATTTTTCCATGTTCCTCATCTTCCTAGTCACAGTTCTCTACAGATTTCTCAATGTCCTTCCTAAAATTTTTGTTCTAGATTTTCTATTATCCTACATAAGTCACTTTTCAAATAAGTTCTCAAACAAATTACTATCACTACAAATGGATTTACAAGTTTTAATGATGGAATTATTCCTAATTGCTTTCATAAAATTACATGACAGAATTTTAAAACTGAAAGACTAAATATCATACAGTTTTCCTTAAGAAGTTTTCCAATATTTGTTCATGTGTTGAGTATCATACCTATGTCCATCATTATCCATTTTTCTAATAATACTTTGACCTATTAAAATTTTAGTAGCAGGTCATTTGGAAAAACATTCTTACATATGTTTTATTCAGAATAATATACTTCCTTGGCTCAATTAAATATCATTTTAAAGCAAGGAAACCTACTTAGGGAGAAACAGTTTTTCTTTCAACTTTAAAGACAATGAATACAAAGTCACATGTGGGACTTTTTCATTCTAGATGTGATGTGGAAAACTATAACATTCTTGCTTGCCTTTCTTTTAAAAAAGGTCTCTACGACATTCCCAAACCAAGAAATAAGCTCTATTGTGGTGATATTAACATTCAAATGAATATAGGAACATAAAGTGGTTTAGCTGGTGCTATTTGCCCATCACGACTATAGCCCCACCAGGGCTCATCCCTTTTAAGTATTCTAGTTCTATAGAACAGCATCTAATTGTTTCTTGAATGATCCTTGTGTTTTGCCTCAGCAATTGTGCCTGATAGGCCATTCCATATGTTTATTATGTTCTGAGTGGGGGGAAAAAGTCTTGGTAACATCTGTTAAGGGTTAGCTTCTCTTTAATTTCCATTTATTTCCTTGGCAATTCTTACTGAGTTGGAAAGAGTGATTTGCACTGACATCAAACATTCATAAAATAGTATTTTTTAAAAAAACATTCTTTCAAATATTTATAGACTTTCTTTTTTCAGTCTATCCACTGTAAAATTAAATTATATCCCTGATAATAAATTATTATATTTTATGATATTTATTAAGGATTACTAGAAATCAAGGAATAAAGAAGATACAAAATAAAAACCATGTGCCCATGGCTGATTAGCCAATTCAGAATCCCCGTGCTTAACTTACCACTAACTTCCTACATCATTGCAATGATAGAGAAGAGATTGTGGGAGGCGTTACTGCCGGTTAAATACCAATTGTGATCTCACCAACGTGGAGACTCAGGAGAGACTATAGGGAATTCTGGGAAATACCAAGGACTTCTAGGGATTAAAGTCTAGGGTTCAAAAATCTGCATTTATACACCATATATGAGAACATATCTGGTATTATCAGTAATCTCAAACATCTGTAATTATATTTTAAAGGTTGTTTTTCCAGATTACATCTCAGTATATTTTTCAATAATCAGATTCTGACATTTTGCAATACATTCCCTCTGCCTCTCCCAACCCTTCTTCTCTAAGATGGCAGTTAATGTGATAGAGGTTGTACATGTGTTATTCTATAATAGATAACTATCTTTTCATCATGTAAAAGAAGACATATCACTACACAAGAGAAAAATTCTTGGAATGAAGAAAGTGAAGAATAGCATGCTTCAATTTGCATTGGGAAGTTGCCTTCATCAGCTCCTTCTACAGCAGTAGACAGAATTTTTTTTAAATCAAGAGTCATTTGGAGTTGTCTTGTATGCTTGAATTGATGGTAATAGATCAGTTATTAACAATTTATCATAATGCTTGATTGATCTTACTGTGTATAACTTTCTCTAGATTCCATTCACTTCACTTTGCATCACATTGTAAAGTAACAACAACCAAGCATGATGATCAACTAGAATTTTCTCTCCACTACTGGTACAGAGCACCATCATGCTTTCACTATCCATAGACTGATCTAGTAAAGTAAATCAAGGCTCATCAATGGTGACTGGTGACTAGCAATAATTTATTTAGCCAAGAAAATTACTGAGACAAAGAAAAAAAAACATTTCTTTAAATCTTTCATAGAATTCTACTTCTCATTCAGTATGGGAGTAATGAAGAAGAACAGGAGGCAAAGAGTCTTAAGTATCTTAAATTGCTTTTGTATGATTTAGTAACACAGAGGGAGTCAGAGACAGAGACAGAGATATAGATATGTTTTGGTTGTTGTCCTTCATACTTGAAGAGGATCAAAATGATGTAACTATATTGTGGATAATATATGGTGTGGCTGATTGTGGTTGATCAGACCAATATGAGCTTAGAAGACTCTACCACATGTTAGGTACAAATAGAGAAACATAAAGAGGTAAACACAAGGGAGAAATGAGAAGGATATCAATTGTGTTTATGGAAGCCCCAAGTTTGCCCCTGTCTCTTGGGAACTTAGCGTAAAGGAAGTTCCAGAATGACTTTGTCTTAAGACAATGAATCTTAAAATATCCTATGAGTTCAGCTTTGATAGAATGAATAGATATAATAAAATCTTATGTATCCTTTTGTCTTAGAAGTTTCTCCCATTTAATTAGAAACCTCCTCCAGGTAGTCTAGCCCTGGACTCCTTCTTCCCTTGTGTCAATTGTGAAGTTAATCAATAGAAAATTACTGTATTTTATTCACAAGAAAGTATTTAAGACCCCTAACTATTCAGCTCATTGGAAAATCTCCTTTCAAGGTGCTTTTTCCTGGTGACATTGTTCCCAAACTCCCAGAGCTTTGGTTCTGTGTAGTATCTAGTCCCTTACCCTTTGTAATGACCAATCAGAGAAGTGTCTTCCTTGTACTGATTAAAGACTTGTTCTTTTTAATTACTTTGGTGGTTCTGTTTTTTTTTAAGGTTGACAAGGGATACAAAAAGGTAAATGTCTTGACCTTTCTATATGGGAAATATATATATATATATATATATATATATATATATTCTAAAAGCATTGTATTTATTATGTCAGTCAGTATGATTCAACATAGAAAAAGGATTTGGAAGTGAGTCAAGGATGTGAGTATGATGTAAAAAATGGATAAGTGAGAAAGGAGTGATGCCTCAGGAGGAAGGAGAAGAGAGAGAAAGAATAAAAAATTTTATCTCACATATAAGAAGCATACCAGGAAGACCTCTGAAGGCAAGGGGGCAGGATAGTAGGAGAGTGGAGACTATGCCTAAACTTCACTCCTATCTTAATCGGTGCAAAGAGCAAAAATATCTAAATTTTCAATTAGTAAAAGAAATTATTATTACACAATAGAGAAGTAGCAGGGGAAGAGAATAAAGAAAGGAGTAGGTTTAGAAAAGAAAACAGATATAAAAAAGCACTAGCCAAAAGCAAATCCATTTTACTGAAGCATGTGGATAAAAAGAGAGTGAACAAAATAATTAGAGGAAATGATATGAAGAGAAAATTGGAAAATGAGGGGATGTATTTGAGTTTTTCCTCTTCCATTGGGGAATTGCTGAAAAAATTGTGGTATCTGATGGTGATGGAATATTATTGTGTTGAAAGGAATAATGAACTGGAGGAAAACCATGTGAACTGGAAAGATCTCCAGGAATTGATGCAGAATGAAAAGAGAAGAAACAGGTGAACATTGTATATAGAGACTGATTCATTATGGCACACTCCAATGCAATAGACTTTTCTACTAGCAGCAATGCAATGACTCAGGACAATCCAGAGGAACTTATGAGAAAGAACATTATCCATATCCAGAGAAAGAACTGTGAAAACAGAAATGCAGAAGAAAACATATGATAGATGATGTAGTTTGAGAGGGATATGATTAGGGTTTTGATGTTAAAAGATCACTCTACTGCAAATATGAATAATATAGAAATTGGTTTTGAACAATGATACATGTATAACCCAGTAGAATTGCTTGTCAGCTCAGGGAAGGGTTAGGGAAGTGGGGGGATGATGAACCAAGTAACTATGGAAAATATTCTAAATTAAAAAAAATTGTTTTATTTTCCTCTTTCTTTTCACATTTTAATAGAATTTGGAACCCTTTTTTAATTTTATTTTTTTTATTTTTAATATATTTTATTTGATCATTTCCAAGCATTATTCGTTAAAGACATAGATCATTTTCTTTTCCTCCCCCCCCACCCCCCATAGCCGACGCGTAAGTCCACTGGGCATTAGATGTTTTCTTGATTTGAACCCATTGCTTTGTTGATAGTATTTGCATTAGAGTGTTCATTTAGAGTCTCTCCTCTGTCATGTCCCCTCAACCTCTGTATTCAGGCAGTTGCTTTTTCTTGGTGTTTCCACTCCCATAGTTTATCCTTTGCTTATGAATGGTGTTTTTTTCTCCTGGATCCCTGCAAGTTGTTCAGGGACATTACACCGCCACTAATGGAGAAGTCCATTACGTTCGATTATACCACAGTGTATTAGTCTCTGTGTACAATGTTCTCCTGGTTCTGCTCCTCTCGCTCTGCATCACTTCCTGGAGGTTGTTCCAGTCTCCATGGAACTTCTCCACTTTATTATTCCTTTTAGCACAATAGTACTCCATCACCAACATATACCACAGTTTGTTCAGCCATTCCCCAATTGATGGGCATCCCCTCATTTTCCAGTTTTGGGCCACCACAAAGAGCGCAGCTATGAATATTTTTGTACAAGTCTTTGTGTCCATTATCTCTTTGGGGTACAGACCCAGCAGTGCTATGGCTGGGTCAAAGGGTAGATATTCTTTTAGCACCCTTTGGGCATAGTTAGAATTTGGAACCCTTTTGGGGGATTTTGTATTCATTCTTCCTTATTTATGCTTGTGCCTTCCATTTTAAATCTAATTTTATTATTATTGAACTTATTCACTTTTTCTCCCATTATTCACTTCATGACTTACTAATTTGATAGGGAGGAGTTTTCTTAGTGTTTTCTAATATGGACATTTTTCATTTTCCTGCCCATACTACTCTCCAGGGAGGAACAGGAATTTCTCTTGGAGGAAAAGGACTATCTCCAATTGAATATAATTTTTTTCAACAACCCTGAATCCAACATTCATGCTAGGCCTTGGCAGAAGTTCCACCCTTTTACTCTTTTCCTTTCTTTCTCTAAGGGGGTTAAATCAGTGTCTATTGCTTTTTTTATGTTTATGGGAGAGCAGGGAGTTATTTCTATATAGTATTCCTTACAACCTGTGGGATATCAAACTTAGGGCCTTCCCCAGGCAACAGTCAGCTGGCTAATAAATCCAATTTCTTCTTACATGCCTGAGTAGAATTAATGTATATGTTAGTGAATGTGCAAGAGGGACAGGGCAAAACAGGGACTAAGATGAGTTGACAGCCTGTGGACTAAGTAGGGGATTCTTTCTTTTGGTCCAAGGCACAAGCACATGGCTTTTGTTTGTGTTTTCCAGTCACAAAATTTGAGTTTGTTGAGGAGTTCTGAGTGAACTCCTTAATGATTACCATTCTGCAATACTAATTCACAAGGCTTTTCAGTTGATGGCATTTACACACCCTGGTTCTGTGAATTCTACTACAATTTTTCTTGATCTGATATATAATTCCTCTATTTTTTAGTGTTTGTGGCTAGAAAAATTATCTAATCCCCAAACTTGTTCATTGTATGTTTTAGAAATACTTTCCAAATGCAGACTGATTGGTAATTTATGGAATATCATCGACAGGATTTAAATATATGACTCCATCTATCTACACATGCATCTAACTAGTACATTTCCATTCTTGGGGCTATTCAAGCTTTTAAAGAGTAGAAATTCTTTGAGTTTAGTTAGGGGCTCTATTATTTTTCTATCTTTATTATTCCAATTCCTAGTAATGTTTCTGTAGCAAAATGGACATTTAATAAATAATTGCTGATTGATTGCTTGTATTCTATAGCACTGAGTTAATAATCATTCATCTAAGATATTGACGAAAGAAGTACTGTACTGGCAGAAATTTGGAATAAATGACATATTTCCTATAAATCTATGCTTGGATTATTTCAAGTTTAACTCTCAGTTCTCCCTTTACTCTTATGAAATCTAGGAGCCAATGGACTTCATAATTGGGTCATATAGACTTGAATCAAGATGTTTGGAGGATATTGCCAGAAAAGGTGGTCATGCTTAATCATGAAGCCATGAAGATTCTGACCTTTAGTAGCTTTATGGTTAGGTAGGAGGATTTTACACACACCTCAGGGTGAACATAGCTTATTCCTGTCATAGCTGTCAAGAAATCTGATCACAAGCTGCTCCTTTCTTGTAAGTAATTTTCTCCTCTCTCCAGGCTAGTGTCTAGATTAAAAAAAGAAGAAACCATGTTACTATGATTATATTCTGTCACAAGGAAGGGTGTTATCTAGCTTCACAAAGGATGAATAGAGACCACAGAACCACCAAATAAATGAGGAGAATCTAAGGATATTTACTATTCTTTCCTGGTACATAAATTCTATTTTATTAAGTAAGTACATTCTGCATTGTATTGCTGTGTTATATGTAGTATTTTACAAAGGCCATTTGGTAGCTTCATGAGGTCAGACAGACAATAAGTCTGATGTATTAAGAGCTGGCAGAATTTGGATTCATATATTTTTAGTTGCAGTTGCTCTAGGTGTCCATCAAGACAGAATAGAAATTTTTATGGTTTTAATATTTTTGTCATATTTTGACTTAAAGTGAAGAGAAAAACATCAGAACTTAATAAAGTGACTGTTATAATTAATGCATGAAATGCATTATTAAAACATGTTACCTGTTACTCAGTTTGTAGATATGTAGTAATGACACAGCAGAACATTCATGTTCATGATTCTGAAGAAAATTCTGTATGTAGAAATGCCAAGGAAGCTTTGATTCCTTATTAAACTAGTCGATTCAAATAATCAGTGGCTTTCCTATGATGTTCCACCTCTCAATTCATGAAATTGCTTTTTTATACATCAATATGTTTCCACCAATAATCATATATATAATTGTGAATGAACTAGTTTAAGATTGTTATTATTAGAATTATTTGAATAACATGTTGTTTATCTTGTTTTTTCATACTGTGAATATATTTACTAATAGAAGTACCAAGATAAGGAATGTAGATTGTTAAGCTAATTATGAAGTAATATTTTCATATGTGACTACTAGTATTAAAATTAAAAAATCTAAAATACTAATTTTTTGGTACTATGTTGGTAAGATATTGGAATTAATTTTCAAAGCAGGACAAAATAATCCTCTTTTTATTAGGTTAACTAAAAAGAGATGGGTATTATAAATCAAGATGGTGGCCTAGAATGAGCAGAAGTTCAGACCTCTGAATACCCTTCCTTACCAATCACAAACTGAAAGCTCCTAGGGGACTGAAAATCAAAATCAAACTTAACAAAAAGACAGAGCCAAGGAACCCTCCTGCTGGACTTAATTCAAAAGTTACACCCCCTGAAAAGCCCGGAATCTGAGAAAACTCAGGTTTAAGACATAAGGAAGATCACAGGACCCATCCCCATTCTACCTAGAGTGCTGAGCCTCCAGTGGCAGCGGGAACTTCTGGATGGGCAAAGGTGCTGGTCTGGAGGGTGTACCTTGTGGGCAGGGCTGTGCCAAGTTCAGAGTGTCCAACACAGACACCTGGGAAGGAGCTAGAGAGGGTGCATAAACCTGGCAGCCTGGCCAGAGCTATGGAGTTCCTCCATATTTGCTCCAGACTTCCAGGAGTTTTTGAACTCAGAGCACACCCAGCACAATTAATCTGAATTTAATCCCATCAAAAGACTCCAGAACTCAGGGAAGCCCAGGTTCCACACACATCCTCATTGACTGCCGAACTTTAATCCAATCAAAAGCCTCCAGAGGACAGGGAAGCTCAAAACCCCATTAACCCTCCTCCAGAGACTACACCAAGATGTTTTCTGTTAAAGCTCCAAGAGGGGAGACTGACGGAAGCCCCCAAAACCAAGAAAAAAATGAGAGGAGCAAGAGCACAGACAAATACTGGGAGTAAAGAAGGGGTGAATATGAACAAACAAACAAAAAGAAGAAACTACAATAGACAGTTTCTATTCAGCAAAAGGAACAAAGGGAAACAGATCAGCAAATGATAAATCAGAAATCCCAGCAAATTGGATACAGGATGTGGAAGAAACTAAAAAACAATTAAGAGAGTCTGGAGACAATTGATAAAAGAAATTAAAAAGGGGGAAGCTGGGTAGCTCAGTGGATTGAGAGCCAGGCCTAGAGATGGGAGGTCCTAGGTTCAAATCTGGCCTCAGACACTTCCAACTGTGTGACCCTGGGCAAGTCACTTGACCCCCATTGCCTAGCCCTTACCACTCTTCTGCCTTGGAGCCAATACACAATATTGACTCCAAGATGGAAGGTAAGGGTTTTAAAAAAAAAGAAATTAAAAATTAAGATAAGTCATTTGGAAACAGAGGAACTTGAACTAAAATGAGAAAATAATGTCTTGAAAGCCAAAATCAACCAGCTGGAAAATGAGGCAAAGGAGATGAAAGATGAGGCAAAAAATATGAAAGATGAGACAAAGGAGGTGAAAGACGAGGAAAAGAGGATGATAGATGACCTTCAAAGAAAATCAGACC
Organism: Monodelphis domestica; assembly: GCF_027887165.1. Taxonomy (NCBI): domain Eukaryota; kingdom Metazoa; phylum Chordata; class Mammalia; order Didelphimorphia; family Didelphidae; genus Monodelphis; species Monodelphis domestica. The sequence continues at coordinate 251,698,547 of NC_077229.1, forward strand.
AGAAGGAAAAGAATGACCAAAAAGCCAGGGATGAAATCCAGTCTTTAAGACTTTAAGACTTTAAGAACTAGAATACAACAACTGGAATTAAGTGACCTCACAAGGCAGCAGGACACTATAAAACAAAATGAAAAGAATGAAAAAATTGAGGAAAATATGAAGCATCTCATTCACCAAACAGATGATTTAAAAGATCTTTCAAGAAGAGACAATTTAAGAATCATTGGTCTACCAGGAAACCATGGCAAAGGAAAAAGCCTGGACACAACACTACAGGAAATTATTCAGGAAATCTGCCCTGATATCATAAAACAAAATTATTCTACAACAACAAAACAACAAAGAATCAACTACCCAGCAAAACTGACTGTATTCTTATGGTCATTCAATACAATAAAATAATTCCAAGCATTCATAAAGAAGAGACCAGACCTGAACAGAAAATTTGATGTCCAAGCACAGAATTCAAGAGAATCATCAAAAGGTAATTAAAAAAGAGGGGGAAAAGAAAAACAAAACAAAACAACAAAAATTTAAGAGACTCAATAAGTTAAAATGATATGTATCCCTATTAGAAAAGAGGTTATTGGTAACTCTTAAAAACTGTTGCTATCACCTGGGCAGCTAGAAGAATTACGCTTAGAGGGAACAGTGACAAACTGTATAGGATGAAAGGACAAGACATAAATAGGTATATAGATATATGAATGTATAAATACATATACATGTGTATGTATATATATATATATATGTATCTATATATATGATTAGAGCTAAAAAAGAAAAGAGGTTATGACTAAAAGAAATGGGAAAAGAAAAAAATGGGGGTAAATTTATATGTCACAAAGAAGCTCATGGCGGAAGGGGGAGAACATCAATACACTGGAAGGGTAAAGAGGTTGGAGATAAGAAATACTCAACACTTATGTACTTTGAAAGTGACCCAAACAGGGAAGAACAATCCAATCCATTGGGGAAGAGAATATATTTGTACCCTATAGGGGAGTAGAAGGGTAAAAAATGGACTGGTGGGGAGGGAAGCAGTACAAGGGAGGGATGGGAGGGAATTTTAAAAAGACTACAGGGGAAAATAAGGGAGGGAATAAGAAGGGAGGGGGGTACAAAGGGAAGTAAAATAAGGTGGGGGACTGACTATAAACAAACATTAGTATAGAAGGAAATAGTGAAAGAAGAAAAGGCAGAAGTAGGAGTAGAAATCAAAATGCTGGGAAATACACAGCTAGTAATCATATCTCTGAATGTGAATGGAATGAACTCACCCATAAAACGCAAGCAAATAGCAGAGAGGATTAGAATCCAAAATCCTGCCATATGCTGTCTGCAAGAAACACATGAGGAAGGTAGATACACATAGGGTGAAAGTAAGACGATGGAGCCAAATCTACTGGGCACCAACTGATAAAAAGAAGGCAGGAGTTGCAATCATATCTGACAAAGCCAAAGTAAAAATAAATCTAGTTATAAGAGAAAGGGATAGTAATTACATCCTGATAAAAGGCAGTATAGACAATGAGGAAATATCTGTACTGAACATGTATGCCCCAAATGGCATAGCATCCAAATTTCTAAAGGAGAAACTAGAGGAGCTCAAGGATGAAATAGACAGAAAAACTATTATAGCAGGAGACCTGAATCTTCCTCAATCCAAACTAGATAAATCAAAGCAAAAAATAAATAAGAAAGAGATAAGAGAAGTGAATGAAATCTTAGAAAAATTAGAGTTAGTAGACATGTGGAGAAAAAAAAAATATGACAAAAAGAATATACCTTCTTTTCAGGAGCACATGGTACATTCACAAAAATTGACCATGTATTAGGGCATAAAAATATTGCTTACAAGTGCAAAAGGGCATAAATAATAAATGCAACATTCTCAGATCATAATGCAATGAATAATAATAATTGAAAGGGTACATGGAGAGGTAAATAAAAAATTAATTGGAAATTAAATAATGCGATTCTCCAAAACCTGTTAGATAAAGAACAAATCGTAGAAACAATTAATGACTTCATTGAAGAAAATGACAATGAAGAGACATCATTTCAAAACCTATGGGATCCAGTCAAAGCAGTACTCAGGGGGAAATTTATATCCTTGACTTTATATATTAACAAATTAAGAAGGGCAGAGGTCAATGAATTGGGCATGCAAATAAAAAAAATAGAAAGAGAACAAATAAAAAATTCTCAGATGAAGACTAAATTAGAGATGCTAAAAACCAAAGAAAAAATTAACAAAATTGAAAGTCAAAGAACTATTGATTTAATAAAGAAGACTAGAAGCTGGTAGTGTGAAAAAAAATAAAATAGACAAAGTATTAGTCAGTCTAATTAAAAAAAAAGGAAAGAAAAAAACCAAATTGACAGTATCGAAGATAAAAAGGGAATCCTTACTGCTAATGAAGAAGAAATTAAGGCAATCATTAGAAACTACTATGCCCAATCATATGGAAACAAATATGGCAATTTAGGTTAAATGGATGAATACTTACAAAAATATAAATTGCCTAATCTAAAGGAGGAAGAAATAAATGACCTAAACCACCCTATATCAGAAAAAAAATTGAAGACACCATCAAAGAACTCCATAAGAAAAAATCCCCAGGTCCAGATGGATTCACAAATGAATTCTATCAAACATTCAAAGAACAACTAATCCCAATATTATACAAACTATTTGACAGAATAAGTCAAGAAGGAGTTCTACCAAATTCATTTTATGACATAAACATAGTACTGATCCCTAAGCCAGGCAGGTCAAAAACAGAGGAAGAAACCTATAGACCAAGCTCCCTAAAGAATATAGATGGAAAAAACTTAAATAGGATACTAGCAAAAAGACTCCAGCAAGTGATTGAGAGGGTTATTCACTATGACCAGGTAGGATTCATACCAGGAATGTAAGGATGGTTCAACATTAGGAAAACTATCCACATAATTCACCAAATTAGCAAGTGAACTGACAAAAATCACAATTACCTCAATAGATGCAGAAAAAGCCTTTGATAAAATACAACACCCATTCCACATGAAAACACTAGAAAGTATATGAACAGAAGGGCCTTTCCTAAAATGAATAAACATTATATATCTGAAACCATCAGCAAACATCTTCTGAAATGGGGATAAACTAGAAGCCTTCCCAATAAGATCAGGAGTGAAACAGGGATGCCAATTATCACCCCTATTATTTAACATTGTACTAGAAACACTAGCAGTATAAATTAGAGAAGGTAAAGAAATTGAAGGTATTAAAATTGGCAATGAGGAGATTAAGCTATCATTCTTTGCAGATGACATGATGGTCTACCGAATCAACGAAAAAGCTAGTTGAAATAATCAACAACTTTAGCAAAGTTGCAGGATACAAAATAAACCCACATAAGTCATCAGCATTTCTATATATTTCCAACACAGCTCAACAGCAAGAATTAGAAAGAGAAATTCTATTTAAAATCAACCTAGATGAAATAAAATACTTTGGAATCTATCTGCCAAGACAAGCACAGGAATTATATGAACACAGCTACAAAACACTCTCCACACAATTAAAACGATATCTAAACAATTGGAAAAACATTGATTGCTCATGGGTAGGATGAACTAACATAATAAAAATGATAACACTACCCAAATTAATTTACTTATTTATTGCCATACCCATTGAACTACCAAAAAAACTTCTTAACAGAAATAGAAAAAACATGACAAAGTTCATTTGGAACAACAAAAGATCAAGGATATCCAAGGAAATCATGAAAAAAAATTCAATGGAAGGAGGACTTGCAGTTCCAGATTTCAAACTATTCTATAAGGCAGTGGTTATCAAAACAATTTGGTACTGGCTAAGAGACAGAAATAAGGATCAATGGAATAGACTTGTAGTAAATGACTTCAGTAGGACACTCTATGATAAACCCAAAGATTTGGGAGATAAAACCCACTTTTTGATAAAAAAAAACTTCTTGAAAAATTGGAAGACAGGATGGGAGAGATTAGGATTGGATCAACATCTCACACCCTACGCCAAGATAAACTAAGAATGGGTGAATGACCTGAATATAACAAAGTAAATTATAAGCAAATTAGGTGAACACAGAATAATATACTTCTCAGATCATTGGGACAGGAAAGACTTTAAAACTAAGCAAGAGCTAAAAAAATCAGAAAATGTAAAATCAGTAATTTAGATTACATCAAATTAAAAACATTTGTACTGACAAAATTAATGCATTCAAAATTAGAAGGGAAGCAACAAATTGGGAAACAATCTTGATTACAAAAATGTCTGATAAAAGTCTAATTATTTAAATTTATAAAGAGCTAAACCAGTTGTACAAAAAATCAAGCCATTCTCCAATTGAAAAATGGGCAAGTGACATTGTAAACCTTAAAATTTCTTAGACTTATACATGTTGGAAATTTCACCATTTGGAAATTTCATACTTGGAAAATTTCTTAATGATAGTCCATTGAAATGTGAACCCCATTGGCATGGGAGGTTCCTTCTCCTCCCTACTTAAGATTACTTTAGGACAGAAACCTTTTGCTGAACAATGGAAAGGGCTTTGACCTATGCTTAAGCATAGAACAGGAAGTTCTTTGAGTCATGATTGATTTTAGAATTGATACAATAGAGATACTTGGAATGACAGAACCATGTCTTGGAAAATACAATTTCCACCCCATTCAGTCCTAACAGGATTTAGGAAGGGCTGCAGCATAGATCAAAATTTAATTATTTGAGAATATGACCTTCAACAGACATGTGCAAAGCCACAGACCTCTGGGCAGTCCTGGGTTAAGGTAGAGCCACCATTGGCACAGGGAAGTCATGGACAGTGATTGGTAGATGTGAGAACTGAGGGGAGGGAACTTGGATGGTTTCCTTAAAGATAGCAGGGTCTGAGGACTAGAGGTGGGTTGGTTGGAGAGGTCTTTGTTCTGAGAGGTTGTGCTCTGAGAAGCTTGCTCTGAAGGAAGCTGGAGGTGGAGGCCCCTGAGACTGTTTCTCCATTTTGGTCACGTGAGTGATAGGGACTGATCTCTTTTCTTTGCCTCAGCTATATAAGGGCTTGGGCCTTTTGGCCCAGCCTAAACAGAAGGGGTATTTAAGCCCTATTCCCTTCTCTCCCCTTTCTCTCTCCCTCTCTCTCTCTATCACTAATACCTTTCTTCCTCCTGTTTGTAATTAAACTCCATAAAAGGTTGACTGCTGACTTGAGTTTTCATTAAGGAATTACATAGCTGAATTCCTTGGCAACCTTAAATTAATATATATCAGTCTTTTAAAGTAATTTCCTTGTCACATTTGTGGCTGACCACACGGGAGTCTAAAGAATTTTCTCAATAAACTTCTGAAATTCCTTGCCTTTTTACTCTACCATCTCACCACTTAGTCCCTTTTTAACAACAAACTTGGCTTAAAGACACAGCTGCTAGAACACATGAGTATAAAAAACTTTTTCTCTCTTCTCTTTTCTCCTTAAGTTAAATTGGAATCAGCAGTTTTTCTTTTTCTTCCCTTTAATCTTAAGGGACAGCTGGGTAGCTCAGTGGATTGAGAGCCAGGCCTAGAGACAGAAGGTCCTGGGTTCAAATCTGACCTCGGATACTTCCCAGCTGTGTGACTCTGATAGACAGAAAACAGCTGTTTTAAATCTCAGTAACAGGACCCTAAATTCCTGGCTGGAAGAGCTGTTTCTAAATATCCTTTCCCTTAAGGAACAACTTCCTGGATTAGGAAAAAAAAACCTGTGGAAAGTTTGTTGTTTTGCCCTGCTCCCCACGTGTTTTGTGAAATTACTATATATATATATATATATATATATATATATATATATATATATATATATATATATATATATATATAAATGAGTACTACATTCTTTGACAATTATATTGCAGCTGAAGAATTAGGGGCATTGAGGAATGCAGGATACCTCCAAATTTTTATTTTAATAGATACTGACATTTTTGTACTCCTCAATACTATATTTAGAAATGGTAAAATAAAAAAAAAATTGAGGATAAAATAGAAAATATTGAGGATAAAATAGAAAAAATTGAGGATAAAATGCAAGCCCAATTAGAAGATCTAAAATGTTTGTTACAGGATCAATTGGCAAACATCCACTCTACCAGAAACAGACCTGTTTCTGAACCTTTGAATGAGGAAATTTCCTTCTCTGAAATAGAGATGGAAAACACCTTGCCTATAGCCCAGTTAACAGACTGCTTCTCTTGTGCAGTGCAAATCTTGACTGAATTTAATCCCCAAAACCCTCCCCTGCAATCCCAGTTTCTCATGTTCCCTCTCCTACAGAAAACCAAATTCCAACACAAAGGAGATCTTGTCCTCCTAGAGAAACCTGTCCTTGTCAAACTGACCCACAGGTACAAAATTCAACTAGAGGCCTGTTTCCTCTAAGAGAAGTACCTGAAATAGGACGGAATGTGGATGTGGTGACTTTAAGACATAGGATACTTTTACTCCCCAAGAAATAAATGAATTTACATGAAATATCCCCACATATGAACAAGATCCTTTTCTAGTAACAAAAAAGATGGGAGACATATTTTTTTCAGTATAATCCATCTTACAAGGACGTTGAGAACTTACTACAGACTTTTTTAAGTGAAAGTGAAAAAAATAAAATAATTGCCCATGTCAACAAAACCCAGGGGCGTAATGCAGCACATTGGCCATCTCAGGATCCTGAATGGGACTATAACAATCCTGAGGATTATCTACAACTATACCGTTGTAGAGAGGCCATCCTCATGGCAATGAAGGAATGTGCAGACAGTACAGATAAGTGAATGGAACTGGAAAAAATTAAGCAAAAGGAAGAAGAAACACCTTCCAGATTTATGGATAGAATAATCGAGTTTGGGGACAGATACTTAGATTGGGACCTAACTAAAGAGAGTAGTTTAAGACAAGTTAGAAGGATCTTTGTAAATAACTCTTGCAAAGCAATTAAGAATTATTTTAGAACGCATTGCCCAAGATGGTCAGATATGGACCTTGAAGAATTGCGAAAAACAGCTATATATGTTTTAAAGGGAAACAAAGAAAAGGAGGAAGAAAATAATGATGACATGGAGGAAATGAAGAAAAAAATAAGATATTTAATAGATAGGATGACTAAATTAGAAAGTGGGCATGATAATGAACCAATTACAATTGCCCCTCTCCAGAAATCCAATTATCAATCTATTACTTGCTACTTCTGTGAGAAGAAGGGCCACAAAATGATGGAATGTAGAACCTTTCTTAAGATGTTTGGAAGGAATACACAGTTTAATAATAGCTTTAGAAATAGTAACTATAGAAATGATGATAATGATTATAGAAACCAGAATTCTAGAAATTATAATAATGACTATGGAAATAACTATAATGAATGTAATAATAAGAACTTTAGAAACCAGAATTATAGAAATAGGAATTGGGAAAATAATGACAATTCTCCAAATGAAGAAAATGATAATATTCAACAACAATATATGAGAAATGGCGCTCATCCAAAAAATACTCGAGGCGATAATGACCCTCAGAGAGGTGCCCTTCAGGAGGGTGCCCAGGGAACTTCCTAATATAATGAAGATGATTCTTCTTAGATTATATTGATTTTGTTGATGTTAATTAACCTTTTTCAGTTTTTTTTCTCCTTTCCAAATAGTAGGAAAGAATGAACAAAGAACTTAAGACTATGATTGGCAAATTATGCACTGAGACCCCTTTAAAATGGCCTGAAATTCTCCCTCTGGCCCTATTTTATCTTAGAAGCAGGCCTAGAGGAGACTTACATGTTTCACCATTTGAGATGCTTTTTGGACATCCACCTATACAGGCTAAGCCTTTCTCCCCGGCTTATACATCACTATTAGGGGGAGATATTACTATTGCTTCCTATATACAGGAGTTACAGCACAAACTACATGAACTTCATGAATCTGGAGCTGCAGTACAAGCCAGACCATTAGACTTTTCTCTGCATGACCTGAACCCAGGAGATAAAGTTTATATCAAGAATTTCAAGCGAACTGGAGCAACTGAACCTTCATGGGAAGGACCATTCCAAATATTATTAACTACTCCAATATCTATAAAGATTGGAGAAAGAGACTCTTGGATTCACTGCTCACATGTGAAGAAAGCATCTTCTGCTGAGACTGATTGACTGTATCCTATCATATGAATTGTGACTCTATCTTATCATATGAATTGGAGATAATAATCCATAGACAAATGGATGCTGTTTTTTCAAGAATACATTGAATTACTGCTTTTTTTCCCTTATTTTTCTTATTTCTTTTCTTTTATTTTTTGATCAGAATATTTGATTTTTTCTCATTTTTTTGTACTGAAGGTACACATAATTAATATTAATTTTTTTTCCTGCAGTAATACAAGTTAATATATATATATATACTCTTGCTATAATATCAATATATGCCTAAAAGCTTTAAACTATGGGAACATGCCATTTAATATTGATAAATATTGATAAAATATTATAGGACTGTGATTAATGTTTGTGTCTGATTCCAGGAAAAGGGATAAAAACAAGGAGCACAGACTAAACCTGGATAGTGCCAATACAGCACACAAGAAATATTAAAGGGAGACTCGAGGTTGTGACACTTAACTTATGTTTAAGTTGTAGGACTTCCTTGTATCTACACTCTTTACGAAGTACTCAAACAAGTACAAAGCTTGACTATCATGCTGGCTCCCTATATCCCTGAATGGAAAAAAAAATCAGACGAGGGAATGACATTTCCCCATCAAAATAGAATTCTAATTCTTTTCTTCTTATATTATGGCAACTTCCTGTAGTCTTGGCTACACATGGCTAAGTGAAATATTACTGAATCCTGTCCTACATACTTGTGGGATAGAAATTACTTTAAACTGGACCTATACAAGGCCTATTTTGAATTTTTTCTTATCTTTTTGATTATTTTTCTATTCTTTTGATGATTGACACATACACCCCCATAACTGAACATTACATTCTGAGCTAAACATGATATATTTTTAATACTTACTTCAGGGGGGATTGTATTTTAATTTAAAATCTAAGAATTTTTTTAATTTTGAATTTTTTTTGTTTGAGATTGTATTTTTATAAAAATCCAAGAATTTTGTTTAAGATTTTACTGTTATAAAAAATTCAAAGATTTTGATTCTGTTAGAGAAAAGATCTTCAAGAAAGAAGCTTGAAACTGTTATATGCAGAGAATGAACTATTGCAGAAAGATGCCGAAAACTTACACTTCATCAAGAAGATCAAGAATGAACTTTGGATGTGATTGATTGGACTGAACTTTTGATTGAACATTTATTGTAATTGTACACATTTATGCCAAAAGGGACTGCCCCTAATTTGGCTTTCTGTCAATGTGCCTAGCAAAACATTGGTTTTGCTTTCTTTTCTTTTCTATTTCCTCTCTCACTATTCTAATTTCTCTTAGAAAATTGAATATTGTGTATATCTATAGTTAGAAGTGCATTTAGAACTACAAAATGATTATGTTAAATGATCAATGGGGAGACTAGTCTCCCAATGATCATCAGGGGGGATTGTAAACCTTAAAATTTCTTAGACTTATAAATGTTGGAAATTTCACCATTGGGAAATTTCATACTTGGAAAATTTCTTAATGATAGTCTATTGGAATGTGAACCCCATTGGCATGGGAGGTTCCTTCTCCTCCCTACTTAAGATTACTTTAGGACAGAAACCTTTTGCTGAACAATGGAAAGGGCTTTGACCTATGCTTAAGCATAGAACAGGAAGTTCTTTGAGTCATGATTGATTTTAGAATTGATACAATGGAGATACTTGGAATGACAGAACCATGTCTTGGAAAATACAATTTCCACCCCATTCAGTCCTAACAGGATTTAGGAAGGGCTGCAGCATAGATCAAAATTTAATTATTTGAGAATATGACCTTCAACAGACATGTGCAAAGCCATAGACCTCTGGGCAGTCCTGGGTTAAGGTAGAGCCACCATTGGCACAGAGAAGACATGGACAGTGATTGGTAGATGTGAGAACTGAGGGGAGGGAACTTGGATGGTTTCCTTAAAGATAGCAGGGTCTGAGGACTAGAGGTGGGTTGGTTGGAGAGGTCTTTGCTCTGAGAGGTTGTGCTCTGAGAAGCTTGCTCTGAAGGAAGCTGGAGGTGGAGGCCCCTGAGACTGTTTCTCCATTTTGGTCACGTGAGTGATAGGGACTGGTCTCTTTTCTTTGCCTCAGCTATCTAAGGGCTTGGGCCTTTTGGCCCAGCCTAAACAGAAGGGGTATTTAAGCCCTATTCCCTTCTCTCCCCTTTCTCTCTCCCTCTCTCTCTCTATCACTAATACCTTTCTTCCTCCTGTTTGTAATTAAACTCCATAAAAGGTTGACTGCTGACTTGAGTTTTCATTAAGGAATTACATAGCTGAATTCCTTGGCGACCTTAAATTAATATATATCAGTCTTTTAAAGTGATTTCCTTGTCACAACATGAATAGGCAATTTTCAGTTAAAGAAATGAAAACTATTAATAAGCACATGGAAATGTGCTCTAAATCTCTTATAATCAGAGAAATGCAAATTAAAATAACTCTGAGGTATCATCTCACACCTAGCAGATTGGCTATTATGACAGAAAAGGAAAGTAATGCATATTGGAGGGGATGTGGATGTGGCAAAGTTGGGACATTAATGCATTGCTGGTGGAGTTGTGAATTGATCCAACCATTCTGGAGGGCAATTTGGAATTATGCCCAAATGGTGCTGAAAGACTGTTTGCCCTTTGATCTAGCCATTGCACAACAGGGCTTGTACCCCAAAGAGATAATAAGGAAAATGACATGTATAAAAATAATTATAGCTGCACTCTTTGTGGTACAAAAAATTGGAACATGAGGGGATGCCCTTCAATTGGGGAATGGCTAAGCAAATTGTGGTATATTTTGGTAATGGAATACTATTGTGCTCAAAGGAATAATAAAGTGGAGTGATTCCATGGAGACTGGAACAACCTCCAGGAACTGATGAATAGTGAGAGGAGTAGAACCAGGAAAACATTATACACAGAGACTGACTCCCTGTGGTACAATCGAATGTAATGGACTTCTCCATTAGTGGCAATGCAATGACCCTGAACAACTCGGAGGAACCTATGAGAAAAACCACTATCCACATCCATAGGAAACACTGTGGGAATAAAAACAGCAAAGAAAAACAACTGCTTGAATACATGGTTTGGAGGCATATTGTTGGGGATGTAGACTCTAAATTAACATCCTAGTGTAAACAGCAACATGGAAATGGGTTCTGATCAAGGACTCATGTTATACCCAATGAAGTTGCCTGTTGGCTGCTGGAAGGGTGGGTAGAGGGGAAGGAGGGAAATAATGTGATTATTGTAACCAAGGAATAGTGTTCTAAATTCACTAAATAAATGTATTCAAATGGAAAAAAAAGAAACAAAAGAACTAATCAAGAAGAAACAAAGATGATTTGGGCATAAGAGTCATATACTTGTCATTAAATGGTGATGTTCCAACATTTTGTTTGCTGGAAGTGGATCTGGTCTGTATCATGTTTGCACAACCCAGATATTTATTAAGCCTTTGAAAATATTAAAAAAAAGAAAATTGGTATTATGTGTAATTGAAAAAATAAAATATCTTTTAAAAACAAAAAAATAATTAAAAAGAGATAACTATCACTTAATTCAAGATAATGTAAAAATGAGAGAGAAGATTTCCACTGCTTGAAAATTTTATAAGAAATTCTAATGTACATGACAATGTTAACTTTATACACAATGAGTTTTTCTTTTTAGCTTCACAGATAGGAATTATTAAGAAGCATTATATAACAACTAAGAAGGTACATAGTGCAAAACACTATGCCAGGTGTTGAATATACCAAAAAAAAAACCCACATGCCTTTTATCTTATTCCTTAAAATATCATAATAATCTCATATAAATACACAGAAAAATATTTAAAAAGCTATAATCACTAAGTTGCATTTCATGACCTTTTTCTTCCTTTTAACTTAATCTAAATTCTTCTTTAATTACATGCAAAAACAGTTTCCAACATTTTTTTTATTTTTGTCTATTTAAATTTTAATTTGGATATTTTATTTTCCCAATTACATGTAATAACAATTTTCAGCATGTTTCCCAAAATTATTAGATCCAAATTATCTCCCTTTCTCTCTTCTTTCCCCTATCCCAGAAATGGTAAGCAATTTGATCTGAATTATACATGTATTTTCATGTAAAACTTACTTCCATATTGGTCATTGTTGTAAAAGAATACTCATAAAAAACCAAAACCTCAGAATAAAAACACAAGTGAACTAAAGAATTAAACAGTATGTTTTGTACAAATTGTAATTTCCCTCCCCTTTTTTTCCAACTCTTTGGTATACAGACCTATTACTCCTGTTCCTAAAGGGATATGCATTGTTTTACAGCCCTTTAGGCATAGTTGCAAATTGCCCTCCAGAAGGAATGGATTAGTTAAAAACTCCAACAATGCATTAGTGTCCAAATTTTGCCAACCCTCTCCAACATTTATTTTTTTTTCCTACTGTCATATTGGCCAATTTGATACTTGTGAAAGGAGTACCTCAGAGTTGACTGAATGTGCATTTCCCTAATCAAGAGGGAATTAGAACATTTTTTTCCAAATAATTATTTATAGCTTTTAGTTCTTCATAAGAAAACGTCTTATTCATATCCTTTGATCATTTGTCAACTGGGAAATTACTTATATTATAAATTTGACTTAGTTCTCTAAATATTGAGAAATATGACCTTTATCAGAGAAACTGGTGGTAAAAATTTCCCCCAGCTTGTTTCCCTTATTATCTTACTCATATTGATTTTATTAGTAGAAAATTCATTTGAATTTAATATAATAACAGACCTGTACTTTAATACAAATAAAATACAGTGTTTGAACTCTAAGAGAACTTAGAGATCATTTAACCCAGCCTTCTATTTTTATAGGTAAGGAATCTGAAGCATAATTATGAAGTAATATCTTTGAAGTAATAACATATAAGTGATAAGCAAAAGTGAAGAAATTAGGTCAAGTCATACAGCAGAAAAGAACCACATTATTTCTAATCCAATGGGCCCCTGTATTAGTATGCATTCAAGTTAATTATAAAAGGTATGACCTTGGTTTCATCTTTTCAAATTTTAACTAAATTTCATTCACATTAAAAACAAAGGGCTTTGTCTAGATGGTTTCTAAGCTTTTATAAGCTTTTTTTTATCATTTATAATATCATCTGATTTATATTAAAGTTTATATATATGAAGATATATCCATGAAGCTTTCTGGTACATTGGATAGAGTACCAAGTTGGGAATTAAGAAAACTTTTCTTAAGTTCAGATCTAGTCTCAGACATATTAGCTTTCTGATCTTGGGCAGTAATTTAATATTTATAAAGTAATTTAAGTTCATAAAGATAACAAATTTTGACATTGCTTTCCCAACATTCCTTGAACTTAGTTTACAAAAGACCAGTATGTTTACCTGAGAATAATATACCTAAAAATGAAACATTTTTCCATTTTCATTCCCTGTTCTTCCTTCATTTCTTTTTATGTTTCTGATTGAGGGACAGGATGGTCTTCTTTATGTTACATATCTAGGATGAAATATTAATAAGCTAACAAGCTTGAAACTTAGATAATCTGAGGTAAGTTCTACACGCATTAGGGACCCAACTTTATCTATCTATCTATCTATCTATCTATCTATCTATCTATCTATCTATCTATCTATCTGTTTGTGTAATTTTAAAAAGCCTGAGTCCATTCAAGCAGATGACAAAGTAGTTTTCAACATACTCACAGACTACTTCTTAATCCATTCTACATTTGGGGAGCATTTTTTGGAGTTATATAATGACTACAATTCAATTTTGAAAATTGGGTTCACATTGCTTACTTCTACTATTCCTGGAGCTTCCTTAAGCTACTTGATTGCTAAAAGATTAATCTCAGAGTTTCACAGATCACGACTGGGGAATACAACTATTTTTGGCACCTAGAGATATGATTCATCTGGTCCTAGAGAGCTGATAATTTAATTTAGTTAAACATTAAGCAAACTAGCTAGATACTTTAGTATTTAATTAATATCCTACTTTGGAATGCAAATTATGTGCAGAAGATAGATAGATGTAGTTATATAAATAGATATATCTACAATTATCTAGATTTGTATCTATGTAAAACCTCATATATGCTTCTCTTTCATAGAGAAAGTAGAAATAAAATGGGAATAGACTAGGTTTACTTTATATCTTTAACAACTTCAATATTTTCCCTGAAATCATCTGTCAATCTTTGGATTATTTTTATATGGTCCCACATATTCCTTTCTAGTTTTTTCAGTATTTCTTATTATTGCCTTTAATATTCTTGTTTTTCTTAAATCTTTGTACTTTTAATTTCAAATTCAGGGTTAACTAGAAAACGCACTGTCCCACCACATTTAAGGTACCTCCCCTTTTGCTTAATAATCATTCTTAACTACAATCACTTTCTTTATTATTCACAATTTGTGATTATTTTCAAAATGATTTTGAGAGTCCCCTAACTCTGAATCCATTTTCCTTCTTTGAGTTTCTGAACAGGATAGTATTTAAATATTTTCTTTGAAGTTTTGTCAGTAAATTTCCCAATATTTAAGATACATGTAGTCACAAAATCTTAGATTGTGAAAGGAGCTCAAATCCACTGTATTTGATATGTCATCTCCTTTAAAACATACGTGAAAAGTATTTATTCAAACTTTTCTTTAAGAGCCCTACAGAGGAAAAGTCCTTATTTCCTAAAACATACCATTTAACATTCAAATTGCCAAAAAATTTATCTTTACATTGGCTTTTCTGAAAATCTCAGTGTGATTTAGAAGAAAGATCATTTGAATTAGAATCAGGAAGATCTAGATTTGAATCTCACCTCTGATATTTACTATGTAACCCTACATAAATTCTTTAATTTCCCCAGATCAAAATTTCCTCCTGAAGTACAACTGAAATGATGATGTTTGAAAAGCAGTTTTAGTCAAAGGAGATAGAAACTATATTATGTTAAAAGGACCATTGATAATGAAGTATTATCAAAATTAAATCTATATGCAACAAATGTTATTGCTTCCAAATTTTAAAGGAAAAAAAATTTAATGAGTTATATAATGAAATAGATAACCAAATAATCATAGTATGGTGACTTTAATTTTCCCCTCTCAGAACTAGATAAATGAACAAAAATTAAAATAAAAGAAAGAAGTCAGGGAAATATGCTGAAACTTAGATAAGCTAAATACAATAGATTTTTGAATAGAATTGAATAGAAAAAGAAAGACATCCCTTTTTCTCAGTAGAACATGGTACCTTTATAAAAATTATTCCATAAATTAAGACATGAAAACATTATAATTAAATGTATAAAAACATAAATGTTAAATACAATATTTTCAGAACATAATGTAATAAAATATAATGGAAATAGTAAGAGTAATTTAACTGGGCAAATCACTTAACATTAAAGATGAAAAGAGTGAATATACTATCAATAAAAAAAGCATCAGGACCAGATGGATTTACAAGGGAATTCTACCAAACATTTAAAGATCTACTAATTTCAACATTAGATAAATTATTTGAAATAACAAATATATTTTTACCAAACTCATTTTATGAAACAAATATCTAAATATTTTTAGAAACATCCTCTCAGATAGAGTTATTATATCTAAGATATATGGAGATATTTGTCAGATTTGTAGGAATAAGATCCATCCCTCAAATGATAAAGGGGCAAAACATGAAAAATTTTTGGATGAAGAAATAACAGTCATAAATAGGTATATTAAAATGTTCTAAATCTTTACTGATTAGAGAAATGTAATTGAAAACACATATTCTAGATTAGATAAAAAGACAAAACGTCAAATTTTAATAGGATGCGGAAATATGGGGACATTTATATATTTTTGGTGTAGCTATTGATTGAACCCTTCTGAACTATAATTTTGAATTATACCTAGCTATTAAACTATTTTTTTTATCCTTAGACCCAGTAATTGATTGATTTGTTTCCCAAGGAGAACAGGGGAAAAAGAAAAAAAATCTATATTTTCCAAAATATTTATAGGACCAATATTTAGGTTTGCAAAGAACTAGAAGTTAGGGGAATGCCCATCAATTTGGGAATGGTTAAACAAATTGAAGTATATAATGGCGATGTAATACTACCATGCCAAAGGAAACAGTGATCAAGCTAATGAGAGAAAAAGAGCTACACAGGATAATGAATAGTGAAATGAGTAGAATAAAGAGCATTTCTTACACAACTACAGATAATATTTGAGGATTAAATGGTGACTATTGCCTCTAAAAATGAACTGAAAAATGGAAATAGGAAAGATACAATTTACATGAACATATTTGCCTCCTAGATGATTCCTTCTATGATATAAGAAGAAGGAGTGAGCAAATTGGAAATAAATTTAATTAATAATAGATGATTTTCTTCTAGGGACAGAGTTCAAGTGATGGAGTACAATTAAGAAAGCTTGAATCACTGTAATCTTCTCCAAACAGCAACACTTCAAAGTGAATAGAGGAATGATACAACCAACAGGAGCAAAGCAAATTTCCTGAAAAAAAACAACTTGAAAGGTAGTCAGTGAGGGTCAGATTTACTGGGGAGAGGGGGTGGAGTATAGTCAATTGCAAGCCACACTAAGGAATACCAGCAATCCTGTAGCACCCCGCCACCCCCATATCTACTATTTCAGACTCTGAACATGAATCACAGCCAACAACAAGACCCTGAGATGTTGCTTATTCCAAAGGCAGTGCAACCCTATGCACAACCCTTTTTTGATCAGGTTATCTTTTGAAGTGTTGGACTTGATTATTTAAGAGTGTGTTAGCCAAGAATTTAGTTAATTCCAAATAGATTCATTTACAATTCATTTATAAATTGTAGAAAGAGTGAAGTAAGAAATCAGAGAGAGGATAAGGTAATATATCTAGCTTGAGCATTACGTAATTTACTCTTGGTCCCTCCAGGCAGGGAGAATTAGTTTCAGTTGGCATTAGCAAAGCTGAGGATCAGGGAAGTCTCTTCAGAAAATGCAGAAGTAAAGATTCAGCTTTTCACTCACCAAACATTAGGTCAGTCAGCAAATCCTTCTGCTCCTCTTCACCAGCCTCAACTCAAAAGCAAGAAGAATTGAACTTCAGAAGAAGTGGAAGTCCAAGTTGAACTCTGCTCCAAGAATTACAAACTCTAGCACTCTTTCTTTTAAAGGCATTTTCTCTTGCTTCACTTCCTCTAATTCCACGTCTACCAACCACAGCTGACAATCTGCTCTTGTACTGCCCAAAAGGCAGTCTATTCTGATTCATTACCAACTATCGCACATGTGAGTCATAGACCTCACACTTCATGATTAAGTGGGATATTTTTACTTTTGTTGATTAGATCACTATTGGAGCAGTTAGAAGAAGTATACATAAAGAGAAATTTAAAGAGAAAGCTGATTAGGATGATATGATATGATATATTTTGATATGATATGATATGATATGATAAACAAAAACAAGATTAAAATATAAAAAGAATTGCACTTAGAGAAAAGGGAAAGAAGAGGTAGAATGGGGCAAATTATCTCAACTAAAGAGGTAAAAAAATAATTAAGTGGAAGGGAGGATAAAGGTTGTGACAGACAATGCTTAAACTTTACTTACAACTGATATTAATAAAACAAAGTAAAAACTAATTGATGAATTGGACATGAAACAAAAATACTAGAAAAGGAACAAATTAAAAATTCCCATTTATTCCGGTCAAGATGGCGGCTTAGAGAAAGCTAAAGTTCAGATCTCTGGAAAACCCTTCCCGACCAATCTCAAACTATAAGTTTCTAAGGTGCCGAAATTCAAAACGATCAACAGCATAGAGCCTGGGAATAATCCTCCTGGACCTGGACCTGGATCAAAAGGTACGGCCCCCCTCAAAAGCCAGAACCCGAGATCACTCGGACCTAAGGGGTAGGAGCGCAGAGTCCAAGGCTCCGGGGAGCCGCAGCCCCGCACCGCTCAGAGAGCAGGGTCGTCTGAAACAACAGCAACCCTCAGGGCCTTCTATCAGAGTCCCAGTGAAAGTCACTGCCCTCGGAACTCCCCCAGCAGAGATCAGGGTCATCTGAAACAACAGCAACCCTCAGGGAGGGCAAGACAGCCTCAGGGGCTGGATCCTTCTATCAGAGTCCCAGTGAAAGTCACTGCCCTCGGGGCTCCAGGAAGCCGTGGCCCATCCCCCTGCAGAGAGTAGGGTCCTCTGAAACAACAGAAACCCTCAGGGCCAACAAAACAGCCTCACGGCCAGCTATTCTGAAGACAAATTCCAGAAAGCAACCCGACCCCTGCAGGGAAGCAGATAGAGCCGGGGGAGAGTGTGGCCCCCTGGTCGGACCCTTCCATTCCAGTTCCAGTGAAAGTCATTGCCCATACTCAATTTAACCCAGGGAAAGCCCATAGAACCGACAATCTGCCCAGGACTAAAGCCTCTGAACACCAGATAGAGATAAGAAAAGCTAATCCTCCCCATTCAGAGATTGCAAACTCCACAGAAGCACAGAAGCCCCCAAATCCCAAGAAAAATAAGAAGAAAGGGGCAACTTTGGACACATTCTATGGAACCAAAATACAAAATACAGAGGAGATAGAAGATGATATACAAGAAAATGCTCCAAAACCTTCCAAAGGAAATGGAAACTCTCCACAAACCTATGAAGAATTTGAATCAGAAATGACCAAAAAGATGGAAGCCTTCTGGGAGGAAAAGTGGGAAATAATGCAAAAGAAATTCACGCATCTACAAAACCAGTGTGACCAAACTGAAAAGGAAAACCAGGCTTTAAAGGCCAGAATCAGGCAGCTGGAAGACAACGATCGTGTAAAAGAGCAAGAATTAATAAAGCAAAGCCAAAATACCAAGAAATTAGAAGAGAACATAAAATATCTAACCAACAAGGTGACAGATCTGGAAAATGGAGGGAGAAGAGATAATTTAAGAATAATTGGACTTCCAGAAAAGCCAGAAATAAACACCAAACTCGACATCGTGATATAAGATATAATCAAAGAAAATTGCCCAGAGATTCTAGAACAAGGGGGCAATACAGCCACTGACAGAGCTCACAGAACATCTTCTACACTAAACCCCCAAAAGACAACTCCCAGGAATGTAATTGCCAAATTCCAAAGCTATCAAACAAATAAAAAATCCTACAGGCAGCCAGAAAAAGACAATTTAGATATAAAGGGATGCCAATCAGGGTCACACAAGACCTTGCAAGTTCTACTCTGAATGATCGTAAGGCATGGAACATGATCTTCAGAAAGGCAAGAAAGCTGGGTCTTCAACCAAGAATCAGCTACCCAGCAAAACTGACTATATACTTCCAAGGGAAAGTATGGGCATTCAACAAAATAGAAGACTTCCAACTTTTTGCAAAGAAAAGACCAGAGCTCGTTGGAAAGTTTGATACCAAAAAACAAAGAGCAGGGAATACCTGAAAGGGTAAATATTAAGGAAAGGGGGGAAAATGTTATCTTCTTCATTTACTCAAACTCTCTTCTATAAGGACAACATTTATATCAATCTATGTATACTAACATGTGGGGGAAATGTAATGTATAAATAGGGGGTAATGAAAGACCAAATAGAATAACCTTTCTCACACAAAGATTCACATGGGAAGGGGAGGGGAAGAAAACTCCTATAAGAAGGAGAGGAAGAGAGGGTTTTTTACTTAAAACTTAATCTCAGGGAAATCATATCTGAGAGGGAAAAACATCCATATCCATTGGGATCTTGAATTCTAGCTTACCCAACAAGGGTAGGGAGAAGGTAAAACCAAGGGGGGGAGGGGGAGAGGGAAAAAAAAGGGAAGGAAAGAGAGGGGGTAGGGGGAGGGAACAAAAAGGGAGGGACTAAAAAGGGAAACATCAAGGGAGGGGACAAGGGGGACTGATTCAAAGTAAATCACTGGACTAAAAGGTAGAGCCGAAGAAGAAAAGGTTAGAATTAGGGAAGGCTATCAAAATGCCAGGGACTCTACCAGTGACAGTCATAACTGTGAACATGAATGGGATGAACTCACCCATAAAACGTAGGCGAATAGCAGAATGGATTAGAATCCAAAACCCTACCATATGTTGTCTTCAAGAAACACACATGAGGCGGGTTGACACCCACAAGGTCAGAATTAAAGGATGTAGTAAGACCTTCTGTGACTCAACTGACAGAAAGAAGGCAGGAGTGGTAATCATGATATCTGATAAAGCCAAAGCACAAATAGACCTGATCAAAAGGGATAGGGAAGGTAATTATATTTTGTTAAAAGGGACTTTAGACAATGAGGAAATATCATTAATCAACATGTATGCACCAAATAATATAGCACCCAAATTTCTAATGGAGAAACTAGGAGAATTGAAGGAAGAAATAGACAGTAAAACCATATTACTGGGAGACTTAAACCAACCATTATCAAATATAGATAAATCAAATCAAAAAATAAATAAGAAAGAGGTAAAAGAAGTGAATGAAATCTTAGAAAAATTAGAATTAATAGACATATGGAGAAAAATAAATGGGGATAAAAAGGAATACACCTTCTCCTCAGCACCACATGGCACATTCACAAAAATTGACCATACATTAGGTCACAGAAACAAAGTACACAAATGCAGAAAAGCAGAAATAATAAATGCAGCCTTCTCAGATCACAAGGCAATAAGAATAATTATTAGTCATGGTACATGGAAAACCAAATCTAAAACCAATTGGAAATTAAACAATATATTACTCCAAAACCATTTAGTTAAAGAAGAAATCATAGAAACAATTAATAATTTCATTGAGGAAAATGACAATGGCGAGACATCCTTCCAAACCTTTTGGGATGCAGCCAAAGAGGTAATCAGAGGTAAATTCATATCCCTGAATGCTTATATTAACAAACTAGGGAGAGCAGAGATCGAGCAATTGGAAATGCAAATGAAAAAACTCAAAAGCGATCAAATTAAAAACCCCCAGTAGAAAACCAAACTAGAAATCCTAAAAATTAAGGGAGAAATTAATAAAATCGAAAGTGATAGAACTATTGATTTAATAAATAAGACAAGAAGCTGGCACTTTGAAAAAACAAACAAAATAGACAAAGTATTGGTCAATCTAATTAAAGAAAGGAAGGAAGAAAAGCAAATTAACAGCATATAAAGATGAAAAGGGGGACAGTACCTCCGATGAAGAGGAAATTAAGGCAATCATTAGAAATTACTTTGCCCAATTATATGGCAATAAATACACCAATTTAGGAGATATGGATGAATATATACAAAAATACAAACTGCCTAGACTAACAGAAGAGGAAATATAATTCTTAAATAATCCCATATCATAAAATGAAATCCAACAAGCCATCAAAGAACTTCCTAAGAAAAAATCCCCAGGGCCTGATGGATTCACCAGTGAATTCTATCAAACATTCAGAGAAAAGTTAATCCCAATACTATACAAACTATTTGACATAATAAGAAAAGAGGGAGTTCTACCAAACTCCTTTTTTGACACAAACATGGTACTGATTCCAAAACCAGGCAGGTCAAAAATAGAGAAAGAAAACTAGAGACCCATCTCCCTAATGAATATAGATGCAAAAATCTTAAATAGGATACTAGCAAAAAGACTCCAGCAAGTGATCAGAAGGGTCATCCACCATGATCAAGTAGGACTTATACGAGGAATGCAGGGCTGGTTCAACATAAGGAAAACCATCCACATAATTGACCACATCAACAAGCAAACCAGCAAGAACCACATGATTATCTCAATAGATGCAGAAAAAGCATTTGATAAAATACAACACCCATTCCTATTAAAAACACTAGAAAGCATAGCAATAGAAGGGTCATTCCTAAAAATAATAAACAGTATATATCTTAAACCATCAGCTAATATCATCTGCAATGGGGATAAACTAGATGCATTCCCAATAAGATCAGGAGTGAAACAAGGATGCCCATTATCACCTCTACTATTTGACATTGTACTAGAAACACTAGCAGTAGCAATTAGAGAAGAAAAAGAAATTGAAGGCATCAAAGTAGGCAAGGAAGAGACCAAGTTATCACTCTTTGCAGATGACTTGATAGTCTACTTAAAGAATCCTAGAGATTCAACAAAAAAGCTAATTGAAATAATCAACAACTTTAGAAAAGTTGCAGGATACAAAATAAACCCACATAAATCATCAGCTTTTCTATATATCTCCAACACAGCTCAGCAGCAAGAACTAGAAAGAGAAATCCCATTCAAAATCACCTTAGACAAAATAAAATACCTAGGAATCCACCTCCCGAGACAAACACAGGAACTCTATGAACACAACTACAAAATACTCTCCACACAACAAAAACTAGGCTTGAGCAATTGGAAAAACATTAACTGCTCATGGATAGGACGAGCCAATATAATAAAAATGACCATCCTACCCAAACTTATTTTTCTATTTAGTGCCATACCCATTGAACTCCCAAAATACTTCTTCACTGATTTAGAAAAAAACATAACAAGGTTCATTTTGAAGAAAAAATGATCAAGGATATCCAGGGAAATAATGAAAAAAAAAACACATATGATGGGGGCCTTGCAGTCCCTGACATTAAACTATATTACAAAGCAGCAGTCATCAAAACAATTTGGTACTGGCTAAGAGACAGAAAGGAAGATCAGAGGAATAGACTGGGGGAAAGAGACCTCAGCAAGACAGTATACAATAAACCCAAAGATCCCAGCTTTTGGGACAAAAATCCTCTATTCGATAAAAACTGCTGGGAAAATTGGAAGACAGTGTGGGAAAGACTAGGAATGGATCAACACCTCACACCCTACACCAAGATAAATTCAAAATGGGTAAGTGACTTAAACATAAAGAAGGAAACCATAAGTAAATTGGGTAAACTCAGAATAGTATACATGTCAGACCTTTGGGAGGGGAAAGGCTTTAAAACCAAGCAAGACATAGAAAGAATCGCAAAATGCAAAATAAATAATTTTGACTACATCAAACTAAAAAGTTTTTGTACAAACAAAACCAATGTAACTAAAATCAGAAGGGAAACAATAAATTGGGAAAAAATCTTCATAGAAACCTCTGACAAAGGTTTAATTACTCATATTTATAAAGAGCTAAATCAATTGTACAAAAAATCAAGCCATTCTCCAATTGATAAATGGGCAAGGGACATGGATAGGCATTTCTCAGATAAAGAAATCAAAACTATTAATAAGCACATGAAGAAGTGTTCTAAATCTCTTATAATCAGAGAGATGCAAATCAAAACAACTCTGAGGTATCACCTCACACCTAGCAGATTGGCTAACATAACAGCAAAGGAAAGTAATGAATGCTGGAGGGGATGTGGCAAAGTAGGGACATTAATTCATTGCTGGTGGAGTTGTGAACTGATCCAACCATTCTGGAGGGCAATTTGGAACTATGCCCAAAGGGCGACAAAAGAATATCTACCCTTTGACCCAGCCATAGCACTGCTGGGTCTGTACCCCAAAGAGATAATGGACAAACAGACTTGTACAAAAATATTCATAGCTGCGCTCTTTGTGGTGGCCCAAAACTGGAAAATGAGGGGATGCCCATCAATTGGGGAATGGCTGAGCAAATTGTGGTATATGTTCTTGATGGAATACTATTGTGCTAAAAGGAATAATAAAGTGGAGGAGTTCTATGGAGACTGGAACAACCTCCAGGAAGTGATGCAGAGCAAGAGGAGCAGAACCAGGAGAACATTGTACACAGAGACTAATACACTGTGGTATAATCGAATATAATGGACTTCTCCATTAGTGGCGGTGTAATGTCCCTGAACAATTTGCAGGGATCTAGGAGAAAAAAAACACTATTCATAAGCAATGGATAAACTATGGGAGTGGAAACACCGAGGAAAAGCAACTGCCTGAATACAGTTGTTGAGGGGACATGAGAGAGGAGAGACTGTAAATGAACACTCTAATGCAAATATTATCAACATGGCAATGGTTTCAAATCAAGAAAACATGTAATGCCCAGTGGATCTGCGCGTCGGCTATGGGGGGTGGGGGGATTAGGGGGGAGGAAAAGAAAATGATCTATGTCTTTAATGAATAGTGCTTGGAAATGTTCAAATAAAATATAACTTTAAAAAATTCCCATTTAAAGACTATATTGGAAATCCTAAAAATTAAAAAATAAATTAATAAAATTAAAAATTAAAAAAATAACATTAATTACTAAATAAGACTATGAGTTGGTTTTATGGGGACAAACAAAAGATTGGTTAATTTGATTTTAAAATGAAAAGAAGGAAATCAAATAAGCAGTATTAAAAAGTAAAAGGGTGATTGAACATATAAGGGATAAAAGAGGTTGTTTTTTGAAGGTTTGGATTTGATTATTTAAGAATGTGTTTACCAGAAATTTAATTAATTTCAAATAGAATTATTTACAATTTATTTATAAATTATAGAAAGAGTGAAGTAAGAAATCATAGAGAGGACAGACAGGGGAGTTTAGTCCTCATGTAGATAGGTCTTGTCCCTTGTAGCCCAGGGCCTGGGGAAGTCTCTTCAGGAAAATCCAGCAGTTAAGAATCAACTTTTCACACACCTTGTGTCAGTGTAAGGAACAGGGTCTCAAGTCGAGTCAGTAGATCCTTCTGTCCCTCTTCACCAGCCTCAACTAGAAGGCATGAAGAATTGAAGTACTTCAGGAAGTTGTCACTCCCTTTTAAAGACGTTTTCTCTTATATCACTTCCTGTGACTTCCCCTAATTTTATGTCTACCAATCACAGTTGATGCTTTGCTCTAGGATTGCCCAGAAGGCAGTCAGTTGATTCTGATTTGTTATCCATTATCTCATACATGGGTCACAGACATCACACTCATTGATTAAATTGGGATATTTACACTTTGGGTGATTAGATCTAAAAATGGGCAGATGTCCATAATCAACTTTAAGTAGGGTGTTCTAAAAAGAGTCAAGGGTTTCAATTTAAACTTCACAATCAGGGTAGAGTTAATTAATTTCATTGTTATAATCAAGGAAGATTAAAATTCAATCTCACAAACACCAATGCACAATAGGCAGAGAAGGAATTTCATCAAATTCTTTTTATGGTACAAATATACTACTCCTAACTAAGCTAGGAGACACAAAAACAGAGAAAGAAAAAAATATAAGGTAGTTTCATTAATGAATATAGATATAAATATTTTATTTTATTTTTTCCCATTTGAATAAGTTTATTTAGTAAATTTAGAACATTATTCCTTGATTACAATAATCACATTATTTTTCCTCCCTACCCTCCACACACTCTTCCCACAGCCACCAATTTCATTGGGTATTACTTGTGTCCTTGATCAGGACCTATTTCCAGGTTGTTTGCACTAGGATATTCATTTAGAGTCTCCATCCCCAACGATATCCTTTTACCCATGCATTCAAGCAGTTGTTTTTCTTCGATGTTTTTACTCCCGCAGTGTTTCCTCTGGATGAGGATAGTGGTTCAGGGTCATTGCATTGACACTAATGGAGAAGTGCATTATGTTCCATTGTACCACAGTGTATCAGTCTCGGTGTACAATGTTTTCCTGGTTATGCTCCTCTTAGTCTGCATCAATTCCTGGAGGTTGTTCCAGTACCCATGGAATTCCTCCACTTTATTATTCCTTTGGGCACAATAGTATTTCATCACCAACATATACCAAAATTTGTTCAGCCATTCCCCAATTGAAGGGCATTCCCTAATTTTCCAATTATTTTTTGCCACCACAAAGAGCTCAGCTATGAATATTCTTGTACATGTCTTTTTGCTCATTATTTCTTTGGGGTACAAAACCAGCAGTGCTATGGCTGGATCAAAGGGCAGACAGTATTTTATTGCCCTCTGGGCATTGTTCCAAATTGCCAACAAGAATGGTTGGATCAATTCACAACTTTACCAGCAATATATTAATGTCCCAACTTTGCCACATCCCCTCTAGCATTCATTAATTTCAATTGTTGTCATGTTAGCCAATCTGCTAGGTGTAAGATGATACCTCAGCATTGTTTTGATTTGCATTTTTTGATTATAAGAGATTTAGAACACTTTTTCATGTGTTTATTAATAGTTGTGATTTCTTTAAATGAACATTGCCTATTCCTGTCCCTTGCCCATTTTTCAACTGGAGAATGGCTTGATTTTTTGTACAACTGGTTGAGCTCTTTATAAATTTGAGTAATTAGTCCTTTGTCAGAGGGTTTGTAATGAAGATTTTCCCCCAATTTATTGCATCCCTTCTAATTTTGGCTGCATTAGTTTTCTTTGTTCAAAAACGTTTTAATTTGATGTAATCAAAATGACCAATTTTACATTTTGTGATTTTTCCTAGCTCTTGCTTGCTTTCATAGTCTTTCCTTTCACCAAGATCTGACAAGTATATTATTCTGTGTTCACCTCATTTGTTTATAGTTTCCTTCTTTATATTCTGGTCATTCACCCATTCTGCGTGTATCTTGGTGTAAGTTGTGAGATATTGATCCAAACCTAATCTCACCCATACTGTCTTACAATTTTCCCAGAAGTTTTTATTAAAAAGTGGTTTTTGGTTCTCAAAACTGGGATCTTTGGGTTTATCATAGGCTATCTGCCTGAGGTCATTTGCTCTAAGCCAATTTCACTGGACCTCTTTTCTGTGTCTTAGCCAGTACTAAATTGTTTTGATAAGCACTGCTTTATAGTATAGTTTGATATCTGGGACTGCAAGTCCTCCTTCCTTTGCTTTTTTTTTCATGATTTCCCTGGATATCTTTATCTTTTGCTCTTCCAAATGAACTTTTTTATATTTTTTTTCTAATTCAGTAAAAAGTTTTTTGGTAGTTCAATGGGAATGGCACTAAATAAGTAAATTAATTTGGGAAGGATTTTCATTTTTATTATTTTAGCTAGTCCCATCCAAGAGCATTCAATGTTTTTCCAGTTGTTTAGATGTAGTTTTAATTGTGTGGAGAGTGTTTTGTAGTTGTGTTCCTATAGTTCCTGTGTTTGTCTTGACAGATAGATTCCTAAGTATTTTATTTTGTCTAGAGTGATTTTAAATGGAATTTCCCTTTCTAATTATTGTTATTGAAATGGGTTGGAGATATATAGAAATGCTGATGACTTATGTGGGTTTATTTTGTATCCAGTAACTTTGCTAAAATTGCTGATTGTTTTGACTAGCTTTTTGGTTGATTCTCTAGGATTCTTTAAGTAAATCATCATATCATCAGCAAAGAGTCATACCTTGGACTCCTCATTGCCAATGTTTATACCTTAAATTTCGTTTTCTTCTCTAATTGCTACTGCTAGTGTTTCTAGTACAATGTTAAATAATAGAGGTGGTATGGGCATCCATGTTTCACTCCTGATTTTATTGGGAAGGTTTTCAGTTTATCCCCATTGCAGATGATATTTGCTGGTGGGTTCAGATATATAATGTTTATTGTTTTTAGGAAAGGCCCTTCTATTACTATACTTTCTGGTGTTTTCATGTGGAATGGGTGTTGTATTTTATGAAAGGCTTTTTTTGGCATCTATTGAGATAATGTAATTTTTGTTGGTTTGCTTGTTACTATGGTCATTTATGTGGGTGGTTTTCCTAATATTGAACCATCTTTGCATTCTTGGTATGAATCCTACCTGGTAATAGTGAATAACCCTCCTGATCATTTGTGGGAGTCCTTTTGCTAGTATCCTATTTAAGATTGTCGCATCTATATTCGTTAAGGAGATTGGTCTATGGTTTTCTTTCTCTGTTTTTGACCTGCCTGGCTTTGGGATCAGTACTATGTTTATGTCATAAAATGAATTTGGTAGAACTCCTTCTTGACTTATTCTGTCAAATAGTTTGTATAATATTTGGGTTAGTTGTTCTTTGAATATTTGATAGAATTCATTTGTGAATCCATCTGGACCTGGGGATTTTTTCTTAGGTAGTTCTTTGATGGCTTGTTCAATTTCTTTTTCTGATAAAGGGTTGTTTATGTAATTTATTTCTTCCTGTTAGTCTAGGCAATTTCTATTTTTGAAAGTAGTCATTCATATCACCTAGATTGCCATATTTGTTGCCATATAATTGGGCAAAATAATTTTTAAAGATTGCCTCTAATTTCCTCTTCATTAGAGGTATGTTTTCCCTTTTCATCTTGGATACTGTCAATTTGGTATTATTTTCCCTTTTTTTAATTAGATTTACTAGTATTTTGTCTATTTTATTTGTTTTTTCAAAGTACCAGCTTTCCTTATTTATTAAATCAATATTTCTTTGACTTTCAGTTTTATTAATTTCTCCTTTGATTTTTTTGGATCTCTAATTTAGTCTTCATCTGAGGATTTTTAATTTGTTCATTTTCTATTTTTTTAATTATCATGCCCAATTCATTGACCTCTGTCATTCTTAATTTGTTAATATATAAAGTCAAGGATATAAATTTTCCCCTGAGTATTGCTTTGGCTACATCCAATAGGTTTTAAAAGAATTTCTCATCATTGTCATTTTGTTCAATGAAATTATTGTTTCTACAATTTGTTCTTTAACTAACTGGTTTGGAGAATCGTATTGTTTAATTTCCAATTAATTTTTGATTTACCTCTCCATGTACCCTTGGTAATTATTATTTTCATTGCATTGTGATCTGAGAAGGTTGAATTTATTATTTCTGCTCTTTTGCACTTGTTTGCAACATTTTTATGTCCTAATACATGGTCAATTTTTGTTAATGTACCATGTGCTACTGAAAAGAAGGTATATTCCTTTCTGTCCCTATTTATTTTTCTCTACACATTTACTAATTCTAGTTTTTCCAAAATTTCATTCACTTCTATTACCTCTTTCTTATTTCTTTTTTATTTTAATTTATCTAGTTCAGGTTGAGGAAGGTTCAGGTCTCCAGATAGTATGGTTTTTCTATGTATTTCATCCTTGATCTCCTCTAGTTTCTCCTTTAGAAATTTAGATGCCATGGCATTTGGTGCATACATATTGAGTATGGATATTTCCTCATTGTCTATACTGCCTTTTATCAGGATGTAATTACCATCCCTATCTCTTTTAATTACATTTATTTTTACTTTAGCTTCTTTAGATATCATGATTGCAACTCCTATCTTCTTTTTATCAGTTGATACCCAAGAGATTTGGCTCCATCCTTTACTTTCACCCTATGAATATCTACCTACTTCATGTGTGTTTCTTGTAAACAACATATGGTAGTGTTTTGTATTTTAATCCAGTCTGCTATTCACTTGCTTTTTAAGGTTGAGTTCATTCCATTCACATTCAGAGTTATGATTACTAGCTGTGTATTTCCCAACATTTTGATTTCTACTCCTGGTCCTGCCTTTTTTTTCTTTCACTATTTCTTTCTAGGCCAATGTTTGTTTTTAATCAGTTCCTCTAATTCCCACTCTTATTTTACTTACATTTCTACCCCCTCCCTTCTTATTCCTTCCCTTATTTTCCCTGTATTCTTTCTAAAATTACCCCCATTCCTTTCCCTCCCTTGTACTGCTTCCCTCCCCACCAGTCTGTTTATTACCCTTCTACTCCCCAATAGGATGCAAATCTGTTCTCTACCCCAATGGATTGGATTGTTCTTCCCACTTTGGGTCAATTTCAAAGCATTTAATAGTTGAGTATTTTCTATCTCCACCCTCTTTACCCTTCCAGTGTATTGATGTTCTCCCCCTCCTGCCTTGAGCTTCTTTTGTGACATATAAATCTACCCCCATTTGTTTCTTTTCCCATTTCTTTTAGTATTAACCTTTTCTTTAGCTCTGATTGTATGTGCATGTATATACACACATGTATATGTATTTATGCATGCATATATCAATATACTTATTTATGTCTTGTCCTTTTATACTATATAGTTTGTCACTATTCCCTCAATGTGGAATTCTTCTAGGTCCCCAGGTGATAACAACAGTTTTTAAGAGACACCAATGACCTCTTTTCTGATAGGGATACATATAATTTTAACTTATTGAGTCTCTTTATAAAATTTTGTTGTGGTTTGTTTTTTTTTTCCTCTTTTTTAATTACCTATTAATGATTCTCTTGAGTTCTGTGCTTGGACATCAAATTTTCCATTCAGGTCTCATCTTTTCTTTTCAAATTCTTGGAATTCTTCTATTTTCTTGAATGACCATACTTTCCCCTTTAAGAATATAGTCAGTTTTGCTGGGTAGTTGATTCTTGGTTGTAGATCTAGTTCCTTTGCTTTCCAGAATATCATATACCATGCTCTTCCATCCTTCAGTGTAGATGCAGCCAGATCCTGCCTTATCCTCACTGTGGTTCCATGGTATCTGAATGACTTCTTCTTGGCAGCTTTTAATATATTTTCTTTGATCTGATAGTTCTTGAATTTGGCCATAGCATTCCTGGGTGTTGTCAGTTGGAGATTAAGTACAGGAGGTGATCTGTGGATTCTTTCAATCTCCACTTTTCCCTCTTTTTCTAGAATATCGGGGCAGTTTTCTTGAATAATTTCCTGTAGTATTGTGTCCAGGCTTTTTCTTATGTCACAGTCTTTGGGTAGACCAATGATTCTTAAATTGTCTCTCCTCAAATGATTTTCTAAATCCTCTGTTTTGTGAATGAGATGCTTCATATTTTCCTCAATTTTTTCATTCTTTGGTTTTCATTTTATAGTGTCCTTCTGCTTTGTGAGTTCACTTAGTTCTAGTTGTTGTATTCTGATTCTTAAAGACTGGATTTCATCCCTGACTTTTTGGTCATCCTTCTCTTTCTGGTCTGTTTCTATTGAGGTCATCTTTCATTTTCTTTACCTTGTCTTTCATCTCCTTTGACTCATTTTCTAACTGGTTGATTTTGGCTTTCAAGATACTATTTTCTTGTTTTAGTTCAAATGCCTCTGTTTCGAGATGACTCATCTTAGTTTTAAGTTCTTTTCCCAATTGTCTTCAGCTTCTCTTAATTGTGTTTTGAATTACATTTTGAGTTCTTCCACAATCTGAATCCAATTTGCTGGGATTTCTGATTTATCATTTGCTGGTCCCTCCCCCTATGTTCCATTCACAGTATAGAAGCTGCCTATTGTAATTTCTGTCTTGTTTTTGTCATTTGCTCATATTCACCTTTTCTTTGCTCCCCATATTTCTCTGTGCTCTTGCTCCTCTCATTTTTTTTTTGTTTTGAAGGCTTCTGTCAATCTCTCTTCTTGAAGCTTTAACAGAAAATCTCTCCGTGAAGTCTCTGGGGCAGGGTTATTGGGGATTTCAGCTTCCCTGTCCTGTGGAGGCTTTTGATTGGATTAAAGTCCAGCAGTCAATGAGGGAGGAGTGTGGAGCCTGGGATTCCCTGAGTTCTGAAGACTTTTGATGGGATTAAGTTCAGATGATTTGGGCTTGGTGTGCTCTGAGGCCAAATCCTCCTGGAAGGCTGGAGAAAATATGGAGGATATCTACAGCTCTGGCCAGGCTGCCAGTTCTATGCTCCCTCTCCATTTCCTTCCCCGCCATCTGTGTTTGACACTCTGAGCTTGGCGCATCCCTGCCCACAAGGCACACCTTCCAGACCAGCAACTTTGCCCACCCAGAGGTTCCCACTGCCACTGGAGTCTCAGTGTTCTAGGTGGACAGGAGGAGGGGTCCTGGGATCTTCCTTCTGTGTTCCCCTTAAACCCAAATGTTCACAGATTTTGGCTTTTGGGGGGCATACATTTTGAATTGAGTCCATCAGGAGGGTTCCTTTGTTCTGTCTTATTGTTAGGTTTGATTTTCTGTCCTCTAGGAGCATTCAGTTTGTTACCGGTAAGGAAGGATACTCAGAGGTCTGAAATTACGCTCCTTTTAGGCCGCCATCTTGACTCTGCCTTCCAGATGCAAACATTTTAAATAAAATATTAACAAGGAGATTACAGAAATATATAACAAAGATCATTCATGGTGCCTGGGTGTGGGTGGGGTAGGTAGGATTTATACAAGAAATAGAGGGCTTGTTTAATATTAGGAAAACTATCTTCCCAAATCAATAATTAACAAAAAAACAAACAGAAAAAAACATGATTATCTCAATAGATGCAGAAAAATCCATAAACAAATTCCAATCCCATCCCTATGAAAAAAAAGTAAAAAATATGAATAAATGACCCATTACTTTAAATGATAAGTATCATCTACCTAAAATCAACATGTGTCATCTTCAATAGGCATGAGTTAAAAACCTTTCCAACAAGAACTAGTGTAAAACAAAGATGTCTATTATCACAATTATTTAATATTGTACTAGAAATGGGGTGTATGGGGTGTTCAGAGAGGGGTAGTATCTCTGGTATGGAGGGTTTGTCGTGCCCTCCTAGGGCAGCTCTCCAGCCTCTGACCCCCACCTGACACCCAGCTCTCACTCGTGGCTCCTAATATCTGCTAGCATGCGGCAGTAGCCACACCCGGGGCAATGGTTTCAACAGGCCAGCTAAACCTTGTGAGGGTAGCCATCAGGTCATAGACCCCTGGTGAACCAGGACTTTGCTCACCCAGCATGTGAAGACTGCTTCGGCTGAACAGACGGAAGAAATCAACAAGAAGTTTCAATGGCTATGAAGGTGACCCAGCAAAGCACTGTGGAGTACTTAGGGCATGTTGGAGCCCAAAAGACAACATGGCCATCCAATGCAGCTGAGGAAGTCTCCAGGTGTAACGACCTTTCGTGCCAATGGACCCAGGCTTCCAATGCTGAGAGAGTGGGACTGTCTCTGTGCATCAACTCTTCCACTTAAATCTCTTTCACGCACAAGTTTCTTTGTGCAAACTCATCTATCCATAGATGAAAACGCATAAAGACAATCGTCATTCTCAGTTACCGAGAGACTACTACTACTAGAAATGGTAGCTTTAGCAATAAGAGAAAAAAAAAATTAAGGAATTAAAGTAAGAAATGAGGAAACTAAATTCTTATTCTTTGTATATGATGGTTTCCTTAAAGAACCCTAGGGAATCAACTAAATAAAAACTACTTGAAATAATTAGTAACTTTAGAAAAGTTACAAGACAAAATAAACCCACATAAATCACGAGAATTGTTATATTTATATTTATATTATCAAAAAATTAGCAAGAAAAGACACAAAGAGAAATTTCATTTAAAATAACTCTAGTCAGTATAAAATACCTGGTAATCTACTTGCCAAGATAAATATAGGTATTATATAAACACCAATACAAAACATTTTTCACACAAATAAAGTTAGATATAAACAATTGGAAAAATATTAATTGTTCATGAGTAGGCTGATCTAAAATAACAAAAATGTCAATTATACCTAAATCATTTCATTTTTCAGTGTCATATCAATCAAAATAACAAATATTTTAATACAACTAGGAAAAATTATAACAATTTATCTGGAAAAATGAATGGTCAATAATAATGATTGAATTCATGAAAAAATGTAAAGGAAGGTGGCCTAGCAAAACTAGATTTCAAACTATACTATAAAGTAATAATTTTCAAACCAGTCTGGTACTTGCTAAGAAATAGAATGGTGTATCAATTGAATAGATTAGATACACAATACACAGTGGTAAATGACCTAGTTTTAATAAGCCCAAGGTCTCTAGTTTTTGGGAAAAGAACTCATAATTGAACAAAACTGCCAATAAAACTGAGGAAAAGTATGGCAGAAACTAGATATAGATCTGTATTTCATACCCTTTACCAAGATAAAGTCAAGAGGGGTATATTATTAGGTACAAAAAGTGATACCATAAGTAATTTAGGGGGACATAGAATACTATACCTGATGTATCGAAGATAAAAATTAATGAACACAGAGGTGAAAGAGATAATTATATGATATACAATGAATAATTTTGATTATATTAGATTAAATAAAACCTTTTGTACAAATAAAACAAATGTAACTGAGATTAGAAGGGAATCAAAAGCCTGGAAAATTTTTTTAACAAATTTCTCTGCTAAAAGTCTAATTTCTCAAATTTATATAGAATGAAGTCAAATTTATAAGAATTCAAGACATTCCCCAATTGATAAATAGTACAAGTAAATGAAAAAAAATTTCATATGGAGAAATCAAAGTTATGAATTATCATTTGAAAAAAATATTCTAAAACCCTGTTGATTAGAGAAATGCAAATTCAAACAATTCTAAATTATTACTTCTCTCATATTAAATTAACCAATATGAAAATAAAGAAAAATGATAAATGTTGGAGAGGATGTGGCAAAATTAGAAGACTAATAATGCCTTGTTATTGGAATTTTGTATTGATACCACCATTCTGGAGTGCAAGTAGGAATTATATCCAAAGTCTAATAAAACTGCTCATATTATTTGATCCTATAATACCACTATTGTGTCTGTATCCCAAAGAGATCATTAAAGAGGGCAAAGGAACTATTTGTTTAAAAAATACTTATACCATCTCTTTTTGAGGTGGCAAATAATTGGAAATTGAAGGGTTGTCCATCAATTGGGAAATGGCCAAACAAACTGTTTTGAATGTTTTTTTTTAATGGAATTTATTGTCTTAAGGAATTGTGAGCAGGGTGATTTCAGAAAACACTGGAAAAGACCTACATGAACTGATACAGAGTAAAATAAACAGAACCAGAACAACATTGTTCACATTAACAACAATATTGCAAAATGGTCAAGTGTGAAAGGCTTATCTACTCTCAGTAATAGCATGATTTGGAACAATTCTGAAGAACTTATGAAAAGGAATGATAAATACTTCTATAGAAATAACTATTGGAATCAGATACAGGTCAAAGCATTCTATCTTTCCTATTAGTTCATTAAAGGTTTTATTTCCAGGTTACAGTTTTCTCTTAAAAGAGTATGATGCATGATAATACATTTTAATCCAAATTAAATTATTTACTATCTCTGAGAAGGAAAAGGGAAAGGAAAGAAGGTGAAATTTTGTATCTTATAATACTGGAGAATATATTTTGAAAATTATTATCTGTAATTGTGACAATAATATCTTTGAATAAAAATAATAATGATGATAAAAGGAAAAAAGAGTATTCACAATTCTTTGGAAAGTTAATAGTAGAGTGAAGTAACTGAAGTTGGGAAGAATAATTAGGATGTTATTACAGTACTGCAGGTTAGCAGTCATGGAGTTAGTGATTTTACGAGTGTAAAGAAAGGGCTGTATTTTCATAATATTATGGATATAGAACTGAAAATATTTGGCCTTCTGCACATTATGTTGAAATAAGAACAGAAAATTCTTTCTAAGATGAGTTTGAGCACAAGAGCAAAATGATATACAAGGTGATATTTTGAAGAGATTACTATCAAGTTAAGGTATTTTAAGGATTAAGGAGAGCTGAAAATGATCTCAAATAATAACTATTATCATTTTAACATCTGTATCTTCTTTTCTGCTTTAGGAATTATCTGTTATTGTTGGGACTTCACATAAAATTACTAGTTTATTTTTGCTTCCTCTATCATCTGGAAGATAAAATATCTAACAAAGCAAAAAATGAATTTGTGAAATGATCATTTTTTAGGAGGGAGGAAATCCAGAAGGTGTCTGGAGAGTTGAGCACTCCCAACAGTATATTTCTTTGATGTTAGATAGTGAGAACATCATGTTTTAGGGAAACAATATCTCACCTCACTTTATTTGTGCTCCTGGCTTATGTATATGTCCTCAACAATACCATATTTTTTTCTTATTCTCACATAAATGTTTTTATATCTGGTTTAAGTCTTTCAAGTATGGATGTATCATTAAAATATATTATTCTCTAAATTCTAACTTATGAATTTCTGTCCTTTAAATAAAATTTATCCTTTCACATGTATATTTTGTCAATCATTAGTCCATGCAACCAAATGGCATTGATTCTTATGAAAATGCATTAAAAGGTCTATTAATTATACTGTGTATATTGGTCTATAAATATCTGAGTCCATTAAATAACATTCCTGGTCATCTTCACTGTTATTTTCACCTGTGAATTACTAGTTACTTCCTGCACTATAGGTTTTCATTTCATATTATGGCATGAAACCCCAAGGGAACCATGTCACTAGAAACCTCAACTACCTCTACATTGAGGAAGTAAGAATACAGATCTAGAAAATCATAGTACTTTCAGGAAAATCATTTCCCAAGGAAACTGATTTGATGATAAAGGATTGATTTCTTATTTCTCCTCCTCAATTATATGTATTTTCATACTCTACTATGTAGTCCTACATATGGAAGATACACACAAAATGTGGGGATGTGAATAGAAACTTTCATAATTCTTGGATTTTTTATTTATATTTTTGTATATTTTCTTGGGTATTTTTGAAAGTAAGTCCCACTATGTAATCTATAAAAATTGTATATACTGCCAGTTTGACCCTGATTACCTAGTCTCCTCCCTTTGTGATGAGCAAAAAAAAAATCATATTTTTTATATTAAATCTGAGTGTCTGATTGAGAAATCACTGTGTCTGGAGTTCATGATGGAAAAATGAAAAAAAAAAACCCTACAAACCCCTATTTTCCTGCATGGTAGCATTGTAAGTAGACCATTATATCATCCACAAAGAGTGACAGCTTGGTATCCTCATTGCCAATATTAATACCTTCAATGTCTTTTTCTTCTCTAATTGATACTGCTAGTGTTTCAAGTACAATGTTAAATAATAGAGGTGATAATTGGCATCCTTGTTTCTCTCCTGATCTTATTGGGAATGCATCTAGTTTATCCCCATAACAGATGATGTTAGTTGATGGTTTTAGATATATACTGTTTACTATTTTTAGGAATGACCCTTCTATTCGTATGCTTTCTAGTGTTTTTAATAGGAATGGGTGTTGTATTTTATCAAAGGTTTTTTTTCTGCATCTATTGAGATAATCATGTGATTTTTGTTGGTTTGCTTGTTGATATGGTCAATTATGTGGATGGTTTTCCTAATACTAAGCCATCCTTGCATTCCTGGTATAAATACTACTTGAACACGTTAAATGACTCTTCTGATCACTTGCTGAAGTCTTTTTGCTAGTATCCTGTTTAAGATTTTTGCATCTATGTTTATTAGGGAGATTGGTCTGTAGTTTTCTTTCTCCATTTTTGACCTGCCTGGCTTTGGAATCAGTATCATATGTGTCATAAAAGGAATGTAGTAGAATTGCCTCTTTGCTTATTATGTCAAATAGTTTGTGTAGTATTGGGATTAGATGTTTGATAGAATTCAATTGTGAATTCATCAGGCCCTGGGGATTTTTTCTTAGGGAGTTCTTTGATGGCCTTTTGGATTTTTTTTATATGGGATTATTTAAGAATTCTATTTCTTCTTCTGTTAGTCTAGGCAATTTTAATTTTTGTAAATATTCATTCATATCACCTAGATTGG
Organism: Monodelphis domestica; assembly: GCF_027887165.1. Classification (NCBI taxonomy): domain Eukaryota; kingdom Metazoa; phylum Chordata; class Mammalia; order Didelphimorphia; family Didelphidae; genus Monodelphis; species Monodelphis domestica. Next base: position 251,736,147 of record NC_077229.1, read on the forward strand.
AATATTTATTGTCATATAATTGGACAAAGTAGTTTTTAATGATTGCCGTAATTTCCTCCTCATTGGAGGTAACGTCCCCCTTTTCATATACGATATTGTTAATTTGCTTTTCTTCTATCCTTTTTTTTATTAGGTTGACCAGTACTTTATCTATTTTGTTTGTTTTTTCAACATACCAGCTTCTAGTCTTATTAGTTCTATAGTTCTATCACTTTTGATTTTATTAATTTCTCCCTTATTTTTTAGGATCTCAAATTTGGTTTTCTTCTGGGGGTTTTTAATTTGTTTGCTTTCAAGTTTTTTGATTTGCATGTCCAATTCATCAATCTCTGCCCTCCCTAATTGTTAATATATGCACTCAGGGATATTAATTTTCCTCTAAGTACTGATTTGGCTGTATCCCATAAGGTTTGAAGGATGTCTCACCATTGTCATTTTCTTCAATGAAATTATTAATTCTTTCTATGATTTGTTCTCTAACTAACCGATTTTGAATTTTCATATTATTTAATTTCCAATTGATTTTTAATTTGGTTTTACATGTACACTTAATGATCATTATTTTCATTGCCTTATGATCTGAACAGGTTGCATTTATTATTTCTGCTTTTTTGCATTTGTATGCCATGTTTTTATGATGTAGTGTATGATCAGTCTTTGTGAATATACCATGAGCTGTTGAAAAGAACGTGTATTCCTTTTTGTCTCTATTTTTCTCCATATAACTATTAACTCTAATTTTTCTAAGATTTCATTCACCTATTTTACCTCTTTCTTATTTATTTTTTGGTTTGATTTATCTAAATTTGATAGTGGTTGGTTCAGGTCTCCCACTAATATAGTTTTACTATCTATTTCCTCCTTCAATTCTCCTAATTTCTCCATTAGAAATTTGAGTGCTATACCATATGGTGCATACATGTTGCTTAGTGATACTTCCTCTTTGTCTATACTCCCTTTTATCAGGATGTATTTACCTTCCCGTTCACTTTTAATCAGGTCTATTTTTCCTTTGACTTTGTCAGATATCATGATTGCAACTCCTGCCTTCTTTCTATCAGTTGAGGCCCAATAGGTCTTACTCCAACCTTTAATTCTGACCTTGTGAGTATTTACCTGACTCATATGTGTTTCTTTAAGACAACATATGTAGATTTTTGGATTCTAATCTACTCTGCTATTCATTTACGTTTTATGGGTGAGTTCTTCCCATTCACGTTTAAAGTTGTGATTGTCACTTATGAATTCCCTGGCATTTCGATCTCCTCCCCTAATTCTGACCTTTCCTCTTTCTATAACCTTTTAAAACAGTGGTTTACTTTAAATCAGTCCCCCTGCTCCCCTCCTTTGATATGCTTCTCTTTTTATCCCCTCTCTATTTGTTCCTTTTTTGTTTTTTTTTAGGGTCTGTTAATTTCCCTCCCCCCTCGCCTTCCCTCCCTAACCCCCCTTATTTTCCCCTTTTCATTTACCCTGTTGGATAAGATAGAATTCAAGATCCCTGTGGATCTAGATGCTCTTCCCTTTCAGGATTGATTTCACTGAGAGTAAGTTTTAAGTAATACCAATTAGCACTCTCTTCCTCTCCTTCTTATAAGATAATTCTTCCCCTTCTCTTCCCATGTGTATCTTTGTGTGACAAAGATTATTCTATTTAATTTATTTCTATTTCTTCAAGTATATCTTGTTATCATCATCGATCCTCCACTTTTTCTTTCTTTCCTCCCCTTTCTCCATATCATCTTAATGTCCCAATCTTTCCCTATGAGTGATTCTTCTAATTACTCTAATAAAGCATACAATTTTTGAGTTACACATAACATTTACCCCCCCCACACACATATATATGTATATATATATATATATATATATATATATTTGATCTAAATGTAGTCCTTATAGAAGAGAGTATGAATAAAAAAAACATTTTTCTCCTTTTCCCTTTCTTTCATATTTACCTTTTCATGTTTCTCTTGCTCTTTATGTTTGGATATCATACTTTCCACTGAGTTCTGGGATTTCTTTACAAATACTTAGAAATATTCTATTTTGTTGAATTCCCCTGGAATTATATAGTTAGTTTTGATGGATAGGTGATTCTTGGTTGAAGACCCAGTTCTTTTGCCTTTCTGAATATCGTGTTCCTGGTCCTGAGGTCATTCAGTGTGGAAGCTTCCAGGTCTTGTGTCATCCTGATTGGTGCTCTTTTGTATGTGATATTTTTTTCTTTTTTAACTTCTTGTAGGATTTTCTCCTTAGCTTGGAAGCTCTTGAATTTGGCAATTACATTCCTGGGAGTTGTCTTTTGGGGATTTAGTATAGAAGGTGTTCTACGAACCCTTTCAATTTTTATTTTGACCCTTTCTTCTAGAACCTCAGGACAGTTTTCTTGGATGGTATCTTGTATTATGATGTCAAGATTTCTGTTTATTTCTTGATTTTTAGGAAGACCAATGATTCTCAGATTGTCTCTTCTTCCTTTCTTTTCCTGAGCTATCACCTTTTTAGTGAGATATTTTATGTTTTCTTCTAATGTCTTAGTCTTTTGACTTTGATTTACTAATTCTTGCTGTTTTGCAAGACCATTGTCTTCCAGTTGCCTAATTCTGTTCTTTAAAGACTGGTTTTCGTTTTCACTTAGGTCTATCCTGCTTTTTGAGGTTTCCAACTTGTTTCTCTAATTGGGAGTTCTTGTCGCTCAGATTGTTGTATTCTCTTTGCATTGTTTCCCATTATTTCTACCAGAAAGCCTCCATCTTTTTGAAAGCCTCCAATTTAAATTCTTCAAGAGCTTGTGGACTACTTCCACTTCTTTTAGAAGGTTTTGGAACATTTGGGTTTCCTCTTCTGCTACTTCCTCTGTAGTCTGTATTTTTCCTTCGTAAAAACTATCCAAAGTCAACTCCTTCTTCTTGCTTTTTTTGGTGTTGGAAATTTGTCCCTGGGCACTTTTTGACATTTCTATTGTTTTCCTTTCCTTTCCAGTCAGAAATCTGAGTGAGGAGGGCTGGCTCTCTGTGTATGGATCTAATGATCAAGGCTTTTTGCCTCAGGCCAGCTCTTGATTCTCTGCAGCTGGGCTATCTTCCTGGGGCAGCCTGAGGTCTGCTCTCCCTTGCCTGCCGGCTTTTCAGGTGTTACTGCTTTCAGGGGTAAGTCCTTGGTGGTCTTAGTCAGCTCCCAAGATCTAGGGCTGCCAGTTGCTCACTCTTGGTGTGCCCCTCATTCAATGATTGGTTCTTGTGAGCTGACTTTAACTTTGGCTCCATAGGTGTGGTGGGGGAGGGTAGGTCAGCTCAAGTTTGGGTGGGAGCTTTTTCATTCCTTTATAGTGTGGAAATGCCCAAATCCCACATAACTTCAGTGCTGTTTTTATGTGGATGGTTTTTTTTTTTGGTGTCTTTTAGGGTTGTCTCTATCATTGGTTCTGAGGAGAGGAAGCAAGCTGCATCTAACCTGGAAGTGTCCTCTGGAGGCTTTTGATGGGATTAAGTTCAGCTGGGTTGGACTATATGTGCTCTCAGGTCCAAAACTCCAGGAAGGTTGGAACCAAATGGAAGGCCTCAACCTCCCAGGCTCTCTCCAGTTCTTTCCAGCTGCTTCCCTGACACCTGTGTTTGGTGCTCTGAGCCTGGCACAGCCATGCATGCACAGTACACTCTCTATTCCAGTGCCTTTGCTCACCCATAGGTTCCTGTCCTTGCTGGAGGCCTAGCACTCTGGAGGGGGAGCAGTCCTGACCTCCCTGAGCTCTGAGGACTCCTGATGGGATTAAGTTAAGCTGGGTTGGGCTAGATGTGCCCTGAGGCAAGAAACTCCACTCAGGTTGGAGCCAAATGGAAGGACCTAGCCACCCAGGCTGCCAGCTCTTTGATTTCTCTAAAGCTGCTTCCCTGCTGTCTGTGTTGGATGCTCTCATCTGTGACATGGAAATCACTTTAAAAGACTGATATATATTAATTTAAGGTCGCCAAGGAATTCAGCTATGTAATTCCTAAATGAAAACTCAAGTCAGCAGTCAACCTTTTGGAGTTTTTAATTACCAACAGAAGGAAGAAAAGTATTAGAGAGAGAGAGAGAGAGAGAGAGAGAGAGAGAGAGAGAGAAAGAGAGGGGGGTAGAAGGGAATAGGACTTAAATACCCCCTCTCCTTAGCCTGGGCCAAAGGCCCAAGCCCTTAGATAACTGAGACAAAGAAAAGAGATCAGTCCCTATCACTCACATGACCAAAATGGAGAAACAGTCTCAGGGGCCTCCACCTCCAGACTCCTTCAGAGCAAAACCTCTCAGAGCAAAACCTCCTCAGAGCAAAACCTCTCAGAGCAAAAAACTCTCCCCCTCTGTCCTCGGACCCTGCTATATTTAAGGAAACCATCTATTTCCCTCCCCTCAGTTCTCACATCTACCAATCACTGTCGATGTCTCCCCTGTGCCAATGGTGGCTCTAGTTTAACCCAGGACCGCCCAGAGGTCTGTGGCTTTGCACATGTCTGTTGAAGGTCATATTCTCAAATAATTAAATCTTGATCTTTGCTGCAGCCCTTCCTAAATCCTATTATTCTAAGTAGGGTGTAGATTGTATTTTCCAAGATCTGGTTCTGTCATTCCAAGTATCTCTATTGTATCAATTCTAAAATCAATCATGACTCAAATAATTTCCTGTTTTATGCTTAAGCATAGGTCAAAACCCTTTCCATTGTTTAGCAAAAGGTTTCTGTCCTAAAGTAGTCTTAAGTAGGGAGGAGAAGGATCCTCCTATGCTAAGGGGTTTCACATTCCAATAGAGTTCTTACTATCAGTAGGAAATTTTTTCCAGTATGAAATTTCCCAATGGGGAAATTTCCAACATTCATAAGTCTAAGAAATTTTAAGGTTTACAGATCCTGGCACAGCCCTGCTCACAAGGTAGACCCTCTATACCAGCACCTTTTCCTGCCCAGAGGCTCCCTCTGCAGCTGGGGGCTCAGCACTCTGGGTGGAATGGAGGGGTCCTACGACCTTCCTTTTGCCTTCCCCTTAAACCTGAGTGTTCTGATATTCTGGCTTTTGGGGGGGTGTACCTTTTGGATTGAGTCCAGCAGGAGGGTTCCTTGGCTCTGTCTTGTTGTTTGGTTTGATTTTCAGTCTCCTAGGAGCAGTCAGTTTGTGATTGGTACGGAAGAGTTTTGAGAGGTCTGAACTTCTGCTATTTCTAACCTGCCATCTTGACTCATCCTCCTCATTTCTTTTTATCACCAGTACAATGAATGACACATTGGAATTGCTTAATAAATGTTCAGTGACTGATAATTTATGGGCATCTCTTAGTTCAGGCTCTCAAAATATTGTCTAAAAATTTTTCCAGGTAGGTAGTATCCATTAAAACTGTAATCTGATGGAATGGATTTGAGATACCCAGTATTACTTTTTCCACAAGATAAAGCAAAAAGAGAGGATATTAGTGGATGATGAGGTATAAAAAGATCATCACTGATCAGCAAGACTCATATTGAGTTTAAATGACCTAAATTTATCATAGTTCCAGGAAAAATTGCCATATATTTTCCTACAGTGGCTCATGAATAGAAGAATATATGGAAGATAATGAGATTTAGGATTAGGCCACTAGCACTGAAGGAAGGTCACAGGAGAGGTAAATTCAAGTTGAGAGCATTTACCTTTAAAAGACCTGATCAATAGGACAAGAAGGTTGAAGGAATAAAGTGAGACCAAATCAATTTGCTCCCTTGAAGTAATTTCCTTCTCAGGTCTTTCAATTCCAAGTCTAACAGAAACCGACTTCCATTATCATACTTTCTTTGACTCCTCCAACCTCCTTTCTCTTCTCTTAACTCCTGAAATAATTATCTTCTACAAAAATACATTGGAAAGTACATCCTTTTTTTATACTTTTCTCTTTTATATAATACATGTTACTTTTGCTTCCACATGACTGTAAATCCCTTAAAGACAAAGATAGCATATCACTTACAATTGTTGTTGAAACTCTTTACTCTTTATCCACTATGCAATGTTGAGTCTGGAAGAGGAATTCAATTATTACATGATGAGGAATTGATTAAAGCAAGAGTGTACTTTAGTGGGAAAAAAGTTGGATGTTCTTAGGAACCCTGAGCACAATCTAGAAATCAAAGAAGTTGTCACCCAATAGTAAAATAATGCTCTCTCTACACAAGCAAAGGTCAAGCTAATCCTTCAGAAGGTAGGGAACCATTTATCCCCTTCACTGATGCATGTGACATGAATGCATCCTGAGGAACTGAAAAGGAAATAACCGGACTGAATAGTCTATTGTTATCAGGAACTGAAATATTTTCTTTATATCTACTAAGAAAAATTTTTAATTTTCAACTCTTGATATTCTAAAATATTTTCATTTTTTTCATAAAATTGAACAGAAATAGAAATGCAAATTCCCATAGATACTTCCTCATCCATTGTAATAATAAAATCATGTGGGTGGAATATCATATTATAAAAATTCATCATTACATATCTAAAGTTCCTTTGGAGATTTCTATTAAATAAATTTGAAATTAATTATTCTATCCTCATTTTAGCGAGTCATTATTTCATTTTATGTTGAGTACCATCAATCACACATCTCAGGTTTGGAAGAGACTTACCTTGAAGACCACTGAGACCAACATATGCATGAAAAAGAATGTCTTCTAGATTATGTTCAGCGAATGGTCATCTAGTCTTTGTTACCTCTTACAGCTTTGTACAATTTTCATTATTAGATTGCTTTCTCCCTTATATTAAGCCTGTCAACATGGAATCTAGGAATCCCAAACTTGTGACCTAGTGGGATCTTATAAACCACAAGTTTCAGAACTAACTTATTGGTTGGAGATCCCAAAGCTTGTCCTTGTTTCTTGTTCCCATGGGAATCTACCCGGAAGGGAATCCCAGGCTAGCAGTTTCAGACTGAGTGGGGTACCCTCAGGGAATGACAATCCACTTCAGGTGGGAGCTAAGCCCAATCTGAAGTCGAGTGACTCTTCCTTTCTAAAGACTTTTCCCAGTATATCACACCCTCCTTCCAAGGATTGAACTTCGGACCTTCAGCTTGCGAGACTGATGCACTGCCTATAGCACCAAAGAGTCATGGATTGCTAGATTCCATGTTGACAAGCCTAACTATATTTCTGTAATTGATTAATTTCTTCTAATCATTAAGTATTGGAATGGGCAGAATGAATCTATTACCTCTTTCTCATTACTCATCAAGTACCAGAAGATAACTACCACATCTCTTCTATCTCTTCTCTACTCCCTGTTAAAGTCTTCCATAAAATTTCTTATGGACTTTCAAGTCCATAAAGAGTTCTTAGATGTCAAACTATTGAGGATATCTTCTTTAAAATAAAGTCATTCCCTTTTCTCTTAGAATCAGTACTAAATATTGGCTCCAATACAGAAGAGTAGTATGGGGTTAAATGACTTGCCTGGGATCACACAGCTAGGAAATATCTTAATTCAGATTTGAATTCAGGACCTTCCCTCTCCAGGCCTGGTTTTCTGTTCACTAAGCCCCCAAAGCTGTCCCTTGAGGATATGACATTTTTCAACTAATAATGCTTTTCTGAAAATAACCCCGAGTTGAGGTGAATAAATTAGATGTTTTTTTGAGCAGCATAGATTTTAAAACATGTCTTTGATCAGTCTTATTTCAATTATGTTTCTGACTCCTTTAGTGTTTTCATGGCAAAGACACTGGAGGGTTTTGCAATTTTCTTGTCCAGATTATTTGAAAGATATGAAACTAAGGCAAAGAGGGTTAAGTGCATTCCCCAGAGTAATACAACAATTAAGTGTGGAAAGTTGGATTTGAACTCAGAAATATAAGATTTCTTGATTCTCATGCTCTATCTACTGTAGCATTATGGACATCAAACCTCTCTAATTATTGTTTTTCTCAACATTCTAGTCTTTGAAATATATTTTTGGAGATGATATGATCATTTAGGTATTAGTTGTCCCCATGTATAATAAGCTTTCCATTGATGTCTTTACCTAAGTTATGGAAAAATGCTAAAAATCAGGTTTTAATTATTTTCATGACTCAAAATAACTTCTGAGAAATGAATATAATTAAAAAACATGTTATAAGTACAATCATTTCCTGAGAAGAGTTGTTTTGTGTCAGAAGTTAGTTCCAAAATCCAGTTTGATTTGGTTACATTTTTTAAAAATTGGTTTAAGATTTTTTATTACATTTATTGTATCATTAAAAAAAACTTTTAGTGAATCAACAATTCCTCTCTCCCCCAATACACACATATGCACATACATGCACAGAAGCTCACATTCACAAACATACCAAACCTGACAGATTTTAAGAGTCATTCACTTCCTACATTTTCAATATGCATAATGTGATTTGAAATATCTCAAAGTACCATTCTCATTTGACCTTTACTTTGGCATTAAATCAATATCAAAAGGCACTCATGATTTTGCATACTCCAATATCCTGAGTAGACTAGCTGTGGTGTTTTGCATTATGATAATTTTATAAAAAATTCTATTTATTCTTGCCTTCTCATTTTGTCGGTGGCGTTATGGGGTTAAACCTAATGTTAGAGAGAACCAAAATTCAAACATAAACATATTAATTTTTAACTTAAGAATATTTCAGATAAAAATTAAGACTAGGGCATCAAAAACATTGCTTTAATTGCTGAAATACTGCAATGAAATTGTATACATACATATATCTATCTATCTATCTATCTATCTATCTATCTATCTATCTATCTATCTATCTATATATATATATATATATATATAGAGAGAGAGAGAGAGAGAGATAGCAGAGACAGAGACTGAGTGTGTGTGTGTGTGTGTATAAGGGGAGAAGGCCCTTCTCTGTTTAAATTCATGGAATGTCTTTATAGTTTCATGATGCAGATAGAAAGCTTCACTAAGTGCTTTATTGGCTCTTAGCCATCTCCTAAATGGCAGCAGGTTAGTAACATCTTTCAGCTAAGATTTTGATACTCATTACAGAATGGATATCAAACAGTAACTATTGATCTGTGATGATGTTTTAGTCATGCTAGACAAGATTGAGCTACCTTTGGATTTGTTAGTGAAACTATTCAATAGAGAGAAAAAAATTGCTCTGGGCAGGATCAATAGATGAGAAGCCAAAAACTTTAAAAGTCTTATCATTAGACACAAATAGTGTTCAGACAGGGCCTCCAGATAAATTGTATGAACTCAATTGCTGGATCTTTTCATATGAAGGATTAGATCACTTAAAATAATGCTAATTGAGAAATTATCACCTGAGTTAATTAGTCAAAGAAGATTTATTAAACATCTACTATTTACCAGGCCTTGTGTAGTGCCAAGCATACAAAAAAGTTAGTCTGTGACTTTAAAGAGATTATAATTTAGTAGGTGAGATAAGTAAATATATATGTTTGAAAAAGTTATATTTAGGAAAAATAGAAAATAATGTAGAGAACACAGTCAAATTAAAAGGAATTAGGAAAGATTTCCTATTGAAGGTAAGGCTTTCTTTGGGAATCACAAGTTATCAGGAATGACAGTAGGGATGTGTGAGGGGTAGAAGACATAAAACAGTGAAGGGATGTGATAATTAGTAACAGAGTCCATATTTAATTTTTTTTTGAAAATTGTATTTAATTAGTCAATTTAGAATATTTTCCCTTGGTTATAAGAGTCATATTCTTTCCCTCTCCTCCCCCACATCCTCTCATAGTCAACCTAAAATTCCACTGGGTTTTACAGGTGTGTTTATCTAAATTTATTTCCAGATTGCTGATGTTTGTATTAAGGTGATCATTTAGACTCTATATCCCCAATCATATCCCTCTCGATCTGATCCATGTGGTCAAACAGTTGTTTTTAATCTGTGTTTCTGGTTCCACAGTTCTTTCTCTGGATGTGGATCATGTTCTTTCTCAGAAATCCCTCTTAATTGTTCTTGATCATTGAATTGCTACTACTAGAGAAATCTATTATTTTCTATTGTACCACAGTATATCAGTCTCTTTGTACAAACAATGTTCTCCTGGTTATGCTCCTTTCATTCTTCATCAATTTCTGGAGGTGGTTCCAGTTCACACGTGTTATGGTAGAATTTGGGGTGAGGAAAGAACAAGAGGGAAACATAAATAAATTCTGATTTATTGTTTGGGAAGGGTAGGAAGGAATAAGTGTTTAGGAATAATCTTATACTTAATTTAAAAGCTAATATCTGTAACTAATAAACTATATTACTAAGCTAACAATTAACTTCCCAATATTCAAGTCTCAAACCAGGAATCCAATCAAATAGGGCCAATTAAGTTTATAGATGTCCAAGTAGGTCCAGAGATCTTCCCAAAGATGCTGCCAGCAGCCAGGTCCAGAAAACCTCCTTTCTCTGTTGATCACAAGGAAAATCCTCTTCAAGACTTAGGTCCTTCCAGGAGACCAGCCTCTGAGAAGAAAAAACTCATCTTCCTTTCTGTGTCTTAGGCAGTACCATATTGTTTTGGTGACCACTGCTTTATAGTATAGTTTGAGATCTGGTACTGCAAGGCCACCTTCCTTCACATGTTTTTTTTTCCCATTATTTCCCTGGATATCCTTGATCTTTTGTTCTTCCAAATGAACTTTTTTTTTCTAATTCAGTAAAAAAGTTTTTGATAGTTTGATAAGAATGGCATTATATAAGTAAATGAGTTTGGGTAGAATTGTCATTTTTATTGTTAGCTCATCCTATCAATGAGCAATTACATATATTTTATTATTTATATTATAATATTATATATTTATTTATATAATAACATACATAATTACAATTATTTAGATCTAGTTTGAATTGTGTGGAAACTGTTTTGTAGTTGCATTCACATAGTTCCTGTATTTGTCTTGGCAGATAGATTCCTAAGTTTTTTTATATATCTAGAGTGATTTTACATGGAATTCAACTTTCTAATTAGATTGCTGCTGAGATGAGTTGGAAATATATAGAAATGCTAATGACTTATGTGGATTTATTTTGTATCCTGCAACTTTGCTAAAGTTGTTAATTATTTCCACTAACTTTTTAGTTGTTTCTCTATGATCCTTTCAGTAGACCATCATATCATCCACAAAGAGTGGTAGCTTTGTCTCCTCATTGCCTGTTTTAATATCTTCAATTTCTTTTTCTTTTCTAACTGCTACTGATAGTGTTTTTATTATGATATTAAGTATAGAAGTGATAATGGGTATCCTTGTTTCACTCCTGATCTTATTGGGAATGCTTCTAATTTATCCCAATTGCAGACGATGTTTGCTGATGGTTTTAGGTATTTGAAGGCAAAGATATGTCTGGAATCTTCATGTATAGGTATAGAAAAGAAGGCTAAGCACATGTCCACTACTGTAAAGTATATAGCTGTGCTAGGCATGGAAGAAATAATAGTATTTATGTTGGAAACTACAGGGTGTCTCTTTATAACATGATTGATCACTGCTTTCCATTCTTGTACAAATCAATAGAAATGCTTGTCTTAAGACCACAATTTTGGTTTTTTAATGGGAAGGATTGGCATATTGTATTCTGATTTACAGGGAATTATGATGCCTTGGTCAATTAGTGAGTTGATTACAGGGGCAATGTCCTCATTTACCTTCTGTGAGAGGGAATACTGAGGAACTGAAGAAGGTGGGCTAGATTTAGTTTTAATTTGGACAGGGACAGCCAATTTAAATAGACCAATATCAGAAGATGTTATGGCCTAGAGAGATTCAGGTATATCACTTGGAATTTCAAAAGTTTGAGACTCCTTGATCTCATGAATGTTTTTGAATTAAGTAGAAGGAGCAAAGTTAAGGATTCCTCAGGAAATTCCAGTGATATGGAGCCATTGGGAGAGTAAGTTATTGAGTCTCTGAGCTTGCATAGAAGATCTCTCCCCAGCAAATTTAAAGGGGAGCCAGGCATCAAGAGAAAATAATGTTGTACTTCTAAGGTTTCAACAGACACCATTCTAGAGGAAAGCTTCATAACCTTTTAGGGTGTTCCTCCCACTACATTTATTCAGCCAACACAATTGCAATCTAAATCAAGTGCACTCTTTAATACAGGCCTGGAAGTTTCAGTGTCCAAAAGACAATTATAATAGGTGTTACTAACCTTTAAGGTAATATGGAGCTCTTCCGATTGGGGGGCAGTAGATAGGAATAAGAGGTAGTAAGACATCAGTGTCTGGAAAATCAAAAGTTGTATCCTCTGATTCCTGTGCCCCAACCCCCCCCCACACACCATCATTATTATGGGGAAGTTCCTTGGACTCCCCCCTGAGGGGAATTAGAACCCGGAGTATTTTTTGGACAAGCCCCACTTAGGTTATACTGTTGTGAAGTTAGTTGGTTTGAGTTATCATTTTCCCAATTTTTATTTCTATAATTTTGATTTCTAAAATTTTGATTCCTATAGCATTATAGTTATTTCTATCAATATTTTTAAAGTTCTGATTTCTATAATCATTGTTATAGCCATTTCTATAATTATTATTTCTCATTGCCTTGAATAAATTTCTACAGTCCATCATTTTGTGTCCCTTTTCACAGAAGTGGCAGGTAATGGATTGATAGTTAAATTCTCAGAGAGGGACAAGTGCCAATGGCTGAGTATCATGACCTTTTACCTCTTTATCAATCCTTCCTCTTAAATATTTCAATTCTTTCCTAATTGTCTCCATGAAATCATTAGTCTCCTCCTCTTTTTCTTTGTTTCCTTTTGAAACATAAACAATAGTTTTTCTCAATTCATCAAGATGCACTTCAGGCTACCTTGGGCCATGAGTTCTAAAATAATCCCTGATCACTTTGGAAGAGTTATTGATAAAGTGTCTTCTAATTTGTCTTATAGAATTTATTTAGAAGGATCAATGTCTAAGTAGCAACCCCCATACTCAATGAGCCTCTCCATGAATCTGGAGGGTGTTTCAGCATCATTTAGCTTAAGTTTTTAGAATTTTGTCCATTTTTCTGTATTTTCAGAACACTCTCTCATTGCAGTTAGAATGGCCTCCCTACAACGATATACTTGTAAATAATCTTCACAGATGTTATATTGCCATCTAGGATCTTGTGATGGCCAGTGTGCTACATTGAACCACTGAACTTTATTAACATTAGAAATTATTTTATTTTTCTCACATTCCTTTAAGAAAGCCTGGAGTAGAAATTTAACATCTTTATAAGATATATTATACTGAAAGAATGTGATAGCCATCTTTTTTGTTACTACAAAGGGATCTTCTTTATATGTGGGTACATTTTGTGTCATTTCATTTATATCTTGGGGAGTAAAGGGTATATGGTATCTTAGGGTCACCATATCCCCAGTGAGTCGGTACTTACCTTAAAGGGAAAAGGAATTTATTTGAATCAGGTAATGGTGAGTCAGTTTGGGGAGGTACAATTTTGTTAGAAAGATGAAATTTCTTAGGGGCTGGGATTGGGTGTGAGGTGGGAGAAGGAACAGGAGAAGATGGCATTTGAGGAGCAGGATCTTGGAAAGTAAGGTCAGCCAAGATGTGCATAGCAAGAGAGAGGTAGTTCTGCAGCTGAGTTATAGGAGAGGGGGTCTTCCATCTCTATTTCAGAGGGAGAATTTTCTTCATTTACTGGTTCAGGAACAGGCTTGTAAAAATCAAACATATTTTGGATGGGATCAGTATTTGCCATTTGACCATGTAAGAAGAATCTAAAATTCTCTAATTGGATTTGCATGTCTGCCTGCATTTCAGCCTTAATTTTTGGTATGGTAGCATTTCTTGCCACAATATTTAGGAATAGAAAAATAAAATTACCTAAGAATATAAGGAATAGGAGGCATTCTAAAATATCTAATGTTCTTACCTGGGCAAAATCCAGAAACCATTCCTGTAAAGTAGCATCCATTTTTACTTATTTATTATATTTGTATATTTTATTTCTTAATTGCTTATAATTCTGGCTTTAGTCAGAGATGGAACTCCTGGCTAGGGGTTAAAATCAGGGTGTAAAAATTAAAAGTAAGGTTGTTGTCTCTCTTAAGGATGTCACACCTTGATTGGATTAACTCCTTGGTAGGAGGGTGGGAGAGGATTAACTCCTTTTGTTGTAGGCTATGTATGGGGGACTGTGGCAAATGAAAGCAGCTGATTTCCCTCTCAGGGTCAAATGCCAGAACCATATGTTTCTATCTTGTGCTTCCAGGAAGTAGCTTCCTGGTTTTTGTTTGTTTGTTTGTTTTGTTTTGTTTTGTTTTAAGGACAGGGACCAAACAAGGTTTTTATAAGTTTTTTTTTTACCTTATTTGGACTGTGACAGCCTCTTAGGGTAAAGAGGACCAGTTTTGTTGTTTTTGTTGTTGTTACTTTAACACTCCTCTTCCTGACTGATGTCTCTAGGTTTTACTACTCACTTAAGTTCAAGTCTAGAGATGGTGGGGTTTGGAAAAAAGAAAGTAGATTTTCTGTTGGGGCAGTTGGAGGACTATTTTACCCCTCTTGAGAGGAGTGAAAGCTTTTTCCCAGGTTTTTTTCCCTCACAACTAATTAAGGAACAAAGAAAAGTGTTAAAAGATAGAATCTTTCCCAGGTTAGAACTTCAGGGTCTGTAATTGGGTTGTTGGTGAGGGGGATTGTAGTTTTCCCAGGTGAGGCCTCAGGGTCTAGCCACTAAAATTAAACACAGCCATGCTATATTTGTTTTTAAGGGGGAAAAGGAAAAAAATGACCTCACCTTCCACAGCTGATTTGTGTAGATTCAAAACAAATAAAAGCTGACTAAGGCATAGTCACAAAAGTAAAGGAAAAGTTTAGAAAAGGTAGGAAGATTGAGGGTATTTCATCACAACCAACAAGGTGAGCCAAAAAATGGAAGGGGAGGAAGGGTTAATTTTTAAAGGGTTGGACATTATATTTTATGAGTATGGTCTCCATGAATTTCTTTAATTCCAAAGAGATTTTATTTATAATTTATTTACAAGTATAGAAAGAGTGAAGCAAGAAATCAGAGAGAGCATAAGGTAAGATATCTAGCTTAAGCACTAAGTAATTTATCTCTGAGCCTTCTCTCAGCAGGGGCAGAGAGAGTTAGTTCTTAGTTGGAGGGGCCTAGGACCTTGTAGCAGGGGTCCTGGGGATACATGGAGGCTCTATAAAAGGGATAGGTCTTTCCTGAGGACTGTTTCTTCAGAGAAAAACCAGCAGTTAAGAGTCAACTGTTCACTTACCATATGTCAGTTAAAAGAATGAGGGTCTCAGGTTCCATCAACAGAGTCTCAGGTCCAGTCAGCACTCCAAAGAATGAAGATTTTTTTTTTCTCATAGGAAGTAACAAGTCCTTTTAAAGACGTTTCTTTGGCATCACTAACTGTGTCTTCCTCTAATTTTACATCTACCAATCACAACTGAAGTCATGCTCTAAGACTCCCCAGGAGGCAGTCACAGATCTCCCACTTAATGATTAAGTGGGATGTTTGCACTTTTGGTGATTAGATCTAAAAATGGGCAGATCTCCATACTTTTTAAGTAGGGTGTTTTAATTTAAGGGGATTAAATCTAAAAATAGTCAGGGGTTACAATTTAATATTTACATTTAGGGAGAGTTAAGAATTTTCATTGTTATAATCAGGGGAGAATTAAATTTAATCTTCACAACTTTTCATTATTTTTAGGAAAGGCCCTTCTATTCCTATATTTCCTAGTGTTTTTAATGAGAATGAGTATTGTATTTTGTCAAAGGCATTTTCTGCATCTATTGAGATAATCATGTGATTTTTATTGGTTTACTTGTTGATATGGTAAATTATGTGGATGGTTTTCCTAATATTGAACCATCTTGCATTCCTGGTATAAATCCCACCTGATAATAATGAATAACTCTCATGATCACATGCTGGAGTCTTTTTGTTAATATTCTATTTGAGATTTTTGTATCTATATTCATTAGGGAGATTAGTCTATAGTTTTCTTTTTCAGTTTTTGACCTGCCTGGCTTTGGAATCAATACTATATTTGAGTCATAGAAGGAACTTGGTAGAACTCCTTTTTTGCTTATTATGTCAATAGTTTTTATATTACTTGTATTAGCTGTTCTTTTTAATGTTTGATAGAATTCCCTTGTGAATCCATTATGCCCTGGGAATTTTTTCTTAGGGAGGACTTTGATGGCTTGTTCAATTTATTTTTCTGATATGAGATTATTTAAGTATTCTATTTCTTCTTCTATTAACCTAGGCAATTTATATTTTTTTCTAAATATTCATCCATATCACCTAGATTGCCATATTTGTTGCCATATGATTGGGCAAAATATTTTTTTTTCAAAATACCAGCTTTTAGACTTATTTATTAATTCAATGGTTCTTTCACTTTTAATTTTATTGATTCCTCCTTTAATTTTTAGGATCTCTAATTTAGTTTTCATCTGGGGATTTTTAATTTGTTCACTTTCAATTTTTTTTATCTCCATATACAATTCATTGACCTCTGCACTTTCTAATTTGTTAATATATAAAGTCAAGGATATAAATTTCTCCCTGAGAACTGCTTTGACTATATCCCACAGATTTTCATAGGATGTCTCATCATTGTAATTTTCTTCAATGAAATTAGCGATTGTTTCTATGATTTGTCCAATTTTGAAGAATCATAATAGTTAATTTCCAATTAATTTTGGATTTGCCTCTCCATGTGCCCTTACAAATTATTATTATTCTTATTTCCTTATGCTCTGAAAAGGTAACATTTATTATTTATGCTCTTTTACAATTGTTTGTCATGATTTTATGCCCTAGTACATGGTAAATCTTTGTGAAAGTAGCATGTGCTCCTGAAACGAATGTATATTCCTTTTGTGTCTCTATTAATTTTTCCCACATATGTATTAATTCTAATTTTTCAAAGATTTCATTCACATCATTTACCTTTTACTTATTCATTTTTTAAATTTGATTTACCTATATCTGATAGAGGAAGGTTCAGGTCCCCCACTAGTATGGTTTTACTATCTATTTCATCTTTCAACTACAGTAGTTTCTCCTTTAGAAATTTGGATAATATACCATTTTGTGCATACATATTGAGTATTGATATTTCCTCATTGTCTATACTGCTTTTATCAGGATGTAAATACCTCCTCTATCTCTTTTAATTAGATCTATTTTCACTTTTGCTTTGTCAGATATCATGATTACATCACCTTTCTTCTTTTTCTCAATTAAGGCTCAATAGATTTTTCTTCAATCTTTAATTCTAACCCTGTGAGTGTCTACCCACATTATGTTTGCTTCTTGTAGACAACATATGATAGGATTTTGGTTTCTAATCCACTCTGCTATTTGCTTTTGTTTTATGGGTGAGTTCATCCCATTCACGTTCAAAGTTATGATTTTCACTTGTGTATTTCCCAAGATTTTGATATCCTCTGTTAGTTCTGCCCTTTCTTCTTTTGCATATCCTTTTAAAGTAGTGATTTCCTTTTAATCAGTCCCTGTATCCCCACCCTTATTATGCTTCCCATTCTGCCCCTCCTTTTTTGTTCCTTTCTTCTTATTTTTTAGGGTCTCTTAAGTTCCCTCCCCCCTCTCTTTCCCTATCATTTTCTTCTCCCTGCCCCATTCCCCCCTTTGTTTTCCCTATACACTTTCCCTATACAGTAAGATGGAATTCAATACCCTAATGGATCTAGATGCTCTTCCCTCTCAGAATTGATTTCACTGAGAGCACAGTTTAAGTATTACTTATTAGCACTCTCTTACTCTCCTTCTTATAATAGTATTCTTCCCCTCCCCTTCCCATGTGCCTCTTTGTGTGATATAGATGATCCTATTTACCTTATTCCTTCAAGTTCCCCTTGTTGCTATCTTATATTGCCACCTCTCTTTTTCTTTCTTTGCATATCATCTTATACCACTTATTACCTCAATCTCTACCTGTGAATGATTCTTCTAATTTCTATAATAGTGAATATAATTTTTGAAAGTTACACATAACATTTTCCATATATTAATATAGACAATTTGATTTTACCGAGTCCCTTAAAGACGATAATTTAAATGAAAAAAAAAAACATTTTTTCCTTTCCCCTTTCTTGCTTATTTACCTTTCTCTTGATTTTTTTGTTTGGATATCAGACTTTTCACTTAGTTCTAGTCTTTTCTTTAAAAATACTGGGAAATCTTCTGTTTTGTTGAATGTCCATACTTTCCCCTGAAAGTATTAGTCAGTTTTGATGGGTAGGTGATGTTTGTTTGAAGATACAATACTCTTGCCTTTCTGAATATCATATTCCAAGCTTGTGGTCCTTTAGTGTGGAAGCTGCCAGATCTTGGGTAATCCTGTTTGGTGCTCTTTGATATCTTAATTGTCTCTTTTTGACTTCTTACAAAATTTCCTTAGCTCAGAAGCTCTTGAATATGGCAGTGCCATTTCTGTGAGTTGTCTTTTGAGGATTTAGTGTAGACAGTGTTCTATGGATTCTTTCAATGTATATTTTGCCTCCTTGTTAAAGAACATAAGGGCAGTGTTTTGTTTATTTTTTTTGTAGTATGATGTCCAAATTTCTTTTTATTTCTGGGTTTTCAGATAGACCTATGATTCTCAAATTGTTTCTTTTAGACTGGATTGCCTTGTCTGTCATCTTGTCAGTGAGATACTTTATGTTTTATTTTATTTTGAGAGTCTTTTGACTTTGTTTTATTAATGCTTGTTCTTTTGAAAGATCATTGGCTTCTAGATGCCTAATTTTGGTCTTTACAGACTGTTTTTATGCTATAATCTATTGATTTCCTTTTTGGTTTGGTCTATCCTGTTTTTCCTGGCTTCCAGTTGTTTCTCCAATTGGGAGTTTCTGGCCTTTAAACTGTTATTTTCTTTTTTAAACTATTTCCCACTTTTCTTCCCAAATTCCTTCCATCCTTTTGAGAAGCCCTGACTTAAATTCTTCATGAGGTTGTGGCCAATTTCCATTTTTGAAGGTTTGGGAGAATTTATTTGTATGTCCTCTTCTGCTATGTCCTTTGTAGTCTGGATTTTTCCTTCATAAAAATTATTCAGGGTCAATATCTTCTTCTTGTTTTTCTTGGTGGTGGGAATTTGTTTTTCTAGGCATTGTTTGCCATCACTATGGTGGTTTTTCCTTCCCTTTCCAGTCAGAAGTCTGAGTGAGGAGAGCAGATCCTCTGTGTATGGAGCTAAGGAGCACATTTTTTGCCTGAGGCCACCTCTCAAGTCTCTGTAGCTTCTACTCTTACACACCTTTCTCTGCACTTTCTCTATGTGGGTGCCCAAGGTCTAAGCTCTTCATCTTGCTGGGGTCTCAGGTCTAGCTGCTCTCAGGGATAGGCCTTTGGTGGTCTTAAGCACCTGCCAAGGACCTAGAGGTGCTCCTCACTGACTCTAGAGGTGCTCTACCCTCACTCACTGATTCTCCCACACTGGTTCTGCCTCTGGCTCCATAGGTCAGGTGGGGGATGGTTGATCAGTTCACATTTTGGTGGAAGCTTTTTCACCCTCTTAAAGTGTGGAAATGCCCAAATCCGATATGCCTTCAATGCTGCACCCTACTGTAGAGTCCCTTCATTCATATGAATTAATTTGTGTTTTTTTTTGGCCTTCTGAGGTATTCTATATTGGTAGGTGGTAAGAGGAAGAGCCCAGAAGTCAGAGTCCATATTTTTAATCTTGTATGTTAGAACCAAATTGCATATCCTTTCAATTCTACTACATTGTCTCTCAAAGTCACTAATTTGTTCAACCATAAATGAATATTGATTTGAACTCAATTTTGAAAAAAAAATTGGTAGCATCTCAATCATTATAAAATTTTGTAAAGTTAATATTAATATGAGAGATAGGACAGTAATGCATATAGAGTTGGCTTCTCTGTTAAAATACATACTGGCTGTATGATCAGGTGGACATCACTTAACCTCTCAGAGTCATTAAGACATTCTTTAAGACTACATGTTAGAGAAAGTGCTGACCCAAACTGCCAGAAGAAGTACCTCCTTGAGAGATCCGCAGACCAATTAATCACAAATCTTATGAAAGGGGAAAAAAAAGCTACCAAGTATATGGCTTTAAAGTCTTCAAAGAACCTTACATATATTTTCTTATTTAATCACAGTTCTCTGTCATGAAAGTCTTTTTGTTATTTTATTTTTCCCCTTTTGCATATGGGAAAAATGAGATAAAGGAAAATTTAATTAATTTACCAATACCACACAGGTATTGTCAGAGACAAAAGTAAAGCCCAGGTTTTATTCAAATAGGACATAACAGAAAGTACTATACAACTACGCAAACTACAGAAAATTTATCTTAATGTTGATAAGAGACCTTATTTACATAGATCCTCAAAGTTTACAAAATGTATAACATAAAGCCTTTGATTTAAGTCTCATATCAAAGCTGTGATTTAAGTTATATGGTTATTATCCTGATATTACAGGTCAAGAAGACTGAGGATGAAGTCAGCTAAACAAAACATCTACTATCGTATAGCAAGTAAATATCAGAGGTGAGATTTGAACATAGGTGTTCTTCATTACTAGGTTGGATCCTTTGCTTCATTTAATTCTTATTAAGTTTTAAATTTGATGCAAAAAGGACCTATTCTTCTCTTATGATTCTATTTATTTAGAAACTTTAAGTATCTTAGAACCATCTTAATTATATTTATCCACATGTAATTCTTCTATTCATAGATATATAACCAAATATATAGAAATATAAAGATGGAATGATATAATTTCTTTGATTCATGCAAAATGTCATAGTGGATGATTCACATGGAAAATAATTCAATTGGATTTTAAGGTGAACATGCTTAAAAACAAAAAAAAAATTAGGGCCAGAGATCAAAGAATGAATAAGCCTTTTTAATATATTAATATTGTGCCATTCACTATGCTCACATTATGAGTCTGCAGGTTTAGAGTTGAAAGGGAATTTTGAGATCTCTTATACTAATCCCTTCATTTTCAGATAAGAAATCTAAAACCTAAGTGGCTTGATCAAAGTCATACATGTTTTAAGTATAGGAGTTTGGATTTGAAAGCATGTTTTCTCTTCCAATCATGTATCTTTCTATTATATCACAGGTCAAAAAGA
This sequence comes from Monodelphis domestica, assembly GCF_027887165.1. Taxonomy (NCBI): domain Eukaryota; kingdom Metazoa; phylum Chordata; class Mammalia; order Didelphimorphia; family Didelphidae; genus Monodelphis; species Monodelphis domestica. The sequence continues at coordinate 251,757,269 of NC_077229.1, forward strand.
GAAGTGGATTTTTGCCAGCAGCTTTATCTAAAAATCCACAGTAGACTTGTCATTTTTCTCATTTGTCCTTGAATCACAGGGAGTTAAAATAGTTTTAGTTTTGTTTTGATTACTAAACACCTAATGCAGTGCTTAAATATATTAAGTATTTAATAAACATTTGATGAATCAAATTACAAAATAATAAACTGTAAAGGTTTATATTTATCTGATTGATAACTTAGGTACAATAAAAACACAGAAGGAACATGAAGCTTCACTTTACAAACACAGACATTATTATGAATATTAATGGATATGAATTTTTGAACATTATGGAATTTATTTTTTAAAACCTTTACTTCTGTCTTAGAATTGTTACTAAGCAATTATTCCAAGACAAAAGAGCAGTAAAGGCTAGTTAATTGGGATTAAATGACTTGCTCAGGTTCACACAGTGAGGAAGTGTCTGGGGCAAATTTGAACTAAGGTTCACCTACCTCCTGGCCTGGCTCTCTAATAACTGTGCTATTCAACTAACAGGAAACTCTATGGAATTAAAAGAGCTTCCATGAAAGTTCTTCTTGGTGAATTCAGGCTAAATATTTCCAAGGGTTTTTTTTTTCTTTAAATAATATATTATTTGTTCATTTCCAAGCATTATTCATTAGAGACAAAGATCATTTTCTTTTCCTCCCCCCCCATAGCCAACGCATGATTCCACAGGGTATCACATGTGTTCTTGATTCGAACCCATTGCCATGTTGTTAGTATTTGCATTAGTGTTCCTTCAGACTCTCTCCTCTGACCTGTCCCCTCAACTGCTGTAGTCAGGCAGTTGCTTTTTCTCGGTGTTTCTACTCCCACAGTTTGTCCTCTGCTTATTGGTAGTGCTTTTCTCCTAGATCCCTGCAGATTGTTCAGGGACATCACACCACCACTAATGGAGAAGTCCATTATGTTCGATTATACCACAGTGTATTAGTCTCTGTGTACAATGTTCTCCTGGTTCTGCTCCTCTCACTCTGCATCACTTCCTGGAGGTTGCTCCAGTCTCCATGGAATTCCTCCACTTTATTATTCCTTTTAGCACAATAGTATTCCATCACCAACATATACCACAATTTGTTCAGCCATTCCCCAATGGAAGGGCATCCCTTCATTTTCCAATTTTTGGCCACCACAAAGAGCGCAGCTATGAATATTCTTCTACAAGTCTTTTTCCCAATTATCACTTTGGGGTACAAATCCAGCAGTACTTTGGCTGGATCAAAGGGTAGACATTCTTTTATTACCCATTGGGCATAGTTTCAAATTGTCCTCCAGAATGGTTGGATCAGTTCACAACTCTACCAGCAATGAATTAATGTCCCTACTTTGTCACATCCCCTCCAGCATTCACTGCTTTCCTCTGCTGTTATGTTAGCCAATCTGCTAGGTGTCAGGTGATACCTCAGAGTTGTTTTGATTTGCATCTCTCTGATTATAAGAGAATTAGAACACTTCTTCATGTGCTTATTAATAGTTTTGATTTCTTTATCTGAAAACTGCCTATCCATGTCCCTTGCCCATTTATCAATTGGAGAATGGTTTGATTTTTTGTACAATTGATTTAGCTCTTTATAAATATGGGTAATTAAACCTTTGTCAGAGGTTTCTATGAAGATTTTTTCCCAATTTGTTGTTTCCCTTCTGATTTTAGTTACATTGGTTTTGTTTGTACAAAGGCTTTTTAATTTGATGTAGTCAAAATTATTTATTTTACATTTTGTGATACTTTCTATGTCTTTCCCCTCCCAAAGATCTGATATGTATACTATTATGTGTTTACCCAATTTACTAATGGTTTCCTTTTTTATGTTTAAGTCATTCACCCATTTTGAATTTATCTTGGTGTAGGGTATGAGGTGTTGATCTATTCCTAATCTCTCCCACACTGTCTTCCAATTTTCCCAGCAGTTTTTATCTAATAGTGGATTTTTGTCCCAAAACCTGTGATGTTTGGGTTTATCGTATACTGTCTTGCTAAGGTCGCTTGCCTCCAGTCTCTTCCACAGATCCTCCTTTCTTTCTCTTAGCCAGTACCAAATTGTTCTGATGACTACTGCTTTGTAATATAGTTTTAGGTCTGGGACTGCAAGGCCCCCATCATTTGCATTTTTTTTTCATTATTTCTCTGGATATCCTTGATTTTTTTTTATTCCAAATGAATTTTGTTATGGTTTTTTCCTAAATCAGTAAAGAAATTTTTTGGGAGTTCAATGGGTATGGCACTAAACAGGTAGATAAGTTTGGGTAGGATGTTCATTTTTATTATATTGGCTTGTCCTATCCATGAGCAGTTAATATTTTTCCAATTGCTCACGTCTAGTTTTAGTTGTGTGGAAAGTGTTTTGTAGTTGTGTTCATACAGTTCCTGTGTTTGTCTTCGGAGATAGATTCCTAGGTATTTTATTTTGTTTAAGGTGATTTTGAATGGGATTTCTCTTATTAGTTTTTGCTGCTGAGCTGTGTTGGAGATGCATAGAAATGCTGAGGACTTAAGTGGGTTTATTTTGTATCCTGCAACTTTGCTAAAATTGTTGATTATTTCAATTAGCTTTTCGTTGAATCTCTAGGATTCTTTAAGTAGACCATCATGTCATCTGCAAAGAGAGATAATTTGGTCTCCTCCTTGCTTATTTTAATACCTTCAATTTCTTTTTATTCTCTAATTGCTACTGCTAGTGTTTCTAATACAATATCAAATAATAGAGGTGATAATGGGCATCCTTGTTTCAATCCTGATCTTAATGGGAATGGATTTAATTTATCCCCATTGCAGATGATATTAGTTGATGGTTTTAGATATGTACTGTTTATTATTTTTAGGAATGACCCTTCTATTTGTATACTTTCTAGTGTTTTTAGTAGGAATGTGTGTTGTATATTATCAAAGGCTTTTTCTGAGTCTATTGAGATAATCATGTGGTTCTTGTTGGTTTCCTTGTTGATGTGGTCAATTATGTGGATGTTTTTTCTAATATTGAACCAGCCCTGCATCCCTGGTATAAATCCTACTTGAACATGGTGGATGGCCATTATGATCACTTGCTGGATTCTTTTTGCTAGTATCCTATTTAAGATTTTAGCATCTATATTCATTAGGGAGATTGGTCTATAATTTTCTTTCTCTGCTTTTGACCTTCCTAGTTTTGGAATCAGTACCATGTTTGTGTCATAAAAGGATTTTGGTAGAACTTCCTCTTTGCTTATTATGTCAAATAGTTTGTACAGTATTGGGATTAACTGTTCTCTGAATTTTTGATAGAATTCACTTGTGAATCCGTTGGGCCCTGGGGATTTTTCCTTAGGGAGTTCTTTGATGGCCTGTTGGATTTCTTTTTCTGATATGGGATTATTTAAGAATTCTATCTCTTATTCTGTTAGTCTAGGCAGTTTGTATTTTTATATATATTCATCCATTTCTCCTAAATTGTTGTATTTATTGCCATATAATTGGGGAAAGTAATTTTTAATGATTGCCTTAATTTCCTCTTCATCGGAGGTGCTGTCCCCCTTTTCATCTTTGATGCTGTTAATTTGCTTTACTTCTTTCCTTTTTTAAATTAGATTGACCAGTACTTTGTCTATTTTGTTTGTTTTTTCAAAGTACCAGCTTCTAGTCTTGTTTGTTAGTTTAATAGTTCTATCACTTTCAATTTTATTAATTTCTCCCTTAATTTTTAGGATCTCTATTTTGGTTTTCTTCTGGGCGTTTATAATTTGTTTGTTTTCAAGTTTTTTTGATTTGCCTTTCCAATTCCTTGATCTCTGTCCTCCCTAATTTGTTAATATATGGACTCAAGGATATGAATTTCCATCTGAGTACTGCTTTGGCTGCATCCCATAAGGTTTGAAAGGATGTCTCACCTTTGTCATTTTCCTCTAAGAAATTATTAATTGTTTGTATGATTTCTTCTCTAACTAAATGATTTTGGAGTGTCATATTGTTTAATTTCCAATTAATTTTTGATTTGGTTTTCCACGTACCATTACTGATCATTATTTTTATTGCCTTGTGATTTGAAAAGGCTGCATTTATTATTTCTGCTTTTCTGCATTTGTGTGATATGTTTCTGTGACCTAATGTATGGTCAATCTTTGTGAATGTGCTATGTGATGCTGAGAAGAAGGTGTATTCCTTTTTGTCCCTATTTATTTTTCTCCATATGTCTATTAATTCTAATTTTTCTAAGATTTCATTCACTTCTTTTACCTCTTTCTTATTCATTTTTTGATTTGATTTATCTAAATTTTATGATGGTTGGTTCAAGTCTCCCACTAATATTGTCTTACTGTCTATTTATTCCTTTAATTCTCCTAGTTTCTTCATTAGAAATTTGGGTGCTATATTATTTGTTGCATACATGTTGATTAGTGATATTTCCTCATTATCTAAAGTCCCTTTTAATAGAATATAATTACCTTCCCTATCCTTTTTAATCAGGTCTCTTTTTGCTTTGGCTTTGTCAGATAACATGATTGCAACTCCTGCCTTATTTCTGTAAGTAGAGGCCCAGAAGATCTTACTCCATCCTTTAATTCTGACCTTTTGGGTGTCTACCCACCTCATGTGTGTTTCTTGAAGAGAACATATGGTAGGGTTTTGGATTCGAATCCATTCTGCTATTTGTCTGCGTTTTATGGGTGAGTTCATCCTATTCACGTTCAAAGTTATGATTGTCACTTGTGGACTCCCTGACATTTTGATATCCTTCCCTAATTCTAACCTTTCTTCTTCAGCTCTAAATTTGTAATCCAGTGATTTATTTTAAATCAGTCCCATTTGTCCCCTCTTGATATAGTTCCCTTTCTATCCCCTCCCTTTTTGTTCCCTCCCTCACCCAACTCTTCTTTCCTCCCTTTTTTATGTTCCCTCCTGCCGTACCCCCTTTGCTTTTCCCTTCTCCCTACCCTTGTTGGGTAAGATAGAATTCAAGATCCTAATGGATCTGGATGTTCTTCCCTCTCAGAGTTGATTTCCCTGAGAGAAGGTTTAAGTAAAAACTCTCTTCCTCTCCTTCTTATAGGAGTTTTCTTCCCCTCCCCTTCCCGTATGAATCTTTGTGTGAAAAAGATTATTCTATTTGGTCTTTCTTTTCCACCTATTTACACATTACATTTTCCCCACATGTTAGTATATATAGAATGATATAAATGTAGTCCTTATAGAAGAGAGTTTGAGTAAAAGAAAAAGATAACATTTTTGTCCTTTTCCCTTTCCTTCATATTTACCTTTTCAGGTATTCCATGCTCTTTGTTTTTCAATATCAAACTTTCCACAGTGCTCTGGTCTTTTCTTTGCAAAGCCTTGGAAATCTACTATTTTGTTGAATATGCATACTTTCCCTTGGATGTATATAGTCAGTTTTGATGGATAGCCTTTTCTTGGTTAAAGGCCCAGCTCTCTTGCCTTTCTGAAAATCATGTTCCATGCCTTACGGTCATTCAGAGTGGAACTTGCAAGGTCTTGTGTGACCCTGATTGGCATCCCTTTATATCTAAATTGTCTTTTTCTGGCTTCTTGTAAGATTTTTTCTTTTGCTTGAAAGCTTTGGAATTTGGCAATTACATTCCTGGGAGTTGTCTTTTGGGGGTTTAGTGTAGAGGGTGTTCTGTGAACTCTTTCAGTGCCTGTATTGCCCCCTTGTTCTAGAATCTCTGGGCAATATTCTTTGATTATATCTTGTATTATGATGTCGAATTTGCTGTTTATTTCTGGCTTTTCTGGTAATCCAATTATTCTTAAATTGTCTCTTCTCTCTCTATTTTCCAAGTCTATGACCTTGTTTGTGAGATCTTTTATGTTCTCTTCTAATTTCTTGGTATTTTGGCTTTGCTTTATTAATTCTTGCTCTTTTACATGCACATTGTCTTTGAGTTGCCTGATTCTGACTTTTAAAGCCTGGTTTTCCTTTTCAATTTGCTGAAACTGGTTTTGTAGGTGCATGAATTTGTTTTGCATTATTTCCCACTTTTCCTCCCAGAAGGCTTCCATCTTTTTGATCCTTTCTGATTCAAATTCTTCATGGGTTTGTGGAGTTTTCATTCCTTTGGAAGGTTTTAGAGCCTTTGCTTGTGTTTCCTCTTCTATCTTCTCTGTATTTTGTATTTTTGCTCCATAAAATGTGTCCAAATTCGCCCCTTCTTCTTGTTTCTCTTGGAGTTTTGGGGCTTTTTGGTGCTGTTTGCCATTTCTATTTGAGTGGGGAGGTCTAGCTTTTCTTATCTCTGTCTGGTGTTCAGAGGCTTTAGCCCCAGGCGAATTGTCCATTCGTGGGTGTTACTGCTCTCAGTTCCCTCCCGGTTCTTCTTCGTTGCCTTATTTCCACTCTCTGAGCCTGTCTTGGCACTCTCCATGAGGTATCTCAGAGTCTTTGTGGGCCAGAAGGGCCTACACTCTGAGGGGGGAGGGGCCGAGGTTTTCCTGAGCTCTGAGGGCTCATGATAGGATTAACATCAACTGGGTTGGACTGAGTGTGTCTTAAAGCAGGGACCTTCCCTGAGACTTGGACAGAAGGATCCAGCCAGGGGGCTCCAGGATCCCCTCTGTCTCTCTCTGTTTCCCTGATTTCTGGGTGCCCCCGCGACTGTCTCAGGTTGTTTTCAGGATGTGACCTTCTGAATAGCCGGCCCTGAGGTCCTTTTGCAGGCCCTGAGGATTACTGTTGTTTTAGAAGACCCTGCACTCTGAGGGGGGAGGGGCCGAGTTTTTCCCGAGCTCCAAGGGCTCCTGATAGGATTACCTTCAACTGGGTTGGACTGAGTGTGTCTTAAAGCAGGGATCTTCCCTGAGACTCAGAAGGAAGGATCCAGCCAGGGGGCTCCAGGCTCCCCTCTGTCTCTCTCTGTTTCCCTGCTGTCTGGGTGCCCCCACGACTGGCTCAGGTTGTTTTCAGGATGGGGCCTTCAGAATAGCTGGCCCTGAGGCCCTTTTGCTGGCTCTTAGGCTCCCATAGCTGCCTCCAACTCAGTGCTCTGGATAGGAGGGCATGGGTCCTGGGACCTTCCTTCTGCTTACCCCTTAGATCCAAGTGATCTCAGGTTCTGGCTTTTGGGGGGCTGTACCTTTTGATCCATGTCCAGGAGGAGGGTTCCCGGGATCTATCCTGTTGTTTGTTTTGAATTTAGGTTTTCTAAGAGCATACAGTTTGAGATCTGTTAGGAAGGGTTTCCGGAGATCTGAACTTTAGCTCTCTCTAAGCCGCCATCTTGACCGGAAGTCCTTACAAGTGTTTTATAGAGTCTTAATCAAATCAATATATTTCCTTCTGAATGCTAGAGATGGGTGTGACTATGATTATATCATTAGTATTCTTAGCAGACAATCAGTCTTTTTATCTATCAGTTAAATGATCAGATACTTTGTGGTATTTTTGTTTTTTCAAAGTATTGATTTGTAATTTTACTTTAAATTTCACTTAATTTCTTATATAGATCTTTATGGTTTATTGAGTTAAAAATGAAGCCTTACTTTCTGTTTTACAATCACATCTAAGGCAGAAGAACAGTATGGGCTAGGCAATTGAGGTTAAGTGCCCTATCCAGGATAAAATAGCTAAGAAGTGTCTGAGACTAGATTTGAATCCAAGACCTCCCATCTTAAGCTCTAGATCTCAATCTAATAAATGATCTAGCTGCTTTATGTCTTTGACTTTTGATGAGAGTGAATAATTAGTTCCAAATTTAAAATTTATTCATACATATATGTGTGTATTTGAGTTTGTGTGTATGCATCAGGTGAAGAACATCTTACTTGTTATGATTTGTTCTTTCTTTACCCCTGGATAAAATAAAGAAGTATTTCTTGACTTTGCCTATTTAGAATGGAATATCTAGCTCTCATGGAAACATATATCTTTTAATCTGTAGGGCCAAGATGTATTATAAAAAAGCTACTATTATTGTAAGATTAATTGAAGGGATGCTTTTAGCATGCCCTCTACATTCCATTATTATTTTTTTTTGCATTTTATGACAAGCCTTAACTTTCATTTTCCCTAATTTTTCTCATATCATATTTTAAATTTAATTGTATTATTTTGTTTAGAAACATATTCCTTTGCTGAGAATTACTGGTTTTCTACTTACTTATTTGAAAAGTGTATTATAAAATCATATCATGTCAGGAATCTAGTTATTTCAACTTTACAATATTAAAAAAAATTGGTTTTCTCTCCCATTTAAATTGTGGGCCTTTTTGATTGGGTAGAGTTGAACTCCCCTATTTCCCCTTAAATACAACTTTTGTTAAGAGAAAAAATAATCTCATACCTTGTTTAAATAGGTTCCTTCAAGATTTTTGAAAATTCTTTTAATACAAATGGATATGATTTGAAATGTCATTGCTGACTGCCTTGTCATTCTCTATCCTCTATCTTAGCTAGAATTTCTAGTAGCAAATTTACTTTTAGTTAATACTTGGACATGAAAACATAACTATATCCAAGGGTTAACTAAAAGTAAATTCACAGATAGTCAAGGCTTATCTAGTGATCTACATGGGATTGGGAGATGGATAAGAACAAAATGTGATTTCTTGGTGAAGAGAAGGAGTGGATGAAGTTAGTATCTTCTCTTCCAATTTTAGTTTTATAGAATGTCTTCAGAGCACTGAGAAGCCTGGTAACTCACTTATGACTATACAGTCAGTTTGTGTCAGAATCTTGGAATTGATCCCATTCTTTCAGATTCTAACTCCACTTCATCCATTGTATCACAAAATAGAGACTTATTAAATTTCACCTCTTTCCTGCCTTTGATTTTATTGCTTTGTTTTTTTCAGTTTCAATTTCCTCATTCTCCAATATGATTCTTCCTCAAATGTTTTATCTCATTTTATTCCTTTTTTATGACCCTAGTTAATATATGACCTATTTCCCCTTAATGTATCTTTTTAAAAATTTCTTAAAAACCCTTAATTCCTTTTCTAGCATGATATTTAAACCAGAATTCTACTTTCCAGGGTATGTCTAGAAACTTTGCCTTAAAGTTCACAGTGTCGCTTAGTATGTTTGGCATATTGAAAAAAGTCCACAGTCTTATAACCCACAGAGAATACAGATCTCTCATGTAACTTCCCATGACTCCTTATAAAATCAATATCTTTGAAGTGTATGTCTGGTTGAAAAACAGTACTTTTAAACCACTACCCAGTTTCATAAAGTACAGATAATTGTCCCCTATTAAGAAGGGCACAGAAGTTCAGTTTTTTGGCACTGCATAGGGTGAAAGGTCTTATCTATAGATTGAAATCCTACCTAGTGCTGGTTCTTCACATACCTGACTCATCCTACCCCATGCTTTGTACCTCAAAGTACATGCTCTTCAAAAAGTAGAGAGAACCACAACTTGGGCAATGAAAGGCAAGAATGCCTCTTATGTACCCTTTAAAAACCAGTTCAAAAGTTGTAATGCTTAAGCAATAATGGAAAATATTAGAATTTCATAGAATGCTATAGCTGGAACCTTAATAACCTTTTGGTCCAACATCTTCATTATGTAGATTATAAAATCAAAAATGAGAAAGTTCTATTAATCAACGAGCAATTGTTAAATGTTTAGCGTGTGCATATCATTATTCTAAAACACTAGAGAGCAAAAAAAGAGCTTAAAATAATACCTGCTTTGAAAGAATTTGTATTCAAAGGGTTAAAAGGTTAACTTTGTATTCTAAATGAATATTCTAAATGAAACAAAGATCAATTTGTGATCAAAACTAGCACATATCTTTTTACTATGTACCTGCAAAAAAGAGGGAAAATATGGCATACTTTACAGGGTTAGAGTAAAGACCAAATGAGAAAATCTATATGAAGCATTTGGCAAGCATTAAAACACTATATCAATGTTAGATTTATCATTGCTGTAATTGATATGTCAGTGATCCTAAATTTAGGTTAATTTCTCTATCTATGCTCAAACTATTTTGAGACACTTCAATTATGAACAGTTACCATGCAGAACCTTGCAATTAATTTGACCACCTCAATATTATAGATTTAGAGATAGAAAGATAACTATAGGTTGCTTAGTCCAACACTTTTAAAAATGAAAAAAAGGAGTGGTTAAATGATTTGTTCAACATCACATTGGTAGTGAATGACAGTCAGGATTTGATTTCAGATCCATTATTTTGCAAAATAGCCTTCAGAAGCCTGCCCAAGGGACCTGAAACACAAAATATTAGCAAGTGTGTCTATGATCAGGGTTTGGAGAGGTCGTCTGGTCCAATCTTATTTTACAGATGGTTAAATTGAACCCTAAAAAAACATAAGGCTAGGGAATATGCATCAGAAATTGGGTTCAAAGTTGTCTTCTGAATCTAATTTGGAGATTCATTCTACTGTACTAGAGTATCTCCCATCATCAACTGCTGGAATGGTTAATCACATTTTAGGCACAGTGTTTTTGCTATTAAAGGTTATATAGTAAAGGACTGTGAAGATTGGATTTGGCTCTCCCCTGATTCTAACAATGAAGATTCTTAGCTCTTCCTTGATTGTGAAAATTAAATTGTAATCACCTGTCTATTTTTAGATTTTAGTCCCCCCAAATGTAAGCATAGTACTTAAAGTTGAATTGGAGATCTATCCATTTTGGATTTTAACCACAAAAAGTTGTAAACACCCATTTCAGACATTGAGTGGGAGGTCTGTGACCCAGGTGTGAAAGAGTGGGCAGTCCTGAAGTGGAGGATCAACTGTGATTAGTAGACATAAAAATTTAGGGGTAGTGACACAAGAGAAAAAGGTCTTTAAAAGTGGAAACAGACACACACAGGCAGTTGGAGTGAAGAGACACTTGGAGTGAAGAGAGACTTGGAGTGAAGAGACACACTTGGAGTGAAGAGGGACACTTGGAATGGTGCAGGACACTGGGAGTGAAGACTCACACTTGGAGTGGAACCTCCTGTAAGAAGCAGTTTTATTGGAGTTGAGGCTGATAAAGAATCTGCTTCTTGAACTTACATGTAGTGAGTGTAAGGGCTGAGTTTAATAATTCATTTTTGGGATTAAATAATTAAATACCTGATGACCAATTCAATCTATTCAGTCCAACCATAAATTTAACAGGATTATGATACAAGTTCATTTTGGATTTTTTTTTCCCTGTATGTGCCATATTTAGACAATTTGGAATGAATTGCACTAGTTTTAAAATGACTCAAATAAATATCATTGATCCTAAATATTTACATATCTGACTCTTCAAAAATGTGCTTGAATTATTTGTCTCTAAAATGTTTTGAAACTTGATTAAAATAGTTTTATTTGAAGCATAGGAAATACATTCTATTTTTTCAGGAATGATAACCTAATAATTTCAGAAAACCTAATTTTCATCATTAACTTTTTCACACAAAGGCTTACAAGTAATAAAAAGCAGATATTCAGACTCTTATTAAGAATCTTGTTGGAAAGGGAAAAAATGTATTCCCCTGCACATTCATATGGGTTTGATGATTCTAATCATAACACTATTGCTTTAGTTGTCTCACCTTTTCGTACAGAATCCTTGGATTCTTTTTCATCAAGATATCTAATAATAAAAACAAAGTTTCTCCTAAATAAAATTCCTAAATGAAAAACTCACAAGTGCAAACAAATGTTATTAATCCAGGTACTTGAAAATACACTTGCTCAAAATGTGCATTCTATCCAATTATAGAGTATTTAAGTTGTAAAGGTCATGAATAATGGTGGTTCTACCCCATAACTGGTACATTTCACTAACCAAATACATTAGCAATATTAAGTATCATGGATTAAATTGTATGCCCTTGTAGAATATAGTTTGACAAGAGGATGCATAATTTTATTTAGTTTTTACTCTAAAAAGAAGGTAGTAATTTTACCTACTAATTTAAATCTGTATTTAAATCATATAAAATTATTTCAAAATATAAGGAATTACAATGGCTCATAACAGACTATTCTATTTGAATCAAATGGAGAAGCAATCATTTCCATTATCATTGTTCAGTATTTTATTAGATATACTAGCTGAAGCATGTATATGACAAGAAAAATATATTAAAATAAAAAAGTAGCTATTGAGGAAACTAAACTATCAATCTTCACAGATGGTATGATAGAAAATTTAGGATTTATTATTTTTGTAATTCATCAATAGTAAAGAGGTTTTTTGGGGGGGTTTCTCTCCCACCAAAATTTGGAATAATGGTAATAATAGACTTCTTTAAAAGATTTCTTTGCCAAGGTTGAAAGATTGGATAGATATGTAGAACTTGTGACAATTATTAATGATTTCAAAGGGTTTTTTTCATGTCACATAGAAAGTCATGTGAATCCTAATGATTGTTGGTTTGTTTGCAGTTATTCTTAAATAAACTCTTATAATTTGGGGGATTTTGGTACTTCTTAGAATATGTATTCATTATTGTACTACTGTTTTTAAAAGGCTGTTACTTGGGGAAAAATGATGTACACTCACACTGTGGATTCTGCCCAAGTTAAGAGGGATATAAATTTAATTTTTGAGTGAGCTCCTTTTGTGTTGTGCCTCTGCGTGGTTAACACATTGTCACATGGAATGTGAACTGTGAAATTATGATTTTTTAAATTACTTTTTTACTCTTTATGTTTGCAATGGGATATTTGATTTTTTCCCTCGTTCTTTTCTCCTAACATTGGTGATGCTAAAAGTATATGGAATCAGTTTTAATGCTTTTTTTCCTTGAAGTATAAAGTTTACAGTATGAGTTTACAGTATCTATTAAACCAAGTAATATTCATACCCAAAAGCTTTGGACCATGGAAACCTGCAAATTATTGATAAATGTTATGGGACATTGTTAAATGATTATGTCTGATTCCAGGAGAAGGGAACAAAAGAGCTAATATACAGTGCCAAGAAGCATGAGGTCAAAAAGACCAAATTCCAATCCATGGAGGATTGTTGAACTTTTATATGAAGACAAAAGGACTTGAACCTAGTGGGAGAATCAAGGTTGTGGCACTTGACATATGTTAAGATGCAGGACTCCCTTGAGCCACACTTCATATACAAAATTATGAATCAAGTACCTCAGGTTGGCTATTACCTACCTGCCTCCCCTTATCTCTGACAGTAATGGTAAAATCTGACCAGGGAATGATTTTTCCCATTTGCTACTAAAACATAGTCCTTTCTCTCTTATAGTTTGGCAGTTTTCTATAGACCTGGCTGCAAATTGGTAAAGTGCTATATTGCTGTTATTGTCCTACAGGCTTGTGGGACATATCACTTTAATTGGACCTTGTTACTGATTCAAGGAACTGTTACAGGGTTATTTTTTATTTTCTTTTTGCTCAGAATTTTATACACATAAGAATTTTATTTTGTTTTTTTATCATTTCTGTATTTCTTATTATTTTATACAGAATGTAAATTTTGTTTTTTTGGTGGGGAGGTTGAGTGGTTTGTTTTTTCCTTTTGACAATTGTTTCATATATCTTATAACTCAGTCATGTATCCGAGTGTTATCCTGGCATTGCTCAACACTCTCCTCAGAGGGGATTATGTAATTATCTTAAAAATCCAAGGTTTAAATTTTTTTGGAGAAATTTCTGAAAAAAAAAACTTACCAGCACCCAAAATCAAGAAATTGGATCCTTTTGGAGAAAGTGCTGAAAAGCCTGAAGAAGCCACAGACTTCATCAAAAGATCCAGAATGAACATTGGGGCATAATGAACTGAATTGAAGGGGGTTGAACTTACTTATTCTGAATGTAAATTCTTATGCCAATGGGGACTGCCCCATATTTGGCATTTTGTCAATGCATCTATCAATCAGTTTTTGTATTTTACTCTCATCTCTAACTATTGTAACTTCCTCTTGGAAAAATGCAATATTGTATGTACATTTAGCTAGAAGGTATTTAGAGTTATAAGATAGTTATATTTAAATTATCCATTGAGGAGACGGGTCTCCCAAAGCATCACAGGGGGAATTGTGTCAAGGAAGAACATCCCCTCCCTGTCCTGAGTAGTTTGACTTGTCCATCCAACATTCCTGACATAATACAGTTATTCTAGCTTTGTGTGCCTGTACGTGTTGTAACTCAATATAGTCAAGGTTTTGGGCTTCTTGCTTGGGAGGGAAGAGAGAAGAGCTGAGGGAATGGAGCAGCAGGGGATGGAGGAAGAGACTTGCAGGCTAGGGTCCACTTGGTCAGGTTACTTAGAGGAATAATTGTCTACCATTTCTAATAAACTTTATAAAATATATATCTGGGTAGAAATATTATTTCAATTCTTACATGACCCATGTGTGCAATAGTGCATAGCAAATCAGAATCAGAATTAAATGTACTGTCCCAGGGCAGTCCTAAAGCAAAGCTTCAATGTGATTGGTAGATGTAAAATTAGGGGTAGGTCACAAAAGAAAGTGTCTTTAAAAGGGAGTGACAATTTCCTGAATGGAGTTCTACTTGGAGTTGAACTTCCTGTGAGAGGGAGTTCTTCATTCTTTGAAGTTGAGACTGGAAAAAAAAATTGCTGACTGTACCTGAGACTCTGTTCCTGGTGAGGCTGTTCATTCCTTTTGGACTGACACATAGTGAGTGAAAAAGATGAGTTCTTTTCTCGATTTTCTGAAGAAACTAGCCTCAGGAGACACCTACCTCTTAAGAGAGACTTCCCCAGGTCCTTGGCTACAAGGGCAGAGGCCTCTCATTAAGGACTAAACTCCCCTGCCCAGGTTGAGCCAGGGGTTGGAGTACATTACTTAGGGTTCAAGGTAGATATCTTACCCTAACCTCTCTCTGATTTCTTACTTCACTTTTTCTATATTTTGAAAATAAATTATAAATAAGTCTCTTTGGAATTAATATAAGTTCCTGGATACCCTATATTAAAATAATCAATTCTAACCTTTTATAAAATTAACATTCTTTTCCCCCTTACACTGGTTATGGTCATATGCAAAAAATACTCCAAATTATTATTGATTAGAGAAAGTAATATTTTGAGTAACTACCTCATACATATCATAATGGCTAATATAACCAAAAAGGAAAATGATAAATGTTGGAGGAAATGTGGGAAAATTGGAGGACTAATGCACTCTTGGTTGACTATGAATTGATACAACCATTCATGAGATTTAAATGGAACTATACCAAAAGAGCCATTAACTTATGCATTTCTTTTGGCCCAGCAGTAACACTATTGGGTCTGTATGCTAAAAAGAATCAGAGATAGGAGAAAAGGACCAATTTATCCAAACATGTCTTTAGCACCACTTTTTGTAGTGACAAAGAATTAAAAATTGAGATAGTATCCTTCAGTTAGGGAATGACTGAACAAGCTGTGATATATGGTTTAATAGAAAACTATTTTGCCATAAGAAATAAAGAATAGGACTTTAGAGAAAACTGGAAAGGTTCCTATGAATCCTGATTCAAAGTGAAATGAACAGAACCAGCAATATCATGTATACAGTAACAGAAATATTTTAGGATCATCAACTGTGAAGGACTAAACTATTTTCTGTAAAACAAGATTCGAAGAAAATCCCAAAAGACTCATGATAAAAATATGCATAACAAAGGTATGAACTATTAGAAACTGATTGCAGATCAAAACATGCTATGCTTCACTTCATTTCCTTCATTAATTTTTTATTGTAGATGTAATATATCTTGAGTCATGACATTGAGGCATATCAAAATATGTATTTCAAGAAAGCACTTGTATAATCTATATCATACTATTTACTACATCATGGAGGTATGGGGAGACAGTCAGGGATGAAATGAATCTGAATTGCAAAACATCAGAAAATAGTTGTCAAAACTGGTTGCTAAATTATAAGAAGAAATTTAAATATATAACTTTTAAACTCATAAAAATTCCTCTATTCTAGTTTGATAATCTGTTCCTGTCTGACTTAAATAATAGTAAAAAATTAGTATTAAAAAGAGAAATAAGAAAAGGGTTTTTTTTTCATCTGATATAACTCTTATTACTGAAATGTGTTAATCATTCTTTTTTTATAATTTTATAATATTTTATTTGATCATTTCCAAGCATTATTCATTAAAGACAAAGATCATTTTCTTTTCCTTGCCACCCAACCCCCAAAGCCGACGCGTGATTCCACAGGGTATCACATGTGTTCCTGATTCGAACCCATTGCCATGTTGTTAATATTTGCATTAGAGTGTTCATTTAGAGTCTCTCCTCTGTCATGTCCCACTGTAGGCAGTTGCTTTTCCTCAGTGTTTCTACTCCCAGAGATTGTCCTCAGCTTAAGAATAGTATTTTTTAGATCCCTGAAGATTGTTGAGGGACATTACAATGCCACTAATGGAGAAGTCCATTACGTTCGATTATACCACAGTGTATCAGTCTCTGTGTACAATGTTCTCCTGGTTCTGCTCCTCTCACTCTGCATCACTTCCTGGAGGTCGTTCCAGATTCCATTGAATTCCTCCACTTTATTATTCCTTTTATCACAATAGTATTCCATCACCAACATATACCACAATTTATTCAGCCATCCCCCAATGGATGGGCATCCCCTTGTTTTCCAATTTTTGGTCACCACAAAGAGCGCAGCTATGAATATTCTTGTAGAAGTCTTTTTCTCCATTATCTCTTTGGGGTACAGACCCAGCAGTGCTATGGCTGGATCAAAGGGTAGACATTCTTTTGTCGCCCTTTGGGCATAGTTCCAAATTGCCCTCCAGAATGGTTGGATCAGTTCACAACTCCACCAGCAATGAATTAATGTCCCTACTTTGCCATATCCCCTCCAGCATTCACTGCTTTCCTCTGCTATCATGTATGTCAATCTGCTAGGTGTCAGGTGATACATCAGAGTTGTTTTGATTTGCATCTCTCTGATTATAAGAGATTTAGAACACTTCTTCATGTGCTTATTAATAGTTTTGATTTCTTTATCTGAAAACTGCCTATGCATGTCCCTTGCCCATTTATCAATTGGACAATGGCTTGATTTTTTGTACAATTGATATAGCTCTTTATAAATATGAGTAATTAAAACTTTGTCAGAGGTTTCTATGAAGATTTTTTCCCAATTTATTGTTTCCCCTTCTGATTTTAGTTACATTGGTTTTGTTTGTACAAAAGCTTTTTTAATTTGATGTAGTCAAAATTATTTATTTTACATTTTGTGATTCTTTCTATGTCTTGCTTGGTTTTAAAGTCTTTCCCTTCCCAAAAGTCTGACATGTATACTATTCTCTGTTTACCTAATTTACTTATGGTTTCCTTCTTTATGTTTAAGTCATTCACCCATATTGAATTTATCTTGGTGTAAGGTGTGAGGTGTTGATCTATTCCTTATATCTCCCACACTGTCTTCCAATTTTCCCAGCAGTTTTTATAGAATAGTGGATTTTTGTCCCAAAACCTGGGATCTTTGGGTTTATTGAATACTGTCTTGCTGAGGTTGCTTTCCCCCAGTCTATTCCACTAATCTTCCTTTCTGTTTCTTAGCCAGTACCAAATTGTTTTGATGACTGCTGCTTTGTAATATAGTTTGAGGTCTGGGACTGCAAAGCCCCCATCATTTGTTTTTGTTGTTCATTATTTCCCTGGATACCCTTGATTTTTTCTTATTCCAAATTAACTTTGTTATGTTTTTTTCTAAATCAATAAAGAAAATTTTTGGGAGTTCAATGGGTATGGCACTAAATAGATAAATAATTTTGGGCAGGATGGTCATTTTTTACTATATTGGCTCGTCCTATCCATTAGCAGTTAATGTTTTTCCAATTGCTCAAGCCTAGTTTTAGTTGTGTGGAGAGTGTTTTATAGTTGTGTTCATATAGTTCCAGTGTTTGTCTCGGGAGATAGATTCCTAGGTATTTTATTTTTTCTTAGGTGATTTTGAATGGGATTTCTCTTTCTGGTTTTTGCTGCTGAGCTGTGTTGGAGATATATAGAAATGCTAATGACTTAAGTGGATTTATTTTGTATCCTGCAACTTTGCTAAAGTTGTTGATTATTTCAATTAGCTTTTTGGTTGAATCTCTAGGATTCTTTAAGTAGACCATCATGTAATCTGCAAGGAGTGATAACTTGGTCTCCTTGTTGCCTATTTTAATGCCTTCAATTTCTTTTTCTACTCTAATTGCTACTGCTAGTGTTTCTAGTACAATGTCAAATAGTAGAGGTGATAATGGGCATCATTGTTTCACTCCTGATCTTATTGGGAATGCATCTAGTTTATCCCCATTGCATATGATATTAGCTGATGATTTTAGATATATACTGTTTATTGTTTTTAGGAACGGCCCTTCTATTGCTATGCTTTCTAGGGTTTTTAATAGGAATGGGTGTTGTATTTTATCAAAGGCTTTTTCTGCATCTATTGAGATAATCATGTGGTTCTTGTTGGTTTACTTGTTGATGTGGTCAATTATGTGGATGGTTTTCCTAATATTGAACCAAGCCCTGCATCCCTGGTATAAATCCTACTTGATCATGGTGGATGATTCTTCTGATCACTTGCTGGATTCTTTTTGCTAGTATCCTATTTAAGATTTTGCATCTATATTCATTAGGGAGATTGGTCTATAGTTTTCTTTCTCTGTTTTTGACCTGCCTGGTTTTGGAATCAGTACCATGTTTGTGTCATAAAAGGAGTTTGGTAGAACTCCCTCTTTGCTTATTATGTCAAATAGTTTGTATAGTATTGGCATTAACTGTTCTCTGAATGTTTGATAGAATTCATTGGTGAATCCATCAGGCCCTGGGGATTTTTTCTTAGGAAGTTCTTTGGTGGCTTGTTGGATTTCATTTTCTGATATGGGATTATTTAAGAATTCTAATTCTTCTTCTGTTAGTCTAGGCAGTTTGTATTTTTGTATGTATTCATACATATCATCTAAATTGGTGAATTTATTGCCATATAATTGGGCAAAGTAATTTTTAATGATTGCCTTAATTTCCTCTTCATCGGAGGTGATGTCCCCCTTTTCATATTTGATTCTGTTAATTTGCTTTTCTTCCTTCCTTTTTTTAATTAGATTGACCAGTACTTTTTCTATTTTGTTTGTTTTTTCAATGTACCAGCTTCTTGTCTTATTTATTAAATCAATAGTTCTATCATGTTATATTTTATTAATTTCACCCTTAATTTTTAGGATCTCTAGTTTGGTTTTCTGCTGGGGGTTTTTAATTTGATTGCTTTTGAGCTTTTTTATTTGCATTTCCAATTGATTGATCTCTGCTCTCCCTAGTTTGTTTATATATGCACTCAGGGATTTGATTACTGGTTTGGGTGCATCCTAAAAATTTTGAAAGGATGTCTCGCCATTGTCATTTTCCTCGGTGTAATTATTAATTGTTTCTATGATTTCTTCTCTAATTAAACAATTTTGGAGTATCATATTGTTTAATTTCCAATTAGTTTTTTATTTGGTTTTCCTTGTACCTTTACTGGCCATTATTTTTATTGCCTTGTGATCTGAAAAGGCTGCATTTATTATTTCTGCTTTTCTGCATTTGTGTGATATGCTTCTGTGACCTAATGTATGGTCAATCTTTGTGAATGTGCCATGTGGTCCTGAGAAGAAGATGTATTTGTTTTTATCCCTATTTATTTTTCTCCATATGTCTATTAATTCTAATTTTTATAAGATTTCATTTACTTCTTTTACCTCTTTCATGTTTATTTTTTTATTTGATTCATCTAAATTTGATAATGGTTGGTTTAAGTCTCCCACTAATATGGTTTTACTGTCTATTTCTTGCTTCAATTCTCCTAGTTTCTCCATTAGAAATTTGGGTGCTATATTATTTTTTGCATACATGTTGATTACTGATATTTCCTCATTATCTAAAGTCCCTTTTAACAAAATATAATTACCTTCCCTATCCCTTTTGATCATGTCTATTTGTGCTTTGGCTTTATCAGATATCATGATTACCACTCCTGCCTTCTTTCTGTCAGTTGAGGCCCAGAAGGTCTTACTCCATCCTTTAATTCTGACCTTGTGGGTGTCTACCCACCTCATGTGTGTTTCTTGAAGACAACATATGGTAGGGTTTTGGATTCTAATCCATTCTGCTATTCGTCTACATTTTATGGGTAAGTTCATCCCGTTCACGTTCACAGTTATGACTGTCACTGGTAGAGTCCCTGGCATTTTGATATCCTTCCCTAATTCTAACCTTTCTTCTTCAGCTCTCCCTTTTAGTCCAGTGATTCACTTTAAATCAGTCCCCCTTGTCCCCTCCCTTGATTTTTTTTCCCTTTCTATTCCCTCCCTTTTTGTTCCCTCCCCCACCCCCCTCTTCTTCCCTCCCTTTTTTGTGTTCCCTCCCCTATACCCGCCCTTGGTTTTCCCTTCTCCCTTCCCTTGTTGGCTAAGATAGAATTCAAGGTCCCAATGGATCTGGATGTTTTTCCCTCTCAGAGTTGATATCCCTGAGAGTAAGGTTTAAGTAAAAACTCTCTTCCTCTCCTTCTTATAGGAGTTTTCTTCCCCTCCCCTTCCCGTGTCAATCTTTGTGTGAGAAAGATTATTCTATTTGGTCTTTCTTTTCCACCCATTTACACATTACATTTTCCCCACATGTTAGTATATATAGAATGATATAAATGTAGTCCTTATAGAAGAGAGTTTGAGTAAAAGAAAAAGATAACTTTTTCTCCTTTTCCCTTTCCTTCATATTTACCTTTTTAGGTATTCCATGCTCTTTGTTTTTCGATATCGAACTTTCCACAGAGCTCTGGTCTTTTCTTTGCAAAAAATTGGATATCTTCTATTTTGTTGAATGCCCATACTTTCCCTTGGAAGTATATAGTCAGTTTTGCTGGATAGCTGATTCTTGGTTGAAGACCCAGCTCTCTTGCTTTTCTGAAAATCATGTTCCATGCCTTAAGATCATTCAGATTGGAACTTGCAAGGTCTTGTGTGTCCCTGATTGGTATTCCTTTATATCTAAATTTTCTTTTTCTTGCTTCTTGTAGGATGTTTTTCTTTTGTTTCAAAGCTTTGTAATTTGGCAATTACATTCCTGGGAGATGTCTTTTGGGGATTTAGTGTAGAGGGTATTCTGTGAGCTCTGTCACTGGCTGTATTGCCCCCTTGTTCTAGAATCTCTGGGCAATTTTCTTTGATTATATCTTGTATTACAGTGTACAGTTTGCTGTTTATTTCTGGCTTTTCTGGAAGTCCAATTATTCTTTAATTATCTCTTCTTCCTCTATTTTCCAAGTCTGTCACCTTGTCAGTGAGTTATTTTATGTTCCCTTCTAATTTCTTGGTCTTTTGGCTTTGCTTAATTAATTCTTGCTCGTTGTCTTAGAGTTGCCTGATTCTGACTTTTAAAGCCTGGTTTTCCTTTTCAGTTTGGCCAAACTGGTTTTGTAGATGCATGAATTTCTTTTGCTTTATTTCCCACTTTTCCTCCCAGAGGGCGTCCATCTTTTTGATCCTTTCAGATTCAAATTCCTCATGGGTTTGTGGAGAGTTTCCTTTTCCTTTGGAAGGTTTCAGAGCATTTGCTTCTGTTTCCTCTTCTATCTTCTCTGTAGTTTGTATTTTTGCTCCATAAAATGTATCCAAAATCCCCTCCTTCGTTTTGTTTTTCTTGGAATTTTGGGGATTTTGTGCTTCTGTGGAGTTTGCCATCTCTATCTGAGTGACGAGGACTAGCTTTTCTTATATCTGTCTGGTGTTCAGAGGTTTTAGCCCTAGGCAAATTGTCCAGTTCTCCTCAGCTGTTTTGTCTTCCAGGGAGGCCAGGAATTGTTGGTGTTTCCATATTACTGCCTTCCTCAGTTCCCTCTTGATGCTTCTCCTTTGCCTTACTTCCACGCTCTGAGACTGGCTTGGCCCTTTCCATGGCGTGTTTGTTTCTGTGCCTTAGCCAGCCAGGAGAAACAGCACTCTCAGGGGGGAGGGGCCTCGGCTTCCTGGAGCTCCGAGGGCTCTTGATAGTTTTAACTTCCCCTGGGTTGAACTGAGTATGCCCTGAGGCAGGGACCTTCAGTGAGACTCAAATGGAAGGATCCAGCCTGGGGCCTGCAGGCTCCCTTCATCTCTCTCTGTTTCCCTGCTGTCTGGGTGCCCCTGTGACTGGGTCAGGTTGTTTTCAGGAAGCAGTGTTAACCTTAAAATTTTTTAGACTTATGAATGTTGGAAATTTCCCCATTGGGAAATTTCATACTTGAAAAAATTTCCTACTAATAGTAAGAACTCTATTGGAATATGAAACTCCTTGGCATGGGAGGATCCTTCTCCTCCCTACTTAAGACTACTTTAGGACAGAAACCTTTTGCTAAACAATGGAAAGGGCTTTGACCTATGGTTAAGCATAGAACAGGAAGTTATTTGAGTCATGATTGATTTTAGAATTGATACAATAGAGATACTTGGAATGACAGAACCAGGTCTTGGAAAATACAATCTCCACCCTAATTCTACTTAGAGTAACAGGATTTAGGAAGGGCTGCAGCAAAGGATCAAGATTTAATTATTTGAGAATATGACCTTCAACAGACATGTGCAAAGCCACAGACCTCTGGGAGGTCCTGGGTTAAACTAGAGCCACCATTGGCACAGGGGAGACATAGACAGTGATTGGTAGATGTGAGAACTGAGGGGAGGGAATTAGATGGTTTCCTTAAAGATAGCAGGGTCTGAGGACAGAGGGGGAAAGTTTTTTGCTCTGAGGAGGTTTTGCTCAGGAGAGGTTTTGCTCTGAGAAGGAGGTTTTTTTGCTCTGAGCGAGGTGGCTCTGAAGGAGGACTGAGGAGGTTGCTCTGTTGGAGGACCAGGAGAGAAGGCTGGCTCTGAAGGAGGAGAATTCTCTGGAAACATTTCTTTAAAGGAGGCTCTCTTGAAGGTGGAGCCTCTGGTTGGCATGAGAAGCCTTACCTGGAGAGATCTTGGGTGAGTGATAAAACCAACTGACTGATTTATTCATTCTTATTCCTTTCTTACTTTCTCTCTTTTTCTATTGATTAATCAGTGTATTATAAATTAAATTTCTCTATAAAACCCAGTTGGCTTGGGCATATTCATAAATTGGGAATATATTCCCTGTCGACCATCTTATATTTATATAAAACCAAGACACAGTAGAAAACATATTTCAGTGGTCATAATTGATATATATATTTCCCTTGCTCCCAAACATTTTAATTATCACAGTTTATGGCTCCCACTCTCTTAGCTACAACTATTTAACACTCAAAACTATTTTAAATCTAACAGTTGCCTTCAGAATAGCCAGCTCCCAAGGCCCTTTTGCCAGCCCTGAGGGTTACTGTTGTTTCAGAAGACCCTGCTCTCTGAGGGGGGAGAGGCTGTGGCTTCCCTGAGCTCTGAGGGCTGGTGATAGGATTAACTTCAGACTGAATATGCCCTGAGGCAGGGACCTTCGGTGAGACTCAGATGGAAGGATCTGGTCAGGGGGCTGCAGGCTCCTCCTGTTTCTCTCTGTTTCCCTGCTATCTGGGTGCCCCCTCGACTGGGTCAGGTTGTTTTCAGGAAGCTGCCTTCAGGATAGCTGACCCTGAGGCTCTGAGGTTCCCTCTGCTGCCTCAGACTCAGCTCTCTGGGTTAGGGGCATGGGTCCTGGGACCTTCCTTCTGCCTACCCCTTAAGTCCGAGTGATCTCGGGTTCTGGCTTTTGGGGGGGGGGCATTACCTTTTGATCCAGGTCCAGGGCCAGGAGGAGGATTCCCGGGGTTTATGCTGCTATTCCTTTTGAATTTCAGTGCCTTAGGAGCATATAGTTTGAGTTCGGTTGGGAAGGGTTTCCTGAGATCTGAACTTTAGATTTCTCTAAGCCGCCATCTTGACTGGAAGTTGTGTTAATCATTCTAATAAAATATTTGAAAAAATTAGGAACATGCTCTAAATATTTCATCCTTCCATGAACTTCTGTTAAATAATTGACCAAAGCATATAAAACCCACTGTCACATGCAGTTCATAAACATTGGACTTCTGTATTTAGTGCTCACAAAATAAATCATATCCTTAACTCAAGATGTTGGTTCAATTGTTTTTAATTCTTTTACCATCTAATTGGAAAAAAACGCTGTAAAAATCCCATTGAAACTATTAATAACTTTACCAAAATTGCAAATTATAAAATAAACACAAATTAATCATCAACATTTATATATAATATGATCAAAAATCACAAGGAAGAGAATAAAAAAGTACCATTTAAAACTAACTATATGGGGCAGCTTGGTGACTAAGTGAATTGA
Source organism: Monodelphis domestica (assembly GCF_027887165.1). Lineage (NCBI taxonomy): Eukaryota > Metazoa > Chordata > Mammalia > Didelphimorphia > Didelphidae > Monodelphis > Monodelphis domestica. The sequence continues at coordinate 251,781,500 of NC_077229.1, forward strand.
GAGCCAGGCCTAGAGACAGTAGGTCCTAGCTCCAAAACTGTCCTCAGAGACTTCCTAGCTGTGTGACCCTGGGCAAGTCACTAAACCACCATTTCTTAGCCCTTACTTTTCTTCACCATTGATTCCAAGATGGAAGGTAAGGTTCAAAAATATAAATGAATGAATAAATAAATAAAATTAACTATAGACAACATAAAACTCTTTGGTTGGGGCGAGGCCTACTTGACAGAGAAAGCAATTGACTATATGAAGACAATTACAAAGCACTGTTCACATAAATAAAATCAGATGTACATAATTGGAAACATTAATTGTTCATGGGAAGACAAAGCCAATATAATAAAAATGACAATTCTACTTATGTTAATATGCTTAGTCAGTGCCATATAAATCAACATACCAAAAATTACTTTTAGGGCTTCTAAGATACTGACAAAATGAATCTTGAAGATCAAACGTTTAATAACATTAATGGAATAAATAGATGAAAGCAAGTGGCCTAAAATACCACATTTTAAATTATCATAAGGGGTTATCAACAAAATAATACAATACAAACTAAGAAGTTGTATGATAGATCAGTGTAATACATTAGATACACAATACACAGTAGTAAATTACCATAGTATTCTAGTTTTTGATAAACCAGAGTTCCAAGTTTTAAGGTATGAATGTTTCATTTGATAAAAGAAAATTGGGAAAATAGTTTGGCAGGAACATAGCATAATCTAATATCTCACCTAATATAAAATGATAAGGTCAAATAGATAAATGATGTAAAAATAAAGGGTGATATCATAAATAAATTAGGGTAGCTTAGGAAAATGTACTTGTCAGATCTATATAGAAGGAATAGTTTGTAACCAAATAAGAGACAGAATACGAGAATACAAAATGGATAATTTTGATTACATGAGATTAAACAACTTGATGAAGCCAAAATTAGAAGGAAATGTGAAACTAGGAAAATAACTACAGGACATTTCTCTAATAGAGTTCTCACTTCTCAAGATAAAAGGATCTGAGACAAATTAAAAAAAAAAAACAAATATTTTCCAATTGCTTACTGATCAAAGAATATGATAAAGCTAGCAATGGTCACATAAAAATGCTAACTCACTCATAATTAGAAAAATTCAAATTAAAACAATACTGAGATAATACCTCACACATCTCAGATTGTATAATATAATTCAAAAGGAAATTTTCAAATGTTGGAGGGGATGTGGTAAATTTGAGACACTAATGCTTTGCTACTTGTTGAATTTGTGAACTGGTTCAAACATTATGGACAAGAACAATTTTGAAGTACACTTCAATGGCTAAAAGATTACCTATCCTTTAACCCAGTTATAATGCTACTAGGTGTATATCTCAAAGAGATAAAAGAAAATATATCAATTATCAAATTTCACTCTGATTATGGCAATGATCCAATATAATTCCAATGACTGAAGATGGAATATGCTCTCCATCCCAGAGAGAACTGATAGAATCTGAATATAGACTGAAACATACTTTTTACTTTTTCTTGTTTATTTTATGTGTATTTTCTTTAATTACATGATTAACATGTAAATATGTCCTGTATGATTTCAAAGTATAATAAACATCATATTTCTTGCTTTTCCATGCATTGAAGGAGATGTTGGAGGGAGTGAGAGAATTTGAAACTCAAAATTTCAGAAGGGATGTTAAAAATGTTCACATGTCATTGAGAAATACTTGGTGGAATGATTAGAGTCTCAGACAGTGGTTGCTTGGTGGAATAGCTTATATTCTATATGACCCTACTCAATTATTCCTATTTCTTTGTCTCTTTTCCTGTCTCTTCTTCCTTCTCTGATTGGGTCATTAAAAAGTATCTTCTAGTTCAGTGATAGCAAACCTTTTAGAGATGGAATGCTGGTCCAGCCCCACTCCCAGAGACCACATGCTATGCTTCCTCCAACATTTTGTGTATGCCCCATAACCCCCTTACCCTACACAGAGAAAGGAGAAAGTGCTCCCAGTGGGCTGTTGGGCAGAGGGGTGCAGGATGTGAAAAAATGTCATCAGGTATGGTGGAGAGGGGGAAGGGAGCAGCTTTACCTGGGTCCCTCTGACTTTTTAGTAATGAAGTCTGGGGGTGGGGGTTTGGGGTGGGAAGGGAGGGTGTCTGAGTGTCCACAGAGAGCACTCTGCATGCAACCTTTGGCATCCATGCCATAGGTTCACTATCATTGTTCTAGTTCATTGAATTATTTATGATCAACATTAAATTAAGAAGTATTAATTCTCTATTGGCAATGGAAATATCACTGGCTAGACAATTTGAGTGACATAAGTATAAAACCATCTTTAAAACATGAAGAATTCCCCTAATTCAGTTTAATCATCAAACCAACTTTATGTTCAGAAAGTAGACTATTGATATAGATGAAACTTAAAAATAAGACAGGAATATTTTAGGAAACAATAAAAGCCATGTCATTACAACCATTATTACTACCATGAAATTCTTAACTAATTGTATCACTTTGGACAAGACTTTCAGTTTCTTCAACCATAAAATTATGATAATAATGACACCTAGCTCCTAAGGTTGTTGTGAAGACAAATGGGATAATAATTGTAAAGTGCTTAACACATTGCTTAGCACATAGTAAGCACTATATAAATGTTAGCTTTTACTGCTGCTATTATTACAATCATGACTACAACTACGACTAAGACTACTACTACTGCTGCTGCTGCTACTACTACTAATGGGTCCCCTACATCTACTACGATCACCACCACCATCACCACCAGTACCACCCTATCTGTCTTCTGAAAAATTAACCAACATCAATCAGGGAAAGTAAACAAAAGCAAAGAAGGGATTTCTTCGTTATATAGTTGTATAACTGGGCATTTATTAATTATTTAGACCAATAATGTTAATTGTGAAATTCTAAAAAGAACTGAAACTTGAGCAAGCAAAAATTAAGCTTTTGTGGTACCAAATACTGGGTTAGCATACAAGTAATCATTAATTTAACTTAATAAATTTGTCTGGATAGTACAAGGGTGTAGGCTGACCCTTTTCAAAATTATCATGATGATCAATTTGATTGAAGGCTGAGTGACTAATGTAGCTTCATGTTCAGGTATCACAGTAAAGTCAGGAAAACCAGAAATACTGAAAATTGCAATTCCCACATACTAAAAATGTTTTAGTGTAATGAGTACTAACCATAAAACTAGCTAGATTATGAATACATATTAAATCAACTGAGAATATCAAAGTCTTCATGATGTACTAGTGTTACTTCATAACAAAATCAGAATGGGACACAATTTGTTACCTTGATCTCAACATTCTTAATACAAGGTAGCATCCCCTTAAGATGAAAATACCAGCAATCACACCAAATAAAGATAAATAATATACTATTGAAGTTCATGTAAAATATCCATTTTATAGAAATCATAGTTAGAAAGAAATCTCTTTAAATATATTCATTATAGGAAAAGTACTATGCTGAATTTATAGTAGAAGAATTTTGCTAACCCAGTGAAATTATAAGAGATGAAATTTTTAGAGATACATTAGATGTATAAATATAATGAAGTAATATAAAGACTGAAGCAGAAAATGTCTGCATCAAATAATCCCACAGATGTCAAAGGCAATTTATTCTTTATATGATAAATATTGAATCAATTACCCAAAAGTTATTTAACATTTATATCACCTGAATTGGTTACCAAATACTCTTTGACTTAATTCTCTTACTCATGGCTTAATACTGTATTACAAATATACAAGATGATCAGGAATGTAAAGGAAATTCTAAGGCATTTTATATCAACTGGCAAAAGTGTTCTTTAAAATGGATAACTAAATAATTTCTCTCTCAGAAACTTTCTACAATGACATCAAGGTGGCATTTGTACTATTATAAAATTAACATGTATGATAGTGAAAAAGAAAGACTAGGTTTTGTCTTTGTATTAGGTGATCAAATATAATCAATTGGTGAAGGTAATATTTATAAACTTCTCTAGGCAAGATACATTTAGTACTTAGTAAATAGAAAAATTGTTTTTTAACTGTAATAGATATCAAACTATGTTATAACTTGTCAACCATTAAAACAATCTGGTACTGGCTAATAAAAAGAATGGAAGACTAATGGAATAGATTAGGCACCCAACATTTAATGGCAAATGATGTAGTGATGACTGCTTGACATACTCAGAGATCCAAGATTTTGTCATGTTACCCAGTCTAATGGATGTGAATTGGTACCTTAGAGATTTTATTTTTAATTTTCACTTCTCTAATCAACAGAGATTGGGGATATTTTTGTCATGTGATTGAAGATAGCTTTCATTTATTACTCTGAGAATTGCCTTTTCATATCATTTGACCATCTGTCTATGATCTTTTTGACAAAAAGTAGGAATAACTGGAAAAGAGTCTGGCAGAAATTAGATTTATGCCATATAACAAGGCAAAGCTAAGCGTTTGCATAATTTGAAATAAAGGGTGATATCATAAACAAATAAGGGGAGTGCAGAATAATTTACCTGTTAGACTTATGGATGACGGAATAATTTAGATCAATATAAGATAAGATCATTATGAGATGGAAATAGATAATTTTGACTACATTAAATTAAAAAAGTTTTGTCACAAAGAAATGCAAAGAAACCAAGATAAAAAAGGAAACAACAAATGGAAAAAAAATTTCATAGCAAGTCTGTCTGACAAAAATATTTCTCTAACATATAGAGAACTGAGTCAAATTGACAAGAATAGAAAAGTTTTCCAATTGACAAATTGTCAAAGAATATTAAAAGGAAATTCCCAGATGAAGTAATTAAAACTACCTGTAGTGATATGAAAAGAAATATTCCAAATCACTATTAGAGAATGAAAATTAAAAAAAAATCTACAAGGTATCACCTCACACTCATCTTATTGGCTAATGAAAAACAATGAAAATCATAAATGTTGGAGGGGTGTGTGACATTTGAGACACTAATAAACTGTTGATGGAGCTCTGATCCATATGATATTGGACTAGAGATTTCATTTTAGTTTAATGTCAATTTATTAATCAGGATCCTTCTAATGCAGTTATTCAATTAGTTACAATTCCATTTAAATTTACTGTCATAATTCTCACATCTCTGCATCATACACATAAAGCTATTAATAGATGCATTGTAAATGTCTTGTGGAAATACATTAATATTATTTATGACTTTTCCCTAATCCACTATGATTTATTCTTGATGAACTAATTCTAATTCTGACTGGTTGCTAACTGTTCTATCCTATGTTTACACTTCTTCCCAATGCATATGCTTCCACTTACACTCCTTATTTGTAAATTTTTTTGAACCTTGTTTGGAGAAAGTACATTCTGCAATGCTGCTCACCTCTAAAAGTGCTTCATCTTTTCCCTCTTTAATCTCTTTTAGATTACTGTTCTATCTCTTTCTACTCCTCTCTTCTATCCTCTTTTAAAAATTATTTTAGTCATCTATTTATTTGCTATTTTCTACAAAAATAAGCTCCTTGGAGGAAGTGGTCATTATTTTGCTTTTCAAATAAACAAGAAGTTCTTAAGTATACATTTTTGTTTCAGGTACTAAAAAGAAAAGTAAAACATGCAACAACAAACCAGTTCCTATGATAAGAAGTTCACAATTTCATAATAGTTTGTATTTGTATCCTCATGGCTTAAAACAGTGACTAGAATTAGTACTGGCTTAGTAAAGTTGTTTTTTTTCTTTCTGATCTATCTAATCTCCAATATAACCACATCACTTGGTTATCATTGTTGATTTTTTTTACATCTCAGAATACAAAGTTCTCAAAATATTATTGGATATTATATATCTTCAATGTGTGTACTTCCTCCTTTTTTGCAGATTATAACCTATTGTTGCTATCTCAAATTATGTGATAATTTTCTGTGTTCTGCCTTAAATCTTTCTCAGGGTATTCTTTTCAATTGTCTACAAGTGTAATATTTATGTTGTCCATCTATTTTTCCTCTTTCTTGATTTGTCATCAATTTGTCTCTTTTTTTTTAAATCCTATACCCATAGGATTCCTTTTGCCATATCACTACTTACACATAAATAAACATCAGAAATACACTATTAGTTAATTTCATGTGTTGTACATCTTTCCATTGCTTTTTTGAGGGGGCTCTAAATCTTATTCTTCAAAACATGGCTGTACAAGATTTGTAACCATAAAGCAAACCTTAGACAATTCATGAAAAGGGGAAAAAAGAGTTTTGAGCTGTAGAACATCTTTGGCATGGGAAAAGTAACTATACAATTTCCCAAATGCAATTTCCCTCCCTCTCTTCATTTTTATTAATTCTGAGGACAGTTCCCTTTTCTCTTTCTCCTCAACCTACGAAATGTAATTGTATACAGGAGACTGTCCTATTATTTGAAGCTCTTTTTCATCCATTTGATTTTCCCTGGTTGGTTGCTTGATTAATCTTTTTAAACAATAACAGATTTCTTTGAGAAGAATTGAATAATTGTATTGAATATAAAGAATTTCTTTGAGAAGAACCCCTCAAGTTCTAGTTTTACTTTTGATGTAATCAACTTTTGATGTAATGTAATGATGTAATCAACACAATGGTATACACAAAGAGGTAAGGTCTTCTCCAATGAGAACTAATACCTTTGCTCTTTTTGATACTGGGCAGAATATATATGTTACTGGCAGCTAACTTTGGCAAATATATGTTTTTCTCTTTTGTGCCTTGCTCAATGTTAATAATTAGAAAATTATTAAAAATTTTAGCACTCCTTTTGTTTATCAACAAATCTTCTGTCATCTTTATAGATGAATGAGAGACTTCTCATTAGAGGAGAATATTTATGTTGTTTTGAGAGTTTTATGTTATTTTGCTCTACCAAATTATTTTAAAGATAATAACAACAATGGGGAAAAAACAGAACTTCTATTCATTTCATTTAAGTAAAAGCTGCATTTACAAAATGTGATCTATCATAAAAATCATGTTGTACTTACTTCCCATGTTTTTATTACATCAATATTTGTATAATATTTTCATGAAAGCTTTATAAAGATAATTAAGAATATTGGTCAGTAGTTAATGATATTCTTTCAGTACTTGATGTTTATAACCTTTTTGGTCTAGTAACATAATTTATTTTACTTTGTCCTTTCTTTTGTTATATTTTCATCCCTGAAGAAATTTCTAAATCATTCATAGATCAACAGTGTCTGTTGTATCAAATATTTCCTTGCTTTATACTTGATTTGGTTCACTTGTTTTTGGAAGTCAGAAGTCAGATTGTAAGAATTTAAGAAGAGAACAAAAAGGAGAGAAAGTGGATACCTCCTATTGTAGACAATGGTTTTAGGAGTTTAGCTAAAAGGCCAGAAGGGAAATTGGATGGTAGTTAGCATAGTTTAAAACAATCAAGTGAGTTTATTTATTTTTTCAGGATAAGGAAGCTCAAGATATGTTTGTAGTGTAGGAATATAGGGATAAGAGAAGGGGAAATGCAAAATTATCTCTAAAAGGGGAGAGAGGAAACTTTAGTCGTGAACCCTGGAAAAGATTCTATATGGAGAATAACTTCAGAGGAGAGGTTTGGAAATTAAGTGTCATTTCACTGTCTTTCCTTCCTTGAGCTGGAAGGGAGAACAGCTGCTCCATCATCTCCTGTGACTTTACCAGTTTTCTGGAGAAATTTGGAGGTTCTTTGGCTTGGATGATACCTAGAAGGTGATCTAGTTTCCCTGCAATGCTGTGGCAATTTGGCTGAGGTAAACCAGAGATGTAATATCTGGAATTTTGGGGTTTTTACTTAAGAAGCCAACCCCAGGTTTGGGGAAGGACTCAGTCCACTTATGAGTCCATCCTCAATAGCCTTTTAGAGACAACTAAGGCTAGTTAATTAACAATCTTGGATACTTAGATAGTCAGATGGTTCTTGGGTTAGAAAAGAGCATGGAGCTTGTAAGAAGGTTTTTGGAAGATCAGAAGAGCTCTCTCATGAGAGAGACATAGAAAGTTGGGTGGAGGGGGCAGCTGGATAGCTTGGTGGATTGAGAGCTAGGCCTAAAGACTGGAAGTCCTATGTTCAAATCTGGCCTCAGACACTTCCTGGCTGTGTGACCCTGGGAAAGTCACTTGACCCTGCATTGCCTAGCCCTTACCACTCTTCTGCCTTAGAACCAATACACAGTATTGATTCAAAGACTAAAGGTAAGGGTTTATAAAAAAAAAAAAGAAAGTTGAGTGGATATAGAGTGCTGTAGAATCAGGGACATTTTGGATCTTAAATATCAGTTCCCTATCCTTAATAGGCAAAATAAACTTACATTTTAATATAGACTCAAGGGATTTTGTGCTTCACTGGCTTTGGTGGGTTTTTACTACCACTCCATCTGTGTCCTCAATATGCATACCTCCTTTTGGACAAACATTTCTTTTTCAGTAGGTAGGAGAGAATGAGACAGCAGAGAGCAAGAGATTGTAAATAATGAAAGTTTGGGGATAACAGGGGGAAATCTCTTGGAGGAGATAGGATATAATGGGATTATATGAACAAGGAGAGAGGTTAGGCTTGGTAATAAGTAAGAAAACTTCATCCTGTCAAGTGGGGTAAAGGAGAAAGTTGTGAAAAGTACATAAGTGATAAGAAAAGGGGAAAGAGAGGGAGTTTATGGAAAATTATCTCAAATTTTTCCTGTAAAATATGAGATAAAGTTCTCAGCTGAGTGAGTAGAAAAGGGAGAGGCCTGGAAAGTTTAGGAGAAATATTTGGAAGGGCCTCAGTGGAGAGTTGGGTAGTGAGTTAATAAGAAAATATAGTAGAATTGCTTAGTATCAGTGAGGGCCCAGTTGAAGTTATGTAACATAAATTTGTATCAGACTCTATTAGAAGAGTCACCAGACTTTCTCCATCTTGAATCAGTAGAATAGATGTAGGCACAAAGATGACAATTGGTTAAAGCCTTCCAAGGTTGAGGCCAGGCTGAATATAATCAGCAATTTGAGAAGATGGCTAGGGATTCAAGAGAAGAGAATAGAGTAGTGTGAATCTTAAAACTTCTCAGACTCTACCTTACAAGATTTGGTTAAGGCTATTCCCCATTTGAACAATGGAGGCACTTGATCAGGAATGTTTTGGGAATTTTAACATTACTCCACCCATACTTAGGCATACTTTAGGGGAAGATAAAGTTGTAAAACTCCTTACTGAACAATGAAAAAGTACTTAACTCATACTTATAGTGAGGCCAAAAGCCCTTAAGCTAGGTCTCTTTTTTAGATCTAATACAAAAGGGTGCTAAGTACCTATGAAGGTCAAATTAATCACTAAAAGGTCAAGCAACTTACAAAGGGCAAGCTTAGCAAAGAAGTGTGAAGTACACAGAAGATATAATCTACCCAGAGAAGGTGAGAACTAAGGAGTGGAGAAAACTAAGAATGGGTAGTCCTAGAAAAGCATCTACTGTGATTGGTAGACTTGAAAATTTAGGGGAGGTAACACAGGAAAAAAATTTTCTTTAAAAGGAAGGAGCTTGAGGCCTCTGAGTGAATTCAGCTTTGGAAGCTGAATTGCAGGTCAGGAGTCAGGGGAGGCTCTCTGAAGGAGTTAGAGCTCTGACTAGTTGGAGTAGCTCTGAACACTAGAATTTTGCTTGGAATGACCTTGTGATGAGTGATTAAAGACTGACTTAGTTTCTCTCTTAAAGAGAAAGTCCTAGGCCATCTGGCCTAGGCCCTAGCCTTTTCCTACTATTTCCTCTTACTCTGTCTCTCTTTCCTTAATTCCTTCATTTGTATTAATTAAAATCTCCATAAAACCCAGCTAACTTGGGTATTATATATTTGGGAATTTTTCCCATGGCAACCACTTATTTTTAATATAAAATCAAGACACTAAAATTATCTTTACCACTGTGGCCAAACCCTTACAGTTTGGCCATTTACACATTTTCACGGTCACAGTAGAGATGATTTGGCTCAACACGCAATCAAAAAAAGGAGAACAGGAGATGATGGCTAGCACAGGAGATATACCCTGGGAGACAATTGAGGGGACAAGGGTTTAGAGATAATTCCATGGATAAAGTGTAGGGTATGTAAAGAAAGACAGAGGAAAAAGTGAAATATTTAATATAGAGGTGCTAAATTTGTGGGTTATAGTAATACAAGAGTATGATCATTTTTGTGTGTGAGTGAAATGAAGATGGGAAAAATGGGTAGAAAATAAGTAGATTGTGTTACTGAGTAGTTAATGTATTTGAGAAGGAATCATAATGTATGTTGCAGTTCCCTAGTATGAGCTTAATAGTTGAGATCAAGAGAAAAACTTTCAACCAGTTAATGAACTCATTGATGAAGGAAGTGTCAATAGTTAAAAAGATTTTGATTGTGTGGTAGAAAGTAATAGCATAAACCTCAAAGAGCAGTTAGTGAGAAAGTAATAGCATGAATACTAAAGGAAGGGAGTTAAACTGGAAGTGGTAATGGGGAGCAAAGTCTATTCCAACTTTCATACCTCAACATGAAGCAAGGAAAATGAGTGAAGGAATAGCCATTACTGAAAATTGGAGCCTGTGTCAATAGGCAGAAAACAACTTTTTTTTTCATTGTAAATTATTTATTTAGTAAATTTAGAACATTATTCCTGGGTTACATGTGTCCTTGATCAAAACCTATTTCCATGTTGTTGGTGTTCGCATTAGGATTTTCATTTAGAGACTTCATCCCCAATCATATCCCCTCAACCCATGGAATCAAGCAATTGTTTTTCTTCTGTGTTTCTACTCCCACAGTTTTTCCTCTGAATGTGGATAGTGTTCTTTCTCGTAGATTCCTCCAACTTGTTCAGGATCACTGCATTGCCACAAATAGAGAAATTACATTTAATTGTACCACAGTGTATCAGTCTCTGTGTACAATGTTCTCCAGGTTCTGCTCCTTTTGCTCTGCATCAATTCCTGGAGGTTGTTCCAGTTCCCATGGAATTCCTCCACTTTATTATTCCTTTGAGCACAATAGTATTCCATCACCAACATATGCCACAATTTGTTCAGCCATTCCCCAATTGAAGGGCATCCCCTCATTTTCCAATTTTTGGCCACCACAAAGAGTGCAACTATGAGTATTCTTGTACATCTTTCCCCTTATTATCTCTTTGGGGTACAAACCCAGCAGTGCTATGGCTGGATCAAAGGGCAGACAGTGTTTTAGCACCCTTTGGGCATAGTTCCAAATTGCTCTCCAGAATGGTTGGTTCAATTCACAAGTCCACCAGCAATTCATTAATGTCCTGACTTTGCCACATCCCCTCCAGCATTCATTACTTTCCATAGCTGTCATGTATGCCAATCTGCTAGGTGTGAGGTGATACCTCAGAGTTGTTTTAATTTGCATCTCTCTGATTATAAGAGATTTAGAACACTTTTTCATGTGCTTATTAATAGTAGAAAACAGTTTTCTTTAAGAACTACTAAATGAAAAGAGAAAGAAAGAAATTTAAGATGAAGGGAATTTTAATACCTATGAAATAGTCATTCTAGAGGGCACAGTAGAAGGGCTGAGTGGAGTTTGGGTAAAACTCTGGGGTGGAAAGGTTGAGAGAGAATCTGAATGAGGAAAAATGTTTAAAGGATATAGAGTATGTTTTGGATAATTACCTATAGGTGTTCATAACCACTGAGATGTGAGGGTTTTGACCAGGCATAAGAATATTCATTATTGAATTGAAGAAATGACTTCTCTACCCTCAAAGGGTATATGAAAAGAGATGTCTGAATTCTAATGGAATATTGCTCTTCTTTGCCCTAAAGGTTCCTTTTATCCCCTTGGGATGTTGGGCTGATTGCTGGAGGAGGAAGATGCCTTGTGCTGGCAGTACAACTAGAAGCAGTTGTTTTGAAGCAGATGAAAGATACTTGTGATGGTCCCAAGTAGGCTTTTCAGAAGATACATTATTCTCAGCAGGAGATAGAGGCTTTTAAAAATTAAGATGGCTCTTGAATCTTTATATTATTTCCTCTTTCTTTCTTAACTCATTCCCTTGGCTTTATGTCTTTAGACTTTTGTTCTAAAAATATTTCATTTCAATTTCTCCTCCATTCCTTTGTCTGCATTAATCAACTTTCCTTGTAGAAATTTGTCAATAGTCTCCTACATCTTTTTGGAGGAGTTCTCTGCATTTATGTTTCCCCCAATAAAGTATATATGTAAAATTATTCTTGGATTTCCTCTTAGCCATCATAGAATCTAAGACAATAGCCATTATCCCTCCAGATTGCCCTCATTTCATCTTGAGGAACAGAATCAAACACACAATAACACAGTCTACCTCCTTCCTGCTTATCTATCTCTATCTAGTTATTTGTGGACTTATCACAGCACAAACCACTGAGCAACTTATATGTGCATGAAATTTACATAGAAATTTAATTTGATAAAAAATTAAACTTAATGTTTAGCAATGACCAGTAAAGTTTCCATGCACCCATATAGATACAGGGCTTAAAGTTTTCAAATGCTAAGAAACTTGATTTCTAGATTTATCCTAGAATGGTGTCTTATTTTAGACCTGACACAGAAGCCCTTATGAGCATATATTAGGCAGCAAAATAGTTTGACATTTCTTTTCTTGTTTTAAAAAGTTTTTTTGGTGCATTTCACTTTTTATTTGTCATTCTGAAACAACAATAACCAAAACTTCTCAAAGTTGAACTCTTACTTTTAAAAACAAAAAACATCTAAAGCAAAAAGCCTACTTCTTATAAAGTATGTAACAATTTGTTCTAGTATTCAGTTGCTTCTAAATCAAGAGAACCATTCATTATTTTTTTTGAAGATGATAACTTTGTTTCATTGTTCATATCTCAGCTTCCTTTTCATTTACATTGTTGTTGGAAGTTTTCTTTTCACTAACTTTTTTGATTGAATTGAACTAAATGGAATAAACAATGGCAAAGATACAGCTTCAAACCATTTGGTTTTCCTCCTTCAAAATAATTCTCACTCATGGTGTTGTCTTTAAATGAGTATGGCTAAAATGAGTGATGTGTGCAGTCTTTTTTCGTGCTCCATATTCAAGAGTGTTTTCCTTTGGTTTGTAGCTATAGTTACTTTCACAATACTCAAGAATTTTGCCAGCCTGTATAAATACTTATATTTTGTCCTAGGGTAATGATAGTATTTCTGATATTTGAACATATATATATGTATATATATATATATGCATAATTTTCTTTATGGAGGAAAAAATTAACATAGACTTTGAACATAACTCCCAAGTCAATTCCACTTTGGAATAAGGATTGTTAGGAAGTTTGTTTAATTTTCTTTTGTACTAAGCTTCAGTCTTCCTTCTGTATTTTACACCCATTTACTTCTGACCTCTAAGGCTAAAGCTGAATAAATTTTATCCCCTCTCTATATGCCTACTCATCTTACTATCCTGTCAAATATTTGAAGATGACTATCTTATATCATTCAAGTCTTCTCTGAGCTAAACATCAACAATCCCTTTGCTGAATCACCATTTGAGGTTATTTTGGTACTGTTTATTCTCCTTTCAGCTCTTTTCATTATACTCTCCTGTTCAGAGATTCTAAGATATGTTACACAAAGAAGAAGATAATATACCAAGTGTATTTGAATAAGACAATGATATTTTCAACGTGCTATTCCTGTACCTTATGTTTCTCTTTATAGGGGCTAAAAGTACATCAGTTCATTGATAAATCTCAAAAAGAGCAAAGAATGACATCAAGGCTCAGTTAAGTTGTTACTTTTTCAAGGAATCTATCCTGAATATTATAGTCATTAATGGTTTCTATCAATTTGTTTTTATTTTTCATATGTTTTGAATTTGCTTATTTCTAAACTTATTCCAAATTCAAATGTAAGTTTCTTAAAAAGAACTATATAATTTTTGTGCTTTTTATCCCATTTGTTTATCACAATATTTTGAACATAGAAAGTACTTAATAAATGGTTTTTAAATTATTTCATCACATTATGGATTCTTTTTTCTTTATTAAATTAAAGTTAAATTTAATTTTTACAGGTTAATTGTTTTATGACATTTTTAAATCTATATTCTCTTTTTCACTCACCAAGATGCCAGGTTATACATATATGTACATATATGTATATAAATATTACATGTGTTATGACATAATACATATTTCTATTATATCATGTTGAAAGAAGACAAATATCACAATAGAGAAAAAACATTCATGGAGAAAATAAAGTGAAGAATAGTATGTTTAACCTTCATATAGACTCCATATGTTCTTTCTATGGTGGTAGATAATCTTTTTTGTAATGAGTTTTTTGGGACTGTCATGAATCTTTATATAGATGATAATAGTTAATTCATTTATAATTGATCATTGAACATTATTGTTGTTTTGTGTACATCATTCTCCTTATTTTGAGCACACTATATTTTGCATCATTTCATATAAGTCTTTCAGATATTTTTGTGATTATCTTGTATATAATTTCTTATGGTACAGTAATATTCCATTACAATCATATAACAAAACTTGTTCAGACATTTCCAAATCGTTGGACAACCCATTTGGTCTCTAGTTTTTTGCCACCACAAAAAGAGCTATTGTAATTTTTTAAAACAAGTTTCCCCCAATTTTTATTATCTTTAGTATATAGACCTAGTAGTGATATTACTGGTCAAACAATATGAATAGTTTTATTGTACTTTGGTTCCCAACTGTTCTCCAGAATGGTTATATTAGTTTACAGCTCTACCAACTGTGTATTCACGTCTTAGTTTTATCACTTTCCCTACAACATTTGTCATTTTCCTTTTTTGTCATATTAGCCAGTCTGATAGGTGTGAGGTGACACCATAATATTGTTTTGATTTACTTTATTAATAGTGATTTAGACCATTTTTAATCTAACAAAATATTCTAATTTCTTAATCTGAAAATTGCCTATTCATGTCCTTTGATCATTCATCAATTGGGAAATGCTTTGTGTTCTTATTTATTTGACTCAATTTGACTCAGTTCTCTATATATTTGATGAGGCCTTTGCTGGAAACACTATATATATTTTTCCTAATTGTTTGTATATTTTCTAATTTTGATTCCATTAGTTTTAATACAAAGATCTTCAGTCAGGTCTCTGGTTCCATTTATGAGATACTCCAATTTGCAGAGAAGCAGTCAAAATATATTGAACAGTAGAGGTAAAAAATCCTCTGTAAATTATTTTGGTTTTTGACTATTTGGTTTTATGGTTTACCCCTTTAAATTAGTTATAACTTGGATTTTCTCACTAAACTTCTCTTTGTATATCAAATTGAATTAAAAAATTATCTTTTCAAATATTTTATCTTTCCTTCCTCTACTACAAGTGTGTCTAAGACACCATTAAAATATATGCATAGATAGTATATAAATTAATATATACATATCTATACACATACCCATATATCTATCTGCAAACAAACAACAAAAATGACTTTTCTAAACTTTCAAAAGAACTACTCATTATTTTGGGTAGGGGTTTAGGTTAGTTTTATTTTATGTGAATCAATTTGCCCAACCGTAAGCACAAATCATGCCTTTGCACTTCCACAGATAATAGCTGTAAACCACTCGAGTAGCAGAATTTTCGAATGAAAATGTTATTTAGAAGGTAGAATACAGAAATGACAGTGTCACAAAAGAGGCAAACAAAAGTTCTATCTAAGATTACAAATGAACAGGCTTAGATTGTAATGCTTTTTCCTTATGAGCAGTCAACCAGACTGTAAGCATAATGGACTGATCTCCCTTCTGTAATGTCTCTCTGGGAGCTTCTCAGAGTGAATGCACATTACCTTCTCCAAATGTACATCAGTCAGAGAGAGATTGTGTCAGATCATTAAAACTCTCTGAATAGCAAATTGTGTGTATATATATGTATATATGTATATATATATATATACATATAAATTAAAGGACTACATTTAATCCAGCTTAAAGACATCATTGAAAACACATATGATGTTGTACATAGTTAGAACAATATTGTAAGAATAGTTAGTTCTGAATGACTTGGTTACTCTAGTCAAGGACCTGTGGTGAAACATGACAGAGAAAGAACTGATTAACCTCAGGTATAGATTGCAGTGTACTTTTTATTTTATTTTGCAACATGACTAATATAATTTTTTTTTCATGAATTCACATATATAATCAATAATAAATTGTTTGCCATCTCAATAAGTAGCTTAGAAGACAGTAGGAGAGAATTTGCAATTCAAAAATATTTAAAGAAATATTTAAAAAATTATGCAATTGGAAAATATTTAATGATATTAATTCAAATATTTTATATAATGTAAGTAAAAAATAAGAAAAAGGGATTTAATACACTAGTCTGTAGCACATTATTATACAAAATTCTTTTAAAAAATTCCATGAAAGAAATTACTAAGGGTATACATGACTTAAAAAGGAAAAGTATGAGCCTTATTGTAAGATGTGAAAGACAACTGATGTAATAGGCAAATAAAGAAAAGTCCATTAGTACCCTGAAGTGCTATAAGAAAAAAAAAATGCAAAGTTCAGTGGAAAGAACACTTGAATTAGTGGCAGAGGATCTTAATTCAAGTCTTGACTTTGTTACTACACATGACACCTTCACCAATTTATTTAATCTTCCTAGGTCTTAGTCTTCTCATATGTAATTGGGAATTTTGGATTAACTGATAAAAAATATCCATTTTAATCTAAACTTATCATTCTAAGACCACCAAAATAATAATTAGACTCAAAATTATGACTTGATTGGAAGTGCATATATGTGTCATATAGTATGAGAGTCTGTGGAAAGATTTTGCTCATCATGATTTGGGAAATTATCCATACTACAGAAATCACAGATTCATACAAGTATTCAATATGTCACAAAATACAAACTAATGAAGTTAGTCTTAGTTTTAAAAGTTATTTATCATCATGAAAAAATCTATGAAGCATTTTGACATTGAGCACAAAAGTTCATAGCTTCAGGAATTAGATTGTCAAAAGGCGTTAATTTTTATGGTGCTTCATCTTCCATTCTTGGAAAATTTTTGGTGACAGAATTTCCTGGTCCAGAAACTCATTTGTGTGGCATTGTAGTTCTTTATTCTTAAGAACTATGCTGTTAGAAATAAATTTGCAGTATAAATTAAGAATGAATTCTGGTTACTAGTTTTGAAAGCACAATTATACTAATATATATATATACATATATATTTACATATATATACAGATACAAACATAGTAGTATAGCATAGCTGTATATATTTAGTATATACCATATATAGCATACTGTATATATATATATATGCATATATATATATATTACTCTAGTTAACTGTGTATATTGGAATTGACACAAAAAGTAAATCAATATTTAGCTTCTTAGTTATGTCTGCATAATAACAAATTAGAAAATGAGAAATGATTCAGTAGGGTTTCACTTGCATTTGGACATTAAGTACTTAGAGTGAAAAGTATTTTTACTCTATGAAATAGTACGATAAGAACATCCACTTTCAAAGCTGGCATTCCAAATCGTGAGGAAATTCTATAGAACATAGCATCCTTGATTGACAGAAAATGGGCCTTAAATAGTTAATCTATCACCTATGCATTAAAAACAAGGGACAGTAAGCTTTAAAATCAAGAAGTTGATGGAATTTTTTTCAACTATTATCTCTTTCCAGGCATTGTACTGAGTACAAGGTTACCAAACAATAACAACAACAAAATAATCCATGTCCTCCAAAAAGTTCATGGGTGAAGGGACCAGGGAAAAGGACTCCAATAATGGATTGGATTGCAAATGAGAGTTTAATGAAATCATCCAAACTAAGAGGAAGAAGAACTAAGAGGATAGAATGCTATTACTGGCATACAGGAAAAGTATTAGAAAGTCACTAAGGAGAGAAATGGAGTGTCACATTAAAGACCTACAAACACAGAGAATGAAGGAAAATAAAGAGTAAATAAACTGAACATTTAGAAAGGAATACAATTATAAAGAGATATAAATTTCAAATGAAGGAGATTAAATTTGATCCTGAGTATATTATATTCCAAATGAAGCTTATAAAAGAAAGGAATTACCTATTCAGAACTATACGTTAGACAGGGGTAACCAAACTTTTTACACAGGGGCCTAGTTCACTGTCCCTCAGACCATTGGAGGGTCAGATCACCAATGCCTGTATACAGTACTGGAGGTGGGGGTGGGCCTCTGACACTGTATACTGCTGTCTTTGACGGTAGAGGCTGCAGCACTGGCTGTGATGGGCCTGTCACACCTTGCACAGGCCCATCACCACCACCATTATACTGGGCAGTAGTATACACAGTGCGGAATCCCCTCCCCCAAATTGCCGCTCACCATACTGATGTGCAGTCACATAATCTTTTGCACAGCACCTTGTGAACAAGGTGCTGTGCAAAGGATTATGTAACCAGAAGTAGTACTGTATGTGAGCAAAGCCGCCCTTTGTGCTGCCACCACATACAGTACTCCAGGAGCACAGGATGCATCACTGACCACCAATGAAAGAGGTGCCCCTTCCGGAAGTGTGGTGGGGGCCAGATAAATGGCCTCCAAGGTCCACATGTGGCCCACAGGCCATAGTTTGGGGACCCCTGTGGATATGAAGAGTTGACTTGGAAGCTGATGGGAAGAGAAATGGAGGGAAGACTGAAGGACACAATCTCTGACCTTCTCACTCTAAGAACAGTATTTGCTCAATGTGTTTTTTTTTTTTCCAAATTGTCACATAACCAGACTTTGGGAATCAAAAGTTCCATGAGTTAGGAGAGAAAAAATGTTAAACTGAAAGGAGAAAGAAAATTCTATAATGTAACATATAAAGACAAGATGAAACTTACACTATAGGTCAGGATACAGGATACAGGGAATCAGAAAGATTAAATTCTAAAGTCTAATAGTAATGTTCCTACTATAGTTGGGTCCTATATTCTCAGGGATCTATCCTAAAACCTACTGAAAATGGCTGAAACTAAGGATGTAAGGCAACATCTACTATATCTGTAAGGATAAACTCAATATATATGTGTTCTACCTCCACCACTTTTCTCTCAGTTCTGTGTTCCATGGCCTTCTACCTTCCCCACCAAAAAAAAAAGAAAGAAAAGAAAGAAAAGAAAAGAATTTAAGTTAAAAGTGAAAGTGAAAGCAGAAGAGATCACAGATAGCTGCAGACGCCTGCTTAAGGATATTAGTGTTGTCTGCAGGTAACTGAAACCATAGGTGAACCTCTTGATCTTTGTGGTTGAATATGATTAATTGAAACCCCAGAAGTGTTTCTTAATTGAAGGTCCAGGTGAAAATGGGTGGTGGTGATGGTATCAGGAAGCAGCTCTTCAATACTGACAGGTAAGTGAAACTGTGGAAAATGAACTTTGGATATGGGAGCCTTATTTTCATTTCTCACTGTGCTCGTGATTAAGATAACTTCACTCATCAAGAGAGACTCTGAGTGAAGTACAGTTCAAGCAATGGGCTCATAATTAACCCCTTGGTAAATGGAATCTAGAGACTCTTTTCTAATGGCATAGAATATTTTTTCCATAGTAGAATGATATAATGAAAGTGGTAATTTAAATGAAATCTATTCTGGTACTAGTATTGGTGATCTTAGTAAAGAAGAAAGATGGATGATTAAGAAAAAGGAACTAGTTGATTACTGATGTACTCTTTCAATTTAGTGAGTTATTAAGGGCCTTCATGACAAGGGGGATAGTTACTTTGCTCTTTGTACTTCTCTCTGTGTTTTTATCTGTCTCTCTAACAGATCTGTTTCTTTTTCTGTATACACACACACACACACAAATATATTCTTCATCACCAGACAGTATATTTTTAAAAAAATATTTGTCTGAGCATAACTTAAAAAGTCATCTCAAAAATTGCTGAAAACTAGGAGCTAAATGATTCCTCTATATTTAAAATCAATTGCTTGTACTTAAATCTACCTGGTTCTTCCATTTACTACCTATGTGTTTGTATTCAAATCAACAAAGCTCTTAAGACCTCAGTTTCTTTATCTGAAAAAAAAAGCATTAGGGTGGAGTTGATTCTTTTTTATCTCCTCCATAGATCTAAAAGATGATTCTTTCATTTTTAAAATTTTGTGAATCTATATTAATATTAAAAGGTTCTATGAACACAAAAGTAAGGGCAATTAGAATGCTACTTTACATGTCATGAGAAATAATTGATGCATGAGTATTTTCATCTAAACATAGACCAAATATAGTCTTTAAAAGAAAACATTATTCATGAGTATCTTGACAAATAATGAATGTAATTTGACAATAGTTACTAGTATTCTTTTCTCATTACACTCATAAGATATTATGCAAATTCAAGAAAAACACTATTCATAATACTCCATTTTAGCATTAGGCAAGTGGAGAATTTCTGGTAACTTCCAGTTCTATGCAGATGTATAATATTTTATTCATCAGTATGTTTCCCTCAGGTAATTCTCCTTGTTGACAGATATTGTTTTGGTCTGAACCATCATTTTATCTGTGAAGGCAACTCTCACTGTAGAAATTCACTATGCCAATTCAGAACAACATCTTTTCATTAATTTATACTGACTGAAATTTGTCTGGGCACTGAGGGCTAGTTATTTCCCACTGGTCCTTTAGCTTGTATGTGTTATAGGCAGTTTATGCACCCAAATTTTCCTGGTTTTGAGGCTGTCCCTCTGTCCCTCTACCATGCTGCCTCTTAGATATATTTCACCTGAACTGATCATTTCATCTAGCCAGTAACTTTCAATTCTTAACCTCTTCCTACACAGTGAAGGTTAGTACTGGTGTAACCAGTTTTATAAAAAAAATGATAGAGAATTTGGGTTCTAGATCTAAATGTGCCACTCATTACCTAGATGACTTTAAGCAAAAGCCAATTAACATCTTTTATTTTACCTTCCATTCACAAAATGGTAGTGGTAATTTTACCTTCACACTTCAGGGAGTTCCTATAAGAATAAAATTATACTTATTTGTGACAGGAATTGTTCATTCTTGGAAGAAGTTACATTTGAGGGTTTGGGGGGGTACTTATTATCCAAAGTTTCAGAGGGTTCTGATATACTTTGGTAGAAAAATAATTTCTCATCCAGGAATTCCCTACACTGATGAAATCACAGGTCAAGTTCCTATTACTACCCCTATCTATCTTAGAAAAGGAAGTGTATCCCTAAAGGAATCAATTCATAAGTACAAGCTCTAAACCTATTTCTTTAAAATCTTATATTTTTTCTCTATTTCAGTATTTTTTTAGAGTTATACTAATGTTTTAACAGATGTATCTTTCTGGATCCCAGTTTTATAATCCAACATGCTAGGTTTCTCTTTCAATTTTGTGTTACTTGCATATTTTGTTGCTATTACATCCAGATATTTATCATTTTCCTATTTACCTATGGAAAGTTTAATTGAACAGCTTTTAGAGGATAATCAAATAGAGATGTCTCTCAGTTTTTAACTGTAAAACCAGTTTAAGAAAAAGTTATAAATCATTGATCTTATGATTCTGCCTTGATCCTGATTCACTAATAGATAATTTTGAGTTGCAAATTCATATAACTTCAAGCACCTTGCCCCCATTTTTACATATTTTCCATAAATCAAACAACAAAATTAAGCAGATTTAAAATATCAGGTTATTCATAAAACCAGGAGGATATTATTGCTATTGTTTGGAGATTTGTTAAGCATAGAATTAATGCCTAAATATTTTATAAGGCCTATAAGTAGATAATGAATAGGCCCCAGAAATTACTAGAAGGAAGTGTATGGTTGAACTGATTTCAGGGAAATTGATCACTGTTTAATAATCCATAACTGTTCCCCTGTGTAAAAAGACTCATGTTTTAACAAACATGTTATCATGGTGATTCTCTATAATTTCAATTCATAAAAAAATGCATTTCTTGAAGAATTAAAGCTGTGGATGACCCAAAAGGTTAGGCAGAGTAGCATAATGAGTAAAAATGGAACACTGCAAATGTTGTAATATATACCCAAAAGAATTGGAGAAAAGCTTATTATTTA
Source organism: Monodelphis domestica (assembly GCF_027887165.1). Lineage (NCBI taxonomy): Eukaryota > Metazoa > Chordata > Mammalia > Didelphimorphia > Didelphidae > Monodelphis > Monodelphis domestica. Next base: position 251,803,650 of record NC_077229.1, read on the forward strand.
GAAAATCATCACATGGAAAGGAGATAGGACTGTCATGGGCAGAGCTTATGCCCACATATTGAACAAGTAAAACTACAGGGAGATCTCCAATATGTGAGCTGAACAGTTTATGATGAATGAGGTGATAATATACATTGTATCATTATGTGGAGAAGAATTATATGGATTGTGATCTTCACTATTAGGAAATTACTAACATTGATGAGACCTGGAATTTTGAGGAATTAGAGTTTAACAGAAAATAATAATAATAATAATAATAATAATAATAAGAAGAAGAAGAAGAAGAAGAAGAAGAAGAAGAAGAAGAAGATAGAAGAATACATTTTTAAAGAGCACTGTTTCCAAAGCAATTTACAAGTGTTTTATAATTGAATTGTCATATATACCTCGGAAGTAGGTGTTATCACAAACACTTCTAGAACAGTAAATTGAGACAGAGAAGTTAATAAGTCCAGAATCACACAGCTAGTAACTTGCTAAGGTAGAATTGGAACTTGGTCACTTTTTGACTCTAAATCTAACATACTAGCCTCCTCAGCATAAGTAGATCTGTACTCTCTATATAAATGTCATTTCATGGGACAATTGGTGATGTCAGCATTCTGGCCTCTTAAGCAGTATATATATATATATATATATATATAGTAGTCTCTCGGTGATCGAGAATGACTATTGTCTTTGTGCATTATCATCTATTGATGTACCCTCATATGGCTTCGAAGTCCAAAGGCTGAGGTGCAGAGTTTGTGGCACATGGAGCATGGGACACCAGTTGTTACGGGAGGTGTGGTTGTGGCCTGGTGTTGGCGTTCACACGCAGTGGCAAGATGTCGACGTCATTCATCTTCAAAGGTGGTGGCGGCATGGTGAATGTGGGTTCTCCAGCTGCTTCTGTCAGAGGCAGCGAGTTCTAGTTGCTCTGGTGTAATGCCAGCCCACTTCAAATTTGACTTTAGCTGATCCTTGAATCTTTTCTTTGGTCGGCCTTGTTTCCTGAGTCCAGCTGACAGCTCACCATAGAATACCTGTCTTGGTATTCGCTGTGGGTCCATGCGGATGACGTGTCCAGACCATCGTAGCTGGGTTTTGAGGACCATGACTTCGATGCTGGTGGAGTTGGCTCTGTCGAGGACTTCCTGATTGGTGATTCGGTCCTGCCATTGGATCTTCATGATTGACCGGAGGGAGCGTTGGTGGAATTGCTCCAGCTGTTTCCTGTTCTTCTGGTACAGTGTCCATGTCTCACAACCATACAGGAGAGAGCTGAGGACCACTGCGTTATACACTTTGAGCTTCGTCTCAGTGCTTACACCTCTGTGTAAAGGAGGACTTTGGAGCGCAGCCTCCCGAGTGCCTGGCTGGCCTTTTGGATCCTGGCATTGATCTCATGGTCTAGGGACCCGTCGTTGGCGGTGGTGCTGCCCAGGTTCTTTTTCCCAATAAACAATCAAGCCAGTATGGAAAATTTGAGTCAAAATACCAATATCTGTTGCAGAATCATACCTAGGGAATTTAAAGTTACATTGGGAAAATAGGGACCTGTGAGGGCTATAAAGGGTACCAGAACTTAAAGGTCTGATGATATAGCAGCAACAAAAAGGAAAAGCATATTATTTGGGAAAGGAGGCAGTTTGGTATTCATCTCCATTGAGGTTTAAAGGAAAGTGGGCCTTGTGATGGGATAATTATTTAATATTGCAAGTGATGTGCAAGGTGTTAGTCACTGGAATTGAGAACCACTTTGAAGAGGAAGATTATCCTGCCTTGTGCTGATGGTATCAGTATGGCCTACCCCATATTGATATCCAGGAGCAGAGGCTTTTTCCCCTCGAATTGGTAAGAGTCCTCTTTAATTACAAAGGATGAAGAAGCTTCCTGGTGCTAAGATAGAAGAAAACATGAAAAATATCTTCAGTAAGATATAGGGCAAACTAAATGAATATGAGCTTAACATTGTGGTGGTAGGAAAAAAAGAACAACAGATTTAGTCAGAAGATTAATTCAAGAAAATTGTAATTTTGAACAGGAGAATGAAGTTATTGCTCTTCTAGGCTAAAAAAGGCATTATGACATTCTGATTTAACATTTTAAATATTTTATTTACAAGTTAACTCTTACATAATCATATTTATCATATTTGCATTGATTTTAAATTTGTTTTGTTATGGATAGCAAGTGTTTTAATTTTTAAAATTTATTTGAAAGTGAAGTCGGACAAACTGTGGACTTTTACTTAAGTCCATAACGGATGGGAGGAGAATGGTAAGAAAATCTAGAGAAATGAAAAGAGGAAAAGAAAATATCAGAGAAATGAAAAAAAATCTCATTTAGATGAAAACCTACTTTCAAAGAGGGACTAGTGTCAAATTCCATTGGTATACAGAAGTAAAAACTACCTCCTTGGTTGCATTTCTGATATTTTCAAAGCTGCTGTTGAACCTCAGCAGTCATCACACTATGAAACTTGTCTCTGTTCTTGGGTTCTTTTCACCAGGGAAAATAATTTTTCTCCCTGTGTTGTGGCCTCATGTTGGAGCATTCTTCTCTCATGTTGGCCTCTGTACTCTCACTGGTGAGTACCTTTTAGTTCTTGCATGCTTATGATTTTACTTTTGACTTTTTGTAGAGCAACACTATATCCTTAGGTGGAAATCTTACTCCACATTCTATTTTGGGGAGTCTAAATTGGTATCCTCAGTGAGTAGCACAGTCCCCAAGATAAAACAAATGCTTTAAGAATGTTTACCTCTTTGCCTTGTCTCTACCAGTAAAGGTTAACATCATATCTACTGGTTATAGTCTTAGAGTATTCCTAGAGCTTAACACCTAGATTTTATTTTAATTTTTTCCAAATCACATATTGATACAATTTTTAATAATTATCTCATATTTTGCAATCCATATTTTCTTCATCTCCATTCACAAGACAGGTAGTATGAATCAAGTTGTACATATATTATCATATAAGACATATTTCCATGTTTATCATGTTTTAAAACATGCTGTCAAATTACTTAAAATAGAGAAAAAGTTCCTTGTATGTTAGTAGATAGAATTTTTCCTCTTGAGTCCCTTGGAGTTGTCCTGAATCATCTCCTTGTTGATTTTAATTAAGTAATTCATTGTTGATTGTCATATACTATAGCAATTTGTGTGCAATATTTTCCTGCTTCTTCTCACTTCATATCTTTCCAGGTTTTTTTTTTTTTGATTATCATGTTTGTCATTTCTTATTTCACAATAGTATTTCATTACAATCATATTACACAACTTGATCAGCATTCCTTAATTAATGGGCATCCTGTTAATTCTTAGATATTTTTTCCTTTTAAAAACTTTATTAAAGAAAAAAAAAACTGGAGTTTTCCCCAAGCTGAAATTCACTAACTCGCTAAACTTTTTTTTTCCAATTTAAACATTATTTTATTTGGTCATTTTCCAACAATATTCCTTGGAAACAAAGAACCTTTTCTATTCTTTCCCCCCTCCCACCAACCCTCTCCTACCCAACACATGATTCCACTGGGTATCACATGTGTTCTTGATTCAAACCCATTTCCATGTTGTTGGTATTTGTATTAGGGTGTTCATTTAGATTCTCTCCTCATTCATGTCCCTTCCACTCCTGTAGTCAAACAGTTGCTTATCTTCAGTGTTTTTACTGTCCTTTGCTTGTGGATAGTGTTTTTTCTCCTGGATTCCTACAGAATGTTGAAGGACACTGTATTGCCACTAATGGAGAAGTCCATTACGTTCTCTTGTACCATAGTGTATTAGTCTCTGTGCACAATGTTTTCCTAGTTCTGCTCCTTTTGCTCTGCATCACTGACTGGTGGTTGTTCCAGTCTCCATGGAATTCCTCCACTTTATTATTCCTTTTAGCACAATAGTATTCCATCACCAACATATACCACAATTTGTTCAGCCATTCTCCAATTGAAGGGCATCCCCTCATTTTCCAATTTTTGGCCACCACAAAGAGCACAGCTATGAATTTTCTTGTACAGGTCTTTTTCCTTATTATCTCTTTGGGGTACAGACCCAGCACTGCTATTGCTGGATCAAAGGGCAGACATTCTTTTAACACCCTTTGGGCATAGTTCCAAATTGCTCTCCAGAATGGTTGAATCAATTCACAACTCCACCAGCAATGAATTAATGTGCTGATTTTGCCACATCCCCTCCAGCATTCATTACATTCCCTTGCTGTCATATTAGCTAATCTGGTAAATGTGAGGTGATACCTCAGAGTTGTTTTTTTTCTTTTTTTTACCTCAGAGTTGTTTTGATTTGCATCTCTCTAATTATAAGAGATTTAGATCACTTTTTCATGTGCTTATTAATAGTATTGATTTCTTTGGCTGAAAACTGCCCTTTCATGTCCCTTGACCTTTTATCAATTGGATAATGGCTTGATTTTTTGTACAATTGACTTAACTCTTTATAAATTTGAGTAATTAGACCTTTGTCAGTGGATTTTGTTATAAAAATTGTTTTCCAGTTTGTTGCTTCCCTTCTCAATTTGGTTACATTGGTTTTGTTTGTACAAAACCTTTTTAATTTGATGTAATCAAATTGTTTATTTACATTTTGTGATTCTTTCTATGTCTTGCTTGGATTTAAAGTCTTTCCCTTCCCACAGGTCTGACATTTATATTATTCTGTGTTCACCTAATTTACGTATAGTTTCCTTCTTTATGTTCAAGTCATTCACCCATTCTGAGTTTATCTTGGTGTAGGGTGTGAGGTGTCGAGCCAAACCTAATCTCTCCCACACTGTCTTCCAGTTTTCCCAGCAGTTTTTGTCAAATAGTGGGTTTTTGTCCCAGAAACTGGGTTCTTTGGGTTTGTCATATACTGTCTTACTGGGGTCACTTACGCCAAGTCTATTACACTGATCCTCCTTTCTGCCTCTTAGCTAGTACCAAATTGTTTTGATGACCACTGCTTTATAATAGAGTTTGAGATCAGGGACTGCAAGGCCACCTTCCTTTGTATTTTTTTTTTCATTATTTCCCTGGATATCCTTGACCCTTTGTTCTTCCAAATGAACTTTGTTATGATTTTTTCTAAGTCAGTAAAATTTTTTTGGAAGTTCAATGGGTATAGCACTAAATAGATAAATAAGCTTCTGTAGGATGGTCATTTTTATTATATTGGCTCATCCTACCCATGAGCAGTTAATATTTTTCTAATTGCTCAAGTCTAGTTTTAGTTGCGTGGAGAGTGTTTTGTAGTTGTGTTCATATAGTTCCTGTGTTTGTCTCAGGAAATAGATTCCTAAGTATTTTATTTTGTCTAAGGTGATTTTGAATGGGATTTCTCTTTATAATTCTTGCTGCTGAGATGTGTTGGAAATATATAGAAATGCTGATGACTTATGCGAGTTTATTTTGGACCCTGCAACTTTGCTAAAGTTCTTGATTATTTCGACTAAATTTTGGTTGATTCTCTAGGATTCTTTAAGTAGACCATCATGTCATCCACAAAGAGTGATAACTTGGTCTCCTCCTTGCCTATTTTGATGCCTTCAATTTCTTTTTCTTCTCTAACTGCTACTGCTAGTGTTTCTAGTACAATGTTAAATAATAGAGGTGAAAATGGGCATCCGTGTTTCACTCCTGATCTTATTGGGAATGCATCTAGTTTATCCCCACAGCAGATGATGTTAGTTGATGGTTTTAGATATATACTGTTTACTATTTTTAGGAATGACCCTTCTATTCCTATGCTTTCTAGTGTTTTTAATAAGAATGGGTGTTGTAATTTGTCAAAGGCTTTTTCTGCATCTATTGAGATAATTATGTGTTTTGTCTGTTTGTTTGTTGATATGGTCAATTATGTGGATGGTTTTCCTAATATTGAACCATCCCTGAATTCCTACTTGATCATAGTGAATGATCTTCCTGGTCACTTGCTGGAGTCTTTTTGCTAGTATCCTATTTAAGACTTTTGCATCTATATTCATTAGGGAGATGGGTCTATAGTTTTCTTTCTCTGTTTTTGAGCTGCCTGGCTTTGGAATCAGTACCATGTTTGTGTTATGAAAGGAATTTGGTAGAACTCCCTCTTTGCTTATTATGTCAAATAGTCTGTATAGTTTGGGATTAGCTGATCTGTGAATGTCTGATAGAATTCTTTTGTGAATCCATCAGGCTCTGGGGAATTTTTCTTCAGTAGTTCTTTGATGGCCTGTTGGATCTCTTTTTCTGATATGGGATTATTTAAGAATTCTATTTCTTATTCTATTAGTCTAGGCAATTTATATTTTTGTAAATATTCATCCATATCACCTAGGTTGGTATATTTATTGCCATAAAGCTGGGCAAAGTAGTTTTTAATGATTGCCTTAATTTCCTCTTCATTGGAGGTGAGGTCCCCCTTTTGAGCTTCGATACTGTTAATTTGCCTTTCTTCTTTCCTTTTTTTAATTAGATTGACCAGTAGTTTGTCTATTTTGTCTGTTTTTTCAAAGTACCAGCTTCTAGTCTTGTTTGTTATTTTAATAGTTCTATCACTTTCAATTTTATTAATTTCTCCCTTAATTTTTAGGATCTCTAGTTTGGTTTTCTTCTGGGGGTTTATAATTTGTTTGTTTTCAAGTTTTTTGATTTGCATTTCCAATTACTTGATCTCTGTCCTCCCTAATTTGTTAATATATGCACTCAGAGATATGAATTTCCATCTGAATACTGCTCCGGCTGGATCCCATAAGATTTTAAAGGATGTCTCATCGTTGTCATTTTCCTCAATGAAATTATTAATTTTTTCTATGATTTCTTCTCTAACTAACTGATTTTGGAGGATCATATTATTTAATTTCCAATTAATTTTTATTTGGCTCTCCATGTACCCTTACTGATCATTATTTTTATTGCCTTATGATCTGAAAAGGTTGCATTTACTATTTCTGCTTTTCTGTATTTGTATGCCAAGTTTCTGTGACCTAATGTATGGTAAATCTTTGTGAATGTGCCATGTGGTCCTGAGAAGAAGATGTATTTGTTTTTATCCCTATATATTTTTCTTCATATGTCTATTAACTCTAATTTTTGTAAGATTTCATTCACATTTTTACCTCTTTCTTATTTATTTTTTGGTTTGATTTATCTAAATTTGATAGTAGTTGGTTCAAGTCTCCCACTAATATGTTTTTACTGTCTATTTCCTCTTTCAATTCTCCTAGTTTCTCCATTAGAAATTTGGGTGCTATTGCATTTGGTGCGTACATGTTGATTAGTGATAATTCCTCATTGTCTATACTCCCTTTTAACAAAATATATTTTCCTTCCCTATCCCTTTTAATCTGGTTTATTTTTGCTTTGGCTTTGTCAGATATAATGATTGCAACTCCTGCCTTCTTTCCATCAGTTGAGGCCCAGAAGGTCTTACTCCAAACTTTAATTCTAACCTTGTGAGTATCAACCCGCCTCATATGTGTTTTTTGAAGACAACATATGGTAGTGTTTTGGATTCTAATCCATTCTGCTATTTGTCTACATTTTATGGGTGAGTCCATCCCATTCATGTTCAAAGTTATGATGGTCACTTGTGGATTCCCTGGCACTTTGATATCCTTCCCTAATTCTGACCTTTCTTCTCTAGCTATAACCTTTTAAACCAGTGATTTATTTTGATTATTCCCTCTGGTCCCTTCCCTTGATATACTTCCCTTTCTAGCCCCTCCTTTTTTGTTCCCTTCCCCTCCTCCCTCTCCTTCCCTCCCTTTTTATACTCCTTCCTCCTACCCCTCCTTAATTTCCCTTTCTGTTTTACCCTGTTGGATAAGATAAAGTTCAAGATCCCAATGGATCTAGGTGTTCTAAGCTCTCAGAGTTGATTTCACTGAGAGTAAGATTTGAGTAATACCAAAGCACTTTCTTCCTCTCCTCCCTATAGGAAATTTCTTCCCCTCCCCTTCCCATGTGTATCTTTGTGTGAAAAAGATTATTCTATTTAGTTATTTTCTCTATTTCTTGACATATATCTTAGTACATCAACAATTCACTCCCTCCCTTTTTCTTTCTTTCACCTCCCCTTTCACCATATTGTCTTAATGCCCCAATCATTCCCTATGCATGATCCTTCTAACTACTCTAATGATACATACAATTTTTGAGAGTTACACATTACATTTTCCCCACATATTAATATATATATATATATATATATATATAATTTGATATAAATGTAGTCCTTATAGAAGAGAGTTTGAATAAAAGAAAAAGATAACATTTTTCTCCTTTTCCCTTTCCTTCATATTTACCTTTTCAAGTTTTCCTTGCTTTTTGTTTTTGGATATCAAACTTTCCACAGAGCTCTGGTCTTTCCTTTACAAAAACTTGGAAATATTCTATTTTGTTGAATGCCCATACTTTCCCCTGGAAGTATATAGTCAGGTTTGATGGATAGCTGATTCTTGGTTGAAGATACTGCTCTCTTGCCTTTCTGAAAATCATATTCCATGCCTTATGGTCGTTCAGAGTAGAAATTGCAAGGTCTTCTGTGATCCTGATTAGCATTCCTTTATATCTAAATTGTCTTTTTCTGGCTTCTTTTAAGGTTTATTCTTTTGCTTGAAAGCTTTGTAATTTGGCAATTACATTCCTGGGAGTTGTCTTTTGGGGGTTTATTGTAGAGGGTGTTATGTGAACTCTTTCAATGCCTGTATTTCCCCCCTTGTTCTAGAATCTCTGGGAAGTTTTCTTTGATGATAGCTTGTAATACAATGTTGAGATTACTATTTATTTCTCGCTTTTTTGGTAGGCCAATTATTCTCAGATTGTAGCTACTTCCTCTATTTTCCAGGTTTGTCACCTTGTCTTTGAGATATTTTATGTTATCTTCTAATTTCTTAGTCTTTTGGCTTTGCTTTTATTAATTCTTGCTCTTTTGCAAGATCACTTTCTTCCAGTTTTCTGATTCTGACCTTTAAAGCCTGGTATTCCTTTTCAGTTTCATCTATTGTGGTATTTGAGGATTCAAGCTGTTTCTGTAGTGTTTTTTCATGCTTCTGATTGCTGAGTTCCTTTTCCATTATTTCCCATTTTTCTTGCCAGAAGGCTTCCATCTTTTTGATAACTCCCAATTTATATTCTTCAAGAGCTTATGGACAATTTCCATTTCTTTTGGAAGGTTTTGGAGCATTTATTTGTACTTCCTCTCCTGCTATTTCCTCTGTTTTTTTGTGTTTTCCCTCCATAAAATGTATCCAAAATCACCCCCTTCTTCTTGCTTTTCTTGGTGTTGGGATGTTGGGGTTCTTGGGTGCAATTTGCCATTTCTGTGTTTTGTTTGTTTGTGTTTTCTTCCTCCCCTTTCCAATCAGAAATCTGAATGAGTAGTACTTGCTCTCAGTATAAGGGTATAATGGTCAAAGATTTAGTCTCAGGCTAATTCTAGGTTCTCAGTAGCAGCTCTGTCTTCTTGGGGAGGACCAAGGACTGCCCTCCCCTGCCTGCCAGCATTTTGGGAGTTAGCTCTCTCAGGGGAAGGTCTTTGGTGGTCTTAGCTAACCCCCAAGACCTGTAGGTGCCCCTTGCTCACATCAGGGTATCCCTTCGCTAACTCAGGGATTATAGAGTGCTAGTTCTGGGCGTCCGAGATCTGTGCTCCCCTAGCCTGCCTGCCAGGGTTTCAAGTGTTAGTATTCTCAGGAGAAGGACCTTGGTGATCTTATTCAGGTCCTCAGACCTTGGGCTGCCATTGTTCAGTCCTAGAGTGCTCCTCTCTCACTTGTTGATTCTGGCCAGTGCTGACTTTAACTCGAGCTCCGGCTGTTTTGTGGGGGAGGTGAGCGTGAGTCAGCTTTTCATTCCCTTATATTGTGGAGATGCCGGGATCCCACCTACCTTCAGAGCTTTGCCTTGTTGTAGGGTCTTTCCATTCTTATGAGGATGGTTTTTTTTATTTTGGGAGGGTCTTTTGAGGTCGTCTGTGTCGTTGGGTCTCAGGAGAGGAAGCAAGCCATATCTACTCTGCAGCAATGCTTACCCAGAAGTCCTTAGATTTTATAGTTGACAAAATTGACTTAAAAATTTTGATTGACTACTTCAAGTTCACACATATAAGAAGCAGAAGTGTTGTAATTCAAACCCATTTCATCTGATTCCAAATAAAACACCCTTCCTTCACTGTGGAGCTAGAAATAGCATCGTTACCACCTGTAAAAATGTAGGAAAATATGCTTAAGGGAAAGCAATTTAGAGCTAGCTACAACAAATGTATGCACATATATCAGAAAATGAGAATAAATAATATTTATTGTCATAAATATACATAATATAGAAAGTAAAAGTAAAATGACAGACTTTGTATTAAATAAAAAGTAATGAAATGCAAAAGAAAATACATTGTTTTCTGATGATGCTATGATAATAAGAATTAATTTCTAAAACTGGTACATTTATTAAACTCCTCACGATGAACATATACCATGTCTTATAAAAAGACATCAAAATATAACAAGATGAATCCTCTTCTCCCTTCTTCAAAAGAGTAATTGAATATGTTCAAACATGATGTCAAGAAAAATTTTCTGGGAAAAGATTTTAAATGGCAAAATGTTTATCTCTAGCTGCTTGAGACTTTAATGGAAGGTTGTTATGGTGTAGCTACTTTATTCAGTGCTTAAAGTTTTAGGTCTGGAATCAGGAAGACTCATTTTCTTGACTTCAAATATAGCCTCAAACACTTAGTAGATGCGATACCCTGGGCAAGTCCATTGACTATGTATAATTTCCACAATTTTAAATTGAGTTGGAGAGTTGAGTTCTTTGTGATGGCAAAGAACTGGAAAATGAAGGGGTATCCATTGATTGGGGGATGGATGAACAAATTTTGGTATCTGTTGGTGATGGAATACTATTGTGCTGAAAGGAATAATGAACTGGAGGAATTCCATGTGAACTAGAATGACCTCCAGGAATTGATGCAGAGTGAGAGGAGCAGACCCAGGAAAACATTGTACTCAGAGTCAGATATCCTGTGGCACATTAGAATGTAATAAACTTCTCTATTAGCAGCAATGCAATAATACAGGGCAATTCTGAGGGACTTTATGATAAATAATGCTAGTCATATCCAGAGAAAGAACTGTGGGAGTAGAAATGTAGAAGAAAAGCATATGATAGATCACAAGGTTTGAAGGATATAGGATTGAGGATATTGACTTTAAATGATCACTCTATTGCAAATATTAATAATATGGAAATAGGTCTTGATCAATTACATATGTAAAACCTAGTAGAATTGCTCTTTGGCTATGGGAGGAGAGGAGGGAAAGAACATGAATCCTGTGACAAAGAAAAATATTATAAATTAATTAATAAAATAAATAAAATAAAAATTAGTTGGAGAAATAAGTAGCAAACCACTCTAGTATCTTTGACAAGAATATGCCAAATGGGTTCATGAAGAGTTGGTCAATTCTGAAAATTACTGAACAACAACAAAAGATGTTAAAAACACAATCTGACAAAACTGGATCAGAAAAAGCACCAATACACAAGTGAATAAGAGAAATTTAAAAATACAGAGTCAAAGTGGAGGAGGTGGAAAGAATAAGGACATGAACTATCATCATCTAACTGTGTTCAAGGAGAAGTGAGTACTGGTAAGTTTAAGAGATCAAACATGGAGCTGCTGGGTGGCTCAGTTGATTGATAGCCAGGCCTAGAGATGGGACATCCTAGGTTCAAATATGGCCTCAGGCACTTCCTAGCTGTGTGGCCCTGGGTAAGTCACTTAACCCTCATTGCCTAGTCCTTACTGCTCTTTTTCCTTAGAATCAACACATGTTAGTGATTCTAAGATGGAAAGTAAGTGTTTAATAAAAAAGTAGAGTGCTCTAGGAAAAGTTGTAGAGAATGGAAAGGATTTTTCAAGGGCAGAGAAAGAACAGTAGTAGGAGAAATTCTGGCAGACAAATTATATAATAGCAATCAAATAAAGAGAAATAAGGAATTTAAGAACAAACATCACTACTACAGAAGAGCTGGTAGAGAATGTTTAAGACAACAACACTTCTGAATTTGCATGTCTCAACAATGAAATACAAAGTACTTTTGGGGAGCATCAGAGCAGAAATCAGATGGATAATTGTAATAATATTTTGAAGAAAGATAAGTTGTCTAGAGAAAAAAATAATGAAGTATAGCAACAGCATTTCAAACTGGAGTGCAGAGGGGTTATTTGAAACTGGATGTTGGTATTAACTGATTACAATTTTTTTTAGCTAGGGGAATCAGGAAAAGCATGTAGAAGGTGAAACTTTAGCTAGCTGGATTTTAAATACTTTAAACTTAATAACCATATAACAGGTGGAAATAAAACAGGAGTATATTCCAGGGATGGCAGATAGCCAGGGTAAAAGACCAAGATGAGAGAAACAGTGTCAGGTTTAAATAACAATTAAAAAGTCAATTAAGATAGACCTGCAATTTTTATAAAGATGAAGAATATGTAATAGGGCCTGCATCCCACTGGATTTGTAGACTATGAGTTCTTGAACCTTTGGAAAGTTACTAATATAAGCATTGGCTTACTCATACTTATTAATTTTCTAGCTAAGAATCATTAGAGTACTAATGATTTTCCATTACCTTTATCAGATATGTGATAGACATTAATGATGTTTTCCACTTATTAGCTAAAGGCAAAATAATTTCTTCAGGATTCTTTTTAAATCATTGGGTTGATAACTTTTGTTTTATGTCATCTATATTTCCAGAGACATAAACACATATATAGACAAAGATATAGGCATATAGAAAATTTTCAATGGTTTAACATTAATAGTGTTAATATATGGGTACTTATGTGTTACCTTCCCTACCTACACAATAATTACTTTCTGTCTGTCTCTTTTTCATTATCTGGATTCCAACTTAATATTTAAACTATTTTCTTTTCTTTTCTCTTTAGTGGACTAACTGAATTTATTTTGAATTGTACCTGAGAAGAAAATAATTATATTCCATGCCCATGGATAGGTGCAAAGAAAGGTGGTGTCTAACACTCTATGTGGATCACAGTAACAAATTCAGTATTTCAAAGTCACTAGTCACTATCAACTACTTCAGTGATCCTTTTCGATGCAAGTTAAATTATATTCCCTATATAAGGAAAAGAAAGAAGTCTACCTGATATTTGGTTCTTTTTTACAGTTTCTTCTGAAGATGGAAAATAAGTTACACTAAATACCTCCTACTTATATCCTTCACTAGTGGCAATTGCCTCCCTAAGTGAGTAGTTTTGTTTTAAATCAATGCCCATACTAAGAAAGGAAAAAGGAAAGATGCATAAAGTTCAAGTAAACAAATGAGGTTTTTTGAAGGATATTCAAAATCCCAATGAAGGATATGAGTGGTAAGAGCACAGCAATTTAATATATGCTTGATAGCTGATTGATATCTTTTATAGCTCTCCAGGAACTCAACATGACTAGTGAAGAAGAATGATTAGAATTGTAATTTTTGAATCGTATCACCTCATATAATGTTGCATATGATTTCCCAGTTTCACCTTTTTATATTAGAAAGATCATGGTTCAAACCTATGTCAGTTATGATTCTCAATGGTTACTTGCCTCCTAGGAATTCCAGAAAAGTATTAGATGAAAGAAGCATAATATTAGTATTAACTCTACTCCCATATCCAGCTTTCTGGAGCTATGAGCTTTTTAACATGTTGAGTAGGTGAAGGAGGGATAAAAAAGAACTAGAATGAATGCTCCAAATCATACTATGGCTGACTTATTAGGCCTCTTCTCATAGATATAAAAATCGACACTCAAGTCCTTGGTTGTACTTTGGGGAAATTTCTCAAGAGCTGATCTGCACAGGTGGTTATGAGCCTGTAATAGGTCTTTTTGGGGGGAAAAGGAAGGAGGTGCATTAAGTTACTGAAGTGCTTTCTTAAAATGAATTTCAGATATAAACTCTATTCACTTAAGGTAATCTGCAGATGCTAACGCATGTTACAGGTAAGTTGAATAGATTAACATTTCTTCATCATTTTTTAAAATAACTTCATATCTTGGGACATCTTAAAGCCAAGACATAGGCCAAGGAGGCAATCAACAATGTATATTTTCATGTCCATATTTTCTCTGAAGTAGTATTAATTCACTTGCACAAGAAAAGGTTGGATTTTTAAATGACCTTAAGAAATGTCATTAAGGGGACAGCTAGGTAGTTCACTGGATTGTCAAGATTTAATAAAGTGTTAAAATGCAGATTAAACTTAAAAGTATATGTTCAGGAGGCAACTCCTGTATAGGTAGGTAGCACAGTAGACTGAGAATAAAATTTTGAGCTGGGAGAGTCTGGGTTCAAAATTGGCCTCAATTACTTCCTAGCTGTGTAGACTTTAGGCAAGTCATATGGCCCCCACTGCCTAGCCCTTACTACTCTTCTGCCTTGGAAACATTGCACATTATTTTTTCTAAGAAAGAAAATAAGGGATTAAAAAAAAGGAAATGGTATTACATTTATGTTGTACATGTCCCAATTTTTCTTTCTCCTTTTTCTTTTCCCCCTTTCTTTTATCTTTCTCTTTCTGTCTGTCTCTTTCCTTTCCTTCCTTCTTCTTTCCTTCCTTCCTTCCATGAACTCTGTATTTGACTACTGTTTACATGTATCTTTCTCATTTGTCAATAGAAGGCATGGAGTGCTACAATTTCATAATTATTAATCTTGGAGTGATATGAGTTAATTTTTTAATCCCAATTCTACCATATTCTGCCTGTGTAACCTTCAGCATATCTGGGCACTAGTTCTTCCATCTGAAATATAAAGAAGTTGTCTTGGGGGGGTCTCTGTGATTCTTTTTACCTCAAGATCTTTGATCTTATCATCTATAATAGTCAAAACTGTATTAGTGAATTTTTGAAGGCTTTTTATAATGTTGCATCATTTAAAATATGGCCTTAATTTATTAACTCATCATATGTTACTTTTTGGCTCTGTGAGGGGGGAGGGGAAAAAGGAATGAAAGAAAATTAGTCATGTAAACATGGAGAAATATTTGAAAGTAATAATAAAAATAAAAGCTTATACAAAACAAAAAAATAAAAATAGTAAAATAAAAATTAATGCATTATATGTTTAAAGAGCACAATTTACTCCATGAAAGTCAACACATGTGTCAAGCATATTGTGATACTTGCAAGTGTAACATTACAAGGTGCATTGCTCAGGTTCCTGCTACCTTCTTATTCTTTTGAAAATATGTATGTTTAAAACATATTTATGAATAGCTATCACATATATTTCCTCTTCTGCTGTCTCCATTTCAATTTCTTTTCCCCCCTTTTTCTTTTTTTTTTTTGATCCTGAATGTATTTCAATAGCTCTTTACCCTTTTTCAGGGAGTAACAAACCATTAGAAAATGCAGCAAAATGGTGTCATGGTGGCATTTCCTATGAATTACATTACCAACAAAGCTGCAAAAAAGTGGGAAATGGAGCAGAGCCCATTCTCATTAGAGTTTAAAGTATAATAACCCACAGCAGCCCTCCTTCCAATGTAGTGGGAGTAAAGGATAATGCATATTAAAACCAAGTATTTCATGCAGACAGAGCCATTTAGATATACTGATGCACTAGACCTAACTACAGTAAAGTGGAAATAATTCTTTGCTCAGCTATAGATGTCCACATATGCTATAGAATATAATGTTTGAGTTTGTATCTTGGATTTCCAAGAAAAAATGTGAGTTGAGATGAAATGAATTTTTTTCTCTTGACATTTAAATAGCAAAATTACTGAAAGTCAAACAATGACAATATTTTAGTTTCATGTTATCTTTCTAGTCAAGGAATTTCTCTTTTCCTCCCTTTGATTATGTCTCTCAGTGAATCCAGTGTCATTATCAGCTTTGATGCATTTTGAGAACTGTTCCAGGGACTTGAACAGCTCCAGCTAAGGTAAAAGTATATTGCAAATATGTGTGACTTTCCCTACACAGCCCCCTTTCTTTGAGACCTATTTCTGCCTTAATGGGATTCATTGCTTCCCTAAGCAGCCCTTGTAATTTTCAGCAAGGTCCTTTAACTCATTTAATGTGAAACATTTGTTCATGCCTAATTTGTCTGAGCCAGGCCATGTTTGTGTTTTCCTTGAGTTGCAGAGAGGTTGATTGTGAGGGTAGAACTGCCTGCCTCTAGTGAATATATTTCTCCCTGAATTACAGTAATTACTGTGGGTTTCATTTGGTCGGTGTTCTCTGCTGTGCCCCTCCATGACAAGGTTAACAAGCAGAAGGTAACTGAACATCAAAAGATAAGTGCCTAATCACAAGCAATGCAATTGTTGACAGTGCTATTTTTTCCTGGTAATTGTGATAATGCTCCAAACTGGACTCAGCTGCAAAGGCCCATAGGAATTAAAGGAGAGTGCTCTCAGTAAGTACAGGTTTCAATGTCTCAGAATCATCTAAGGTTTCTGGAATTGACAATATACAATATCTTTGACTCAGAGAAGTAAAAGAAGCTGACCTCCACTACAATTTTGTCCATCCTATTCTTTTCCTCCCATTTTTAGTAAAATGATATGATTTATAAACTGATTCATTAGTTTTATCCAAACCTGTATTATTATTATTTTTGGGTATAGGGGACTGATTCATGATTTTTACCTCCTGTGATTTTTTTATATCCACATTTCTATAGAATCTGAATAAATATGAAAATAATTAATGTTTTATATCTATAAAATTGATATTTTTATTTTAATATAGTATTTATTTTAATTATTTTATTTTAAGAAGATAAATCAAAAAAGCACACCAGGAAAATACTTATTTTTTATGTATTCTCATTCAATCAAACATTCTACATCTATCAGAAACTTTGGTAGGTTGTCAAGATTTTTATTTACTTCAGACCAAAGATTTGTCAATGTTTTGCATGATACATAATCATATTCAAACATTAGGAAAGTGTAATATTATATATATATATAGATATGTACATATATATGAAATGTTCTTTAAAAGGAAATTGTTTAATATATGATACATGTAAACATATATATATGTATAATTAAAAATGCCATTAAATATATGCCAATATCAGTATAGTTCATGTTTTGTGATTTTATTTGTTTATAGACCAAACTCTTGATTTATGATTTTAATTCATGCCAACAGCAATTCTTAGTTGCTAGTTATAAAGTTTTCATGTATCAAAATAATCCTTGAGGATCTCATTTGGAAATTTGATTTAATTTGAATACTTATTTATTTTTTCTACATTAATGTGAGTAAAAATAATAATACACATATTATACCTACCACAATCAAATTCATATATGTATTATATCTTCATGGCCAATTTATGGAACTAAGGCAATTAAATACTTTTCAAAAGAGTACATTTCTCTTCATCAATGAGGGATAGAATTATAGGCATGAAACAACATTATGTAAAGGGTAACACTCATTCCCCACATGCAACCCAGGTACTTGAGGAAAATTTACTTGTAGAATGATTTATTATAAAGTAAAGAGAAATAGACCAGATAAAGATCCTACAAATATAGTGAGTGGCCAACTGAAAATAAATGTATTAAACTCCATTCAGAGGCTAGAAAGATAAGAGCATCATAAAGAATTTAGCTGATGCTTTGGTTAATGACAAAAAATTCATTAAAGAATTCCATGTCTGAGCACAGTGAAAAAGCAATCAATTATTTAATGACTAACAAAAAAAAGATACTGACTTCATACTATATAGCTAAATCTTCTGCATGAGGTCATTCAGTAGTATTGGAAACTTAAAAAGGTTGGGTAGGCTTTTAATCATTGCAGAGTAGATTTTAAAGTGTTTTGTCTTGGATCACAAAAGTCATCACTACCATGAAAGCAAGGGTTTCACATTTTAATACTCAACATTTAATATCAAGTCTTTTTCATGTAAAAATGAAAAGAAAATATTTTTAGTTTGAATGAAGACAATAGAATAGATTTTTCCCCTTTAACATGGATAAAAATCAGCTTAGCTATATGTGTAATTTGAAGAATGATCTACTTGTAAATGAGAAATAGTCCCAACAGTATGGAACACCTCTTTGTCAGAAATAAGATCATTGTGCTCAATCCACATGTAAGAACTTTATATCTCTATCCATAGTTCCCCATGAGTAACATTCCTCTGAAAATAAGCTAAAAGTCAGTTTTGGAAATCTAAATCACAAATATCACAAAGAGGAGTCCTATATATTGTTATTTTAACATATGTAAACCTTGTGTCCTACTGAATTTGAGAAAATAAAGAAAATGAGGAAATAGATAACAATCCAAAAATTATAATACTTTCTATTTATGTTTTCTGACAGATCAGTAGAAAATGGTGTAACCACTTTAATCATTCAGAAACATAGGTCATTAAGGTAAATAAAAAGCAAATCAGAAACATCATACTACAATTACATTTTCTTTTTTTTCTACATATAGAATAATCAGACAATGTTTATTAAGTACATGCTCTTTTCCAGTATCTGTATTATATATTGAAGAGATAAATTTTAAAAAATGAAATAATCTCTTTCTTCAAGTTTATAATCTACCAGGGAAGATCTATCTATCTATCTATTTACTGTCGATCTATATTATCTGTCTATATCATTTAGATATCTATAGATAGATGGACATATATAGATAGTTACATACATATATATTTATATATATTTAGACACATACTCATATATATATTGATGATTAGATGAAAATCTATAGATGAAGATATGAAGATGAAATGGAAATGTTACACAACACCCTACCTCAAGTAAAGTAATATCAAATGATCTAAAATATCTGTTGATTTTAAAAAACAACTAATAAAGCAAACAAAACTTTAAAAATATTTTCTTCATTGTATATAACTGAATAATGACACAGGAAACATATTGGTATTGACTAATATAATCAGATATGAATAAGGCCCTAGTTCTGGGGGTTAGGGTTCAGTAAACATTTCTTTTGGAAGTTGGTGTATAAACTGAGTTTTGAAGGAAGGTGTGTGTTTCAAGAAGATATGGGAAGGAATTTTAGTCCAGTTATGAGAAATAACCTCTGTAAATATTGAAATAGGGAAATAGCATGTCATGGATGATAGCCAACCAGAAAGTCAATTAAGTTTGATTGTACAATGTGAGAAAGGGAGTGTTATATATTTATAATAGAAGCAAGGTGGTAATGTGTTCATAGAGATGATTATACTTGATTATACATTCTATAAAAAACTGCTGAAGCACATTGAATAAGTAAGAGTCATGTTTATAAATGAATGCACATACATTTGGAACTATATCTATGACAACACATAAGTATATTAAGTCAAATAATTATCATACATATGCTCACAATATGTTTAAAATTAATACCTTCATATGAATTCTTATTATTTATAATATCCCAAAGAAAAAACAAAAAATTTATTTCGTATGTATTTTTCCCTATTGTTATTTGCATGGTGTCACTCCCTTTGATCACCTTGAGAGCAGGGGGTATGTTTATTTGTAACCTCAGTACTTAATATAATTTCTGGCACTTACATTATCCTTTATACATACATGCATACACATATATACATATACATACATTTATGTACATCTAAAGCCTTTAACATATATGTATATGTGTATTTGTATACATCCTTACCTAATGTCAGTATTCATTTATTTAAAATCTTTCTTTATTACTTCATATGAAATATTTTCTTTTCAGATTATTATTTAGTCAGCAAGGAACTTTTTATTTTAAAAATCTTTGTGGGAGTCCATTTGTTTGTTTAGATAAAATAAGTAATATTTTGGTGTTTGATTAAAAATGAAATTTCTCATATTTCACCAAATAATTTTATGAAGAAAAAAGAGAAAAGCATCATATATTAGAAGGCCATAATCATAGCTCAATTCAAATACCAAAACCCTGAAAACAATGGGCACTCAGAAGAATTTTGAAACATAAATTATTTTTACTATTTTATTGACTCCTATGTAATATGTGACAATTGATTCCTCAGTGACTTGCAGCAGGTAACTCTTTGGGGCCTAGGCAATGAAAGTAACTTTATTCTTCTGACTCCAATTTAGAAAATGCTTCTTCACCATCATAGTTTCCTTACCTATGAGAAGTAACAACTTAAAAGCATTCCATTTCATCAGGATCAGGAATAAAAGATTTCTTACAATTCAGTGAGGACAGACTCCAAAGATGTTAATTTGTTTTGTTTTTCACCCAGTTCTATCACTGAATTGAAATATGTGAGAGGAAATATTCACAATAAGCTTCATTTTTCATTTTAACTTCACCTCATTTGTCAATCACCAATCAATCAAATCAGAATATTTTAATCTAATTTTTAAAGAAAATGCTTGGAGAAAGTGATCTTTCTTCCCTAAGATAATTGATCAGTTTTTTTCCTGAGAAATATTAAGCTCAGAATATTATTCCAAGTATAATGATGATTTATAAGTGAAATGGTCGATGCACATTATAATCTCCCAAATATTCACATTTCCCATTTCTTTCTATTATCTTCATGCTTCTAATGTATTTCTTCTGTTTTGTTTTTCCATATTTTTTCCTCTTCTCAGTAACTAGATTTTTTATTTGTGGGCCATAGATTTATCACCTGAGTTTGCAGCAGTATAATGTTTAAGCAGAAATTCCAAATCATGTGCTTCATCACTACTCTAAAGGTCAACAAAAAATAATTTAAAGTATGGAACTTTGAAGAAGGCAGAAAGATCAAGAACAACACTGTTCAGCAAAATAGTCTAATAGGCTAAAATACCTAATAAATAGGAAAATCTAAGAAAGGTCAAAATAGAAAACATTAATGAATTCAAAATAACCCAAGAAAGGGTCAGTAATTTGTAAAATGTAAAATGCCCATTTCAAAAGAACATATGAAACAATAGTATACATACATGCTTACATACACACACACACACACACATATACATATATATATATATAATTAAAATTAGCCATAATAGGAGTGGATAAAATAATAATATCCATTTTTGATGAATATTTTATTCCAAGATTTTAAGTTTTAGCAATTGAATTTATCTTTTTAATGCTTTGATAAAATTCCTGAATTTTTCTAGAAAAATAACTTTCATTAATTTATTTTTTGGTTAAAAAACATTTTTAACAAAATCTTATCACTAGAATAATATACTAGGAAAATTAAAATTTTAATTATTACAGGAACTTTGTCATTTTGCTTTTCTAGTTGCTTTAAAATACATTGTTTAACTTCAAAACTTTTATTTATTTATTTATTTATTTATTTTCACTAAATGGGATACTGGCTCACATTCTAATATGCTTTATAGTTTTATGTACTTTTTTCAAGGGCATTCAAGGTAGATTATAGTCACCCTTCCAAATTCCTATAATTTTAATTCAATTCAAAAATACTTGGACAGCTTCCTAGAATCTAAATACAATGCCTTTAATTCAATTTAATGCTAAGCATTTAATGGAATTACTACTTCTTGACTGGATATCTCAGCCCATTATGTATGTGTTTACATTTAGAGATCAGCAAATCTGGCTTACATAATTCAATACTGTATCCTGTCCATTCTTGTTCTATTTACATTTCTACTAGAAAGAAACAGGGCAAGTCAAGTTTTATAAATTAACATAAACAGGAAGTATAAGTGAAGGGATCTATGAGAATTGGATCCCTAAAAATATATGCTATTTTGGTGTTTGAAAAGTTTACTACATTATTTTGCACACTGTCTAAAAAATTCAGGTTATTCCTATTTTTAATCCATTTAAAAAAATGAAATTGCAAGAAACACATTTTCTTTTTTTATGTGTTGATACATTTTTAATAACCATTTCCTGACATTTTTCAATCCATGTTCTCTTCCATCCTTCCCACCTTTTCCTGTTCCTTTAGAAGGTAGGTAATATGATAAAAATTGTTCTTCTGTTATGTTAGGGTACATTTCCATTTTCATCATGTTGGAAAATAAGACACATATTGCTTACAAGGAAGACAGTATCATCTTTTCCTTGAAGTGCTTTGATTTGTAAGGGGAATCATAAAAAAATAAAATAAAATTTCCAAGGCAGTTGAATCTCATATACCTGGAGATTAAATGAACTTTTGTACATTATAAACAATAAATTAGATTACTAAAGATCATAAAAAATGCCCTTGGTGTGCAGAGGCAAAAGTAAGTAAGATACTATAAAAGTGTCTTCATAATTCTCAACTAAAGTTTTTTTTTTCTTCTTTCTACTTATTGTTCTCATCATGCATGACTTTATAAAATGAGATCAGGAAGGAATAGTATTTCTCAAAAATCTTAAGCTGTAATGATAGTTTTTTTAGTAATAAAGATAAAAAGATTGACTCTGATTACATTTAAACATTTTCCCTGGTTGAAGTCCTTTTGGGAAATCTGAAGCATGCATAGTACTTAAAATTCTATACATACTATTATGAACAGAACTACACATGGAATAATTACTGAATCTGTAGTTCTTTTAACATTGTAGGTAAGGCAGTACATTTTTGCTAAGCAAAAAATCTTGATACATGAAAAATCAACAATGTCATCAAAAGCAATAAAATTACATTTCATGGTCAATAAATGATGCATAACTGAGATAATTAATGAATCAATGAATATGTGAATATCTGATCATTCTCAGGAACTGGGAGCATTAAAGATCTTTATGATGTTGATTTTCTTCTATACTAATGAAAATCTACTAATTATCTTCTTGTCAGAGTGTGAAGACATTTCATTTTTGATGAATACAAGAGGCATAATGATGAGTGATAGCTTGACTTGTGTATGAATTATATTTTAGTTAGGTGAAGTTGCATAATGTCTTCAAACTCACTTTCTCTTCCAAAGTCCTTGAAGTTTAGTGTCAAGAAAAAAGTCAAAATATCTAGCAATGACCTTGGCCCTTTCAGTGTTTTTCAAGCTTCAAGGGCTTGCCTCAGCCTCTTTCATGCCTGTGGAACAAATTTATTTCATTTGCCCATTCTGCAAGAAAAGTCTTTGCATGATTTCAGTAGATATCCCTCTAGATCAGCGGTTCTCAACCTCTCAATTTGTAGCAATGAGAATACATAATGCATATCAGGTATTTACATTCCAAATCATAACTGTAGCAAAATTACAGTTTTGAAGTAGCCACCAAAATAATTTTTTGGTTTGGGGTCACTGCAACATGAGGAACTGTATTGCAGGGTCATGGCATTAGAAAGATTGAGAACCACTGATCTAGATCATCAAGAGGTTTTAAAGCCTGTCAGTCACCCTCAACATGGTTTTAGCTTGTCTGCTAAGATAGTTTTACTGGAATATAGCTTGTACACATACTAAAATATCTTGCACCCATAGGTGAAAGTTAGGTCAAATATGGGCAACAAAGTTGGGGAGCACTTTTGAAAAGGTCCTGGAAAGTTCTCTCACCAGAGATGCTAGCCCTTTCTGAATGCCATATACACGATAATACCTATATATTAACAAAATTGTGAAATAAGATTGAGTCGTTACTTAAACTATATCCCTTATTGTCTTAATAAATGATTTCATAAGTTACTATAGCAACAAAAGTAAACAGCTAGTCCATTAGATGTATATGTTAAGTCCATTCCCCTAGACCCAGTTCATTACACTAGACAAATATATTATGTAATATTTTCCCATTTTTGTTGTACTAGGAGGAGTTTTGTGCTCTCTTGGTTTAAAAAAACCCAATATCCTCCAGAATAAGGTTTTAATGGAGTTGGAAAGCCAAAGGACATGCAAACATATATGCGACCAATTCATATTTGAAAACCCAAATTTTCTTGAAGAGTAGAGCACATGTTCTTTACAGTAATAACTCAGAGAAAGACTAAAAATTATTTCTTAATCTTGCACTTCTTCAGTAAAAAAGGAGTTTTTTTTTTAACTTGTCATCTCCAAAAATGTATTTATTCATTGTATTATTCAAGGAAAGGAACTATACAAAATGACGAAAATAGAAACATATGTCTCTTGTAAATCCAATATATCTGAAGGTCATATAAAACTAATAGATCCTTGTGGGGAAAAATTGAAAACTATTTAATATTTTTTGAATTCAGTATTAAGTAGTTTAGTGACTATTGAATGTATTAGAATTAGAATCATAAAGATGGATTCATATCCAGCTTAGAAAGTTATTAGATTTAAGATGATAATCACTTAATATCCCTAGTTAATATCCCTAAGTCTCAGTTTCATTATCAGTAAAATGAAGATAAAGACATCCTCTTTCCAGTTTTGTGAGGAAAACTGAGATAACATATGAAAAGTCTTAATGTTCCATATAAGTGGAACTATTATTACTATTACCATTTACTTATAAAATTTTATGAGATTATAAATGAAGAGGAAGTTGATGCATTGGAGGTTCTGGACAGAATGATGGTTTTGCAGATAGATATCAGTTATAGTCATCTCAAAATTTTTGTGATAAGCCCATCAAGATAACTATGGTGGTGAGATTACAAGTATCCTAAAAATCATATTTACAGACTGGAAATTGAGACTAAAAATAAAACATGAACATTCTGAAACCAGGAAAGCCTAGAAAACTGATAAAATCAGATATATTAGGTAATTTTAAATAAATATAAAAATAATATAATTGATGATAATGTGGAATAGAGTAATAGTCATATAGTGAGCTTAAAGATTTGTGATGTATACATTCTAATTTTCACCTCATAGCAGAATTTAAGGTAATTATTATGGTTATATCCATTTTACATATCAGGAAACTGAGATTCTGAAAGGTTTATTGATTTTCTCATGAACTCGTTGCTAGCAAATTGTCCAAAGCATTACTTGAAACAAATTCTCTCTGACTCAAAGTCTATCATTTTTTTTCTGAGATGATAGGTTAGGTTTTTATAGGAACAGGAAGAGACAATAATTTGTCACTTCATTACAGAGAATATGGGTAGGTAGTGTGGGAATAAAGATTAGGAAGAAGAAAAAATATAGAAATGATGCAAATATGATTTGGAATAATGAGGAATAAAAGAGGGGGAAGAAAAGGACTGTCAGTATACAAATAGTCTTAACATATGCCTGGAACTATGTTATGCACTTGTTTTACAGAATTATTTTTCATACCCTTTGATAAAGCATATACTTATGATTTGGTGGGGAGGTCTTACATTGTTATCTTGATTATATAGTTATAAAGTGATATCTATATCATAATTTAAAAAATCCAAGATCTTTAATAAATATATTTTTATAAATGACCATTTCCATTTTCATTGCTGATTTATAAGGTTTATTAGTGCAAAATTTTCTGTTTAATGAGATTAAATAATAAATTTCATTTTTAAATAAAAACTATTTCTTAGTAGGAATTCATCTCCTACTTTTAACTCAGAAAAGTGTATAAAATACTCTTCTACATGTTTTTAATGTATGCTAAATAATATCTCCTAGAAGAATCATTTTTATTTTATGACCAAATATAGTGGAAGATATTTATGTGAGCTCAGTTTTAGTAAAACTACTTTCTGGTTTTCCAAAGTACTTAATAGATTAATTTCCCCCTAAATAGTTTATATTTTCTAATTATTTCTAATTATTTCCTGATAATGCCCCACTGATTTTTCTCTTTTTTAGAGCCAGTAAGAGAAAGTTTTGATAATTATTGTTTTAAATACAGATAAAGGCTTATAAATGCTATTCCATCCCAACCCCATCTATCATATTTAATTATTTCCTTTAATATTCAAAATAGTTTCCCCAAATGAATGTTTTTATTATTTTAACTACTTTTGCAAAGTATCCATGTGATAGTTTGCTTAGCATGGCATTAACATATTAATTAACTTTGATAGTATTACATTTTTTTATTTAAGTTGACATGCTCTATCCATGAGCATCAAATATTGATTGTTCTAGGTGATTAATTTACTCTTTGCTTCTTTAAAGATATTTTTTTTTGTAGAGGAGTGAGAAAATCAAATCTGAACTTCACCAAAATTCTCCTTCAACCAACTTTAAAAAATACTTGAAAATGAATGTTAGAGTGGCAAAACCAACAAAAGGACAGTATACTGTTGTGGGGTGGAGAATTACCATTGGAGAAGACTGCCTTTTCCCTGAAGTACAGATACTATGTGTCTCAGTTGCATTGGTCAGACATCCACTTGGTTAAGGTAATCCCAAGGGTTTTGTCAACTGGGACTCTGGGTTACCTAGGAAGTCAACCCCAGGCTTAGGTAAGGATGCAGTACATCTCTTAGTCCTCCCTCTTTAATCCTTTTAGGGGTAATTCATACTAATAAGTACAAGTAGGATAGTCAGATAACTTTTGGGTTTTTAGATAGAGTAGGGAATGGATAGTCAGGGCCTACAGAAGAAAATGAAGGGTGACCTCTCTTAAGGTATGTAGAAATTGGGTTGAATCTAGATCTATTGTGTTAGGATCCTACCTACTCTTTTCCCTTACTCGAATTATCAAAATAAACTTGGTTTCCAAAGGCCAAGGGTTTGTGCTTTACTGGCCCTGGGGAGGTCCCTAGGTGGGTGTTTCTCATCTTCCATACATCTAGGCCTTTCCCAAACAATCTACATCCATTTTGAGGCAGGGATATCTTTCACAGCCATTGAATCCACAACATATGACTCCTCAAAACTATCAACCTACTATATATCCATGAAGACATTGCTAATATATTTATTCAGTTTGTATTTGGCATGACGGAGATGTTTATGGCTTAGACATTGGAAAATAGCATCAGCATCTAAACAAGTTTCTTCAGCAAGCTATAATATGTTGAAATAAGTCTTTCTTAAATATTTGATTCAGATAAAAACAAAGTTCTAAAATGGCATAAAATAACAAGTGTTTAATTTTGTAGTAGAGTAAGTATATCTACTTCACTTAAAAAATACTTCACTTAGAACATTGACCTGGGAGTTTGAATGTATCTCAAATTCAATGAGAATCATCTTTTTGCCATGTAACTCCAAAATCTAATACAGTCTGTGGCTAATTTAGTAGATAAATAATTTTTAGGACAAAGGAGGTAGTCATTTCACATATATTTTTCCATGTTCAGAGTATATTTTAAGTATTTCATTTTATTCTGGATGTCAAATTTCAAGCTATATAATGAACAAAGGTGGTCAATATGCTGAGTGAAAAGATTAGAAACATGCTGTGAGCAACAGTTAAAAGAATGGGAAATTTTTACTCTGGGAAATAGTTAAAAATATGAGAATAATCTTCAAGTAGTAGAAGGCCTGGCATTTTAGGAGAAAGATAAGAAAATATTCAAGTTTCATTTAAATTTTGTGCTTAATGTTATTTAGTATAAATTGTTGGCATAAAACCTAATTTCTTCCAAATTGCTTTCTGATTTTCCAAGTAGTTCCTGTCAAATTAGGAGTATATTTCCAAGTAATTTGTTTTCTTGTTTTCTTTTTTTTCCCCAAGTACTGAGTAATTGAATTTATTTTTGTCTGATTTTTTTCTTGTCTACTCAACTGATATGCTTTTACTTATTTTGGCCAGAACAAAATAGTCTTGATTACTACTTTACTTCATCTCTACTTTGTTTTTCATTATTTCTTCTAAGATTTTACCTTTTTTTCTTCCAAAGGAATTTTGCTACTTTGCCTAACTCTATAAAATATTCCTTTGTTAAGTTGCTATGGCTATAAGGTATAAATTATATTTTTCATTCTCATTCTCATTACATTGACAAAGAACAAATGTTAATATTAAATACTTCACTAATTATGTAACTCAGTATTACTTCCTTTGAGAGTAATTGGAAATTGTATATATTCAATTCATTATTATATTTTGATAGATTGATATTTCATGTTTCAGGATTATTTCTCATAGGAATACTAAATCTATATTTTCTCTTACATTATTAAAATATTTAAACATTGATAATCTTCATGAGCTCATTTCATATATTAATTATTTAAACTATTGTCTCAAATGATTTTATTTTTTCAGTGAGATTTCATGTAAACAATATTTTTCTCAAAAAATGAAAACAATTTCCCCCATTATTGCCTATAACTTTTGTCAAAGGCAATCCTTTTAAATAGTTTTGTATTGCTAGGGTTTGTTAAATTATGTAAGAAAAATGCAATGATGGAGGAAATCCTCGTTTTCCCCTTAGATTGATTGAGGAAGCTTCTACAATCTCCTTATGATGAATAATCATGCTATTGAGGGAGTTAGAGTTACATTTTGTACATTAAAAATGAAATTACTATTCCTATCATTTTTAGGAAGAAAGACATTTTGTCAGGATTGTTTTTCTTCTCTATGTATAAATATAATCTTGTGCCTTCAGCTGAATCCTTTTAATATGATTAATTATGTTATTTTCCTAAAATTAAGCCCTATTGATTTTGACATCATTATCAAGTTATAAAACCAATTTAAGCATACAAGATCTATCTATCTATCTATCTATCTATCTATCTATCTATCTATCTATCTTTCTATCTATCTACCTACCTATATATGTTTGTCTTTCTATCTATAACATGCATATACATACACATATACTGGGTATACTTTTGTTTTTTCTATTCAGTGATTTTTTAATCATGTCCAACTTTTTGTTATCTTGTATGATGTTTTCTTGGCAAATGTGTGAGTAGTTTGTCATTTCCTTGTCTAGATCATTTAACAGATTAGAGACTGAGGCAAACAGGTTTAAGTGGCTTGCCCACAGTTATACATGAAGTAAATATCCAATTGCCAGATTTGAACTCATGAAGATAAGTAGTCCTGTGCCTCCTGTATTAATAGCTTAAAACTACACTAAGACTTTTGAGATATGCAGTTGTCCCCTGCTACATAATAGTTCACTTATTGCCGCTTCACTGTATTACTGTATTGTGAGTTTTAAAGATATATATATAAAATTCTGTACTGCAGAATTTTTGCTATATCGTGGGATTTTATGGATGCATACAATGGAAATTCAGTATGCCAATACTGCTTGCTCAAGTTTGCCAATGTGAGACTGTACATGACACATTATTGGCGGATATAATGAAAGGCGAATAACCACAGCACTGTGTTCTGGGCACTGATTGACTCAGTGACTGTAGCATCATTCTATTTGCTCACCTGCACTGTGCCCATACATTTAGCATCTCTCATTGTCCATTTCACATTGACATCTGATAACTATGTATAGTATTGCTCTCATTATATTTTTGTGGCATTTTCATAAAATTTTGAATTTATTTCAAGCCTTATGCCACCCAGATGTTCTGCACGTTCTAAGGCTCCTGGCAATGAACTCAAGCACCAAATTATGTATGTTTAAGAGTATATAAAGTGTTTAACAGCATATGAAGTGTTTATAAAAATGTGGGAAAGTCATATAGGTGAGTGGGGTAGGTTTATAAAGCCTTAAAATATATATAAGTAAAAAAATAAATATAATGCTGATACTTCACAAATTTTCAATTATCTTGGGAGTCTCTGAAATATAACTTCTGTGATAGGTGAGAGATCACTATATATACACACTTATATATGTTTTCCATATATATGCTCCCTTAGATTTTTCTACAATCACATTTAAAACTTATAAATTGAAATAATTAGAAATATATCTATAATTTTCTTTCCTTGCTTTAATCTCCTCTGTTTTTTGTTATTAAGAATATACTTTTCATAAAAGCCATTGTAGAGTTTTTTCTTCCTAAATTTTGGAGACTAATTCATGTGATAAGTTTTCATTATTTTTTATTTGACAGAATTAATCCATAAATCCATCAGGACTAAAACTTTCTCTTCACTTTGCTTTCTTTTATAAATCATTCAATATAATTATTGTTAAATAAGAATATTAAAAACTTTCATTCCATGTCCTATTTCATTAGATTATTTTACATTTTGTATATTTCCTATAAATCATCAAGTCTCTGGCAAAAGATTTTGCAGAACATGGTCTAATCATTATTTTTTTCTTCTCTATTCTATATTTGTTGAGAATTCATCTTATTCCCATTATATTTTAGTAATTTGAATATCTTCCTTTTTTATTAGTTTTATGAATCATGTAGTCTTTTCCCTTACCCCCAATGTATCTGTTTTCTCCCTAATACTCAAGAAGTTCCCTTTTAATGTGATTTTGAATGTCCTTTATTGTCAATTGTCAATTATTTATCTATTCTATGAATTAATTTTACTTGTTAAAATGGGCTCCTATACAGTTTGTGTAATTTAAATATGTAAAAAATTGATAAGTAATATCATTACCATCATTTTTACTCAATAAAGATTTTAATGTATTTTAATTTTTTTCATTTGGAATGAAATAAGAAATATATGGATTAAGCATTAAGATAAGGAATTTTAAGAAGGTGTCTCTAGGAATGCAGACAAGACAGAGTTCTGTGCATGAGATAAGAACTTGGAAGGAGGGAAGCAGGCAAAATTCTGGCAGATGGTCACAGTCTTCTGGGAATTACTCTCTGGCTTCTGGTGAAGACAGACAACTCAGACCTTGCTCTCTGGTAGTAATAGGGAAGAGAGAACACTAAACCATCCTCAGAGAGTTTTCTACTTTCTTGCTTGTGGGAATTCATCTTGAAGAAGCTGTCAGATATGCTGTGTTGAAGAACTGCTTTTGAAGGAAGAAAGACTGAAGACCTGTTTGCCTGACCTCTGGGAGACATCTCAGAGTTACACTCTGGTTACTTAGCCTGTCATATTGGGCTTACTGACACTATTTACTTGGAGACACTGGTAACAAAATTAAGTTATTTTAATAAGGGTTACAGATTAGATTTAGTCAGATCCCATATTATTTGGGTTTTAGATAGTGATAAGAAGTTCAGAATAGCTTCAAGAAACAGAAGACTTTGCCTTGAGGCAAACATAGAAGAGTGGTGGAGAAATTAGTTACCTTAGATTTAGGCATCCTATTTACTAATCCTTACCAATGCATTGTTATACATTATAATAAATAGATTTTATATAAATATTTAATCTCCAAGCAGTTACATACTGACCTAGTGAAGGGAAGTCACTCCTGGCTTTCCTTCAAGGAGGAGAGCTGAAAGATACTTTGTAATCATCAAGCAAAATATTTTAACACAGCATCCTCCTCCAAACATCATTTATAATCCTAATATTTCATAAGTTAGTATAATAATTTATAATTTTATTTTTCTGTTCACTTTATCAATTTTAATTTTATTTTTTGTTATTTTTAAGGAAGTTTTAGGAGAAACTATAACTTTTTCATTAAGTCTCAACAATATGCTCTACATGTTTCTATTTGATTACATTTATTTGGATTTTTAAATCTGTCAGGAATATTAAATCTATCTCTCTCTATATTGCATCATCTCTTATGTTCCATTAATCTTTTATGAACTGTATGTGTTTGTATGTATATATTATTCAGTCATTAAGTTAGGTCTGATTATTTGTCAGACCATATGAAATCTTCCTAAGAAAGGTACTGGAATGAATTGCTGTTTCCATCTCTAGTGAACTAGGCAGAGTTTAGGTGAGTTGCTCAGTATCATACAACAAGGAAGAATATGGGTTTGGATTCAAACTCAGATCTTCCTGATTCAGGCCCAGTGGTATACCAACTAAGCTACCTAACCACCTCATATGTAGAATTGATATAATTTCACTATTTTTAAAAATCCCAATATTGTTTATAACCCTTGAGAACACCATTTCCCCAAATAATCTCCAGTGGGAAAGGGAGAGAGAATTCATCAGTTTCACAGTGAGCCCTCTGTCAGGCTTATATTAAGGCTTGCCACCAGCCTATGAGTTTGAATCATTTAAAGGAAATCACTCGAAAGGTCACTGGGCAACATTAGTCAAAACAAATTCTTTGTTCCCTCTTCCTCCCTTCCTTCAAAGAGGTAGGAATAGTCAATATTCACTGCTTCTTTAAATTTTGGTTGGGGAGCAGAGATATTTTCAGTCTTTGAGGATTTCATGAATATACCTTAACTTGCAAACCTGAGAGCTTTTCCCCTGCATGTTAGTTTGAGTTTATGCAGTTATTGGGGTAGTGATGTTGAGTGGAAGCTTTAAGTATTAAAGTTCTCCAACATAAATTAATAATATTTTAAACTTTGTCCAAAATGGTTTGTTTTACTATGCAATATATTACAATTATTTTCTATTTAATATATAATTTTCCCCAGACCTTTATAAACAGTGGCAACTATTAATTTTGCATCATTTCTTGTGCTTTAAAGTTGCTTTTTTCCCATCTTTAAAGAGAACTGTTTTACATGTCAAAATTCCAGTTATCTTAACTTTTTCTATTTTATTCAAATCTAGAATTAAATTTCTGTAGTCATCATAGCTAAATATTTATTTCTCATTATTTTTACTTTTCTGATTTGAAAATTATATTATCAGAATATATACTAGATGTTGCAATGACTTTTCAAGATATCATAAACATAACTTTAGGAGATATGCTGTTAAAATAGGCCCATCACAGCTTGACTTTTTGGTAACATTTGCCAGTTTTTACTGTAGTAAAACAAATGTATTAGCAAAAAAAAATGCTACAGAAAATTTTGCCATTTGGGCTCTTTCTACTGACAACAGAAGGTAAAGAATGGAAGTGAATTTCCTCTGAATTTGCCATTGCTCCTTTTGACATTAGCTAATTGCATTACTGGTTTTTGCTGCACATTGAACACAAAGGGATTCTGAGCAACATATGATCCACTTTGATGTATAATACACTGCCATCCCCCATGGTTTTTTCCTCACTGATAAAGTCAGTGTGATCCTTTCTTCCCTGCCAGAACCAGTGACTGCTTTTTTGTCTGACTCCAAATGCATTTGATGGCACTAAAAGCTTACAATAGTCATTGCCACTAGTACTCAGTGACAGGTTTGAGAAAGTAGGTCAGAGCCATATATAAATGACCCCATTTATTAGTTCTTTCCAAAATAAAGTGAACCAGTTTCATGTTGCTATTTTAGAAAGAACTTAGAGTTGATTTATAATTTCATTTAAATGAGCAATTTCATTCTATAATTTGATCAGTTTATGACAGAACTTTTCACCTTATCTACAAATCCAATGTTTTTTTTAAATAGACATTTATGTAACATTTTAATGGTATAAACAGTAAAAAAATATATTAAAGAAATATTAAATGTGCCAAAAAGAAAAATAGCATTGTGATGGGTGTTTATTTTATTTTTATTGATTTTTTTATTTTTTTAAAGATTACATGTAAATAGTTTTTTTTTAATGTTCATTGTCTGATATTTTGCAATCCTTGTTCTCTGTCTCCTCCTACCCAAGAAGGCAGGGAATATGATATAAGTTGTACACATACTAACATGTATAATGCATATTTCAATGTTCATCATGTGAATGAAGACATATATTGCTTACAATAGGAAAAATTAATGGAGTAAATAAAGAATGATCCATTTCAATTTACATTGGGACTGTTCCTT
Source organism: Monodelphis domestica (assembly GCF_027887165.1). Classification (NCBI taxonomy): domain Eukaryota; kingdom Metazoa; phylum Chordata; class Mammalia; order Didelphimorphia; family Didelphidae; genus Monodelphis; species Monodelphis domestica. Next base: position 251,837,161 of record NC_077229.1, read on the forward strand.
TTATGGTGGTAGATATCTATTTTTTGTCATGAATCTTTTGGAATTGTCCTGAATCCTTGTTTTGTTGATAATAATTAAGTAATTCACAGTTGATCACCATGTCTTACTATTGTTATTGTTTAAAACTTTCTCCTTGCTTTGCTCATTTCACTTTAAATCATTTCATATGTCTTTCCATATATTTTCAAAAGAAATAAAAATTAATAAAATAAACCAGGGAAATATTCTTATATTACCTGGCACAGAGTAGGCTACCAACTTTTTAATGGAATACTCAATAGGAAGATCAGGCTTCAGTGTTAATTAATCTTATGTTAAAGTCCCATTTCTTATGCAGAATGTCAATATATCCCTGGGTCCAAATATTATGTGTTTGACTTATAACAGATCCTTACTAAAGGTCTTGATTCATTGACTAAACATGAAATAAAAGAATGAGCAACAGCACATGGACTTAATATATTACTTTGTTGTCTCTTTGTGAAAGAATTAACTAGAATAAATATGCTTCAATGCATGAAACTAACATAGCATGGTAATAAATTAACTGGCAGTACTTTATAAAAAATCCATACATTGGTCTGTTTATGTAACTATAGATTGATAGAAAAGTCCACAGATATTTTTGTTTTTAATTACTTGATTAGTTATCTGTATAATAGGACTGGAATTTTCTAGATGAAGATGAGTCAATCTTTCTCATATTTTACTAAGGAAAAAATGTTCTTAAGACGTGGAAATTAGAAGATAAATTTTTCTTACCATCTATATCTATTACCTGATAATGTAAACTTTGTAATATCAATTTAGTGTTTTTTAATTATTTTTTAGTTTTCAATTTAGACATTTTAAACTTTTTAGTTAAGTCCTCTTCCCAAGGTCAATTTGATTGCTGACATTCCTCAGTTAATAAGAAAGAATTTAAGATTTAAATAATTTAAAATCTATTTTTTCATCTTACTAATGGATATTATAAAATTAACCCTGTAATTAGTCTGTTTTTGTTGGAGCAGTCTTTCAGAAGGCAGTCATAAAAGTTGTGAATATTTATATCATATTGTTTATTTTGAACTCATAATATTTTCAATTTAGGAATACATTTAGAAACCATCAGCCACATTCATGTATGAGCTACTATACATTGGCATATATTTTTGTTATTTTGCCCTTTTATCCTCAAGCTATAAGGGTAGCTGTAGTATATATATATACAAATATAATAAAATATGCATAAATATAAAAATATATACACACAATATTAACTGTATTTATATTATGTACGACAGCATATGTACTTGTATATGCCCAAACATTTAGACATGCACTGATTATATTTGTGTATACATTATATAAACACATGTACATGTGTGTGTGTGTCTGTAGGACAAATTTATGGAAACTTTGCTTGTCACATTTTGCCCTCTCCATGTTCTTTTTTTTCCTCAATGAATTGGTTACTTTATACTCTCTCAAAATTATTTTCTAGTTTTATTTATAAGGGAAAAGTTGAAATCATTCTATTCAGTCTTCACTGATGATCATTATATATATATATATATATACATATATATGTAATATTTAGTGCCATGCAGTTGTGAAATGAATACCTTGCTTGACAAATTAGGAATCATTGATCTTATCTTCCCTCTTACTTTTAAGTTTTGTTTTATTCAGGCATATTGTGTGTGTGTGTATATGTGTGTGTGTGTGTATATAATATTTCAAAATTAATTTGTTCTCACATCTCAAATGCTGTACTTCCCTAAATATATTTTAGTCTGATATGTTTTATCTCACTTATTATGCCTAAAAATTAGCTGACCACAATCTTATATAGAAAAAGTTTGTAAACTATATATCTTCCCTGTTTTTTTTTTCTCTCTCTCTTTCTTGAGTTGCTGGGTCCTGATCAAGCACAGAACTGATTTTTTAAGATCTGAAAATTTGCATATTAAAGCACTATATAACCTTTTCTATGAATGTCTGAAAAAACTTCACTGTCTTTTTAAAGCACAGCATGTGAATGAGAGATTGAATAGTGTTGGCTTGGTAAGCTTCAGTATCTCAGTCCTCAAATTTCAAAATCACATGCCACAGTGCTTTGGAAGATTCTACAAAGAGATTTTTGATATTGGATCTTTTATCTTCTTAAGAATTACCCAGAAGTGAGAGTATGTGTATTTAACCAAAGATTCCTCTCTTTGAGCAATGATTCATTTTAGTTTGCTTTTTAAACTGTGTAAATGTTTCCATTTTTATAGGAAACGTGCTGCTTCCAGTTGAGTGTTTATTGATATAAGTGATAATTGTGTAAATGTTCATCCAATAACCTTTCAAGCTGGCTTAGAGAGATGTTAGCATACAGAGATGTTAAAACTTTCCTCATTCATCCTTCCACTTATTTAGCAAATGTTTTTTGTGTGTCTACGATGAATAAAGCATTACCTAGAGCTCTGGGGATGTAAAGGTGAATTATGACAACATTTTGTGTCCTCAAAGTACTTAAAATAACTAGGATTCTGATAATATCCTGTTGGAAGCTTAGAAAAGGGATCATGGGTTAGAGAGTTTAAAGAAACTTTGTGGAGGAAGGAAGGAGAATGCATTTGATGTGTCTTAAACAATAAGTAGACTTTTTACATGTTGACTTGAAGAAGAAAGTATCTAAGGTAGATGGAATAAAATAATCAAGATTTAGAAAAAAAGGAATTATTTCATATGTTCATCCTACAAGGAGAGTTCCATATACTAAGAACAACAGAAACAAAAACAGTCCAACTATCTTGCACTTAACACTTCAATCAATAAATAAATATTTATTCAGATTTTACTAAGTATTAAGAACCATACTAAAGAAAAAAATACTTCCAGCCCTCAAGGAGTTGGCACTGTCAATGTGGAAAACAATATGTATTTAAATATATATTTTCAAAATATTTTAATAGATAAAACTCATCATTCAAAATGACTATAATAGTTGGCAAGACTAGAAAGGACCTCTTACTAAAAAGAATGTTTGCAAGCTGTGTGATCGACACTGGGTGAGTCACTTAACCTCCATTGACTGGTCTTTACCATTCTTCTGATTTGGAACAAATATCCAGTATTGATTCTAAGTCAGAAGGTAAGGGTTTATAAATAATATTTGATTTGATAGTTTAAGGAAGACAAAAGATTCATTACATATATGAGGAACAATGAGTAGCAAATCGATAAAATGGTTATGATATGTGAATTTTTTATCTTTTTCCTAAAATTTTGAGAGATGCAATATGGGTAGTGAATAGAGAGATGATCATGAATTCAGGAAGACCTTGGATCAAGTCTTGCTTCTGAAACTTTCTTTGTGATGCTGGTTTATAGAAAGATATGCCCAACTACATTCATGAAGATAATTTTTCTATTTTGGAATTTTCTATATCAATGAAATCCTAAATATCCCCCTATTTTTTCATGAGCTAAAGTACGATCTATAGTTAGCATTTTTTTGGAATTAGGAAAAGGTAAAAATCAAACATGAAGTCATATACTTTTCACATTCTTAGTACTTGTTACCAAAGAAGAGAAGTGTAGTTAATATAGAAATCTAACGGTATCACCCTTTCTCTTTTGATCATTAAAAGTTGTATTCCATAAGAAACTGTATCTAGTCTTTTAAAAATACCAAAAACAAAAAGAAAGTGAAGAGAGTAGAGAAAATGAAGTCTAGAGACAATAGCTTAGAAATGAGGAAGGCCCTGAAAACTTTTGCTTAGCATTGAAATGACAAATGACCCTTTATGAAGAGTTTCAAATGTAGGATACATTTTCATATATCTGGGGCAATTTTAAGTTAGTTCTATCTGAAATCTCTGTTTTAAAGTAAACAAGTCTTCTGAGCCTTTGAATCTTTTGAAAATAGGTGTTTGTGTTTTCAAAGAATCAATTACTGTTCACTTGATCTATGGAAAAACCAGGCAGAAGCTGGAAAGTAATGGTGACCAAACTCTTTGCCACTTTTGTCTCAGCTAATTTCATTCTGTACTAAATTAGTATGTGAGTAAGGGGACAAATAGAAAGAACTTATTTAGAAGGGCGCAGAGTAGCATTTTTTGATAGTTAACTTTTTATAATCTGCACCCTTCTCCATTTCTTTTAACATTCCTAAGAAGTTTTAAGAGAATGCTTAATTTAGTGCTACATAGGATATATTTTTCCTAGGTCTTTTGAAGTTGGGATATCCAAGAATATTCATGTCATTAGTCTAATGAGTCTTAGTGATAAAACGGATGTGTTTTATTGAATAGTAAGAGATGAGGAAAGAGTGTGATCTGTCATTTAGGTCTCTGAATACATAAATACTTAATTTATAATATAATCTTATTCATCATGCATTATTGAATCTAGAATAACTTTTAATTCCCTACTATTGAAGATGCTAAAAAAATGGAGGGGAACTTTGGAAAAAAAACATTCTGGTACTGTGGTCTTTCATCATTTTACCACTGGACTAAATGAAGTAAAAACATGAGATTTGGTAGGTGGGAATGTTTGGAAAAATAATTAGCAAAAAATCTCTCAAAAGCCTTTGATCTTCCTCTTCCCTTGGGTGGTCCTGTATAATCATTCAAAATGGTGAAGTTCTCTCTTGAAAAAAGAACCTCACAAAATTATTCAAATTATGGGATTCCAATCTCCAGGTCTATTTCAAGAATATTTGTGAAATAGCCTTAGCTATGAAGGGCTTGCATATCCAAAAGTTATCTAGCATTTGAAAGATGTCACATTGGAAAAACAGTTTATTCCTTTCCATCAGTATAAGGGTGAAGTTCACAAGTGTACTCAGGGTAAGCCTTATTAGGGTAAGGATATAGTGTTCTTGGCCAGAGTCCTAAGTTCTTGATGCAGATGCAGAGAGTAATACAGAATGTAAGAGTTTCTATGTGGATTTTCTTGCTATTGAGTGTATCCAGGTTAACAACTCTCCCAATATGCAAAAACATAATTATAAGGCTCATGGTCAAGACAATGTACACATGAGTTGCCCTTGCTGTATTGAAGTAAGAATCACATGTGTAAGAGAGGCCTTAAAAAGTCATGGAGAGAGAACAGCTAACTGGCTAAGTGGATTGAGAGCCAGATGTATAGATAGAAAGTCCTGAATTCCAATCTGACTTCAGACACATACTAGCTGTGTGACCCTGGACAAGTCGCCTAGTCACCATTGTCTAGCCATTACCACTCTTCTACCTTGGAACCAATATACAATATTGATTCTAGTGCTATGGCTTTAAAAAAAGAGAAAAATATCCCAAAAGAAACTGAAGGAACAAAACCTTAGAGTATAGGTATAAAGGTGACATTAGTGAGTAAATAAAACTGAAATGAAAATATTTTTACCAAAAAAAAGCAAAATTTCTTTTATACATTAAAAGATTAGCTCAACTTTTATCCTATAATATTTGAGTTAGATGAAAATCATCTAATTCAATCGAGTTCATTCAGAAAGACTAATCTTCATGAGTTCAGTCATAGCCTCAGACATTGACAACTTGTCTGATACTGGGCAAATAATTTAACCATGTTTACTTCAGTTCCTCATCTATAAAATGAGCTAGAGAAGACAATGACAAACCATTTTAGTGTACTTGCCATCAAAACCCTAAATAAGGTCATGAAAAGTTGAACATTCATGAAAAAACAACTGAAGAATAAAAATGTAGTGGGTTCTTTCAAAAAGGCAAATCATGGAAATTAAAAAACATGTCAAAAATTATATTTTCTTCCCTCACCAAAACATAAAGTGGTCTCATTATCAAAGTCTAAAGATGGAAATGTTGCAGTTTCCATTTTAAAAATATAATTATATATATATTAAGATAATAATAATAAAATTATTTCCAGGATACCACAGGAATTTCATCTGTAGAAAATAAAAAAAATTATATTTCTTGACAGAAACTGTGCAATAAAATTTTAAATTAAAAATTTTATTTGATAATTTTATTTTTGTTTTTCTGTATATTTCACATTGAATATATTTATGACTTTCAATTATCCTTAAAATGCTGTAGTCTATAAAATTCTGTGACATCTAAAAATATGAAATTGACCATATACTAAACATGAGGTTTTTAAATATCTCCTTATAAGGTAAGTTGTTTACAACAGAAGATATTCTATTATTTTTACCACAGCTGTACAAATAGTACTATGCTTCTTAAATAATTTCATGTCTTTACTTTTTTCATAGCCATTGTATTAATAAAGGTTAAATTAGATGCTGATGTCCACAAAAGAGGATAAAAAAGGTAAAACAACTCTCACGATAGTTATAATCATAATACATGTCTCTAAAGTAAACCCACATTAATACAACTCAATGTGGCAATTAAGATAGAAAAAGGCAGTACTAAGCTGCGAAGCCTATCAGATTCCTTGGGGAGAAAAAAACATTGACATGACTTGAAATATGGCCAAGGGGTTTTTGTTAGCCTCCAATTAGCTGCGAAGTTATTCTATTAAAATGCATAGGAAATAGCAGTCTACATGACTCTGAACCTTTCTTTATTTAAATCCAAATTTCAGATGTCTCTGTCATTATAGCCTATATCCCAAAAGATAGCATTGACTTTTAATTACTCTATATAGTTATTGCTGCCAATTGATAAGATAGAAGGACAGTAGGCTCTTGAGCATATCTCACAGAACCTCTAGGGCTCAGCTCTCAATGAAAAGCAAACAACAGAACAAAGGAAAGATTCTAAGAACATTCTACAATGAAATAAAGGTCAAATGGTCATCTTGGCTTAACCTCGCATTTTGTGTCTGTCATGAAATCTATGGCATAAGTTCTAGAAACCAGACACAAGAATAAGGGGAATTTTATGAGAAAGTTAATTGGGAAGTACAAAAATAGGCTGGTGGTTTCTACTTGTTCTTCCCCTCCCGAACAAATATTCCTACTTACTTTAATGAATATTCCTCAATTACATATTTCTTCTTAAAACATGTTTGTGCATAAAATTCCCTATAATTGAAAAAAAACACATGTGTTAGATGAATATTAACTTAATCTTTACCATATTATATCATTTATTCTGACAGTTGTGTTATATATTTAGGACATGGAGATTCTTCAATTACTTAAATTAAAAAGCAATTCTTTATTCCTTTTTGTTTTAATTCAACAGGGGACCTAAAGGTTGTCTTACCATAGAGATTTGTAGGGATTAACCAGCCCACAGTGACAGGAAGTAGAAAAAATAGAAATGGGAAGGAAAAACCATAGAGTCGTGAGGAAGAACCATAGAGGCAGGATGTAAGGTAGGAAAAAGTTATAAAAGGAGTCAGTTGCTGACAGTTGGGGGTCAGTTGCTGACAGGGCTGGCAGTTGTGGGGAAGTTGTCTGCTGGGTATAAGTTGGTCATTGGAGGTTGGTTGATGGTGGTGTTTGTTGTTGATTAGTTGGTGGTTGTTAGTTATAAGTAGATATAGGAAGTTTAAGGTGGTAATTTTAGGTAGCTATAGGATAACTAGTATAGACATTAGGAAATTTCTTTCTCTTCCTCTTCTATATTTCTCTCCTTTACTATATTCATTTTACTATATTCCTCTATGTCTCTATTTAAATTAAATTAAATTGTTAATTGTTAAATGCTGCTGGATGTTTTCTTTTCTCTGGTTTAATGGGATAATATTAATTTACAACTCTACTATATTCTCATTAAAACTTAAATTATTAGAAGTTGCTCTCTTATTTTGTCAAAACCCCTACTTTGACCCCTACATTTAATTGGTGACCCTGATATGAATTTGACTAATACTTTTAATCTTCTGATCATTTTCTTTATTTTTATTGAAATTATCCTTATGTAAAGTGGCTAGCAGTTAATTGTTACAGCTGTTGATTCTTTATGTTAAACAGTGTGGTCTACTAACAGAAAATAGAACTGCAAACAAAATTAACAATTAGGTTAACTATGATTCTGAGTAGTAGAATTCAAATTGTGATGCTGTTTCTTATCTATCTATAATTGCTTATTATCCAACAGAATATTACACAGTTTCTTTAGAACTGTTCCTAGCTGTGCTTATAGTGATAGGAGACTTAGCATTTTGCCTTTTCCTGAACCGAAAGCTCATCTTGAAGAAAAACTAGAAATATTTCAAGTGACCTTTAGAAGCTAGAGGAGAGTTTAGAAGATCTCAAGACTTATATTAAAAGCATTGAGAAAAGCTTGAGAAATCCCCAAAGAGGAGATATTTATCTCTCAACAATCCCTCATCATTAGAGGTGACACAGTCTCTGTCCAGTCCTGCTCCATGCAATTCTGCTCATACCGTAACCTCTTCAACTTCTCCTTGTCCTGTTCTAACTATCTCTAAAACTATCCAAAATCCTCCCACTGAACCTATTTCCCTGCCTATATTCATTACCTCTTCTATGGCAATTCAAACAAACAACAAAAAGTAAAAAGAGATAAGCAAATAAGAGGCACAAACCAAAAAGAATTCCGTTAGATGCCTATTCCCCTTAAAAGAAGGACCCACCTTTAATGAGAGTAGAGATGTAACTTTGCTAAGGCATCATAAAACATTCACCCCAAAAGATATTGAAAGATTCAATCAAAATATCCCTTCTTTTGAGGAGGATCCAATTGTGAACATTAAAAAGCTAGAGAGTATCTTTTGCACATATACTGCTATGTGGATTGATATTAAAAATTTGCTAAAATATTTTGACAGAGAGAAAAATAAAATCAACTCTCTTGTCAATCTGGTTCAGGGAAAGAGAGCAGTTCATTGGCTTCTGCAAGACCCAAAATGGAATCCAAACAATGAACAAGATTACACAAAACTATGCCAAGCTAGAGAGGCATTATTAATGACCATGAGAACTTGCTCTTATAGGACTGGGGAATGGATGAAATTTGAAAATCTTACACAAAACCCCAATGAAAATCTGTCCCAATTGATGGATAGACTTATTGATCTGGGAGGTAGATATGTAGACCTAGATCTTGCCATAGAAAGGGATGTCAGACAACTAAGTAGACAGATTGTGAAAAACTGTTGTAAGGTGGTCAAAGATTATTTTAAGGTCAATTGTACAAATTGGGCTAATATGGATTTTGAAGAATTGAGTACAGGAGAAATTTATGTATTTAATGACCATGAAAAGAAATATAAGGAGAAAAGTAACTTAATAGTTTATTATTTTTAATTAATTTATTATTATTATTATAAATTAAGGAGAGAAATTAAAAGTTTAAATGAAAAAATTTGGAAAAGAAAATTGAGGAGAAGTCATAGCCTTGTTGCAATGTAAGTTCCAAGACCTGGTTCTGTCATTCCAAGTATCTCTATTGTATCAATTCTAAAATCAATCATGACTCAAAAAACTTCCTGTTCTATGCTTAAGCATAGGTCAAAGCCCTTTCCATTGTTTAGAAAAAGGTTTCTGTCCTAAAGTAGTCGTAAGTAGGGAGGAGAAGTATCCTCCCATACCAAGGAATTTCACATTCCAATAGAGTTCTTACTATCAGTAGGAAATTTTTCAAGTAGGAAATTTCCCCAATGGGGGAATTTCCAACATTCATAAGTCTAAGAAATTTTAAGGTTTACAGGAAGAATACACAAATCAAGCACCAATGTGTTACTTCTGTTGAAAAAGGAATCATATAATTTTAAACTGTAGAAATTAGAACCAGGTACTCAATAACATAAATTTTAGAAAAAAAATGGGAACTCTAGGAATAATTACTTTAGAAATAATAAGAATTATAGAAATAATAAGAATACAAATGATTTAGATATACTAATCAAAATGAGGCAAATGATAGTTTACAACAGATGGGGATCCTCCTCAGGGTGGAAATTCCCCTCAGTGAGAGGAACCTCAGAGAAATGATCAAGGACCTTTATGAAGGTCAGAGAGGGGAGAAATGACTCTGGAATAAGATAATAAAACCTTTGATGTCCTAGACACTTATATCTTAACCCTGGTTATCCCAGTCTATTCTCCCCCTCCATAGTAATGAACCTCACGAAACCTTGAAAATTGGGAACACTTATTATGATTGCTTTTTAGACCCTGGAGCTTTCAGATCAGTGATGATGAATAAATGATATTCCAAGTGCAGTTCTATTGGCTTTCTAAATATAGTAGCTATATCCAGGGCACCTCTTTAGGTCACAAAGCTACCCCTCAAATGATGTCTGTGGGACATCTATACTAGAATATTCTTTCCTTCTATTGTCTACCTCCCCTATAAATTTATTAGGGAGAAACCTTCTATTTAACCTAAGAGGCACAATTTCATTCTCTCAGCATGATGTTATAATGCTAGAATTGTCTGAGTAATTTTAAGTCTGCTCCCTGTTCTTCTTTTAGGCAGTCAGGAGGTGGAAAACCCTCCTACCTTTGAAATACCAGCTGATATACCTGAATCTCTATGAGCCACATCTTCTTTCAATGTAGATCTATTCAAATCAGCTTTTACTGTCCAAACCAAAACCAAAGGTGACTCACCTCCTTCTATTCCTCATTATCTCTATCAAAAGAGACAACTGAGGGATTTACCCCAGTGATAAACCCTTTATTTGAACAAAAATAATAGTTCCATTCAAATCTGAATATAATACACCTATCTTGCCTGTTAGCCAAAATTAGATATAAGTGGAATGTCTGTCTATCAATTTGTACAAGATTTAAGGACTGTAAACAATCATGTCATCAAAAGATATCCTGTGGTTCCAAGTCCATCCACAATTATCTCCTCTATTCATAGCATGCATTCATATTTTACAGTAGATTTGTGTTTAGCATTTTTCTCAATTCATGAATTTCTCAATTCATGAAGATTCCAGAACAGTATTTGCCTTCACCTGGAAATGTTCTCAAGGGACATGGTATCATTTGCCCAAAGGTTACACGTTAAGTCCCACTTTATTTTCACAGATTTTAACACACAATTTAGAAAACATTAAGTTTGAGGAGAGCCGTTTGATAGACTTTGTAGTGATTTGCTCTTGGCCTCATCAAATGCCACAGTAGCTTCAAGAGCACCATAATGTCTTAGAGTCATAGTTGCAACAGCTTTATTAGTAACTAAATCTCCTGATTTAGTGTTAGGATGACCACTAACAATTATGTATCCACATAAAATTAAAGCATTGTTGCTAAGGCATAGAACACAGTCATTTTCTGAACAAAGGCTCACAAGATACAAAGTAACCTAGTTAGGCAATGAAAATATCACCTTAAAAATCTGCACAACACTTAATCCTGCCACCTTCCTTCCAGATTTAACAGTTACAGGAGGACAATTACATAATTGTGAATCTTTAGTATCCATGACTGAAAGACCTTGAGATAGTCTCCTGGACACTCCTTTGTGCAACCCAGATCTACTTTTATTTACTAATGATTCTTCTTTCATGAAGGATAGCATACACTACACTGGAGCTGCTGTAGTCACAGAATTTGCCACTTTGTGGTCAACTTCATTGCCCTCAAATATGTGTTCAAGGTACAGAACTACCAAACTCATAGTTTTAAAGCATGCTTGTATAATTGCAAAATATAAGAAAGCAACAATTTACAGGGATTACAGATATGCATTTGGAATATGTCATTCAGTGGGTATTCCTTGGCTTCAAAGGGGATTTCTAACTTCAGCTTGGAAAAGTATTGCAAATGAAGATATCATTAATGAATTCCTTTCTGCTCCCCCACTATCTGAAGTCCTAGCTGTTGTACATTGATTTGCCCATACTGGTGGAACTGACTCTGTCTCTAGAAGAACCATCAGGCAGACACTGTTGCAAAACTTTCTCCCTTACAAGGGTATAAACTAATTCTAACCTTGGCAATTAGTAACAATTCAATTTTATCCCTTTCTTATAATGAATAGGAAGTGCAAAAATGGAAACAAAAATTCAAAGCAAAACAAATTAATGGAGTATGGATGTCATCTGAAAGAAAACTCCTATTCCCTACAAGTTTTTATCACTAAATGTGTCAATCTATTTATAAAAATGGTCATTTTGGAACCCAAGGAATTGTAGACTCTGCTAAAAGCGTATGGATAGCCCCTAGCCCACAGCCTCTAAAGTGTGTGTATCCTGTTCCACCTCAAGCATATAACCAATGTGCGTTTTGTGGAAAAGCTTTGATGGGCATCTTTTGGCTTATACAACCTTTTGAGCATCTACTAATCAATTTTATTATAATGTCAAAGGCTGTACATTATTAATTTTATCTAGTCATAGCAGACCAGCTGACCAAATGGCCTGAAGCATTTACTACTGCTTGAGCCAGAGAGACTTTTTGTGCTCTTAAAGGAAATTATACCTCTTTTTGGCCTGCCAGCACCTATTGATTCAGACAGGGGAACTCATTTTACTGATTTTGTTTTATCTCAATATTATTTCTGTTTGGGGATAACTCCTAAATTCCATGTACCATATTATCCCCAGTGCTCAGACCAAGTTGAATAAATGAATAGAGAACTTACAAGCATGATTGGAAAACTGTGCACTGAGACTCATTTAAAATGGCCTGAGGTTCTTCCTCTAGCCCTATTTTATCTTCAAAGTAAGCCCAGGGAAGGTCTATACATCTCACCAATTGAGATGCTTTTTGGATATCTGCCTATACAAGCTAAGCCTTTTTTACTTGAATACACATCATTGCTAAGGGGAGATACTTCTATTTCTTATTATAAGAGAACTTCAAAAATCTAGAGCTATAGTACAAGCAAGACCTATGGACTTTCTCCTTCATGATCTTTATCTAGGAGACAAAGTATATATAAAGAATTTCCAGCACACATGGGCAACTCAGTTAGCCTGGGAAGGTCTGTTTCAAGTACTGTTAAACACCCTAATAGTTATAAAAATTGGACAAAAGACCTCATGGATACATTTCTCCCACATAAAACTAGTACCTTCCATGAAAACTGATTGACTATATCCTATTACATACATTCAAGATAAAACTACAGAGACAACTGGATGTTATATTCACTGACATTGAACTCTGGAATTTTTATTTTTAGAATATGTGATTTTTCCTTGTACTTGAAGCACATGATACCATGGGCAGTGCTAAACAAATTTAAAGACTGCAATTCATTCCTATAAAGTGGAGAAAGGGAGAGGAATTGATGTTAAAAAAGGAATAAAAAGATGATAAACTTCCTGTCTTAGGCCTGAATTTTGGGCGTGGAGTATCTTGAAGTGGGACTACATTTTGGAGCTACAACTTGGGTCTTAATCCTGAATTTTCAGGTTGGATGATCTAAAAGACTTCACTTTGGTCTTCAGTCTTTGGCTTGAATCTTCAGTGTGAAGGACCTGGGACTGGGAACTTGAACTGCTTCTGATAAGGTTACCCTTGGATCTTCTCTCTTTGGATCTTCCTAATCCTGGTGAATGAAAAGATGACCTTCCTTTCCTGGCTTCTGGAGAGATTAATTCCAGAGAGGTGTTTCCTTCTTGGAGGAGGCCATGTAGGTAGAGCCCTTGATTAATTCAACACCAAATACGCCAGCTGAGGGGTTAACTATAACCCTGTTTGAGTTGAGCTGAGGGACCAGAGCAGCATTTAGGGTGATAAACTAGATTTATTATTCTACCCTCTCTTTCATTTCTTTACTTTCACTCTACCCTTTTTCTGGTAAATAAAAGCTGCGAAAAGCAATTTTGATTGAACAGTACTAATTTGTAAAATGGTAGACATATTCTCTTATATTTAGTCCAACCATAAATTTAGTCTCTACAAATGGGTAAGTGCATAATTTATATTATATTATAAAATTTGTTCTTTGTTTTAAATATGTATCTTGGCATGCATTCTGTTTAGAAATGGTTATTATTATTATACTTTATAGGACTATAGAGAAAATTTAAATGAGCAAATGATAAGTGTTATGTGTGGGTCAACACCTGTCTCAGGGGGTAATTGATTACATACTATTTTTATTTATTATCTGGTAAATTGTATTCAGTTTTTGGTAGTATCTGTTAGATTTAAATTGATATATCCAGGTTCTTATTTTCCATAGAATTTAATTTTTGGACTTCCGGGTAATCATGGCTGCAATCTAGAAGCCACATGCTTCCTCTCCCAGGCACAGAATGAAATAGACTACATAAAAGGAGCATAAAAATCACCTTTGGAGGAACAGAAGGACAACCCAGTACTCCCCAATACCCCACAGAGGAGAAGGTTCATGGGGTTTGAACATTTCCACACTATAATAAGAAGGAGGAAAAGCTTGCACAAAAATGTGAACTGAGCTGCCCTTACCCCTCCACCACCTCCCCCACCAAACCAGAGTGAGCTACTGGAGCTCTCACTGGGACAGTCAGTGAGTGGGGAAAATCTCTGTCTGGGGGGGCACTCCAGGGTCCTTGGGATCTGGGGACTACCAGGAAAAAATGTCTCAGGGCGGTTTCACGGGAGAACCCAGCACTGACCACAAGGGTCCATGGAACTGTACTTGGGGTGGTTGAGCTGAACATCTGGGCGGAGCTAAACACCATGGGAAGACCACCAGCTGATTATCTGGGGGGAGCTGAACACCTGGGCAGTTGGGCTGTGATCAGGGGCCCCGTGCTCTAAGAAACCTCAGAGGCTGGGAAGAACTAGTCTGAGGCAACCTAAATTAACAGAAAACCTGCCCATATCACCCAGACCCCAGACCAAAAAGGAAAGGGGAATAAAACCACCAAAGGGATGGCTCACATGGCCCAAAATCAAGCCTCCAGGAAGAAAGGGAAAAAGTTGACTATTGAAAATTTTTATGGTGGAAGTACCCAAGGAAAAGAAGAGAATGAGGAGGAAATTAAAAAAAAAATCAGAACATGCCTCCCAAAATGGAAACTATCAACAAACTCTGGAAGATCTCAAACTGGAACTTATCCAAAAGATGGAAACCTAGAAAGAAAAAAGGGAGAAAGAGATCAGCAGTCTGACAGATAAGACTACTCAATTGGGAAAAGAGCTCGAAGCATCCAATAGGAGGGCAGACAAAGCTGAAAAGCAAAACCAGTCCCTAACGACCAGAATTAAGCAACTCAAAGAAAGTGAGATCATAAAACAGCAAGAATCAATACAGCAAACTCAAAAAATTAATGAATTAGAAGAAAACATAAAATATCTCACTGAGAAGGTCACAGATTTGGAAAACAGGGAGAAGAAAAAACCTACCAATTATTGGTCTCCCCGAAAAAACAGAGGTAAACAATAAACTCGATATTATTCTACAGGAGATTATAAAAGAAAATTGCAAGCACATTCTGGAACAAGGGGGCAAAATAGAAATAGAAAGGGCTCATAGAACACCCTCTATACTAAATCCCCAAAAGACAACCCCTAGGAATGCAATTGCCAAATTCAAGAGCTTCCAAGAAAAGGAGAAAATCCTACAAGAAGCCAAGAAGAGGAGCTTCAGATATAAGGGGGATCCCATAAGGATCACACACTACATGGCGGATAACACACTAAGAGACCGCAAAGCATGGAACACAATATTTAGAAAGGCAAGAGAGCAGGGTCTCCAACCAAGAATCAACTACCCAGCAAAACTGACTATATACTTCCAGGGGAAAGTATGGGCATTCAACAAAATAGAAGATTTCCAAGCCTTTGCTAAGAAAAGACCAGAACTTAGTGGAAAATTTGATATCCAAGCACAGAAAGCAAGAGAAACATGAAAGGGTAAATATGAAAGAAAGGGAAAAGGTGATAAATCTTATCTTTTTCTTTAAGTCAAACTCTCTTCTATAAGGACTACATTTACATCAAATTATTTATATTAATATGTGGGGAAATGTTTTGTGTAACTCTTAAAAATTGTAACATCATAAGAGTAGTTAGAAGAAACATGCATAGGGAAAGATTGGGGCATTAAGAAGATTTGGGGAAAGAGGGGGAAAGAAAGGAAAAGGGGGGGAACCATCGATAACACTAAGATTTACTTCAAGAAATAGGGGGGGACTTAATAGAATAATATTTCCCATATAAAGATACACATGGGAAGGGGAGGGGAAGAATTCTCATATGAGAAGGACAGGAAGAGAGCGTGAAGTGGAATTACATAAACCTTACTCTCAGTGAAATCAAATCTGAGAGGGAAGAACATCTAGATCCAGTGGGATCCTGAATTCTATCTTATCCATTAGGGCAAGAAAGAAAGGAAAATTAAGGAGAGGGAGAGGGGAGGGAGTTTAAAAAGGGAGGGAAGGAGAGGGGGAAGGGGAAAGGAGCATAAAATGGGAGGGGCTAGAAAGGGAAGCATCTCAAGGGAGGGGACTAGGGGGACTGACCTAAAGTAAATCACTGTTTCAAAAGGAGAAAGCTAAAGAAGAAAGGTCAGAACTAGGGGAAGATATCAAAATGCCAGCGAATCCACAAATGACAGTCAAAACTTTGAACGTGAATGGGATGAACTCACCCATAAAACGTAGACAAATAGCAGATTGGATTAGAACCCAAAACCCTACCATTTGTTGTCTTCAAGAAACACATATGAGGTGGGTTGACACTCACAAGGTTAGAATTAAAGGTTGGAGTAAGACCTTTTGGGCCTCAACTGATAGAAAGAAGGCAGGAGTTGCAATCATGATATCTGATAACGCCAAAGCAAAAATAGACCTGATCAAAAGGGATAGTGAAGGTAATTATATTTTGTTAAAAGGGACTCTAGACAATGAGGAAATATGATTAATCAACATGTATGCACCAAATAATATAGCACCCAAATTTCTAATGGAGAAACTAGGAGAATTGAAGGAAGAAATAGACAATAAAACCATACTAGTGGGAGACTTAAACCAACCATTATCAAATTTAGATAAATCAAATAAAAAAAATAAATAAGAAAGAGGTAAAAGAAGTGAATGAAATCTTAGAAAAATTAGAATTAATAGACATATGGAGAAAAATAAATAGGGATAAAAAGGAATACACCTTCTTCTTAGCACCACATGGCACATTCACAAAGATTGACCATACATTAGGTCACAGAAACATGGCACACAAATGCAGAAAAGCAGAAATAATGAATGCAGCCTTCTTAGATCACAAGGCAATAAAAATAATGATTAGTAATGGTACATGGAAAACCAAATCTAAAACCAATTGGAAATTAAACAATATGATACTCCAAAACCGTTTAGTTAAAGAAGAAATCATAGAAACAATTAATAATTTCATTGAGGAAAATGACAATGGCGAGACATCCTTTCAAACCTTTTGGGATGCAGCCAAAGCGGTAATCAGAGGTAAATTCATATCCCTGAATGCTTATATTAACAAACAAGGGAGAGCAGAGATCAATCAATTGGAAATGCAAATGAAAAAAGTCGAAAGAGATCAAATTAAAACCCCCCAGCAGAAAACCAAACTAGAAATCCTAAAAATTAAGGGAGAAATTAATAAAATTGAAAGTGATAGAACTATTGATTTAATAAATAAGACAAGAAGCTGGTACTTTGAAAAAACAAACAAAATAGACAAAGTACTGGTCAATCTAATTAAAAAAAGGAAGGAAGAAAAGCAAATTAACAGCATTAAAGATGAAAAGGGGGACAGCACCTCCGATGAAGATGAAATTAAGGCAATCATTAGAAATTACTTTGCCCAATTATATGACAATAAATACACCAATTTAGGAGAAATGGATGAATATATACAAAAACACAAACTGCCTAGACTAACAGAAGAGGAAATAGAATTTTTAAATAATCCCATATCAGAAATTGAAATCCAACAAGTCATCAACGAACTTACTAAGAAAAAATCCCCAGGGCCTCATGGATTCACCAGTGAATTCTATCAAACATTCAGAGAACAATTAATCCCAATTACTATACAAACTATTTGACATAATAAGCAAAGAGGGAGTTCTACCAAACTCCTTTTACGACACAAATATGGTACTGATTCCAAAACCAGGCAAGTCAAAAACAGAGAAAGAAAACTATAGGCCAATCTCCCTAATGAATATAGATGCAAAAATCTTAAATAGGATACTAGCAAAAAGACTCCAGCAAGTGATCAGAAGGATCATTCACCATGATCAAGTAGGATTCATACAAGGGATGCAGGGCTGGTTCAACATTAGGAAAACCATCCACATAATTGACCACATCAACAACAAACTAGCAAGAACCACATGATTATCTTAATAGAAGCAGAAAGCCTTTGATAAAATACAACACCCATTCCTATTAAAAACACTAGAAAGCATAGGAATAGAAGGGTCATTCCTAAAAATAATAAACAGTATATATCTAAAACCAACAGCTAATATCATCTGCAATGGGGATAAACTAGATGCATTCCAAATAAGATCAGGAGTGAAACAAGGATGCCCATTATCACCTCTACTATTTGACATTGTACTAGAAACACTAGCAGTAGCAATTAGAGAAGATAAAGAAATTGAAGGCATCAGAATAGGCAAGGAGCAGACCAAGTTATCACTCTTTGCGGATGACATGATGGTCTACTTAAAGAATCCTAGAGATTCAACCAAAAAGCTAATTGAAATAATCAACAACTTTAGCAAAGTTGCAGGATACAAAATAAACCCACATAAATCATCAGCTTTTCTATATATCTCCAACACAGCTCAGCAGCAAGAACTAGAAAGAGAAATCCCATTCAAAATCACCTTAGACAAAATAAAATACCTAGGAATCTATCTCCCAAGACAAACACAGGAACTATATGAACACAACTACAAAACACTCGCCACACAACTAAAACTAGACTTGAACAATTGGAAAAACATTAACTGCTCATGGATAGGACTAGCCAATATAATAAAAATGACCATCCTACCCAAACTTATTTATCTATTTAGTGCCATACCCATTGAACTACCAAAATACTTCTTCACTGATTTAGAAAAAAACATAACAAAGTTCATTTGGAAGAACAAAAGATCAAGGATATCCAGGGAAATAATGAAAAAAAACACATATGATGGGGGCCTTGCAGTCCCAGACCTCAAACTATATTACAAAGCAGCAGTCATCAAAACAATTTTGTACTGGCTAAGAGACAGAAAGGAAGATCAGTGGAATAGACTGGGGGAAAGTGACCTCAGCAAGACAGTATACGATAAACCCAAAGATCCCAGCTTTTGGGACAAAAATCCACTATTCGACAAAAACTGCTGGGAAAATTGGCAGACAGTGCAGGAGAGACTAGGAATAGATCAACACCTCTCACCCTACACCAAGATAAATTCAAAATGGGTGAGTGACTTCAACATAAAGAAGGAAACCATAAGTAAATTGGGTAAACACAGAATAGTATACATGTCAGACCTTTGGGAGGGGAAAGGCTTTAAAACCAAGCAAGACATACAAAGTGTCACAAAATGTAAAATAAATAATTTCTACTACATTAAATTTAAAACTTTGTGTACAATCAAAACCAATATAACTAAAATCAGAAAGGACACAGAAATTTGGAAACAATCTTCCTAAAAACCTCTGATAAAGGTTTAATTATTCAAATTTATAAAGAGCTAAATCAATTGTACAAAAAAGCAAGCCATTTTCCAATTGATAAATGGGCAAGGGACATGGATAGGCAGTTCTCAGATAAAGAAATCAAAACTATTAACAAGCACATGAAGAAGTGCTCTACATCTCTTATAATCAGAGAGATGCAAATTAAAACAACTCTGAGGGGACTTCTGGTTAAGATGGCGGCTTAGAGAAAGCTGAAGTTCAGATCTCTGGAAAACCCTTCCCGACCGATCTCAAACTAGAAGCTCCTAAGGTGCCGAAATTCAAAACGATCAACAGCACAGACCCTGGGAACCCTTCTCCTGGACCTGGACCCGGTTCAAAAGGTACGGCTCCCCTTAAAAGCCAGAACCCGAGATCCCTCGGACCTCAGGGGTAGGAGCGCAGAGTCCAAGGCTCCCGGAAGCGGCAGCCGCGCCGGGCTCAGAGAGCAGGGTCTGAGGAACAACAACCCTCAGGGTCTTCTACCCAAGTCCCAGTCCGGGTGAAAGTTACTGCCTGGGGCTTCCACTGCAGAGAGCCCGTTGGTCCGGGTGAAAGTTACTGCCTGGGGCCTCCCCTGCAAAGAGCTGGTCGGTCCGGGTGAAAGTTACTGCCTGGGGCCTCCGCTGCAGAGAGCTGGTCAAAACAACAGCAACCCTCAGGGCGGGCAAGACAGCCTCACGGGCTGGATCCTGCTATCCAAGTCTCAGTGAAAGTCTGTGCTCTCGGAGCTTGGGGAAGCGGCAGCCCATCCCCCCGCAGGCCGACGAAACAGCCTCACGGCCAGGGATTCTGAAGGCAACTTCCGGAAATCGAGCCAGGGGGAGAGTGTGGCCTCGTGGT
This sequence comes from Monodelphis domestica, assembly GCF_027887165.1. NCBI lineage: Eukaryota > Metazoa > Chordata > Mammalia > Didelphimorphia > Didelphidae > Monodelphis > Monodelphis domestica. The sequence goes on from NC_077229.1 coordinate 251,857,522, forward strand.
CCGACCCTTCCATTCCAGTTCCAGTGAGGCATATTCAGTTTAACCCAGGGAACGCTCATAGAACCAACATCTGCCCAGGACTAAAGCCTCTGATCACCAGACAAAGACAAGAAAAGCCAATCCTCCACGTTCAGAGATGACAAACTCCACAGAAGCACAGAAGCCCCAAAATACCAAGAAAAATAAGAAGAAAGGGGCGACTCTGGACACATTCTATGGAGCCAAAATACAAAATACAGAGCAGATAGAAGAAGATATACAAGAAAATTCTCCAAAATCTTCCAAAGGAAATAGAAACTCTCCACAAACCCATGAAGAATTTGAATCAGAAAGGACCAAAAAGATGGAAGCCCTCTGGGAGGAAAAGTGGGAAATGATGCAAAAGAAATTCACGCATCTACAAAACCAGTTTGACCAAACTGTAAAAGAAAACCAGGCTTTAAAGCAAGAACTAATAAAGCAAAGCCAAAACACCAAGAAATTAGAAGAGAACATAAAATATCTCATCGACAAGGTGATAGATCTGGAAAACAGGGGGAGAAGAGAAAATTTAAGAATAATTGGACTCCCAGAAAAGCCAGAAATAAACACCAAACTGGACATGGTGATACAAGATATAATCAAAGAAAATTGCCCAGAGATTCTAGAACAAGGGGGCAATACAGCCACTGACAGAGCTCACAGAACACCTTCTACACTAAACCCCCAAAAGACAACTCCCAGGAATGTAATTGCCAAATTCCAAAGCTATCAAACAAAAGAAAAAATCCTACAGGAAGCCAGAAAAAGACAATTTAGATATAAAGGAATGCCAATCAGGGTCACACAAGACCTTGCAAGTTCTACGCTGAATGATCGTAAGGCATGGAACATGATCTTCAGAAAGGCAAGAGAGCTGGGTCTCCAACCAAGAATCAGCTACCCAGCAAAACTGACTATATACTTCCAAGGGAAAGTATGGGTATTCAACAAAATAGAAGACTTCCAACTTTTTGCAAAGAAAAGACCAGAGCTCTGTGGAAAGTTTGATACCGAAAATCAAAGAGCAAGGAATACCTGAAAAGGTAAATATTAAGGAAAGGGGAAAAATGTTATCTTCTTTTACTCAAACTCTCTTCTATAAGGACTACATTTATATCAACCTATGTATACTAATATGTGGGGAAAATGTAATGTATAAATAGGGGGTAAAGAAAGACCAAATAGAATAATGGTTCTCACACAAAGATTCACAGGGGAAGGGGAGGGGAAGAAAACTCCTATAAGAAGGAGAGGAAGAGAGGGGGGGGTTTACTTAAACCTCAATCTCAGGGAAATCAACTCTGAGAGGGAAAAACATCCAGATCCATTGGGATCTTGAATTCTATCTTACCCAACAAGGGTAAGGAGAAGGGAAAACCAAGGGGGGGAGGGGGAGAGGGAGAACAAAAAGGGAGGGAAAGAGAGGGGGGAGGGGGAGGGAACAAAAAGGGAGGGACTAAAAAGGGAAACATCAAGGGAGGGGACAAGGGGGACTGATTCAAAGTAAATCACTGGACTAAAAGGTAGAGCCGAAGAAGAAAAGGTTAGAATTAGGGAAGGCAATCAAAATGCCAGGGAGTCCACAAATGACAATCATAACTTTGAACGTGAATGGGATGAACTCACCCATAAAACGTAGACGAATAGCAGAATGGATTAGAATCCAAAACCCTACCATATGTTGTCTTCAAGAAACACACATGAGGCGGGTTGACACCCACAAGGTCAGAATTAAAGGATGGAGTAAGGCCTTCTGGGCCTCAACTGATAGAAAGAAGGCAGGAGTGGTAGTCATGATATCTGATAAAGCCAATGCAAAAATAGACCTGATCAAAAGGGATAGGGAAGGTAATTATATTTTGTTAAAAGGGACTCTAGACAATGAGGAAATAACATTAATCAACATGTATGCACCAAATAATATAGCACCTAAATTTCTAATGGAGAAACTAGGAGAATTGAAGGAAGAAATAGACAATAAAACCATACTAGTGGGAGACTTAAACCAACCATTATCAAATTTAGATAAATCAAATCAAAAAATAAATAAGAAAGAGGTAAAAGAAGTGAATGAAATCTTAGAAAAATTAGAATTAATAGACATATGGAGAAAAATAAATAGGGATAAAAAGGAATACACCTTCTTCTCAGCACCACATGGCACATTCACAAAAATTGACCATACATTAGGTCACAGAAACATAGCACACAAATGCAAAAAAGCAGAAATAATGAATGCAGCCTTCTCAGATCACAAGGCAATAAAAATAATGATTAGTAATGGTACATGGAAAACCAAATCTAAAACCAATTGGAAATTAAACAATATGATACTCCAAAACCGTTTAGCTAAAGAAGAAATCATAGAAACAATTAATAATTTCATCAAGGAAAATGACAATGGCGAAACATCCTTTCAAACCTTTTGGGATGCAGCCAAAGCGGTAATCAGAGGCAAATTCATATCCCTGAAAGCTCATATTAACAAACAAGGGAGAGCAGAGATCAATCAATTGGAAATGCAATTGAAAAAACTCGAAAGCGATCAAATTAAAAACCCCCAGCAGAAAACCAAATTAGAAATCCTAAAAATTAAGGGAGAAATTAATAAAATTGAAAGTGATAGAACTATTGATTTAATAAATAAGACAAGAAGCTGGTACTTTGAAAAAACAAACAAAATAGACAAAGTACTGGTCAATCTAATTAAAAAAAGGAAGGAAGAAAAGCAAATTCACAGCATTAAAGATGAAAAGGGGGACAGCACCTCCAATGAGGAGGAAATTAAGGCAATCATTAGAAATTACTTTGCCCAATTATATGGCAATAAATACACCAATTTAGGAGAAATGGATGAATATATACAAAAATACAAACTGCCTAGACTAACAGAAGAGGAAATAGAATTCTTAAATAATCCCATATCAGAAATTGAAATCCATCAAGCCATCAAAGAACTTCCTAAGAAAAAATCCCCAGGGCCTGATGGATTCAACTGTGAATTCTATCAAACATTCAGAGAACAGTTAACCCCAATACTATACAAACTATTTGACATAATAAGCAAAGAGGGAGTTCTACCAAACTCCTTTTACGACACAAACATGGTACTGATTCCAAAACCAGGCAGGTCAAAAACAGAGAAAGAAAACTATAGACCAATCTCCCTAATGAATATAGATGCAAAAATTTTAATTAGGATACTAGCAAAAAGACTCCAGCAAGTGATCAGAAGGATCATTCACCATGATCAAGTAGGATTCATACCAGGGATGCAGGGCTGGTTCAACATTAGGAAAACCATCCACATAATTGACCACATCAACAAGCAAACTAGCAAGAACCACATGATTATCTCAATAGATGCAGAAAAAGCCTTTGATAAAATACAACACCCATTCCTATTAAAAACACTAGAAAGCATAGGAATAGAAGGGTCATTCCTAAAAATAATAAACAGTATATATCTAAAACCAACAGCTAATATCATCTGCAATGGGGATAAACTAGATGCATTCCCAATAAGATCAGGAGTGAAACAAGGATGCCCATTATCACCTCTACTATTTGACATTGTACTAGAAACACTAGCAGTAGCAATTAGAGAAGATAAAGAAATTGAAGGCATCAGAATAGGCAAGGAGGAGACCAAGTTATCACTCTTTGCGGATGACATGATGGTCTACTTAAAGAATCCTAGAGATTCAACCAAAAAGCTAATTGAAATAATCAACAACTTTAGCAAAGTTGCAGGATACAAAATAAACCCACATAAATCATCAGCTTTTCTATATATCTCCAACACAGCTCAGCAGCAAGAACTAGAAAGAGAAATCCCATTCAAAATCACCTTAGACAAAATAAAATACCTAGGAATCTATCTCCCAAGACAAACACAGGAACTATATGAACACAACTACAAAACACTCGCCACACAACTAAAACTAGACTTGAACAATTGGAAAAACATTAACTGCTCATGGATAGGACGAGCCAATATAATAAAAATGACCATCCTACCCAATCTTATTTATCTATTTAGTGCCATACCCATTGAACTACCAAAATACTTCTTCACTGATTTAGAAAAAAACATAACAAAGTTCATTTGGAAGAACAAAAGATCAAGGATATCCAGGGAAATAATGAAAAAAAACACATATGATGGGGGCCTTGCAGTCCCAGACCTCAAACTATATTACAAAGCAGCAGTCATCAAAACAATTTGGTACTGGCTAAGAAACAGAAAGGAAGATCAGTGGAATAGACTGGGGGAAAACGACCTCAGCAAGACAGTATACGATAAACCCAAAGATCCCAGCTTTTGGGACAAAAATCCACTATTCGATAAAAACTGCTGGGAAAATTGGAAGACAGTGTGGGAGAGACTAGGAATAGATCAACACCTCACACCCTACACCAAGATAAATTCAAAATGGGTGAGTGACTTAAACATAAAGAAGGAAACCATAAGTAAATTGGGTAAACACAGAATAGTATACATGTCAGACCTTTGGGAGGGGAAAGGCTTTAAAACCAAGCAAGATATAGAAAGAATCACAAAATGTAAAATAAATAATTTTGACTACATCAAACTAAAAAGCTTTTGTACAAACAAAACCAATATAACTAAAATCAGAAGGGAAACAACAAATTGGGAAAAAATCTTCATAGAAACCTCTGACAAAGGTTTAATTACTCATATTTATAATGAGCTAAATCAATTGTACAAAAAATCAAGCCATTCTCCAATTGATAAATGGGCAAGGGAAATGGATAGGCAGTTCTCAGACAAAGAAATCAAAACTATTAACAAGCACATGAAGAAGTGTTCTACATCTCTTATAATCAGAGAGATGCAAATCAAAACAACTCTGAGGTATCACCTCACACCTAGCAGATTGGCTAACATAACAGCAAAGGAATGTAATGAATGCTGGAGGGGATGTGGCAAAGTAGGGACATTAATTCATTGCTGGTGGAGTTGTGAACTGATCCAACCATTCTGGAGGGCAATTTGGAACTATGCCCAAAGGGCGACAAAAGAATATCTACCCTTTGACCCAGCCATAGCACTGCTGGGTCTGTACCCCAAAGAGATAATGGACACAAAGACTTGTACAAAAATATTCATAGCTGCGCTCTTTGTGGTGGCCCAAAACTGGAAAACGAGGGGATGCCCATCAATTGGGGAATGGCTGAACAAACTGTGGTATATGTTGGTGATGGAATACTATTGTGCTCAAAGGAATAATAAAGTGGAGAAGTTCCATGGAGACTGGAACAACCTCCAGGAAGTGATGCAGAGCGAGAGGAGCAGAAACAGGAGAACATTGTACACAGAGACTAATACACTGTGGTATAATCGAACGTAATGGACTTCTCCATTAGGGGCGGTGTAATGTCCCTGAACAACTTTCAGGGATCTAGGAGAAAAAAAACACCATTCATAAGCAAAGGATAAACTATGGGAGTGGAAACACCGAGAAAAAGCAACTGCCTGAATACAGAGGTTGAGGGGACATGACAGAGGATAGACTTTAAATGAACACTCTAATGCAAATACTATCAACAAAGCAATGGGTTCAAATCAAGAAAACATCTAATGCCCAGTGGACTTACGCATCGGCTATGGGGGGTGGGGGGGAGGAAAAGAAAATGATCTATGTCTTTAACGAATAATGCTTGGAAATGATCAAATAAAATATATTAAAAAAAAAAAAACAACTCTGAGGTATCACCTCACACCTAGCAGATTGGCTAACATAACAGCAAAGGAAAGTAATGAATGATGGAGGGGATGTGGCAAAGTAGGGACATTAATTCATTGCTGGTGGAGTTGTGAACTGATCCAACCATTCTGGAGGGTAATTGGGAACTATGCCCAAAGGGCAACAAAAGAATATCTACCCTTTGATCCAGCCATAGCACTGCTGGGTCTGTACCCCAAAGAGATAATGGACAAAAAGACTTGTACAAAAATATTCATAGCTGAGCTCTTTGTGGTGGCCAAAAACTGGAAAACGAGGGGATGCCCATCAATTGGGGAATGGCTGAGCAAATTGTGGTATATGTTGGTGATGGAATACTATTGTGCTAAAAGGAATAATAAAGTGGAGGAGTTCCATGGAGACTGGAACAACCTCCAGGAAGTGATGCAGAGCGAGAGGAGCAGAAACAGGATAACATTGTACACAGAGACTAATACACTGTGGTATAATCGAACGTAATGGAAGTCTCCATTAATGGCGGTGTAATGTCCCTGAACAATTTGCAGGGATCCAGGAGAAAAAAACACTATTCATAAGCAAAGGATAAACTATTGGAGTGGAAACACCGAGGAAAAGCAACTGCCTGAATACAGAGGTTGAGGGGACATGACAGAGGAGAGACTCTAAATGAACACTCTAATGCAAATATTATCAACAAAGCAATGGGTTCAAATCAAGAAAACATGTAATGCCCAGTGGATTTACGCGTCGGCTATGGGGGTGTGGGGGGAGGAAAAGAAAATGATCTATGTCTTTAACAAATAATGCTTGGAAATGATCAAATAAAATATATTTTTAAAAAACTACTTTGCCCAACTATATGGCAATAAATATACCAACCTAGGTGATATGAATGAATATTTACAAAAATATAAATTGCCTAGACTAACAGAAGAAGAAATAGTTTTCTTAAATAATCCCATATCAGAAAATGAAATCCAACAGGCCATCAAAGAACTTCCTAAGAAAAAATCCCCAGGGCCTGACAGATTCACCAGTGAATTCTATCAAACAATCAAAGAACAGCTAACTCCAATACTATACAAACTATTTGACTCAATAAGCAAAGAGGGAGTTCTACCAAACTACTTTTATGAAACAAACATGGTAATAATTCCAAAGCCAGGCAGGACAAAAACAGAGAAAGAAAATTATAGACCAATCTCCCTAATGAATATAGGTGCAAAAATCTTAAATAGGATACTAGCAAAAAGACTCCAGCAAGTGATCAGATCGGTCATCCACAATGATCAAGTAGGATTCATACCAGGGATGCAGGGCTGGTTCAACATTAGGAAAACCATCCACATAATTGACCACATCAACAAGCAAATCAAAAAGAACCACATGATTATCTCAATAGATGCAGAAAAAAGCCTTTGACAAAATACAACACCCATTCCTACTAAAAACACTAGAAAGCATAGGAATAGAAGGGTCATTCCTAAAAATAATAAACAGTATATATCTAAAACCATGAACTAATATCATCTGCAATGGGGATAAACTAAATCCATTCCCATTAAGATCAGGAGTGAAACAAGGTTGCCCATTATCACCTCTATTATTTGACATTGTATTAGAAACACTAGCAGTAGCAATTAGAGAAGATAAAGGAATTGAAGGCATTAAAATAGGCAAGGAGGAGACCAACATTCTCACTCTTTGCTGATGACATGATGGTCTACTTAAAGAATCCTAGAGATTCAACCAAAAAGCTAATCAAAATAATCAACAACTTCAGCAAAGTAGCAGGATACAAAATAAACCCGCCTAAGTCATCAGCATTTCTGTATAATTCCAACACAGCTCAGCAGCAAGAACTAGAAATAGAAATCCCATTCAACATTACCTTAGACAAAATAAAATACTTAGGAATCTATCTCCCCAGAAAAACACAGGATCTATATGAACACAACTACAAAACACTTTCCACACAACTAAAACTAGACTTGAACAATTGGAAGAACATTAACTACTCATGGGTAGGACGAGCCAATATAATAAAAATGTCCATGCTACCCAAACTCATCTATCTATTTAGTGCCATACCCATGGAACTTCCAAAAAAAATATTTTTTTACTTACTTAGAAAAAAACATAACAAAGTTTATTTGGAAGAACAAAAGATCAAGGATATCCAGGGAAATAATGGAAAAGATATAAAAAGGAAGGGGTTTTTGCAGTCCCAGATCTCAGACTATATTATAAAGCAGTGGTCATCAAAACAATTTGGTACTGGCTAAGAGACAGAAAGTAGGATCAGTGGAATAGACTGGCTGCAAGCAACCTCTGCAAGACAGTATATGACAAACACAAATATCCCAGCTTTTGGGACAAAAATCCACTATTTCATAAAAACTGCTGGGAAAATTGGAGGAAAGTGTGGGAAAGATCAGGTTTAGATCAACACCTCATACCCTACACCAAGATAAATTCAAAATGGGTGAATTGTTTGAACATAAAGAAGGAAACTATAAGAAAATTACGCGAACACAGAATAATATACATGGCAGACCTTTGGGAAGGGAAATACTTCAAAACCAAGCAAGAATTAGAAAGAGTTACAAAATACAAAATAAATAATTTGGAATACCTCAAATTAAATAGTTTTTGTACAAACAAAACCAACGTAACCAAAATCAGAAGGGTAGCAACAAATTGGGAAACAATCTTCATAAAAACCTCTGACAAAGGTTTAATTACACAAATTTACAAAGAGCTAAATCAATTGTACAAAAAATCAAACCATTCTCCAATTGATAAATGGGCAAGGGACATGAACAGGCAGTTCTCAGCCAAAGAAATCAAAACTATTAATAAGCACAAGAAAAAGTGCTCTACATCTCTTATAATCAGAGAGATGGAAATCAAAACAACTCTGAGGTATGACTGAGGAAAGACTTTAAATGAACACTCTAATGCAAATACCAACAACAGGGAAATGGGTTCGAGTCAAGAACACATGTGATAACCAGTGGAATCGTGTGTTGGCTATGGGAGAGGGAAAGGTGGTGGGAAGGGGGTAGGGGAGGAAAAGAAAATGACATTTGTTTCCAGTGAATAATGTTTGGAAATGACCAAATAAAATAATGTTTAAAAGAAAAAAAAGGAATAATTCTAAAAAAAAAAGAATTTAATTTTCACAAATTCTAATATTTGGAATTGTATTATTTGTAAATGTAATTCATAATTATTTGCAACTGGGAAATGTATTTTGTCAAATCCAAGATTTGAATTCTTTTGAGGGTAAGTTTAGGATTTGTTAACTCCCTAAATCAAGAAAAATTAAATGTTTTAAGAAGACACTATAAAGAAACTTTCTGTATAATTAGAAATTTGCTCCCCAGGAACTCTCTTTCCTAGGTTGACATGTTCTTTCTTATGGTATGTGTTAACTTAAGGAGGACATAAATTTTGTTTAGCTCTTCCTTTGCTCTCTTCTCTCAGAAATGAGACTGTGAAGGTAAGGTGAGGTAAGAGGCAGGAGAATGTTACTCAAGTGTTTTTTCTCAGGTTTTTATTTTTGTTCATTTTATTTTCTTCTACTTCAAATAATTATTAATAAACCTTATAAATTATAATAAATTTATTATTTTACCTTATAAAACCTTATATATAGTTGTTTAGATATTAATTTTAATCTTACACTAACATGCATCAGAAGATCTAAAGTGAAATATGAGAAATATTAATTGAACTGAAGGGTTTTGAATGCATTTAATGAATGTAAATTTCTTATGCCAAAAGCAATTACCCCCAATTGACTTTTTGTCAATGTGCCCAGCTATCAGTGTTTTCTCTTTCTTTTCTTTTATTTCCCATTTTCTTATTACTTTAGTTTTCTATTAGTTAGTGTAATATTATAGGCACCTTTAATTAGAAGACTTTTAGAAATATAAGTTAGATTTGTTTATCTGATTCATTGAGGAGACTAGTCTCCCAAAAAATCACAGGGGTATTGTAAAAAGGAATTCTTCGTTCCTTTTTTTAATTTAGCAAGGATGTGCTCTTACTATAGAGATGTGTAGGGATTAACCAGATGACAGTGACAGAAAGGAGAAACCAGAGAGACAGGAAGGATGAACCATGGAGACAGGAAGTAATGTAGGAAAAGGTTATAAAAGGAATCAGTTGCTGACAGTTGGGGGCCAGTTGCTGACAGTTAAGACTGGAAGTTGTGGGGAAATTGGCTGCTGGGTGTGAGTTGGTAATTGGGGGTTGATTGCTGGGGATGTGGGTTGGTAATTAGTTGATGGTTGTTAGTTATACATAGATATAGGCAGTATTAGGTAGTAATTATAGGTAGTTATAGGTAGCTATAGGATAACTAGTATAGACATTAGGAAATTTCTTTCTCTACCTCCTTTACTATATCCATTTTACTGTATTCTTTTACTATCTCTATTTTAAGTAATCTAATTTGCTAATTGTTAAAAACTTCTAGAAGTTTTCTTTTTCTGGCTTAAAGGGATAATATTAATTTACAACTCTACCATATTCACATTAATACTTAAATTTTTAAAAATTGCTCTCTCATTTTGTCAAAACCCCTATTTTAACCCTTATACAAGTCTGTCTAAGAGGACAGAAAGATGACAGAACACATTTCCCTGCTTAAAATATATATTATGATGGTTAGGTTCCTGTTACGTCCACAAAAATAACACAACAATAATGCCTAAAACATACAATTAATACTAGTTGAACTCCACAAGGCTATAAATTACATCTGATTCAATAGGAAAATGCATGCTGAGTTCCAATTCATTATCCCTACAACATATATCCTCAGGAACATTGTAGTGGAAGCATTTTAGGAAATGAGGATGATGATGAAAAAACATCATAAGCAATTTAGTGTTGCAAATGAGAATTTTTATTGAATTTGTTCAAGAGAAAACAAATAAAATGATCAAAGTTATTTCTTAAGCAATCAAGCAATGAGTGTTCTGAATTGGGGGACAAGGAATATTTATATTGGATGTAATACTTAGTGAGGCAATACATTTTCATACAATTTGTTCATATATAGTTTGTCTTATTTTGGGATTTGTTTCATCAAGGATGACTAATAATGTGTGTATGATCATATGATATATGATATATATTAAATAATGGATGTGTAAGTGTAATAGATATTTATGTAATAAATAAATTATACTCAAACCAAATATTTTTCAATACAGTTTTCCTTAACTTAAAACATATCTATATATATACCAAAGAACTACTTACTTATAGATATGGTATTTACATTATTGCTACAAATTAATTCTCTATAAAATTATTTGGTTCTACATTAATCTATAAACAAAATATATTTTAGTAGCTGAGCCTCAGTCATAAATTGAAATGGCACTTTCTGTGATTTTTCAATCCAATCAAACTATGATCTAAAAGGTGCCAATATTTATTGGCACAGTTTAAGGGTAATATTCAGGTGTGGGAAAGGCTGAAATCACTGTCATTAGGGACATAAAAGTAATTAACATTAATTGAGTTATTGTTATGTGTATAGCAGCAATGTTCTATGTTACAAGTAAAAGCCATATATGAATTGGAAAAAAGAATCATTTCAATGGAAATTAGATTGGGATTCTGCTATCCTTCATTCAGATCCAGTATTCTGATTTATTTAGGGTCATTTGCATTATTTATGAAAGACATTTTCCCAGAATTTATATGGTAAATATGGTTTTTATTTCTTTTATTTCCTAGTCCCAAGATTTTGTGGATATGGCAAGTACTCTGAAAAGGGAACTCTTTATTAATGCTAATAAGTAATTACTTTACCTCTATAATCTTACAGTATTATATTAATCAACTCACATACATTTATTATGTCAAGATTATGTAGCAAACACTGTGCTTTCAGAAGTTGAAATTAAAACCAGATCAATCAAAATATAACCTGGTTGTATATTCATTTCTCCATACCACCTCTCAACAAATTAGAGAACTCTATTTGATAAATACTCTCAAGGTCTTTTTTATTTTTCACCATACATGTGGAATTATTTGAGGAACATGCTCACTTTCACTTTTGGATTATTATTGAACTTTAATTGCAGTTTTTATTTTAATGAATTACTTAGAAAAGTAAAGAAAGTCTAATGACAATGAAATTTATACTTTATAATGTGAGCAAAGTCAGAATCTATTTAGTCTATCATAGATCACTGTAAGTTTTGCAAAGGGCCAGGCAACCTTGAATAACAATTAGTTATTAGGCTAACAATTAGTACTTTGAGGCATTCAGATAGATGTGTGCCAAGGACATGTTATTGTGATACCATTCCTCTTCCTTACTGTTCATGTACTTTTGTGTAGAAAACAAGGACTTCATTTTGTATGAGATAGTAATAGTGTTTGATGTTAGATCATTTGTACACTACCTCAAACAATCTTCAAGACAATTTTAGCAGCAGACAGGGTAACAACGAAGATGTTTAATTACTATTAATCTACCATATATAGCTTAATTTCTTTTCCAGGTCCATATATTTTGAATTTCATATATTCCATTTTATTCAGAGATTATGATTTTTGAGTATGATGATATCTACTAAAATAATCTTTACAGATATTGATTTTTAGGAGAGATGTAAAATAGTTCTTTCTGTAATGATAAGCTGGATGAATATAGTTTGTTGAATTCTTGAAGCTATTTTTATACACTTATTTATTAAGTTATTAATGATAGGGAAATTTTGGTGTATAATTTTAGACATCTTATTATTTCTAATGTTTGGTAATGCATTGGAGAAAAGGTTTAGGGATGGTAAAGGAAACAGGATCCAGGAGAGACAGCTGATGTTTAGGGTTGGCTCAGAGAAAAGAGAGGGGGTTTGAAGATTTTCCCCCTTCAGCCTTTTCTCCTCAGATATGGCTGCTCTCCCAGATTTGCTCTTGTCCCTCTTGTCCCACCTCCACTACTAGAGACTTAAGTATTTCTTCTTAAGAAAATGTCTCTCTCCCTTGAAGCTGTTCACTCACACTTGATTCAAAGCTTGGGGAAAAGATAACTACTTTAATGTAAATTAACTCATTCAGGATAATAAAAAGGAATAACTGACAGGGAAAAGAATGGGAAAGGAAAGAGGGGAAAAGGAGGTCCTATTAATCTAGATAAAAACCCTTTCCCTCCCCCCTCAAGTTTGGAAGGAACTCAGGCTTTTTTAGCCTGAGCTGCCCAAGAAATAGTCAGGTTGACTGACCCTGGTTTTGGCCCTTTGTCCACAGTTCAGACCCAAAGCACTAGGAGCTGAGGTAAAGTCTAAATGTCTTTTGCTGGGCTTCTCTTCAATAGTCTTTTCAATTGGGAAATGTTGGGGAGAAAGATTTCCAGTCACAAGCAGAAAAAAGGTGGGAAACCCTCAGGAGAATATTTTATCCACCCCTCCCTCTTCAGATTCTCCAGACTGAGAGACCAACTGCTCTTCAGAGGAAACTTTCTCCTCCTCAAGATTCCTGAGGCTCCTCTCCCATCGAGGTGATCAGATCCATACACTCTTCAACCTGGCACCATTCCCCTAGTGCCAGCTTCTGTCACAGTAAATATAAAGATTTTTTGCAAAAGACAGTCTCCAACACTATTATAGTCTTTTCTGATCAAACAGAGGCAGAGGCTAAATAATTTCCCCAGGATTACACAGTTCCTTAGTGTCTGACACTGAATTTAAACTTAGAGTCTTCCTGACTCCAGGTGTATCACTATACACTGAGCCAACTAACTGCCTCCAAATATTAGGTACTATAAATGGCTTATTTTCTTTCTCCTTCTCATCCTCTAATAAAATTAACTTCAAATCAATGGATGAGTTAGTCATAAAAGGAAACAGCACAGAGAAATGAAAGGAGCAATGAAGAAATTAGCTCTCAGATTTATGGATAGAGTATGGACTCAGAACCAAAGAAGGGATGAAGATAAACACAGAACACAAAGTGGACAACTAAAAAAAAAAACAGTGTTTTATTTTAATTAAATTAAAACATATCTAAACATTATTTTCATGAGATGTTTCTATAAAAAATCAATTATCTTAGACAGAAATAATTGATTTGATTTTATAACAGAAAATTTCCCAATAGACGAAAGTATATGAAAAGTTGATGCCTAAATGAAGAAATACAAGTTAAAAAGAGAAGTGAAAAAAATCTCAAAAAATGAAAAATCAGATAATTGTAAAGATTCTCTGAGGTTTGACTTTATATCTATGAAATTGAAAGGAATACAACATAGGAAAATTTCAGTTGCTGAGAGGTCTGTCAGTAAATGGGTAAATATGAAATTTGAATTTGGATTAGTTTAGCCATTTTATAATGCTTTTTGGAAGTATGCTACAAAATTTATTAATTAACATACTCTTTGACCCAGTAATTCAGGTAATAGATCAATATGTCAATATGTCAATAAGACTATATCAATCAGTTATATGAATAAAAGCATATGCTATTGTGCTGTAATAAAAAACAAAGGGATGGTTTTATAAAAATATGAGAAATCTCTCATAGACCAGTAGAGAGAGACAGAGACAGAGAGAGAGAGAGAACAAGAGAGAGAGAGAGAAGGTGAAAGAGAACAGATAGATGTTCTGCTCTCATAATTGGATCTTTAACTTAGGGATAATTTCTAGAATTGATATATGTGGAAAATAAATAATTCTGGAATTTCTCTGAAAATTCCCTAGAGAGATTCCGGACTCATCTTGTCTTAGTTCTTTTACATGGCCTATGGCCAGGATATGATCTAGCCCTGATTTGTATTTACTGTAGAACTAATGAATTCAACATTCCTGTTCAGGTTTTATGACTAAATTGTGAGCAGAACAATTGAGTGAGCAGAACAATTTGTATAAACATAGTATAGTATATAGTGGTAGTCTCTTGGTGATCGAGTATGACTATTGTCGTTGTGCAGTTTCATCTATGGTGTACCCTCATGTGGCTTTGAAGTCCAAAGACTGAGACGCAGAGTTTGTGGCACATGGGGCATGGGACGCCAATTGTTACGGGAGGTGTGGCTGTGGCCTGGTGTCGGCGTTCACGCACAGCAGCAAGATGTCGACATCATTCATCTTCAAAAGTGGCAGCGGCATGGTTAATGTGGGTTCGCCAGCTGCTTCTGTCAGAGGCAGCGAGTTCTAGTTGCTTTGGTGTAATGGCAGCCCACTTCAATTTGGACTTTAGCTGATCCTTGAATCTTTTCTTTGGTCGGCCTTGTTTCCTGAGTCCAGCTGACAGTTCACCATAGAATACCTGTCTTGGTAGTCACTGTGGGTCCATGCGGATGACATATCCAGACCATTGTAGCTGGGTTTTGAGGACCATGACTTCGATGCTGGTGGAGTTGGCTCTGTCGAGGATTTCCTGACTGGTGATTCAGTCCTGCCATCGGATTCTCATGATTGCATTAGTGGAATTGCTCCAGCTGTTTCATGTGCTTCCGGTACAGTGTCCATATCTCACAACCGTACAGGAGGGAGCTGAGGACCACCGTGTTATACACTTTGAGCTTCATCGCAGTGCTTACACCTCTGTGTTGGAGGACTTTGGAGAACAGCCACCCAAGTGCCTGGCTGGCCTTTTGGATCCTGGCATTAATCTCGTGGTGTAGGGACCCGTCGTTGGCGATGGTGCTGCCCAGTTGCGTGCTGTCGATTGTAATGCATGGCTGGTTAGTTGGCCTCCCTGGTGCAGGTTGGAACAGCACCTCTGTTTTGCTGAGGCTGATAGTCAGGCCAAACAGTTTTGTTGTGGTGGAGAACCTGTCCACAATGGTTTGGAGATGATTTTCTTGGTGGGCCATGAGAGCACAGTTATCTCCAAAGAGAGCTTCCACGATGAGTCTCTCTGTTGTCTTTGTTATTGCAGTCAGGCAGCGAAGGTCAAATAGTGAGCCATCCAGTTGGTATTTGATATAGACGCCCAGGTCTAGATCCATCACAGCATGTCGTAATACTTGGGTGAAAATAGGAGGAATAGTACTGGAGTGAGGACACAGCCTTGTTTCACGCCATTGGAGATGTTGAAGAGATCGGAAGTCTCTCCACCAGATAGGACTTCCCCTGTAATGTCGACATGAAAGAGTTGGATCAGTTTGATGAATTTTGCTGGGCAACCGAGCTTGCTGAGGACCACCCAGAATGTGTCCCTGTTCACTGTGTCGAACGCCTTTGTCAGGTCTATGAAGACAATGTATAGACTCAGGTTCTGTTCAAGGCATTTTTCCTGCATTTGCCTCACCGTGAAGACCATGTCGATGGTGCTGTGATCTGGTTGGAAGCCACATTGTGATTCAGGCAGGTTCTGCTCTGAAACAGATGACAGGATTCTGCTGAGTATAACACGGGTGAAGATCTTTCCAGCCATGGAGAGTAGTGAGATGCCTCTGTAGTTGTCACGGGCTGCTCGTGAGCCTTTGTTCTTGTATAGGGCTACGATGGAGGCATCTCTGAGTTCTGGGGGCATGTCTTCCTCTTCCCATATGCTGGTCAGCACTATGTGGAATGCCTGGAGCACCTTTCCATTTAAGGCCTTGTACACCTCGGTTGGGAACCCGACTTTACTGGGTACCTTGCCTGTACTCATTTGTTTAATGGCTTTTTGGACTTTCTCTATTGAAGGAGGGACGCCAAGTTGTTCAATGGTGCAGTTTTGGGGTATCTGGTCAAGGGCTCTTTGGTCAACTAACGAGGGTCAGTTGAGAAGCTGACTGAAGTGTTCTTTCCACCTGTTGGTGATGCCTTTTTTATCTTTTATGAGAGTGTCATCGTCAGAGGATAGCAAGGGAGTGGTGGTGGGTTTTAATGGCTCATGGACAGTCTTGAGGGCACTGAAAAATTGTTTGTAGTTTTTTGTATCAGCAAACCACTGGATTTCTTCTGCCTTTTTTTCCCACCATCGGTCTTGCATCTTCCTGATCTCATGCTGCGCCGTGGCTTGGAGAGACTTGAATCTGTCCTTTTTAGGAGCAGAGTTTGGGTTATTTTGCCACTCCATAAAGGCTTTGTTCTTCTTGCTTAATAGGTCTTCAATAGCAGTTTTGTTCTCATTGAACCATTCCTGGTGGTTGCATTATTTTGGGCCTAGGACTGCCTTTGATGTTTCCTTCACTGCATCTCTGAACTGGTTCCATTTCTCAGTTGAGCTTCCAGTGAGTGGTCCCTTGGCAGATAGCTTGTCGTCCAGGCAGGACTGGAATGTTTGAAAATAAGATGGATCTCTAAGACGACTCATGTTGTAAAATGAGCGAACTGTCTGTGTGCGTTTTGGATGGCAAGGCGCAATGCGTATTTGAAGAGTTGCTCTAACCAATCGGTGGTCTGTCCAGCATTCAGCTCCTCTCATGGCTCTGGTGATCTCTTTACATCCTGGGTGTTTCGCCGGCGTACAATGATGTAGTCAATGAGATGCCACTGTTTTGATCTTGGGTGAATCCACATTGTTTTATATTTGTTCACCATTCTGACCACAGTTCATGATGGTGAGTTCAAACTCTGAGCATTTGCTGAGTAGCAGTAGGCCGTTGTTGTTCATTTTGCCCACACCGTGTTTGCCGAGTACTCCTTTCCATCTTTCATGGTCCTGTCCAATGCAGGCGTTGAAGTCTCCCAGTAGTATCAGCTTGTCATTTGTGGGCATTGAGTGCAGGATGGCACTCAGGTCAGAGTAGAACTGCTCTATGGTCTCCTCTGTGCTGGTCAATATTGAGGCATATTTGCTGATGATTGTGGCATACAGGTCTTTGCTGAGAGGCAAACAAATCTTCATGAGCCTCTTGCTGATGCCCACAGGCAAGTCTGGCAGCTGTTTGAGCAAACTGGTCTTGATGGCCAGGCCAACACCATGGACTCTGTCTTCATTTGAAGCTCTACCTTTCCAGAAGAAGGTGTATCCAGTGATGGGTTCGCTGAGTGATCCCTCTTCTGGTAAGCGTGTTTCGCTTAAGGCTGCGATGTCGATGTTATATTGTGCCAGTTCTTTACCGATTAGAGCTGTTCTCTCAGGTCTTGGGGTATTCTCTCTATCAAGTAATGTCCTGATGTTCCATGCTCCTAGTAGGAGTTTCTTTGTATTTTTTCTTTGATTTCAACCACTTAAAGGGATGACCCGCCAGCTGCGGTGTGCTGACTGGGTGTTTGTAGGGCAGGCAATGTTTGGGACACCTTTTCTAGTCTCCTCCATTGATTAGGGTGAGCAGTGCTGTCCTGGAGAGGGCTGCTCAGTCACCCAGGATGCTGCTGAACGTCCCTGCTGCCCACAGGGCTGAGTGTCCACTGGTCTGTGGGCCACCTATGTGCAGGATGGTGACTAGAACTGCCAGGGTCACCTCCACCTGTTGCTTCGCCACTTCGCCATCACTGCAGGTCTTGAAGAGGGTGGACGGGGTTAGGATAGATGAGTATGCACAAAGATAGTTGTGCATGAAAGAGATTTAAGTGGAAAAGCCGATGCACAGAGACAGTCCCACTCTCTCGGCATTGGAAGCCTGGGTCCAGTGGCACGAAAAATTGTTATGTCTGGAGACTTCCTCAGCTGCATTGGATGGCCGTGTTGTCCTTTGTGCTCTAACATGCCCTAAGCACTTCACAGTGCTTTGCTGCGTCACCCTCTCAGTTGTTGAACCTTCTTATTGGTTTCTTCTGTCTGTTCAGCCGAAGCAGTCTTCACATGCTGGGTGAGCAAAGCCCTGGTTCACCAGGGGTCAACGACCCGATGGCTACCCTCACAAGGTTTGGCTGGCCTGTCAAAGCCATTGCCCGGGGTGTGGCCACTGCCACATGCTAGCAGCTACTGGGAGCCACAAGTGAGAGCTGGGTGTCAGGTGGGGATCAGAGGCTGGAGAGCTGCCCTAGGAGGGCACGACAAGCCCTCCATACTAGAGATTCTACGCCTCCCTGAGCACCCCATACATCCCTGTATAAACATAATATTATGTATAAACATAATATTGTAAATTAAAACAATATCAAAGGATTCAAGAACTTTGATTAATGTAATGACCAACCGTAACTCCATAGAACCTCTAATGAAATGTGCTATTTATCTCACATAAGTACTGCACTCAAAATGCAAAATAAGCTATAAATTTTTATACTTGGCAAAAATGAAATTTTATTTTATTTGCCTACATTTTTATGTTAAAGAAATTGTTTTCTTTTTTTTTTGGAAAATTTTATTTAAGTAGATGATTTAGAATGTGTTTTCCATGATTACAAGACCCATGTTCTTTCCCTCCCCTCCCCTGATCCACCTCGCCTATCTGACACACAATTACACTGAGTTTAACATGTGTCATTGATCAAGATCTATTTCCATATTATTAATATTTGCACTAGGGCAATCTTTTAGAGTCTATATACCCAATCATATCCCCATTGTCCCATGTGATCAAGAAGTTGCTTTTCTTCTGTATTTCTTTTCCCACAGTTCTTCCTCTGAATGTGGATAGCATTCTTTCTCATAACTCCCTCAGAATTGTCCTGGATCATTGCATTGCTACTAAAGAAAAGTCCACAATTTGTTTCTTTGTACTCCTCCCGCACACACACACACACACACACACAAATACACACACACACACACACACACACACACACACACACACAAAGGTAGGTAGGAGTAGAAGAAATGATTGCTTGTTAATTGAAAAAACAGAGATAACTTCATCTGAGACATTATGGTTAATTATATCACTTGAGATACAAAAGAAAGGGTTGTATTTTCACCAAAGATGTTCTTTGATATTGTAGAGAATATGCAGATGCAGTGAAGTCAAAAAGGAATTGTCTCTAGATTTTGAGAGACTCCAATTGTTTCCTCTTAGGAGTCATATTGGACCACTTACCTCAAACCCAGAAATATTGAGAGTTCACTAATAAAAGATTGAAAAATCAGAATTGTTTGTTTTTGTTACAAATAAATGAGTAAACAAACAAAAAAGAAATGGCCAAAATACATATTATCTGGACTAGTAAAGGTATTTTAATGTACAATTTATAAAGATCACACACCAAGGTGTATATCTGGTAGACACTTAGAAATGGGCTAAGACAACACAAATTATGATTTTATTTATTCTAGAAAATATATATTAATTTCAAGCTCCTTTAAGAAAATGTTATTTTTATAGTTATGTTGCATGATTTTGAAGTACAGAAATATAGTTTTTGAAGAAGTGATGTTTAGGATCAATCAAAAGTCAAATAAAAAATAGCTGCACAGCCAGCATAAAAAAGAGTTCAATATATTATGACTGAAAAATATTGCTACATAGAAGTGGTATAAAAGATATATTCAGAGAAGATGGACTGATCATGTGGCAAAACTGATGACAATTGAACAATTTGTGTGCTCCATAGGTAGTCTTGTAATATTAAAATCTCCTATCACCTTGAGCCTATGGCAAATGTATAATGTATGAATGTCCACATCCTTTCCCACCATTGGGAATACTCACATTAATGAAATCAGAGATTCTCATATTATTGGATTATAAAAGGTCTTTTCTAGTTTCAAGCCCAATGTTCTACCATAATACAGGCAAAGTAACATATTTTCATAATAACTAGAAATAGATTGATTTTGAATTTCTCAGTAGGCCTGGAATAAGAACATAAAGATCAGATTAAAGGAAAAAATAATATCCGTATGATTGAGAATATTAGAATTAGAATGACAGGAGACTCAGATTTTATAGTAAGATCTCAAGATCTTGGGCTCTGGCTATTGGCTATTAACATTCTACTCAAAGACTTATTTTCTTTATCTGTATATTGGGATAATAATTTTTGCACTATTTATCTCACAGAGGTATTTTGAGGAAAGTACTTTGCAAAATCTATGTAGGCATGAGGTTTTGTTTTTTTTTTCCCTTCTACTTCTTACTTGAAATATGAAAAGACTAAAATACTCTATACAAATAATGTAGAATATTGAAAAATGCTTATATTGTGAATAAATAATGAATTATTGGATATCCAGAATCAAGGTTAGTGTCCAAATATTCCATTCAAAATTAGAATTAGCTGGATTAATTAATTGATTTAAGCCTAAATTTAATTGCACCCTAATTACATCTAATTTTTAAAAAAATATTCATTCCATTACAATTGCAAAATGCATTTTCAGTATTCCAATCATTATAGCATTCACATCATCAGTGAGGACTGCAAAAACATACCTACTTTTTATGGCAGTTATTATCAATTCATTCATCCTTTCCATTTACATTATTAGGTTTAAAACAGGTTTCATTGTCTTAATGGTTTAAAAAAATTAAAAAGTATCTAGTACCTCTGAGCTATTACAATAAAAATTGTAATTTAGTAAATATAGATATAACAAATGACTCATAGGTATAATTTTTGCAGTTTCTGAAATTTAATGATAAAATATAACTAAGTACACAAACAAATATCTTTTTTCAGGCTAGGGATATTAAATTGAAAAACATAGCACATAAATTTATATATATCTGTATATATACAGATATATATATATATATACATACTATATATGTATTTGATCATAGGATTTATATATTAAACTATAAATTGTATATATGTGTGTGCATGTATGCATATAATAATTATTTTTTCAGGCTGAGGATATTAAAGGTAAACTCATACACATGCACACACGTGCAACACATACCTATAATCATAATTCGAGAAGCAAGTTAGAAATCATTCATTTTAGCTTGCTTATTTTACATATGAGTAATCTAAGATCTGGAAAGGCGAACTGATTTGCATACAGTCATAGAGGTAATAACAATCCAGACTGATTTTTGTCCTTAGTTCTTTTATCTTCATATCTGTTATATTGCTCCAAGAATTTACTTTCACTACATAAATTAGTTTCAGTATGTAGGGTTTCTTTCATTAAGAGATCAAAATTGTATTACATTCTCATTTTTTTTAGAATCTTATTAATCCCCCCAAGGATATACATTTTGATAAGTACCTTAAGCAGATTAACACTCAGTAGACATTGCCAATAATGGTAAAAACTGGGGTAGAGAGGACCCCTTTAAATGACAGAAATGAAATAGATTGCTTAATAATCATTTGAGGGTTATTGAGAATTAAGGAAGTGGGACACATCACTACCTATAATAAATAGTCTCTTTAAACTGTTTTATTCTGTATTTTATAACAGAATTCTGGAAACAAGAGTATAAATCAGAAAGAAATTTCTTTTAAAAAATCTTAATGGTTACAGAAATAACCAGAAAGCATAAGAATTTTTTTTTCATTTTCCTGCAACATGGTAATTATTAGTGCTTGTTAGATATTTTGCATGTTTTAAAAAAATCTGCATTAGTAGATTAGAAATAAATGAAAATGAAGCCCAAGGTAAAAATCAGTCATTGTAAAATATGACTTTTTTATGCTATAAGCTCAGTATGAAATGTACTATAATCATGCCCTTTCTTCTATGGAGAAAGGATGACACACATGTGCATAACAAAAGACCAGATTGGATTTTCCTTTTTTTTTACCCAGATTGAATAGTTAATTCACTGCATGATTTTAATTACTGGGAGGGAAGCAATCATTTCAAGAAAATAGATTGTCAAATATGGAAATATTAAAACTTCTATAGTTTGATCTAATTTTTAAAAAATTCTGCCTAAGTTAAGCATTAAACCAATTTCCCATCAAATGCAAAGTCATTCCAGTGCCATAATAGTTTGTCTATATCAATGTATAGTTAAAATAAAACTCAAAGAAGAAACATATCCTCAGGATCTGACGAAGCATACACAATATATGCAATCCATGAACAAAATAAGAAACTGTCAATCAATTTGATTACTTTTGACCTAGAGGACAGGGAGGATGGAAGATTGCATATAATGTAAATGCAAAGTTTTTCACAGATGAAGAAGAAACAATTGACCTACTCTCAGTTGGGAAATGTGCTATAGGTAGGGCATAGTAATGAATTCCTTCTCTATCTACATTCTCACTTGAGCTCTTATAATCAATGAAGTATGCCTTTGACTTAGCCAGTTGAGCTTTGTAGAACTGACCCTAGCTATAAAGAATGGCATTCTGACTGCCCTTTGGTCACCTGTGACCGATAACTAAAGACTTCTTAAATACTCTTATATTATCTTCCTCCTACTACTGTTAAAAAATAAGGATCATTTTAATTTCTGGATTTGGGAAAAAGGTAAAGTGACCTCTTTACTTATGTAGATACTCAGGTCTTCTAAGTTACAACCCAAAGAAATTTGACATTACTAAGTCAGATGCCATGCCAGTTGGAGTTATCTTTCAAAGTTCAAAAGGCACACTCATAAAAATTTTATTGTCTTTGCATTCTTGACAAGCATTTTACTGAAAGGCAGTACATTTCCCAAAAATTATTTTGTGTGATTAAAAACAAATGCAGAAAATTTGTTTCCAGAATATAGTGCCTGAGAAAATATTTCTTTTTTTAAAAAATTCAAATTATTCTTTCATTTTAGACCACCTCTAAGTCGTCTTCTTGAGCAGGTAGGTGGCAGAGTGAATAGTGTCAAGTTTTGATTCAGGAAGACTTACCTACCTAAGTTAAAATCTGGTCTAAGGCATTTAGAAAGAAAAATTAAGACTCACAGTTATATATTGTTAACTATTTAGTGCCCCCAAAGAGGCTCTTTAACTAGTTTCTGCTGTTTGGTTCTTCATTATAAATGAAAGATTTCTACTGGCAGGGAAGTGTCCAGATGACAAAGGTAAAAAAAAATTCAGTTTGTGGAAATAAAAGAATAGTTCCCTTAGTCTTCCACAACTTTCTACTTTACCTCCATATGAAAGGCTTGACCTAAATGAAAAGATGTGTTAGCCATTTACCTTCAAAGAATTATTCTGTTGATCTGGGAGGAACAGGTGAATGGATGGTGAGATGTTTCTCATGGTATAGTGGAAAAGACACTACCTCTTTATTAATAGTCCCTTTGTTCAAATAGCACCAGTTGTGCATTACCTGTGTGAGATTGGACAACTTAGTTTACCTCCCTGGGACTCAATTTCCTCATCAATAAAATAATGAAGTTGTCCTTCCTGGTCTCTAAGATAAATTCCAGGCCTAGATCTATGATCCTTTCTGAAAGAATATTAATGCTATCTTCACTAGAGAGTTTGATATGGGGACAAAAACTTATTTTTTATTATTAACAGTCAAAGCTAATGTTTACATAGTCATTTAAATTTTCCAATGGTATTTCCAAAAGTCCTGTTAGGTGGATAGCACAATTCTCAGTATCCTCATTTTGCGAAAAAGTTAGTCAGGGTTTTATATGGGCTAAAGCTACTACAGCTAATAAAGGTTAGATTGTAAAATGGAACCCTAGTATTTCTTGACAGCACACCAGGAGAGTTTCTATGACAACACAATGGTCTCTATATAATAAGATAACAACAGGTCACCATGTGGCTTGGATATACAATTTTTGTGAACATACTTAAAAATTCTAAACTAAAATAATTTGAAATGATGTAAATATATTCTATTCAAATATGCAGCATAACATAGTGTATAAAAATGATCCAGGAATAAGAGATACCTGGGTTCAAATTCAGTTATTGGCAGATCCTATCTGTATTACTCTGTATAAATCTTTTAACCACCTAGCACGCTAGGCAACCTTATAATCAAAATCACTATGTTATGAAAATAATTTAAAGGTTGATTATGTGAATATCTTGTTTTTAGTTTAGGGAATTTCTCTTTTTTTCATTATGTTAAAGAAATGTTTTATTTTGGGGCAGCTGGGTGGCTAAGTAGATTGAGAGTCAGGTCCAGAGATGGGAGGTCCTGGGTCAAATCTGGTCTCAGACACTTCCTAGCTATGTGACCCTGGGCAAATCACTTAACCCCCATTGCCTACCATTACCACTCCTCTGCCTTAGAACCAATACTGTAAAGATTAAAATTTAGGGGAGACGGGGAGACTGAGACAGGTGAGGCAGGTAGAAATTAGTTTCTCTCTCCAAGAAGTATTATATTTTTTAGAGGTTTATTAAAGGTTAAAGATTAAAGAATATACAAGTAAGAAACATGTTCCTAGGCCAGAGGCCTAGACAAAATAACCTCACATCACGCAAGAGATGCGCCTGCTCCAAAATGGAAGTCCAAAAAGAGCCAAGAGAGAGAGCCCCTCAAAAGCCTTTGAATCAGCTTAAATACCTTCTCGATCTTGGCCCAGGTGAGATTACAAGGCATTCTGGGGAAGTGGAGCAAAGGCTCATGGGGATTGTAGTCCTGTATTCGAGTCTATTTTTTACAATACCCAGTATTGATTCTAAGATAGAAGGTAAGGGTTTAAAAAAAGAAATGTTTTATTTTCTGCTTATGATTGTTGACATATTTTGTCAGTCAGAACATATTAAGAAAAATTAATTGGGGGATTTCTGGTCAAGATGGTGGCTTAGAGAAAGCTAAAGTTCAGATCTCCAGAAACCCTTCCTTACCGATCCCAAACTATATGTTCCTAAGGCAACGAAATTCAAAACGAACAACAGCATAGACCCCAGGAACCCTCATCCTGGACCTGGATCAAAAGGTATGGCCCCCCAAAAGCCAGAACCTGAGATCATTCGGATCTAAGGGGTAGGCAGAAGGAAGGTCCCAGGCCCCATTCCCCCCAACCCAGAGCTCTGAGTCTGAGGCAGCAGTGGGAACCTCAGAGCCTGCAAAAGGACCTCAGGGTGGGCTATTCTGAAGGGCACATTCTGAAAACAACCTGACTTAGTCGCGGGGGCACCCAACACAGACGGCAAGAAAACAGAGAGAGATGGGGGGGGAACCTGTAGCCCCCTGGCTGGATCCTTCCATCTGAGTGTCACAGAAGGTCCCTGCCTCAGGGCATACACAGTCCAACACAGCTGAAGTTAATCCTATCAGGAGCCCTCCAAGTTCCAGGAAGCTGTGGCCCCTCCCCCCTCAGAGTGCAGGGTCTTCTGGCCAGTACCAAGCCAGGCTCAGTGCGTGGAAGTAAGGCAACAGAGAAGCATCGGGAGGGAACTGAGAAGGGCAGCAACACCAATAAACCAGCAATTCCTGGCTTCCCCGGGAAGATAGAAAAACAACTACATAGAACAGACAATTTGCCTAAGGATAAAGCCTCTGAACACCAGAGATAAGAAAAACTACTCTTCCCCACTCAGATAGAGATGGCAAACAGCACAGAAAAGTCCCAAAAGCCAAGAAAAACAAGAAGAAGGGGGCGAATTTAGACACATTTTATGGAGCAAAAATACAAAATACAGAGGAGATAGAAGAAGAAACACAAGCAAATGCTCCAAAAACTTCCAAAGAAAATGGAAACTCTCCACAAACCCATGAAGAATTTGAAATCGAAATGATCAAAAAGATGGAAGCCTTCTGGGAGGAAAAATGGGAAATAATGCAAAAGAAATTCACCCATCTACAAAACTGGTTTGACCAAACTGAAAAGGAAAACCAGGCTTTAAAGGTCAGAATTAGGCAACTGGAAGACAAAGAGCATGTAAAAGAGAAAGAATTAAGAAAGCAAAGCCAAAAGACCAAGAAATTAGAAGAGAACATAAAATATCTCACTGACAAGATCATAGACTTGGAAAATAGAGGGATACGAGACAATTTAAGAATGATTGGACTACCAGAAAAGCCAGAAATAAACAGCAAATTCGACATTGTAATACAAGATATAATCAAAGAATATTGCCCAGAGATCCTAGAATAAGGGAGCAATACAGTCACAGAAAGAGTTGACAGAACACCCTCTACACTAAATCCCCAAAAGGTAACTCCCAGGAATGTAATTGACAAATTGCAAAGCTTTCAAGCAAAAGAAAAAATCTTAAAAGAAGCCAGAAAAAGACAATTTAGATATAAAGGAATGCCAATCAAGGACACACAAGACCTTTCAAGTGCCATTCTGAATGACCATAAGGCATGGAACATGATTTTCAGAAAGGCAAGAGAGCAGTATCTTCAACCAAGAATCAGCTATCCATCAAACCAGACTATATACTTCCAGGGGAAAGTATGGGCATTCAACAAAATAGAAGATTTCCAAAGTTTGTAAAGAAAAGACCAGAGCTCTGTGGAAAGTTCGATATCGAAAAACAAAGAGCATATAATACCTGAAAAGGAAAATATGAAGGAAAGGGAAAAGGAGAAAAATGTTATCATTTTTTTACTCAAACACTCTTCTATAAGGAACACATTTATATCAATCTATGTACATTAACATGTGGGGAAAACATAATGTGTAAATAGGGGGAAAAGAAAAATGAAGTAGAATAATCTTTTTCACACAAAGATTCACACAGGAAGGGGAAGGGGAAGAAAACTCCTATAAGAAGGAGAGGAAGAGAGTTTTTACTTAAACCTTACTCTCAGGGAAATCAACTCTGAGAGATAAGAACATCTAGTTCCATTGGGATCTTGAACTTTCTCTTATCCAACAGGGTAAAACAGAAGGTGAAATTAAGGAGGGGTTAAGGGAGGGAGTATAAAAAGGGAAGGAAGGAGAGGGGGGAGGGGAAGGGAACAAAAAGGGAGAGGCTAGAAAGGGAAGTATATCAAGGGAGGGGACCAGGAGGACTAATGAATATAAACCACTGGATTAAAAGGTTATATCTAAAGAAGAAAGGTCAGAATTAGGGAAGGATATCAAAGTGCCAGGGAATACACAAGTGACAATCATAACTTTGAACATGAATGGGATGGGCTCACCCATAAAATGTAGACAAATAGGAGAATGGATTAGAATCCAAAACCCTACCATATGTTGTCTTCAAGAAACACATATGAGGTGGGTTGATACTCACAAGGTTAGAATTAAAGTTTGGAGTAAGAGGACAGTGTGGGAAAAATTAGGCTTAGATCAACACCTCACACCCTACACCAAGATAAATTCAAAATGGGTGAATGACTTGAGCATAAAGAAGGAAACTATAAGAAAATTAGGCGAACACAGAATAGTATACATGTCAGACCTTTGGGAAGGGAAATACTTCAAAACCAAGGAAGAATTAGAAAGAGTTACAAAATGCAAAATAAATAATCTGGATTACATCAAATTAAAAAGTTTTTGTACAAACAAAACCAATGTAACCAAAATCAGAAGGGTAGCAACAAATTGGGAAACAATCTTCATAAAAACCTCTGACAAAGGTTTAATTACTAAAATTTATAAAGAACTAAATCAATTGTACAAAAAATCAAGCCATTCTCCAATTGACAAATGGGCAAGGGACATGAACAGGCAATTCTCAGCCAAAGAAATCAAAACTATTAATAAGCACATGAAAAAGTGCTCTACATCTCTTATAATCAGAGAGATGCAAATCAAAACAACTCTGAGGTATCATCTCACACCTAGCAGATTGGCTAACATGATAGCTATGCAAAGTAATGAATGCTGGAGGGGATGTGGCAAAGTGGGGACATTAATTCATTGGTGGTGGAGTTGTGAATTGATCCAACCATCCTGGAGGGCAATTTGGAACTATGTCCAAAGGGCGATAAAAGACTGTCTGCCCTTTTATCCAGCCATAGCACTGCTGGGCTTGTACCCCAAAGAGATAATGGACAAAAAGACTTGTACAAGAATATTCATAGCTGCGCTCTTTGTGGTGGCCAAAAATTGGAAAATGAGGGGATGCCCTTCAATTGGGGAATGGCTGAACAAATTGTGGTATATGTTGGTGATGGAATACTATTGTGCTCAAAGGAATAATAAAGTGGAGGAATTCCATGGAGACTGGAACAACCTCCAGGAAGTGATGCAGAGCGAAAGGAGCAGAACCAGGAAAACATTATACACAGAGACTGATACATTGTGGTACAATCGAAGGTGATGGACTTCTCCATTAGTATCAATGCAATTTCCCTGAACAATCTGCAGGGATCTAAAAAAAAAATACTACCCACAAGCAGAGGATAAACTGTGGGAGTAAAAACACCGCTGAAAAGCAACTGCTTGACTACAGGGTTGGAGGAGATAAAACTGAGGAGAGACTCTAAATGAACCCTATAATGCAAATTCCAACAACAGGGAAATGGGTTCGAGTCAAGAACACATGTGATAACCAGTGGAATCATGCGTCGGCTATGGGAGAGGGAAAGGCGTGGGGGGGGGGGGAAGGGAAGGGGAGGAAAAGAAAACAATCTTTGTTTCCAGTGAATAATGTATGAAAACGACCAAATACGATAATATTTAAAAAAAAACAAGTAAGAAAAAATTGCTCCAAATAATTCAATAAATAAAAATTAGAAGAAAAAAAAAAGAAACACATATGAGGTGGGTTGATACTCACAAGGTTAGAATTAAAGTTTGGAGTAAGACCTTCTCGGCCTCAACTGATGGAAAGAAGGCAGGAGTTGCAATCATTATATCTGACAAAGCCAAAGCAAAAATAAACCAGATTAAAAGAGATAGGGAAGGTAAATATATTTTGTTAAAAGGGAGTATAGACAATGAGGAATTATCACTAATCAACATGTATGCACCAAATGATATAGCACCCAAATTTCTAATGGAGAAACTAGGAGAATTGAAAGAGGAAATAGACAGTAAAAACATATTAGGGGGAGACTTGAAAAACCACTATCAAATTTAGATAAATCAAACCAAAAAATAAATAAGAAAGATGTAAAAATGTGAATGAAATATTAGAAAAATTAAAGTTAATAGACATATGGAGAAAAATAGGGATAAAAATGAATACACCTTCTCAGCACCATATGGCAAATTCATGAAGATTGATCATACACGAGGTCACAGAAACATGGCATAGAAATGCAGAAAAGCAGAAATAATAAATGCAGCCTTTTCAGATCACAAGACAATAAAATTATGATAAGTAATGGTACATGGAAAACCAAATAAAAAATTAATTGGAAATTAAACAATATGGTACTCCAATATCATTTAGTTAGAGAAGAAATCATAGAAACAATTAATAATTTCATCGAGGAAAATGAAAATGAAGCCAAAGCAATAATCTGAGGTAAATTCAAATCCCTGAGTGCATATATTAACAAAGGAGAGAAGCGATCAATCAATTGGAAATGCAAATAAAAAAATTCGAAAGTGACCAAATTAAAAACCCCCAGAAGAAAACCAAACTAGAAATCTTAAAAATTAAGGGAGAAATTAATAAAATTGAAAGTGATAGAACTATTGATTTAATAAATAAGACAAGATCTGGTACTTTGAAAAAACAAACAAAATAGACAAAGTACTAGTCAATCTAATTAAAAATAAGAAAAAGAAAAGCAAATTAACAGCATCAAAGACAAAAAGGGGGACATCACCTCCAATGAAGAGGAAATTAAGGCAATCATTAAAAACTACTTTGCCCAACTATATGGCAATAAATATACCAACCTAGGTGATATGGATGAATACATACAAAAATACAAACTGCCTAATCATAGAAATCATAGAAAAAATTAATAATTTTATCGAGGAAAATGACAATGGTGAGACATCCTTTCAAACCTTATGGGATGCAGCCAAAGCAGTATTCACAGGAAAATTCATATCCTTGAGTGCATATATTAACAAATTAGGGAGGGCAGAGATCAATGAATTGGAAATGCAAATCAAAATACTTGAATGAGAACAAATTAAACCCCCCCAGGAGAAAACCAAACTAGAGATCCCAAAAATTAAGGGAGAAATCAATAAAATTGAAAGTGATAGAAATATTAAACTAATAAACAAGACTAAAAGCTGGTACTTTGAAAAAACAGACAAAATAGATAAAGTACTGGTCAATCTAATTAAAAAAAGGAAAGAAGAAAGGCAAATTAACAGCATCAAGAATGAAAAGGGGGATCTCACCTCCAATGGAGAGGAAATTAAGGCAATCATTAAAAACTACTTTGCCCATCTATATGGCAATAAATATACCAACCTAGGTGATATGGATGAATATTTACAAAAATACAAACTGCCTATACTAACAGAAGGAGAAATAGAATTCTTAAATAATCCCATATCAGAAAATGAAATCCAACAGGCCATCAAAGAACTCCCTAAGAAAAAATCCCCAGGGCCCAAAGGATTCACCAGTGAATTCTATCAAACATTCAGAGAAAAGTTAATCCCAATACTATACAAACTATTTGACATAATAAGCAAAGAGAGAGTTCTACCAAACTCGTTTTATGACACAAACATGGTACTGATTCCAAAACCAGGCAGGTCAAAAATAGAGAAAGAAAATTATAGACTAATCTCCCTAATGAATATAGAAGCAAAGATTCCAGCAAGGGATTAGAAGGGTCATCCACCATGATCAAGTAGGATTTATACCATGGATGCAGGACTGGTTCAATATTAGGAAAACCATCCACATAATTGACCACATCAACAAGAAAACCAACAAGAATCACATGATTATCTCAATAGATGCAGAAAAAGCCTTTGATAAAATACAACACCTATTCCTATTAAAAACACTAGAAAGCATAGGAATAGAAGGGTCATTCCTAAAAATAATAAACAGTATATATCTAAAACCATCAGCTAATATCATCTGCAATGGGGATAAACTAGATGCATTCCCAATAAGATCAGGAGTGAAACAAGGATGCCAATTATCACCTCTATTATTTGACATCGTACTAGAAACACTAGCAGTAGAAATTAGAGAAGAAAAAAAATGAACGCATCAAAATAGGCAAGGAGGAGACCAAGTTATCACTCTTTGCAAATGACATGATGGTCTATTTAAAGAATCCTAGAGATTCAACCAAAAAGCTAATCTAATTAATCAACAACTTTAGCAAAGTTGCAGGATACAAAATAAACCCACATAAGTTATCAGCATTTCTATACATCTCCAACACAGCTCAGCAGCAAGAACTAGAAAGAGAAATCCCATTCAAAATCACCTTAGACAAAATAAAATACATAGGAATCTATCTCTTGAGACAAACACATTAACTATATTAACACAACAACAAAACACTCTCCACACAACTAAAAGTAGACTTGAGCAATTGGAAAAACATTAACTGCTCATGGATAGGATGAGCCAATATAGTAAAATTGACCATCCTACCCAAACTTATCTATTTAGTGCCATACCCATGGAACTTCCAAAAAATTTCTTTACTGATTTAGAAAAAAAAACATAATAAAGTTCATTTGGAATAACAAAGCTTCAAGGATATCCAGGGAAATAATGAAAAAAAAATACAAAGGAAGGGGGCCTTGCAGTCCCAGATCTCAAACTATATTACAGAGCAACTTATTTATCTATTTAGTGCCATACCCATTGAACTCCCAAAATACTTCTTCACTGATTTAGAAAAAAACCATAACAAAGTTCATCTGGAATAACAAAAGATCAAGGATATCCATGGAAATAATGGAAAAAAAAACACATATGATGGGGGCCTTGCAGTCCCTGACCTTAAACTATATTACAGAGCAGCAGTCATCAAAATATTTGGTACTGGCTAAAAGACAGAAAGGAGGATCAGTGGAATAGACTTGGGGCAAGTGAACTCAATAGGACAATATATGATAAACCCAAAGATCCCAACTTTTGGGTCAAATATCCACTATTTGATAAAATCTGCTGGGAAAATTGGAAGACAGTGTGGGAGAGATTAGGTTTGGATCAACACCTCACACCCTACACCAAGATAAATTCAAAATGGGTAAATGACTTGAACATAAAGAATGAAACTATAAGCAAATTCGGTGAACACAGAATAGTATACATGTCAGACCTGTGAGAAGAGAAAGACTTTAAAACCACGCAAGACAAAGAAAGAGTCATAAATTGTAAAATAAATAATTTCAACTACATCAAATTAAAAAACTTTTGTGCAAACAAAGCTAATGAATCTAAAATTAGAAGGGAAGCAACAAATTGGGAAGCAATCTTCATAGGAACCTCTGAAATATGTGTAATTACACAAATGTACAAAGAGCTAAATCAATTGTACAAAAAATCAAGACATTCTCCAATTGATAAATGGGCAAGGGACATAAACAGGCAATTCTCAGCCAAAGAAATCAAAACTATTAATAAGCACATGAAAAAGTGCTCTACATCTCTTATACTCAGAGAGATACAAATCAAAACAACTCTGAGTTATCACCTCACACCTAGCAGATTGGCTAACCTGACAGCTATGGAAATAATGACCGCTGGAAGGGATGTTGCAAAGTAGGGACACTAATTCATTGCTGGTGGAGTTGTTAATTGATCCAACATTCTGGAGGGCAATTTGGAACTTTGTCCAAAGGGAGATAAAAGACTGTCTGCCTTTTGATCCAGCCATAGCACTGCTGAGTTTGAACCCCAAAGAGATAATAAGACAAAAGACATGTATAAAAATATTCATAGGTGCACTCTTTGTGGTGGCCAAAAATTGGAAAATGAGGGGATGCCCTTCAATTGGAGAATGGCTGAACAAATTGTGGTATATGTTGGTGATGGAATATTATTCTGCTAAAAGGAATAATAAAGTGGAGGAATTCCATGGAGACTGGAACAACTTCCAGGAAGTGATGTAGAGAGAAAGGAGCAGAATCAGGAAAATATTGTACACAGAGAGCAATACACTGTGGTACAATCGAAGGTAATGTATTTCTCCATTAGGGTCAATGCAATGTCCCAGAAAAGCTTGCAGGGATCTAAAATCACTATTCCCAAGCAGAGAATAAACTGTGGGAGTAAAAACGCCGATGAAAAGCAACTGCTTGACTACATGGGCTGAGGGGAAATGACTGAGGAGAGACTCTAAATGAACACTCTAGTGCAAATACCAACAACATGGAAATGGGTTTGAATGAAGAACACATGTGAAACCCAGTGGAATCATGCATCAGCTATGGGGGGGGGGATGGAGGAAAAGAAAATGACATTTGTCTCTAATGAATAATGCTTGGAAATGATCAATTAAAATATTATTTAAAAAAAGTACAATTAATTGGGAAATGGAAAATTGCAGACTATAAGTATTAAATGATAAATTTATATGCTTCCTAAGAAAGACTGTTTTGAAGCTCAAATGAGAATGAATATTTCACTGTGCAAGCTTCAAGTACTATAGGAATACATTTGATTATTGCTATTGTTATTTTTGTTGTTATTGTTGTTACAGTCACTCAGATTCCAATCTGATGAGATCTTTATTCTTTGAATTTTCTGTTCCTGATCCAGGAATCAGAGATGGACTGGTAAATGTTTAACAACTGAGACTCCCCCAAAATAAGTGCCCATAGACTTCTAAGCTTGTTCAGAATTTTTAATACTTTATTCCATCTGAGCAATTTACCAAATAGTAAATTTACCCTTACTTTGTATTCCAAATTCTGAGGTGTAAATGCTCACATGGAAATTTAATTTTCAATATATTCCAGCATGTTTAGATCTGACTCAAGGACATCCTACTCCTAAATGATTTTGGAAAACCATCATTCAAATGAATTGTATTCTTATACTTTACTCAAACAACATTAGACAGTTTGAGGAGAAAAAAGTGGCACTAACTGGAAATTTATTGCACAGTCAGGTGATAAGGTGTATATTATGTATTTAAGACAATAAGAATAACAGGAATATTTTGGAATCCAGGATTTCATTGATATAGTTATTCATTCATTAATTCAGTTTATAATCTTTAAATTAAGTGAATGTTCTTTCAGAATTGCTGTTGATGAGAGGGTGGCATCTAGCATTGATAATGGAATTTGCTTCATGAAGAACCCCTAAGTAAGAATCAATAGTCTATTAAGTATGGTTTAGTTTAAAAATATGTCACAATCCTGTCTAAATTCCGATCTCTGCCATGTTATGATGTTGTGTTAACTTTGGATTTTCAGAGGCCATACCAGAGGATAGCAAAATCTGAGAGATCCTTACAAAACGTTATTCCAGGCAAATCTCTCAGTACTTCTTTTCTAGACAATTGAAATAATGGCTTGACTTGATGAAATATCTCATTGGGTAATCAGAACAAGTTTCAGAAGTAGTGTTTCCCAG
Source organism: Monodelphis domestica (assembly GCF_027887165.1). NCBI lineage: Eukaryota > Metazoa > Chordata > Mammalia > Didelphimorphia > Didelphidae > Monodelphis > Monodelphis domestica. Next base: position 251,892,320 of record NC_077229.1, read on the forward strand.
TACTTATTTTTTCAAAGTAACATGTCTTTCGAGTACATGTAAAATAAAGGGATTTATTGGCTTTGGCCAATTTCTTTTTTACTTAGATGGATAACTTTGTTTATTCTTATTTTGAATTAACGCTTGAAGGAAATCATATCATTTCATTTGGTAGGCAAAATTGAGAACTTCTTTGAAGGCAAGGAAATAGAACAATAACAAAACAACAACATAACAATCACAACAAGAATCCCACCACTATTCACAGGATGAAACTAGATGATCCCCAAGGTGTGTAGTCATCATTATTTTAAAAAATGAAGTTGATATAAAATTATTCCTTGAATAAGAAGTTGCTATATGTGGTATCCCAGAATTTTTAGGTTATTAATGTTTAAAACTACACTAAAATATTTGGGACCATATAAAAACTCAACCCATAATGGAATCAAATAATTACAATGAGCCTAATGCACTGCATTATCAATAATATTTGCTCTGAAGTATTTGCTTGTTTTTAATGATTTTAAGATGTATTTCAAGAGCATTCACATATATTTTCTAATACTTTTTAAATTAATTATTTATTATTTATTTGAATAGTCAACATATAGATACTTTTCATAAGAGACTAATAATAAAAATAAATTAAAATATGTTTCTCAAAACAAACCAGAAGAGAGAAAAAATATGTAGGTACTTTATATTTGAGACAACAAATATATAAATATTCATTTCAAGTCTTTAGTTTGCTGTGAAGTTATTAAACTGACCTCATAGTTACATTTATTACTATTAGCAATTATTGTTTGATCTCATTACATCTAAAAAACAATAATAATTCCTCTCCTTAGGGGGCAGCTGGGTGACCCAGTGGATTGAAAGCCAGGTCTAGAGATGGGAGGTCCTGGGTTCAAATTTGAACTCAGATATTCCCTAGCTGTGTGACATAGGGCAAATTACTTAACCCCCAATGCCCAACCATTATTGCTAGTATTACACAGTATTGATTCCAAGACAGAAGGTAAGTGTTAAAAAAAAAAAAGAATTCCTCTCCTTAGAAATTCCTGGAATCAATATATATTTCAGTCCTTATAATATACACTCTTCTTCATTCATTCTTCAGTCCAGTCAGACTGGTCTGATTGTTTTATTTTCATTTTTCTTTCTTTTTCATCTTTTTTATGTTTTCAAAATAAGTATTTCAAGTATGAAAAGTAATGTTTTAACATAAAAATTGTCTTCAATATAATAAGTAAAAAAAGACTTTAGGGGAACATTTACAATTCCATACAAAATTTAACAGTACAAAAAAGGCACTTTTAACAAGATACTATTTCCAAATTCACAATTGATTACAATCAGCTAATATATCTTATAAACACAAGTATTTACAAAAATAATTCAAATGCTCAAATGTATGACTTTGCATAGACTATCTTTAATGTCTAAAAAGGACATTTTCCTCATTCATTCTGCTCAGTCTCTCATTATCTATAACTTATTTAGAAACTCATCTCTAATATTTCCTTTTGCAGATAGCCTATCTTAGTTTCCAATAAAAGTCCACAATAATATTCCCTGGACCAATGACCTTGAATTATTTTGCCTAGACTCAGTTCATGTACAATGCTTCTATGTATGCATATTTGTCAACCCTGTATAATGTAAATTTCTAGACATAGAATTCTTCACTTGCCTCTTCATCTCTCTGCTGTCTAGCACAGAACGTATCCATCAGTGAATATGTGTTTAATATATATTTGCTCATTTATTTTTCCCTGAATATATCACAGATTTTTGAAGTAATATTTTTTCATTTTTAATATTTTATTTTTCACAATTGCACATGAAAACAATTTTAACAAAATATTCTTTAGATAAAGTTTTACATTTGAATAAATTGAGCCCTCAACAGAATAATGGAGTTATTCAAGTTCAGCAAGTCCATTAAGAGTGGGTCTGGGACAACAATTCATTTCTTGTCTATGCCTGTGAGCTTTCTACTATATCAGGTTCTCATTTTTTCTACCTATTCTTTCTTTCATTAATATATTCATTCATGTGTTTGTGCTTCTCTTCATATTTTATATTTATCTAAATTTAACAAAGAGGTGTTGCTAACTACAGATATGTTTCACTATTTCTCATGTAATGAGGCTAAAGAAATTTATTGTTTCCTGAATCACTTATGATATATTCATGCTGCTTCTCAAAGGTGTTCTTTATTCTTAAGATCTGTCAGTGACTTTTTCTGAGTGACAAGGTATAGTTTGATCCATTTGTTTCAAACAAAGAGGCCATAAGAAATCAAGCCTCAGATTGTGAGGCCTGAGAATCAAGCAAGCTTTAGTCAGTTTGTATCCAAGGGAGAATTTGGCACTAATTAAATATATCCTCGTTGGTAATTGATGCCAAATAAAATTAAGCATTTAGTAGAATATTAATCGCATGCTTAAGGACTAATTGCAGTATATTAACAATTAATGGCCCTTTAAGAAACTGGATACACTTTGGCATATAATAAGTGCTAATTGAAAGCTATTTCAGGAACTGGATTTAGCATTTCTTAATTGGACCATGGCACAATATACATATAATTACTGAAATTATCTGTCCTTAACATCATGTTATATACTTTAGTTACAAGAGATATGTCCAAATTTGTAGCTGCAATTATTAAGGAGCTATCATTATAACTCATCTTCTTTCCCATTATCACCTAATACAGGCAAACGCACACAACTTACTCCATTATTAAAGTCAGTCAATACAATATTCTCCTACTGTTATACATAAATAAGAATAAAAAAATCTTATCCAAACATAGCCTAAAATACTATTCACATTTTTGTGAATATCAACACAGAGATAGAGAAGGTAAAAGTCATAGAAATTGATGTTATAGTGTTTTATAATTAAACATATGATTAGTATATTTAGTAGCATGAGACACAGGAAGAATCCATCCCCTAGGCACCCACAGAATGATACCATCTATATGAAAACACATGCCATATTATTGAAACCTGATTCTCTGAAAGCCAATCAGGAAATTTTGAGAAATTTCACTTTGTGTAGCCTGACTACTATCTTTCTCCCAACTCTCTGTCCAATAAAATTGTAAAGTGTTCCAAAGCAAAGTTGGAAAAAAAGAAGTGAGGAAAATTAGAGAAAAAAGGTTTCAATAACTTTGTACATTGTAGCTCAGAATCTCAAGTATTTGAAATTGTAATTCACACCAAAATTTGCTTACAAAGCATATAGGTCAAATATAATACTCTAGAAAAGATTTGATGAAAGTTACATGGTATAATACAAGAGTCATTGCCTTCATTTTTTAAAAATGTATGAATTTTACTTTTTCCAGATTACGTCAGTCCAATTTCTTAATATTCTTTTCCCAATATTTTGCAATCCATGATCTCTCTTTCTCCATCCCACCCTTCTACCTTCCCAAATGTAAAAATTAAAATTAAATATTAATAATAAAATATTATATTAAAAGAGATTTATTAATGATCATTAGAAATAGAAATAAAAATAAAAACCACAAGCCCATGGCTGATTAGTTCATTAAAAATTCCTGCTCTTACCACAATCATCATATTTGCTGCAAGCCAGAAAAGAGACCAGTACCCTCCTCATCCTTGCCTAATATCCCCTGTCTACAGAAAGTAGGTAATGACAGGAAGTCAGTGGGCTCCCGGGAAGTGTAGTTTTTTATTTAGGGTAGCAGATTTTCCATTATGCATAAAGAATGTTGGTAATATGACATAGGTTGTACATATATTATCATATAATACATATTCCCATGTTTTCCATGCAAAAGAAGATACATTGCTTACAAAAGAGAATAAGACATTTCACTTTTGATCTAGCAAAACTCCCCAGTGTCTGTATACCAAAGATATTAAAAAAAAATAGGAAAGAAGCTGTTCATACAAAAATGTTCACAGCTGCTCTTTTTGTGGTGGCAAAGAATCGAAAACTAAAGGAATGTCCCTCAGTTGGGGAATGGGGAAAATTATAATTCCCTGTCTATTTTTAGATTCTAATCCCCAAGGTGTAAACCTAGTACTAAAAGTAGGTCTACCCATTTTAACCAGAAAAAGGTATGAACCAACCACAAAAAGGTGTGAACTAACCAAAGAAGGTATTAACACCCATTTCATTCATGAGTGGAAGGTCTGTGAACCATGTGTGAAAGAGTGGGCAGTCCTGAAGAGGAGTGTTTGCTGTGATTGGTAGATGTAAAAATTTAGGGGAAATGACACAAGAAAAAAAGGTCTTTAAATAGTGGAAACAGACACACAAGATGATCAGTCACTCCGGCTTGGACTGGAATTATCAGTCACTCAGAGTTGTACTGGAAGATAGTCACTCAGAGCTGGAAGACAGACACTTGAGGAGAGACTGGAAGACAGACACTCAGACTTGGAGTGAAGACACTTGGCTGTGGAACTGGACCCCTGGAAGAGCTCATGCAGGAGACTTCAGACTGTTTTCTTTTTAGACGATCACTGTGGTGAGTGAAAAGGCTGACTTTCTTCCTTGCCCTTTTTGGAGGTGTGAATCCCTGAGAAAGACCCATTTTCTTGAGACTCCTTTCCCCTGACTGGTGCCTGAGAATTTCTAACTGGTTCAGAGGAAGCTGGAGCTTTCTCTCTCTCCCTCTCCCCTTCTCTCTCTTCCTTAATATCTCCCCTCTATTGTAAAAATAAACTGCCATAAATTTCATTTACTTGAATAATTCATTTTTGGATTTAGTAATTAAATCCCTGGTGATCACCAATTAAATATATTCAACCCATCCAGTAAAAATTAACAGGAGGGAAAGAAAAAGAATCTTGGAACCATGGAAAAATATTTGAAATTAATTAATTAAATAAAAAATTCCCCCCCCAAAAAGTACTTTTTCCTGAATAAAATCCATTTATTTCACTTTTTACCTATTCCTGTCATGTTTTGTACTGCTTTGGAGGGCTCTATCATCTGGTTGAGCTGGGGTTTTGTTTTGTTTTTCCTTTTTTTAAAAAAAAATCTCCCCTCAGAATCATCCAGCATTGTCCACAAATGGCAATATTTTTACCCAAGAAGCTTTGGTTTAGAGAGTATATATTACAAGGGCTTCACCAGAAGCTCAGTGACCAAATAGAAAAGAATCCTTACTCTGCCTAAATGTGACTATGATTAAGGGACACATCCCACATGCCTCTTGGGCTTTTTACCTAGTAGCATAAGTGATTTTTTTTGTTTTATTTTTTGTTTTGTTTTGTTTTTTTAACTTTTTATATTATTTTTATTATATACTTAGTAACTACTAAGTCACTACCAACAAAAGACATTCAAGTAAACAAAAGAATAAAAAATGTACAAAACTATAAACTCCATCTTTATAACTTGTATATAATATATAAATCATATTGAGTTGAGGATAAATCCTCAACTTTTTAGTTTCCTGGGGATTTACTTTACCTGGAGACTTTTTCTCATGATTTTGTGACTGTTTATTTTTTTTTCTTTTTAAACATAATCATAGTATGTATTGATCCTATTCCCTTTTCTTCTCTTCATATGTTTTCCTTATTTTCTTTATAATTATATTTGTCATTTCTAATAGCATAATACAAACAATCCATTTCATTCAAATATCACAATCTATTCATCCATTTATTCCATTCAATATATTTGAAGTAATTCTAGTTATTTTGTCATAGCAAAGTGTCTATGAATATTTTCATAGATACACAGATTTTTACACTCTCAGTGGTACCTTTAAGGCTTAACCCTTGTAATGGAAACCTTAGATCACTAAGCATGAGCAGCTTCATAACTCTTAATGTATATTTCTATCTTGTTTTCTAAAGAAAAAACAAACAAATCACAGCTGCTCTAGCAATGTAGATCTGCTTCTCCTTGTTCTTATTGACATTTAAATTGCTTACTTAAGGCCATCTGTTTTTCAGTTAATATGCATTACCAGTGCCATAGTTATATTGGTCCTTAGGCAGCAGATACAATGTGTTGTCAAGATAATACTCTTTCCAAAACAAGTTTTTCCATCTTGGTCATACCCAGTAGAACTTTTTTTTTCCAGTGTCACATCCCCTCAAGGAGAGAGGATTATTTCCAGAGTGTGAATATAAGAATTTTTGAGAATATTTATGCTCTCTAAGCCATTGTTTTCCCATCACAAACTATATTTGGTGCATGATACAGAAAGTTATCTTAATTTAGATATCTAAGATTATAATCATTTCCTTAACTTATTTCTTATTTTTTGGTTAGATTTATCTGGTTCTGAAAGGAAAAAAAATTAAAATTAATTACTCATTATTACTGATTTCCACCTTTATCTGAGTTTTCTTTTCCTTAAAAAAGTTGGGTGCTATAACACACAGTGCATTCAGGTCCAATATTTATAATGCTTCATTATCCATAGTACCCATCCCCCCAACATAATATAGTTATCTTATTGATACCTTCCAACTATATCAATTTTAGCCTAAATTCTATCAGAGATCATGAGTGCTACCCCTTTTGTCTCTTGATCATCTGAGGCATAGTATATTCTTCTCTAGCCCCTCACCTTTGCTCTATGTGTTTCTTTCATTTTCAATATGTTTCTTGTCACATCTGGGTTTTTGATTCTTTCTGCTATCCTTTTTCTTCCCATGACAGAATCTATCCCATTACTAACTCTTTGGTGTAATTACTAGCTGTGCATTTCCCTATACTCTCCTCTTCCTTATTAGTTGTTCCCCTCTTCTTTATTTCTGCCATATCCTCTGCAGATTCAATTTTCTTTGACCAGTACCTCTCCACTTCATACCCCTTCCCCAAAATCCTTTCTTATCTTCTCCCCTTGCTCTCCTAGTCCAACATTTCCAAAAGTCTTTCCTTTGTCCCTTTCCCATTACCTTTTAATTCTCATTCTATACACCTTTCCAAAAACCTCTTCCTTATACCCATAACCATGCCCTTCTAATTCTTGATATGAGTTTGATTCTAAAAACCTCTCTTCTAACTTTCCTGATTCCCTCCCTGTGTCCTCACCTTAACCTCTTCCTCTTATTATGTGCTCCCCTCTCAAGTCCTTTCCTTATTTCATTCAAGTTTGCTTCTATTTCTTTTATATTAAGAAAAAAATTATACTTCTAATTGAGTACATTGTTCTCATTTTATCCTAGGTCTGATGAGAATAAGCTTGTAGTACTACCATCCCTTCACCTATTCCTCACTTTCATTATGATAGTTCATCTACTCATCCCTCATCCATATAGGCTAGCCAATCTACTCTGACTCTCTCTGGACTATCCCATTGCCATTTTGACTAACTCCATTGCAGTCACTTTAACTTTGAGTCTTCCCTCAATACTCACCCCTTCAAAATACCCCAGCAACTTGGTCTTCTGATTTGTTAATGATTAGTCTTTGATTACCTTTGTATGCTTCTTATAGATCAAATTATCTGTTGATTTCTGAGTTGTTTATTTATTTATTTTTTTTGCCCCAGGAATAGTTTAAACTCCTTTAGTTCATTAAATATCCATTTTTTCCTTTTTATAATTATGATCATCTTCACTGGAAGTTATTCTAGCTTGTAAGCCCAGTTCTTTAGCTCTATAAAATGCTTTATTCCAGGCCCTGTATTCTTTTAATGGTTCAGCGGCTAGGCCATATGTTATTCTGACTGGAGCTCCATAGTATCTATTTTTTTTCTCATTGTTTGTATCATTTTTTTCCTTAACCTGGGAGCAACAGTTTGTCAATGATCTTTCTGTACATTTTCATCTTTGGGCCTCTCTGAGGTGGTGATCAGTGAATTATTTCCATATGACTTTTACCCCCTGATTCTAGAGTTTCTGGACAGTTCTCTTGATGATTTTTTTTGAAGTGTGGTGTCTAAATTCTTTTATTTTTTAATCATAACTTTATAAGAGTCCAACTCTTTTTATATTCTCTCTCCTTAATCTGTTTTCTAGGTCAGTTTTCTTTATGATAATATGCTTCATATTTTCTTCTATTAGTTCATTCTTTTGATTTTGGTTTATTATTTCTTATTGTTTTAGGAAATCATGAGTTTCTCCTTATACAATTCCAGTTCTTTTAACATTATTTTCTTCCATGAGTTTCAGGATCTCCTTTCCCATTTGAATGATCTGTCTTTCAGAACTTTCTTGATTTTTCTTGCAATACTCTAAAGTTTTTTCCTAATTTTTCCTCAACCTCTCCTATAACTCTTCCAAAAGCTCTTTTTGAGCTTGGGGTCATTTAGTGTGTGTGTGTGTGCGTGTGTGTGTGTGCATGTGTGTGTGTGTTTGCTGTTTTTGAAGTAGGTGTTTTTACTTCACTGTCTTCTGAGTTGGAGCCAGGATGTTCTGTGTCCCCCAAAAGATATCAAGAGTTGTGTTCCCTCTCCTTTGATTGCTCATTATATATTATTTTATATTATAGCAGTCATGTCAATAAACTTAATTATTGGATATTTTATTAGATATATGGGGTTTCTATAGTGTTGGGCTATGTTACCTCAGGTTTCAGAATTTGCATGTGTAAGTTTTTTCTTCTGGATTCTACTTAGTTATTTCAATTTTTATATTCCAGGGTCTGGAATAATTCCATATGATCCTGTCAAGCCCCTGTCCCTGATGAACCTGAAGCATAATGACCAGAGTGAGTTAACAAACACTTCTTCTACTGTGACTTCAAGTAGCTAGTCTGCCTCATCCTGTGGCAGGAATCAGGCATTCAAATCCACTGGCAGGGTCACGAGCTGAAAGGGTCTCAGTCCCTCAATTAACCACATTCATAGGTGGGTGCTCCTTTATCACTCCTACTGCCATAGATCAGGACAGAGTAGGCATCCAGTCTGCACCTTCCAAACTCCAAAGGCCCTTGCGCTTTAGCAAGAATGCCTGAATTCCTGCCTTCAGGGCCCTAAAAACTAGCAGAGGTTTCCTGAACTGTGGCAAGAGCAGACACAGTTGCTCCTAGCATCCTCCTAGATTCCAGAGGTATCCTATGGGAAAAAACAAACCAGATGAGGTTGCTAATTTTGCCTTGGTGGTTACCTTGTTGATTCCCATATTTCTGCCTATTTCTCACCTCAGGGCCTATGGCAGTGATAGCAAATGAATGGCCTAGGTGCCAAAAATGGCAGGCTGAACTATCTCTGTCAGCATGCAGCCATCTTCCCCTTACCCCAATTTGTTACTAGAACAGCAGAGGGGCTCAGGAACTACTCCTTTCCCCCTCTATAATGTGTCTTGTGACACTTTTTCACTTCCTCTTCCCTCTGCCACGAATCCCAATGGGAGAACACAGGGAGTAAGGTGGGCAGCTCATAGAAGAAAAGCTGGAGGGGAGCAGAGTGCTTGGGACACTCCTTTCCCACTCTCTACACTAACTCATGTTATATTTAAAATGGTTGATGTTGTAAACTGTAGTGAGTTAAAATGGTGGAAGATATAAATTGTGATAGATATAAGAGTGGGTGAGTAAATTGTGACCGCAGGAAATATGTTTTCACTACAGTGTCTTGTTTAAATCAAAATATAAGGTGGTCGCCAGGGAATATATTCCCAATTATGAATATACCCAAGTCAATTGGGTTTTATAGAGATTTTAATTAACAATACAATGAGTAATCAAAGAAAGAGAGAGAGAAAAACGGTATAAGTATGAAGGGCCTTCAGCCAACATGGCCTAGACCTGAGTCTTAAGAGAGAGAGAATCAGTCAGTTTTTTATCACTCACCACAAGATTTGTCTTAAGTAAGGATGTCTGGGGAACAGAGTCTCCCCAGAGGGAGTTCCAGCCAGAGGCAGCCTCCCAAGGGACTTCCTCACAAGAGATCTTCAAAGGGCCTCCTCCAAAAGGATCTATCTCCAAGGATCTAAGGATCTCCAACCAATCCCTTGCTCCAGAGATTCCTTTTCTTATATAGGTTTTTTTTTCCTATGTCACCTCCCCTAAGTTCTTCCATCTACCAATCACCGTAGATGTTTTCTAAAAGACAGCCCATCTGAATTTCCGCTAAGTCGACTAATCCCCTCAGTAAGTCTGTACCAGAGAAAACACTGCTGTGTCGACTAATCCCCTCAGTAAGTCTGAACCTCAGAAAACACTGCTGTGTCGACTAATCCCCTCAGTAAGTCTGAACCAGAGAAAACACTGCTGTGTTGACTAATCCCAATAAGAGAAAACCTGCCCGACCTTTATAGGTACCTAGCATCCCATTGTATCAATTCTAAAAACAGGCATGGCTCAAAGAACTCCTTGCCTTATCATAAGCATGGGTCCAAGTACTTTCATTGTTTAGCAAGGAGTTTTTTCCCCTAAAGCAATCAAGTATGGGTGGAGTAGAGGTCCTCCCATAGCAAGGAGTTTTCTCCCCTAAAGCAGTCTTAAGTATGGGTGGAGTAGAGGTCCTCCCATTTCTGATCCAGGTGAGTTCTCACATCAAAATGGGGAATGTTTCCAGTAGGGAATTTGTTCCAATGGAGGATTCCTCAATGTGGAAATTTTTTAACATTTACAAGTCTGAGAAATTTCAAGATTTACACTCAGGACATGCTTTGCTTCATTCATTCCTTTGTTCAGCAGCTCAATGGAAGTGATTCCTCCCTCCCTTGTCTGGGGTAAAGGGTGGTGACAGGGTGCACCCAACACTCAGTGGAGGAAAGGGGCATGGCACAAAGTCTGGGGAGCAGGCAGACATGACACTTAGTCTGAGGGGGTGCATTGGGGGTGGATCCCAATATTCCATCTCTAAAAGGTTTGCCATCACTGACCTAGGATTGGAACTGAAAGAAAGGAAGTTAGAAACCTTATTCCCTTCTTTTTCCTGGGCTGTTCAGCTTCACTCCAGACTCCTATTCTGTTTTGCCACATTTAGCTTTGATTCTGTGGAATTATTTTTGTTGTGTTTTTTTTTTGGACTTATTGGCAAGGTGAGAAGATGTGACATGTTTTCACCATAAGTAACTTATAAGGAAGATTTGCAACTTTCCTTGTGCAAAAAAGCATTCAAATTGGAGTAAACTAGAGTGCCATATTTTAGAAGACTTGGATAAGCTGGAGAAGGTACATATAATAGAAATAAGGAAAGTGAAAGTTTTCCTCAAAATGCTGAAGAGATCTTATGAAGATGAAGTATACAATTTATATCATGCTGGCTAGTTGGAGAGTATAGAATTAGGATATGCAAAGAAGCTTGGAATTGATATAAAGAAAAACATCCTGACAAGTAGAGCTATCAAAAAGTATAATGTATTCTACAGATGTAAAATAGACCCTTTAAACATTAATTCCACCATGAATCCAGAAACTACTAAATGACAGGTATGAACCATAAAAATTTCTCAGACTTATGAATGTTAGGGATTTCCCCCATTGGGAAATCTTCTACTTAAAAAAATTCCCTAGCAGCTGGTGAGAACTCTACTTGAGTGTGGGGGCTTCTAGCTATGGGAGTGTCCCTGCTCCAACCTACTTAAGACTGCTTTTGGACATAAAACTGTTGGCTAAACAATGAAAGTACTTTGATCCATGCTTATGGAAGGGACAGGAAGTTCTTTGAGTCATGACTGTTTTAGAATTGATACAATGGGATACTAAGTACCTATAAAGGTAAGGCAACTTGTAAACTACTTAAACCTAAAAGGGTGATAACTTATTCAGAGGTTTTTCTTAATGACATTTGTCGACACAGAAGCATTTTTCCTGACTTACTAAAGAGATTAAAACTACTCAGCTGTGAATTCAAAATGGGCGGTCCTTTAGAAACATCTACAGTGATTGGCAGATGTAAGGACTTAGGGGAGGTGACAAAGGAGATTTTGCCCTTAAAAATAAGAGCTCAGAGAAGAGCAAAGGTTCTTGATTTTTGACTCTCATTCTGAAGGAGAGCTCCTTGAGGATCTCCTCTGAGGGGCTCTGTCCCTCTGGGGTAGGAGCTCTGGAGGCTCTTGAGAGAGGCCCTTTGAAACAATCTCTGGCTAGAAGACTCTTTGAGGAATGACGCTGGCCTGGTGTTACTAGAATCCTTGTTTAGTCAGACCTTGTGGTGAGTGTTAAAAAAACTAACTGATTTCTCTCTTAAGACTCAGGTCTAGGCCATATTGGCTTGAGGCCCTTCATACTTATTCCTTTCTTACTCTCTCTCTCTTTCTTTGATTACTCATTGTATTGTTAATTAAAATCTCTATAAAACCCAATTGACTTGGGTATTTGAATAATTGGGAATATTTCCCTGGCGACCACCTTATATTTGATTTTAAAACCAAGACACTGTAGTGAAACATATTTCTGAGGTCAAATTTACTCACCCTCCCTTATATCTATCACAATTTATATCTTCCACCATTTTAACTCACTACAGTTTAAGACCTCAACCATTTTAAATCTCACACAGGAAACATGAGATATTTGCATAATAATTAAATAGTTGAGAAATAATTTTCAACACATGAAATCTAGTTCTCCTATTTAGTACTCGTGTGACCTTGGAAAATTCAATTCATTTGGATACTTATCTATAAAATGTAATAATTTCCACTTACAATGTGTATTTATATTACAATACATGTGGACTAAAATGATCTCTAAGGTATATGACCTCAAAATATTATGATTCTAGTGGGATGTAAGTGGTTACATTTTTCAGGCATTCCAATATTTATTTTTGTAGGTGTATTAAACAATGAGTATGTGCTCTAAAGATAATCTTGTCATAACTACTTCATTTTTATAGATCAGATTTCTGAAGTCTGAAATAAAGTAACATTCCCAAGGTCCAAAAATTAATATTTAGCAAAAAATATTGTTTTCCCACTCTGATTCCTATATGCTATCTCCTACAGCAGTACTTGGACCATTTGTTTTAGTTCTCTATAGAAATGAATAAAATTAGATGTCATTTAAAGGTATGATAATTGATACAGGGAACATTCCTGGCTTTTACTAAACTCATTGAATATATAATTCCTTATGTTACAAGTTACATGACAAATGTTTTAAAAATAAATTCTTCTTTGAGTTAAATTATTTGAAAAAGTCTTCCTACTAACCTATCTCTGTCCTGCTTTCTTTCAGTATTCAATAAAAACTGTGTAACTCTCTCCCCCTCCTTTTTTTATTTCTTTGCTCTAGCAGCTAGGAAACTCACATCCAAATTCTGTGCCCAAATTAGCTCATATCAGGTGCCTGGGATCATCTACTCCCTATGCTCCTTTATCATTTTTTTGTTCTCTTTTTAATCTTTAACTGCCCATTTTATGTTTATTTTTGTAAACCACCTCAAATCCTTCTGGATATAAATACTAAAAATACTTAATACATGAGAAGGGGGTTGGAGATTATAATGAGAAGGACTTAGTAAAATGGAACCTTTTAATTCTGCTTAGGCAAAAACCCAAGAAGAAGGAAGTCTACAAAATGAAAGAGAAAGCACAGATTTGCATTTAATAAGCTATTACTTTTCTTCTTATTGACATGCATAAGCAACACATGTTCCAAAAGAGCAATGCCAGTTTTCCCTACAGATCCTTTTCCAATCTGCTGATGGAATCAAACAACACTCTTCAGAGTGTCTACCACACCTATATGCCCATAATTACTTAAAAACTTAGTTCTTAAGAAAAGTTTCCACAGTAAACATCATTTTATTATTTTTATTGTTTCACATTTTCATCAAAAGTTGTTATGCTTTTGAGGGTGTTTTGCTGTGTGCAAGCTACTTCTAAAATCTAAACTCCATCATAAATATTATTAATATATTGATATCAATCTTACAAATGCTTCCATTTGAATTTGTACATGTCCTAGCAGCTGGAGACCCAGGAATGTTAATCCAGTTTCATTAATTTAGTTATTATTACCTATAGAAACAAATTGAATACTATTTAAATTAGTATTAATTCTATGTATACATATTACAAATATTATGATATTCTGAGGGACTTCCAATCAAGAATTTAAATGTTTTCAAAAATTTATTTTTTAAACAGATTTGCAAATGATTTTTAAAGTACATAATAGCCTTTTTGCTTGCCATTAATAGCATCATACTCATCAATCTCTTAGATCTGCTGAAGCTTTAATGGGATAAAGGCTCAATTGTGCAAATCTCATTTAACAGATTCTTTGATCACTTTGATGGATTTTGCACTCAAATGAAAGTTGAGAGATGCAAAAGTAATGGTGATGTTACTGAAGTAGCAACTGACAGAAAGATTACTCCAAAAACGCCTTATATAAGGTCTCTCTGTACATTATAACACAAGATTTACTTCTAACCATTTCTTAGTTTATAAGACATGATCAAAGCATGATATTAATTTTTTTTGGTCTTTCTATATCTTTTTAAAATAAAATAAATAAGATAAAAGTTGACATTAAATGCCTGGTTGTTTAAGGCAGTCTTCTATCAATTTGTATCACTCAGCTCTGACTGTAGCAGTATCGTTGTGACTAAGACATCAGCAGACAATTGCAGTGAGTAGATGTTTTACAAAAGAGTTGAGGTATAGATTTTAAGAAAGGAGATTACAGAAGATAGGCAATTTGAGAGAGACTTTATGTGGAAATACAGGGGTAACAAAGGATGATCTCTGTTGCATTTATAAAAATGACTGCTATTTCCACCTGGTCAACACAATGCTTTGTGAGGAATGGATGCTCAGCTAGATAGTGACCAGTGGAATTTTATTGTCTGTAACAACTGCTGAATGATCTCTCCTGCATAAAAAGGGCAGCCAGAATAAAAAGGAACCTAAATAAATTGGAGAAGACATTCGGATGGAGCCAGAAAATTAGTATAGTATTTTGCAGGGTCATTACTAGAACTCACCCTGCCACCCCAGCACACAGCTCATCATTTTATAAAACAATACTTTGGCTACCAAGTTATGATTCTCATTTTGTTTCCTCAACCAGTCTGAATATCATCAAATCCTTCATGTTTTAAAGGAGGAAGCAAAAAAATGACAGAATTTTGCCATGACTCCTAAATCCTTCAGTCTAGTGCTCTTCCCATTGTCATGTTCTTCCTTTGTTTTGTTTAAAGTGACTGAAATCCATTGTAAAAAAAAAAGCAAGAAAAGAAAGTTATTTTAACTTCAAGTCATAAGATCTAGGATTGCATTCTTGCTTTGACAAGATTACTAGCTTTATAACTAGTAATAGATCACTTTACCTCTAGGAATTCATGTATTTTGTAAAATATCGATAACAATACACCAATATTTACACTTCCTCCCATTTCACTCTCCTGTTTGTTGCAGGATAAGTGCATTATAAATCTTAAATATTCTCTGTCTCTTGCTGCATACTTCTTCATTATTCACACCACTTTTGCTCCCATAAAATGTCTATACACCCCAGTCCTTTTTAAATTTCTGGAACTGAAAACAGAACCATCACTTAAAACTTGAGTATATTCCTACACTCTGAAACACTGGCCTAAATTCCTAGTGAATATTATCTAGATATTTCCTTCAAAGAACTAGGATTTCATTAAAATTCTTGTATGTCAAAAACATTGTTTTAAATTTGAGTCCAAAGAAGATGGCTGGTGTCATCTATTTGGCTCAGTGAATATCAATTCAAATCAATCAAAGCCAGGCCTGGAGATGGAAGGTACTGCATTCAAATCTGGACACAGACACTGTCTAGCTTTCTAATGTTGGTCAAGTCACTCAATCCTCATTTCCTTGGCCATACTGCTTTTCTGTTTTGAACCTGATAAACAATATTGATTCTAAGATGAAAGGTAAGGGTTTTTTTTTTTTAAAAGATCTCTATATGGCAAGAGGCTGACTTTCTTTGCATCCTCAGTAATTAGCACAACTAAAGCATAGTTAGTACTTAATACATCCTTGTTGACTAAATTCCAATATGAAAATGTTTACACTTTTTAAAGAGAAAAAAATGAAAGCTATTGATATTGTCACTAAATCCCAAAATAATTGTACCAAACTTTGTGAGAATTCTTATCTGGCTGATTATTGATTGGACTCTTTGTGAGAAACTTCTGGAATGTTACTTTTGTAAAGGTGAGAGTTCTTTTGAACTCCTAAATGTAAAATAAAATAAACTTAATTGGTTAGAGGATTCTCATAGTCACTCCGTAGTTTGAATAAATTGGCACATTTAATGAATTTTTCTTAAAACTCTAAATGGTATTGATCTAAAAACAAAGGTAAAGAACTTTCAGGTAAACATGATAGCTGTCTAGAGGCAAGAGTTATCCTCTCTTCAGAACACACTGATATACACTACCACAAAAGACCAAAAATCCAAATTCATAAGAACAAAGGGACACTACAGTAAGGTGCAGAATTGAAGGGATGTTAAAATTTGGGCATTTCCACACTATAAGGAGGTGAAAAGGTTTCCAAAAAAGTGCGAGCTAATCTACCACTCCACCTACAGAGCCATAGCCAGAGTCAGCATGCCAGAAACAGCGAGTGAGGGAAGGGCAACTCTAGAGTGAGTAAGGGGCACCTCTAGGTCCTTGGTAGCTGACTGAAACCACCAAAAACCTACCCCTGAGAGCAGCTACACCTAAAACCCCAGCAAGCTGAAGAGCTCAGACCATAGTCACTCACTGGAAGATAGCACAGAGAAGGGCAGCAAACAGCAGAAGCTGTGGACCTTCGAGAGCTTGCCTCAGGCAAAATGCTTGCTCTTTAACTCCATACACAGAGAGCCTGTCCATCTCACTCAGATTTCTGACTAAAAAGAGAAGGATGGAAAATTGTGCCCAGGAAAAACAACCTCCCTTCAAGAAAAACAAAAAGAAGGCATTAACCCTGGAAAAAATTTAAGGAGGAAAAATGCATGCTATAGAGGAAATAGAGGAGGAAATTTAAATAAATGCACCAAACCCCTCCAAAAATGGAAATTGTCCACAAACTCTTGAAGAATTTAAATTGGAGCTAATCAAAAATATGGGAGCCTTCTAGCAAGAAAAGGGGACTAGATCAAAGAGAAAATAACAGTTTAAAGGACAAGAACTCCTAATTGGAGAAAGAGCTTGAAGCCACAAAAAGCAGGAAAGACCAAACTGAAAATGAAAATCAGACTTCAAAGACCAGAATTAGGCAACTGGAAGACAATGATATTTCAAAAAAAAAAAGAATTAATAAATCAAAGTCAAAAGACTGACAAAATAGAACCAAATATAAAATATCTCACTGAAAAGATGACAGATTAGGAAAACAGAGAAAGGAGAGACAATTTGAGAATCATTGGTCTACCTTAAAATCCAAAAATAAACAGAAATCTTGACATAATACTACAAGAAATCATCCAAGAAAATTACCCTGATGTTCTTGAACAAGGGGGCAAAATAGACATTGAAAGAGTTCATCGAACACCTTCTACACTAAATCCTTAAAAGACAACTCACAGGAATTTAATTGTCAAATTCAAGAGCTTCCAAGCTAAGGTTAAAATTCTACAAGAAGCCAAAAAGAGACAATTCAGATACCAAGGAGCACCAATCAGGATCACACAAAACTTGGCAGTGTCCACACTAAAGGACTGTAAGTCTTGGAACATGATATTCAGAAAGGCAAGAGAATTGGGTCTTCAACGAAGGATCACCTATCCATCAAAACTGATTATATGCTTAGATGGGAAATTATGGGCATTCAACAAAATAGAAGATTTCCAAGTATTTGTAAAGAAAAGACCAGAACTAAGTGGAAAGTTTAATATACAAACACAAATATCAAGAGAAACATGAAAAGGGAAATAAGAAATAGAGGGGAAAGGGGAAAATGTTTTTTCTTTTCAAACTTTCTTCCTTAAGGGATGTAATTAGATCAAATTATATATATTAATATATGGGGGAAATGTTATTTGTAACTCTCAAAAATTATATTCACTATTATAGTAATTAGAAGAATCATTCACAGGAAGAGATTGGGGAAATAAGTGCTATAAAATGATATGCAAAAAAAGAAAAAAAGGATGGGGGATCAAATATTGCACCAAGAGATACTTGAAGAAATAAAATAAATAGGATAATCTTTATCACACACAAGATACACATGGGAAGAAGAGGGGAAGAATACTCTTATAAGAAGGAGAGAAAGAGAGTGCTAATAGGTAATACTTAAACCTTACTCTCAGTGAAATCAATTCTTAGAGGAAAGAGCATCTAGATCAATTGGGATCTTGAATTCTATCTTATCCTACAGGGAAAGTGAGAAGGGAAAATTAAGGGGTGTATGGGGAGGGAGTACAAAAAGGGAGGGAAAAAGAGGGGGGACAGAGCTTATAAGACCCTAAAAAACAAGAAGGGAACAAAAAGGGGGGCTAGAAAGGGAAGGATATTAAGAGAGGGGATTAGAAGGGTTGATTAAAAGTAAGCAACTTATTTTAAAGGAATATAGCAAAAGAAGAAAGGACAGAAGTAAGGGAGGATATCAAAATGCTAGGGAATACAGAAATGAAAATCATAACTTTGAATGTGAATGGGATAAACTCACCCATAAAACAAAAACAAATAGGAGAGTTTATTAGAATCCCAAATCCTACCATATGTTGTCTACAAGACATTGTCTACATTTGAGGAGGGTAGATACCCATAAGGTTTTAATTAAAGGTAAGAGCAAAACCTATTGGGCTTCAACTGATAGAAAGAAGACAGGAATTGCAGTCATGATATCTGACATAGCCAAAGTAAAAATAGATCTAATTAAAAGGGATAGGGAAGGCAAATAAATCCTGATAAAAGGGAGTATAGATAATGAGGAAATATCACTAATCAACATGTATGCACCAAATGGTATAGCATCCAAATTGCAAAAGGATCCAAAATCCAGAGGAGAAAGTAGTAGAATTAAAGGGGGAAATAGAGAGCAAAACTATACTAGTGGGAAACCAGAACCTACCACTATCAAATTTAGATAAATCAAATAAAAAAATAAATAAGAAAGAGGTAAAAGATGTGAATGAAATCTTGGAAAAATTACAGTTCATAGATATATGGAGAAAAATAAATTGGGACAAAAAGGAATACACATTTTCAGCAGCAAATGTTAAATTCACAAAGATTGACCATGTACTGAGTGATAAAAACATGGCAAACAAATGCAGAAAAGCAGAAATAATAAATGCAATCTTTTCATATCATAATACAATAAACATAATGATCAGTAATGGACATGGAGAGTCAAATAAAAAATTAATTGGAAATTAAATAATACGATTCTTCAAAATTGATTAGTTAGA
This sequence comes from Monodelphis domestica, assembly GCF_027887165.1. NCBI lineage: Eukaryota > Metazoa > Chordata > Mammalia > Didelphimorphia > Didelphidae > Monodelphis > Monodelphis domestica. The sequence continues at coordinate 251,911,550 of NC_077229.1, forward strand.
GAACAAATGATAGAAACAATTAATAATTTCATTGAAGAAAGTTACAATGATAAGACATCTTTTCAAAACCTATGTAATGTAGCCAAAGCAGTACTCAAGGGATAATTCATATCCTTGAGTTCATATATTAAAAATTAGAGAGGGCAGAGGTCAATGAATTGAACATGCAAATCAAAAAATTTGAAAGTAAACCCCCTCAGAAGAAAACTAAATTGGAGATCCTAAAAATTAAGGGAGAAATTAATAAAATAAAAAGTGAAAGAATTATTGAACTAATAAGACTAGAAACTAGTATTTGGAAAAAACAAACAAAATAGACAAATTACTGCTCAATCTAATAACAAAAGTAAAGAAGAAAACAAAATTAACAGTATCAAAGATGAAAAGGGGGACCACACCTCCAATGAAGAGGAAATTAAGGCAACCATTCAAACCTATTTTGCCCAATTATATGTCAATAAATATGTCAATATAAGTGATATAGATGAATATTTACAAAAATATAAATTGCCTAGATTAACAGAAGAATAAATAGAATTCTTAAATAATACCGGATCAGAAAAAGAATTTGAACAAGCCATAAGAGAACTCCCTAAGAAAAAATCTGCAGGGCCTGATGGATTCACAAGTGAATTCTATCAAACATTCAAATAACAGCTAATCCCAATACTATACAAACTATTAGACATAATAAGCACAGAAGGAGTTCAACCAAATTCCTTTTATGACAAAAATATGGTACTGATTCCAAAGCAAGGCAGGTCAAAAACAGAGAAAGAAAACTATAGGCCAATCTCCTTAATAAACATAGATACAAAAATCTTAAATAAGTTCCTATAAAAATATTCCAGCAAGTAATCATGAGGGTTGTTCACTATGATCGGTGGGATTTATACCAGAAATGCAAGGGTGGTTCAATATTAGGAAAATCATCAAAATAATTGACCATATCAACAAGCAAACCAACAAAAATCACATAATTATCTCAATAGATGTAGAAAAAGCCTTTAACAAAATACAACATTCATTCCTATTGAAAACACTAGAAAGTATAGGAATAGAAGGATCTTTCCTAAAAATAATGAACAGTATTTATCTAAAACCATCAGCCAAAATCATCAGCAATGGGGAGGAACTAGATGCACTCCCAATAAGATCAGGAGTAAAACAAGTCTGCTTCAGTATCACCTGTATTATTTAACATTGCATTAGAAATACTAGCAGTAGCAATTAGAGTAGAAAAAGAAATTGAAGTTATTAAAATAGACAATGAGGACACTAAGCTATCACTGTTTGCTCTACTTAAAGAATCCTAGAGAATCAACTAAAAAGGTAGTTGAAATAATCAACAACTTTAGCAAAGTTGTAGGATACAAAATAAACCCATATAAGTTATCAGCATTTCTAAATATCTCCAACACATCTCAGCAGCAAGAATTAGAAAGAGAAATTCTATTTAAAATTACCCTAGACAATATAAAATTCTTGGGAATCTATCTGCTGAGACAAATACAGGAACATAATGAACACAACTACAAAACACTTTCCACACAATTAAAACTAGTTCTAAACAATTGGAACAAAACAACACAATGTAACCAAAATTAGAAGGGAAGTAACAAACTGGGAAATAATCTTCATAACAAAAAACCTCTGACAAAGGTCTAATTCCACAAATTTACAAAGAGGTAAATCAATTGTACAAAAAAATCAAGCCATTCTCCAATTGATAAATTGGCAAGGGACATGAATAGGCAATTTTCAGTCAAAAGAAATCAAAACTATTAATAAGCACATGAAAAAGTTTTCTAAATCCTTATAATTGAGATGCAAATCAAAACAACTCTAAGCTATCATCTCACACCTAGCAGATTGGGCCAACATGACAGCAATGGAAAGTAATGAATTCTAGAGGGGATGTGGCAAAGTCAGGACATTAATTCCTTGCTGGTGAAGTTGTGAATTGATCCAACCATTCTGGAGGGCAATTTGGAATTATGACCAAAGAGAGCTAAAAGGCTGCCTGTCCTTTGATTCAGTCATAGCACTGCTGCATTTGTAATCCAAAGAGATAATAAGGAAAAAGACATGTACAAGAATATTCACAGCTGTGCTCTTTGTGGTGGAAAAAAATTGGAAAATTAGGGGATGCCTTTCAATTGGGGAATGGCTGAACAAATTATGGTATAGATTGGTGATGGAATACTATTGTGCACTGTTAAGATTAAAAATTAGTTTCTCTGCTAAAAGCATTATATTTTAATAAAATTTATTAAAAATTAAGAAATAAAGAAAATACAAAATAAGAAAGGCACATGCCTAGGCCCAGGGCCCATTGTAACATTTAAAGTAGTGTTTGCCATAAACTGTTACAGATAAAAGAGTTGTTGGCTTAAACTGTGACCATGGAAATATGGTTTCAAGACATTTTCGTGAGTTAAATCAAATATAAAGTGGTTGCCAGGGAAAAATTCCCAAATATGAAATATACCCAAGTCAGCTGGGTTTTATGGAGATTTTAATTAATACAAATAAGGAATTAATGAGAGAGAGAGAGAGAGAGTACGAGGAAACAATGAGAAAAGGGCTAGGCCAACCCAGGCCAGCCTAGGCCAGCCTAGCCTTTTAAGCCTTAAGAGAGAGATCAGTCAGTCTTTATCCACTCACCACATGTTTTGTCCCAAGCAAGATTCTAGTCTTCAGAGAGACCCACCAGTTCAGCTTCTGAGATCCACTTCAGCTTCCAAGGCTGAATACCTTCCTGAACCCCTCTGAACTGGTTCAGACAGCTGTTTTTAAAGAGAATTTTCTCCTATGTCACTTCCCTTAAATTCTTACATCTACCAGTCACAGTAGACATTTTCCAAAGGACAGACCATTATTAATTCACACCTGAGTAGACTAAACTTTTGAGTAATTCACACCTGGGTAGAGTAAAACCTCACACCTCTTTTGTTAAGCTTGTCCCTTGCTAGTTTGCAAGTTGCCTGACCTTCATAGGTACTTAGCACCTTCCTAAAAATAGACTTAGCTTAAGGCTTTTGCTTCACTATAAGTATGAGTTCAGTACTTTTCATTGTTCACTAAGGAGTTTACAACTTTATCTTTCCCTAAAGTATGCTTAAGTATGGGTGGAGTAGAGTTCTCACATTCCTGACTAAGTCCCTTCATTGTTTAAAATGGGGAATGGTGTTAACCAAGTGTTCTGAAGTAGGGTCTGAGAATTTTTAATATTCACAATTCTGAGAAATTTTAAGATTCACACCATTCACAATCACTTACTCTAGTGCCTGCCTGGTAGGGAGCCACCTGTCCTACATCCTTGCAATCTCTGAGTACAGGAAGAGAGACAGTAGGCCTTAGAGCCAGTTTAAATAAAATATTTTATCTCACCCAGGTGGGGATCTCATTGGGATTATAGGGAAATCTGGGAGCTACCAAGGACTTCTGGGAATTGAAGTCAGAGGTTCAAATCTCCATTTTTACATTTCCCTGTTTGATCCTATTGGGAATGATTTTCCCCAGAAGGATCATGAAAACATAATCAACTTAAAGTTTACAATAATTTGAGGATAAGAGGAAAAACATAACAAAACCAATAATTGCTAGATGCATTGACAAAAAGCCAGTTAGGGGGCAGTCCCCTTTGGCATGAAAGTATACATAAAAATGAATGTTCAACCAACCACAACCAAAGTTCATTCTTTATCTTCTCATGCAGCTTGTGGTCTGGAGGCATCTTCATTGTGTCTTCTACAAACAGCTCAGTTTCTGGATTCAGAGAGGTTGCATCTTTCTTAACCTAGAATTCTTCTCAAAAGGAATTAAACTTTGCAATTTAGAATAATAATATTTTTACATTTCCCTGTGAAGAGGGTGATTGAAAAACACAGGATCACTTAGGGATGCATGCCTGAGTTATGAGGTATATGAATATATTGCAAGAGAAATTAAAAAGACATCAGAAAAATCCAAATAAAAAAGAAAATTTCTGGATGAAAATTTAGACTATCAAAGTCTGATGTGTAAAAATTCCAAGTAAAAGAAAAGGAAATCTATAATAAGCCCTTGAATCAGGGCCCAATTAAAATGATCTCAGCAATGATGTATTTACCCAGTCAGTAGCCAGGACTACAGAAAGTTTGTCACACTATGAAAGACAGAAAAGGGACTAGATTATAGAAGCCAAATAGGAGCCAAGTTTGGGATACTCATCTGTATGTATTTTCAGAATGAGTGTGGATACCAGGAAGGCCTATGTCTTAATATATGCTAAGTGTCACAATCTTGAGTCTTCATACAAGGTTCAAGTGCTTTGTATTGGCTTAGAAGTGCATCAATCCTTCCTGGATTGATTTATCTTTGGACCCTATGAAATGGCTCTTTTGTATATTTTGTCCTAGAATCAGACAGAATCATTAAGCAAAGTCCCATAATTTTGTTAAAGAATTAGTGGCATCATTTTTATAGTCTCAAGCTTTTGGGGCATGCATTAGTAAATGTATTTTAAACATATTACTGCAAAATCAAAAAAGTTAAAGAAAATCTTAATACTGGTGACGTGCTTCAAATATAGAAAGGAGAGAAAAATATACTGAAATAGTATATTGCACATTCAAGAAAAATATAATAAAAGAATTTTAAAAATAAAAATATAGATTATAATCATTGAAATTATGTGTCAGCTAAGAAAATATAGAATACAAGGCTTTCTCACCGAAAATGAGATCTATTTCCTCTTCATATCTGGCCATGATCCACTGTGAGTGCAAAGCAAATGAATTTCACAAGGTAATCATTTTTTATATAAAGAAGAGTAGTACAAATATTATCCACCCAAATTCTCAATAGTCCAGTTAGTTGCAATAACAAATAAATACACTATCATATTTCACATAAGTTGCTGTATGGCATTTTGAAAAGCCTATGAACTGATGGATATTTGTCACAATTTTTACAAATGTAGCAAATCTTTCAACCTTGATAAACATACTTTCAAAAAAATTAAAACTTATTTTGGGTCTAGAATATCATCAAGAAATCAAGATATCATTCTGGTGGAAGTAAAATGAGCTGAAGAGTATAAATGAGAGATTCACCCCTTTTTTTCTTTGGGAATCTTCTAGGGGTACAATGCCCTGGGATTAACTTCCCAACTTCCATTCACATTTTTATAAATGCAGGAGTAGGGGTTTTAATTGTATTTCACTTCAGCTACTAAAATGGGCCTTACTTCGTGTGAGGGGCAGGCAAAATGACGAGAGATTGTTAAGAAAAAATTATAAAAATCATATCTAAATAACCCTTAAAATCAATTTGAGATATTTAGCTCATTAAATTTTCCAAAGGTTATTATAGCAATTTTCTGATGGAGTCCATCTATCCTCTATGTGACAATTTACAAAGTCAAAAATAGAAAAGCTGTCTTTATATGAGCTTACTCAATAATGTTTGTTCAGTATAGTCATAGAGGTAAAGTAACAGAATTTAACAGTAGTTAAAACCAAGTACATTAAAATGATCCAGTTCACACAGAATAGTATTAAATGCAGTAATATATGAATTTAAAATCACATAGTTAAACCTTAAACAAAACAATCAGCAAAATGCAATAGAATACAGAGATTTTTATAAAACATTGGAGTCTGAAATGCCTTAAAATATGACCTCCAGTCCCTTTAAAATTCCTTGGGTTTTTTATCTCTTTACATGCCTATTGTCAGAAGGCAGAAGATTGGTAATGGGTAGGCAATGGGGGTTAAGTGACTTGTCCAGGGCCACACCACCAGGAAATGACCCATCTCCAGGCCTGGCTTCCAATCCACTGAGCTACTGAGTGTCCTTCCCATAGTGAAGAATCTCAAATTTGGCTAAACAGTTGAAGGGAGCTGAATTTTTCTCCTGGAACTCAAGTGAAGTAAATGAAAGTATCAGTACAGTCAAAAGATATTCTCTTAAATAACCCATGCTTGTAAGTTCCTATTTGGAAAAGCCTCTTCCTTTTTTTTTTCTTTCTCCCTCCCTGTGATCCTCTGCCCCCAGGTCATGTGGAGGCTAATTGTCGCCTAAGGAAAAAAATCACCCCTGATTTTACCAGTTGGTAGAAGTATGTCCTGGACCTGGGGCAATGAATGGTCTGCTCCAAGGCTAGAGTTTGCTGTGTGGGTGGGTCATAACCAGGTGAGTGAGATCTGAGTTAAACAGGTTTGGATTACAGGCAACAGGAGCAGGCAGCAGGAGCTAGCCGAGCTGGGCTGGGCCGAGCAGTTGGGCGGGAGGTGCTGGGACCAGATGAGCAATATTGAATCATGAAAGTCAGAAGTGGAAGGCTGCAGGCAGGAGCTGATCAAGATGGTTTTCTAAAAAAGCATCTTGGAGAAACATGACTTAAAAATTATTGTCTAGGCTATCTTTTTAAAAAAAGTGAGAGTTATTTTTTTCCCATTAGGTCCCCAAACTGTTAAATTAAAATTAGTTTCTCTACTAAAAGCATATTATTTTTATGAGGTTTATCAAAGATTAAGAAATAAAGAAAATACAAAATGAGAAAGGCACATGCCTAGGCCTAGGGCACATTCACAATCACTTACTCTACATCTTGTCTGCCTGGTAGAGAGCCACCTGTCCTACATCCTTGCAATCTCTGAGTACAAGAAGAGAGAGCAGTAGGCTTTACAGCCAGTTTAAATAAAATTTTTGATCTCACCTAGGTGAGGATCTCAGTGGGATTATAGGGAACTCTGAGAGCTACCAGGGACTTCTGGGAATTGAAGTCCAGGGTTCAAATCTCCATTTTTACAGCTCAAAGGAATAATAATGTGGAGGAATTCCATGGGAACTTGAACAACCTCCAGGAACTGATGCAGAGTGAAAGAAGCAGAACCAGGAGAACATTGTACACAGAGACTGATACACTGTCATACAATCAAATGTAATGGACTTCTCCATAAGTGGCAATGAAATGATCATGAACAACCTGGTGGGATCTATGAGAAAGAACGCTATCCACATTCAGAGGAAAAACTGTGGGAGAAAAAACACCAAAGAAAAACAAATGCTCGATTACATGGGTCAAGGGGCATGTGACTGGGGATATAGACCCTAAGTGAACATCCTAGTGTAAACATCAACAGCCTGGAAATAGGTTCTGATCAAAGACACATGTAATACCCAGTGGAGTTGCATATGGGCTATGGGGAGGGTTGGAGTAGGGGAGGGAAGAATAGAATATGATTTTTGTAACCAAGGAATAATGTTTGAAATTGACTTAAAAAAAAGCAAAAGTGCAATCATCAATTTTAATGAACATAATATTTTTCCAGTAGATCTTAAAAGAAGGATGTTCAATTTCACTGTTACTAATCAATATTATACTATAAATTTTATCTCTATCAATAACAGAAGAAAAAGAAATTTTAAGAATAAATGTAGACAATATGGAATAATTTTTTTTAATAGATGAGATGATGTTATACATAAAGAAACATGGAGGTGGGATGCAGCTCGGTTTCTCAGTGGTTTGAGAGGCATATACAAAGAATGTACTGGGCTATCTCTGTTCTCAGAAACTTACTATATATGTGGCCCTGGTTAAATCACTGAACCCCACTTCTGGGTAAACATGGCTGCAATCTAGACGCGAATCGCTTCCTCTACCCAGCACCGAATGAAATAGACTACCTCAAAAGAGCATAGAAATAACCTTTGGAAGAATGGAGGGACTCTCCAGTACCCCACAGAAATGAAGGTTCATGGGGTTTGAACATTGCCACACTATAAGAAGGAGGAAAAGCTTGCACAAGAATGTGAACTGAGCCTACCTTCCCCCCTAACTCCCCCACTAAACCAGAGTAGGGGATCAGAGCGCTCACTGGGACAGGGAGTGAGTAAGGAATGTCTCTCTCTGGGGGGGCACACCAGGGTCCTTGGGATCTAAAGACTGCTAGGAAACAATCTCTCAGGGCAGTTTCATGGGAAAACTCTGCTCACTGGAGAGCACACAAACTGCGGACAGTGAGGAGTCTCCAGCATCTGTAAAAACTGCCTAAAGCCAAAGTGCAGCCCCTCTCTGTAGTGAGGGGGTGGGGGGAAGCCAGGCTCCCTGGAAACTGACAGGGAAAACCAGATATCCACTTCTCAGAGAGGTTTTACAGGAGATTCCTGAGCTCCAGTGAGAAGAGATCCCACAGCATGGGGACGGGTGCACTGAGCACAGGGGCAGGCACACTTAGCAGGGGGTGGATAGGAATCGCTGAACACAGGGACCAGTGAGCTGACACACCTTGGAGGCTGGGAAGAATTAGTCTGAGGAAACCTAAATCCATAGAAAATCCGCCAAAATCAGCCAGATCTCAGTCCAAAAAGGAAAGGGGAAAATAACCACCAAAGGGATGGCTCACATGGCCCAAAAACAAGCCTCCAAGAAAAAAGGGGAAAAAAGTGACTATTGAAAACTTCTATGGCAGGAGTACCCAAGGAAAAGAAGAGAAAGAGGATGAAATCCAAATAAAATCAAAACATTCCCTCCAAAATGGAAATTATCCACAAGATCTGGAAGAACTCAAATTGGGGCTTATTCAAAAGATGGAAACCTTCTGGAAAGAAAAATGGGAGAAAGAGTTCAGCAGTCTGATAGACAAGACTTCACAATTAGAGAAAGAGCTGGAAGTCTCTAATAAAAGGGTAGAACAAGCTGAAAAACAAATCCAGTCCCTAAAGACCAGAAATAAGCAATTGGAAGACAGTGAACTTGCAAAACAGCAAGAATTAATAAAGCAAAGCAAAAAAAAATTAATGAATTAGAAGAAAACATAAAATATCCCACTGACAAGATGATAGACCAGGAAAACAGAGGATGAAGAGACAACCTGAGAATTACTGGTCTACCTGTAAAACCAGAGATTAACAAAATCCTTGATGCTATTCAACAGGAGACTATAGAAGAAAATTGTCCACATGCTCTAAAGCAAGGGGGCAAAATAGAAATAGAAAAGGTTCACAGAACACCCTCTACACTAAATCCCCAAAAGACAACTCCCAGGAATGTAATTGCCAAATTCCAAAGCTTTCAAGCAAAAGAAAAAATCTTACAAGAAGCCAGAAAAAGACAATTTAGATATAAAGGAAAGCCAATCAGGGTGACACAAGACCTTGCAAGTTCCACTCTGAATGACCATAAGGCATGGAACATGATTTTCAGAAAGGCAAGAGAGCTGGGTCTTCAACCAAGAATCAGGTATCCATAAAAAAAGACTATATACTTCCAGGGGAAAGTACAGGCATTCAACAAAATAGAAGATTTCCAAGTTTTTGCAAAGAAAAGACCAGAGCTCTGTGGAAAGTTTGATATGAAAAAAGAGCATGGAATACCTGAAAAGGAAAATATGAAATAAAAGGAAAAGGAGAAAAATGTGATCTTTTTCTTTTATTCAAACTCTCTTCTATAAGAACTACATTTATATTAATTTATATATATGAATATATGGGGAAAATGTAATGTGTAACTCTCAAAAATTACATGCATTATTAGAGTAGTAAGAAAAATCATGCATAGGGAACATTTGGGGTATCAAGATGATATGGAGAAAGGGGGGATAGAAAGAAAAAGGGAGGGGGGAATCATTGATGGTACTAAGATATACTCCAAGAAATAGGGGGGGAAGCTAAAAAGAATAATCTTTCTCACACAAAGTTACAAAGGGGAAGGGGAGGGGAAGAAAACTCCTATAAGAAGGAGAGGAAGAGAGTTTTTAATTAAACTTTACTTTCAGTGAAATCAACTCTGAGAGGGAAGAGCATCCAGATCCATTGGGATCTTGAATTCTATCTTATCCAACAGGGTAAGGGAGAAGTGAAAACCAAGGGAGGGAGGAGGAGAGGGAACATAAAAAGGGAGGGAAAGAGAGGGGGGAGGGGAAGGGAACAAAAAGAGAGGTTCTCAAAAAGGAAACATAGCAAGGGAGGGGACTAACGGGACTGATTTAAAGTAAATCACTGGCTTAATAGTTTATAGCTAAAGAAGAAAGGTCAGAATTGGGGGAGGACTTCAAAATGCCAGGGAATCCATAAGTGACAATCATAACTTTGAACATGAATGGGATGAACTCACCCATTAAATGTAGTTGAATAGCAGAATGGATTAGAATCCAAAACCCTACCATATGTTGTCTTCAAGAAACACACATGAGGAGGGTAGACACTCATAAGGTCAGAATTAAAGGATGGAGTAAAACCTTCTGGGCCTCAACTGATAGAAAGAAGACAGAAGTTGCAATCAATATATGATAAAGCCAAAGCAAAAATAGACCTGATTAAAAGGAAGGTAACTACATTTTGTTAAAATGGACTTTAGATAATGAGGAAATATCATTAATTGACATGTATGCACCAAATAGTATAACACTCAAATTTCTAATAGAAAAACTAGGAGAACTAAAGGAAGAAATAGACAGTAAAACCATATTAGTGGGAGACTTCAACCAACCACTATCAAATTTAGATAAATCAAACCAAAAAATAAATAAGAAAGAGATAAAAGAAGTGAATGAATTCTTAGAAAAATTAGAGTTAAGAGACATATGGAAAAAAATAAATAGGGATGAAAGAAAACACCTTCTTCTCAGCACCACATGGCACATTCACAAAGATTGACCATACACTAGGTCACAGAAACATGGCATTCAAATGCAGAAAAAAAACAGAAATAATAAATGCAACCTTTACAGATCTTAAGGCAATAAAAATATTGATCAGTAAGGGTACATGGGGAGCCAAATCAAAAATTAATTGGAAATTAAATAATATGATACTCCAAAATCAGTTATTTAGAGAAGAAATAATAGAAAAAATTAATAATTTTATTGAGGAAAATGACAATGGTGAGACATCCTTTCAAACCTTATGGGATGCAGCCAAAGCAGTATTCACAAGAAAATTCATATCCTTGAGTGCATATATTAACAAATTAGGGAGGGCAGAGATCAATGAATTGGAAATGCAAATCAAAATACTTGAATGAGAACAAATTAAACCCCCCCCAGGAGAAAACCAAACTAGAGATCCCAAAAATTAAGGGAGAAATCAATAAATTGAAAGTGATAGAAATATTAAACTAATAAACAAGACTAAAAGCTGGTACTTTGAAAAAACAGACAAAATAGACAAAGTACGGGTCAATCTAATTAAAAAAAGGAAAGAAGAAAGGCAAATTAACAGCATCAAGGATGAAAAGGGAGACCTCACCTCCAACAAAGAGGATATTAAGGCAATCATTAAAAACTACTTTGCCCAACTATATGGCAATAAATATACCAACCTAGGTGATATGGATGAATATTTACAAAAATATAAATTGCCTACACTAACAGAAGGAGAAATAGATTTCTTAAATAATCCCATATCAGAAAAAGTAATCCAGCAGGCCATCAAAGAACTCCCTAAGAAAAAATCCCCAGGGCCTGATGGATTCACAAGTGAATTCTATCAAACATTCAAAGAACAGGTAATCCCAATTCTATACAAACTGTTTGACATAATAAGCAAAGAGAGAGTTCTACCAAATTCCTTTTATGACATAAACATGGTACTGATTCCAAAGCCAGGCAGGTCAAAAATGAAGAATGAAAATTATAGACCAATCTCCCTAATTAATTTAGATGCAAAATCTGAAATACAACACTACCAAAAAGACTTCAGCAAGTGATCAAAAGAGTCATTCACCATGATCAGGTAGGATTTATACCAGGGATGAAGAGCTGGTTCAATATTAGGAAATCCATTCACATAATTGACCATATCAACAAGCAAACCAACAAAAACCACATGATTATTTCAATAGATGGAGAAAAAGCCTTTGATAAAATACAACACCCATTCCTATTAAAAACAGTAGAAAGCATAGAATAGAAGGATCTTTCCTAAAAATAATAAATAGAATATATCTAAAACCATCAACTAATATCATCTGCAATGGGGATAAACTAGATGCATTCCCAATAAGATCAGGATTGAAACAAGGATGCCCATTATCACCTTTATTATTTGACATTGTACTAAAAACACTAGCAGTAGCAATTAGAGAAGAAAAAGAAATTGAAGGCATTAAAATAGGCAAGGAGGAGACTAAGTTATCACTCTTTGTGGATGACATGATGGTCTACTTAAAGAATCCTAGTGATTCAACCAAAAAGCTAATCAAAATAATCAACAACTTTAGCAAAGTTGCCTGATATAAAATAATCCCGCATAATTCATCAGCATTTCTGTATATTTCCAACACAGCTCAGCAGCAAGAACTAGAAAGAGAAATCCCATTCAAAATCACCTTAGACAAAATAAAATACTTAGGAATCTATCTCCTGAAACAAACACAGGAACTATATCAACACAACTATAAAACACTTTCCACACAACTAAAAATAGACCTGAAAAATTGGTAAAACATTAACTACTCATGGGCAGGATGAGTCAATATAATAAAAATGACCATCCTAACCAAATTTATTTATCTATTTAGTGCCATACCCATTGAACTTCCAAACATTTTTTTTACTGATTTAGAAAAAAACATAACAAAATTCATTTGGAAGAACAAAGGATCAAGGATATCCAGGGAAATAATGAAAAAAAAATACAAAGGAAGGGGGCCTTGTAGTCCCAGATCTCAGACTTCATTATAAAGCATAGGTCATCAAAACAATTTGGTACTGGCTAAGAGACAGAAAGGAGGATCAGTGGAATAGACTTGGGGTAAGTGACCTCAGCAAGACAGTATATGACAAACCGAAAGATCCCAGCTTTTGGGACAAAAACCCACTATTTCATAAAAATTGCTTGGAAAATTGGAGGACAGTGTGGGAAAGATTAGGCTTAGATCAACACCTCACACCCTACACCAAGATAAATTCAAAATGGGTGAATGACTTAAACATAAAGAAGGAAACTATAAGAAAATTAGGCAAACACATAATAGTATACATGTCAGACATTTGGGAAGGGAAAGATTTTAAAACCAAGCAAGACTTCAAAAGAGTTATAAAATGCAAAATAAATAATTTGGACTACATCAAATTAAAAAGTATTTGTAAAAAAAAAAACAATGTAACCAAAATCAGAAGGAAAGCTACAATTTGGGAAATAATCCTCATGAAAACCTCAGATAAAGGTTTAATTACTCAGATTTACAAAGAGCTAAATCAATTGTACCAAAAATCAAGCCATTCTCCAATTGATAAATGGGCACAGGACATGAATAGGCAGTTTTCAGATAAAGAAATCAAAACTATTAATAGGCACGTGAGAAAGTGTTCTCAATCTCTTATAATCAGAGTGATGCAAATTAGAACAACTCTGAGGTATCACCTCACACCTAGCCGATTGGCTAACAGAACAGCAAAGGAAGGGAATGAATGCTTGAGGGATGTGGCAAAGTAGTGACAATAATTCACTGCTGGTGGGGTTGTGAATTTATCCAACCATTCTGGAGGGCAATTTGGAACTATGCCCAAACGGCTATAAAAGACTGTCTGCCCTATGAACCAGCCATAGCACTGCTGGGATTGTACCCCAAAGAGATAATAAGGTAAAAGAGGTGTACAAGAATATTCATAGGAGCCCTCTTTGTGGTGGCCAAAAATTGGAAAATGAGGGGATTCCCTTCAATTGGTAAATGGTTAAAGAAATTGTGGTATATGTTGGTGATGCAATACTATTGTGCTAAAAGGAATAACAAAGTAGAGGAATTCCATGGAGACTGGAACAACCTCCAGGAAGTGATGTAGAGCGAAAGGAGCAGAACCAGGAAAACATTGTACACAGAGACTGAAACACTGTGGTACAATTGAACATAATGGACTTCTCCATTAGTGTCAATGTAATGTCCCTGAACAATCTGCAGCAATCTAGGAGAAAAAACACTATCCACAGCAAAGGACAAATTGTGGGAGTAAAAACACCGAGGAAAACCAACTTCTAGACTACAGGGGTTGACGGGATATGACTAAGGATAGACTCCAAAAGAACACTCTGGTGCAAATAGCAACAACATGGAAATGGTTTCGAATCAAGAACACTTGTGATCCCCAGTGGAATTGGGTGTCAGCTAGGGGATGGGGGTGGGGGGGAAGAGAAAAAGGATCTTTGTCTCCAATGAATAATGCTCAGAAATGACCTAATAAAATAATGTTTTTAAAAAAAGAAAAAATAAATCACTGAACCCCAATTACTTAGCCCTTATCACTCTTCTTTGGAGCCAACTGATTTTAAAATGGAAGTTAAAAGTAGTTTTTTAGAAAGACACTAGAATCACAAAAAACTGGTAAAAAAGTAATTTTCCCAAAGTTGCAGGATATAAAAAAAATACAACTCTCAAGTAAATCATTGGAATTTCTATATTTACCAATGAAACCTATCAGAAAGGGAAAGATGTCACTCTTAAAGTAATTTTCTACAGTATAAAATACTTTGCAGTCTACTTCTCAACATAGATATAAAATCAATATTAACACAATTTTAAATCACTTGTCACAGAAATGAAGCTAGATTAAGCAATTGGAAAATTTTTAATTATTAATTGGTGGGATTAGCAAATATAATAAAAATAACAATCTTTTCTAAATTAACTACCTTAATTCCATATAAATCAAGCAATTTTTCTAAAAATAAAGCTAGAAAAATAACTTTCATTTGGAAAACAAAAGCTCAGGAATATGCATATATATATATATATATATATATATGCAGGTGTTTGCATATAAAGGAAGGTAGCCTGGAAATGACCAGATATCAAACTATATTATGAAGTGGTAATTACCAGTACATTCTATTCTATGACAAGAAATAGAGTGAATGATAAATGGGATAAATTAAATAAACAATATGCAAAGTAAATAACTCAATAAACTTTATATTCTTGTACATATAATAATATAATCACATTTTATATCAGAACAATTTATCTTAGCTTGGAAACAATATGTCCTTTTTCTTTTTAGTACACCTCTTATATGAGGGATAAGAAATCTTCTAGTGAAACTTTCTTAAATATTTTAGGTCCCCAAATTAATACCAGTTAAAATATCTTAAGAATGAACATTATATAACTTTAACTAATAGCCTAAATCTAAAAGGTGTGGGAATATAACAACAATGGAAGAAATAGATGAGTAGATAACAGGAAAATTAATGGTAAGAGCTATTAAAGGGAGAATAAGTTATAACAAGATTAGGGACAGGATTTTCAGGATGGGGGAGTTCAATTGTTAGGGCTATGTAAAGCTAGCTTGTCCAAGGCTCTCACAAACTTTTTGAAAACCAATTTACATAAGTGCATGAGATGAATATATAATACATTACCTGCCATATCTGTGGGAAAGGAAGACATTTAAGACCAAGCAAATGATAGAGAACATTACAAAATATAAAATGAATGAACTTGATTACATCAAATTAAGAAGGCTTTATACAAAAAACCCAATGCAATCAGAATTAGAAGGAAAGCAAAAAACAGGAAAATATTTTTATAACAAAACACTCTGAAAAAGGATTATTTTCCCAAATATATAAGGAACTAAGTCAAATTTACATAATATCAATCCATCCCCCAGTTGACAGATGGTCAAATGATATGAATAGGCAGTTTTCAAATGAAAAAATAAAAATTATCAATTTTCACATAAAAAGTGTTCTAAATCCCTCCTGATTCGAGAAATGCAAATCAAAACAATACTAAGATATCACTTCACATCTAACATATTGGCCAATTTGGCAGCAAAGGAAAATGATAAATGTGGGAGGGGATGTCACAAAATTGGGACTAATACACTGCTGTTAGAGTTGTGAATTGGTCCAAGCATTCTGGAGGGCAATTTGAAATTATGTGCAATGTGGTGATGGAATACTATTGTGTTGAAAGGAATGATGAACTGGAGGATTTCTATGTGAACTGGAAAGACCTCCAGGGTTTGATGCAGATTGAAATGAGCAGTACCAGGACATTGTACAGAGAAATTGATACATTGTGGCACAATCAAATGTCATAGATTTTTTTACTAGCAGCAATGCAATGATCCAGGGCAATCCAGAGGAATTTATGAGAAAGAATGCTATCCACATCCAGAGAAAGAACTGTGGAAGTAGAAACCCCAAAGGAAAACATGAAAAATCATGTCATTCTATGGGGGTATAATAGGGGTTTTGGCATTAAAAGATCACTCTATTGTAAATATGAATAACATGGAAATAGGTTTTGAAAAATCACACATGTATAACCTAGTGGAATTGTTTGTCAGTTCCAGGAGGGAGGATGGAAGTGGGGTGGGAAAAATCATGAATCATGAAACCATGGAAAAATATTCTGAATAAATAAATAAGAAGAAAAAATAGGAAAAAAAGAAAACCACTTTACCTGAGTTTACAAGGAAATAGACTTGATGATGTATTATATCTTTTCCATTTTTAAACTATATGATTTAGTTACAAGGAAATTATTGCTCCATATGTATAGAATTAAGTTTTAAAAAAATTATCACTCCATAAATCTCATGTTATTTCTACTATTTACAATTTTGTCTTTGATTAATGCCATTTTTCCTGGTAAATTTATATTTTGCTATTTTATTTCCTGAGCCACTATATAACTTTTCATTAAAATAACAATCATTGCCACAGGTGACAAGAAGTTAGATATCTCTCATTATATAGATACTTTTCTTCCACTTGATTAGATCTATTAACCTGTACTCGAATAGTCCTTGAAGCAGGACCCAGCCAAGCATAATCTTAATTGGTGCATATTCATTTATACAAATATACATATACACTTATATATGTATATATATATATATATACACAAATATATACACATTTATACCTGCTCTTGTATGTCCCTATACAGAAAACATACTATAACACAAAGAACATTGAATTTACAGTCAAAACCTGTGCATTGGAAACTTAGTTTTGCTACTCACTACCTGGTGACATTGTTCATCCTCAAATTTTTTCTGATCCTCAGGTTCCTTATTTAATAAATGGGGGAATAAGACAAAATGATCTTTGTGATTTCTTCCATTTGTAATGTCTCTGATTATTGTCAAATTCTGTTGAATCAAGTATTCTCTATCCTATACCCTATCACCTTCCTCAATTTGGTGACAAGATGAATTAGATTTGAAACCTCAGACACTAATATGTGACTTTGGGCAAATATTTTATCCTATGTCTGGTTTACTTTTCTTTAAAGCACTTTTGGTAGTTACAGTTATTCTTAGTTTCAAATGAAGTAGTATAGGTAAAGCTCTTTGGAAATCTCTAAGTGATATGCTAATATTTATTATAGTTTTCTAATTGTTATTAGCACAAATGTTTGTAATTTTGTGGTAAAATACAGCTTTTAAACAAAGCTAAATATGTTGGTTTTGGTGCCCTCTGACATATATTATATTATCAATAAAATTGATCTGAGGACTTATTACCAGATTTATAAACATTTATTAAGAAATACAGAGATTGATAGAAGTATAGAGTGGTCTCAGCCTTTCTAACTTATTGTAAGATCAGGTCTCTGATTTTAGCCCAGGGGGAACCCCTCCATGCTGGATCAAGTGATACAACCAGAGGTGCCAGCCCAGGGAATCAATTAGTTCCAGTGAAGAAGTAAAAAAGACCACTATTCCCACCCCTCCATGCCCCACTAGCCTTTTAAACCCCACTAGCTCCTTCCTCTGAGGCAGCATTATGTTGGTTCTGGCACATTGATGCTCATGCTGAGCCAGGGGACACAAGGAGATGCTAGAGTCAGAACATCAAATAAGATACATTACTCTGTGACATCTATATCCCACCACTGGAGTACTTACAAAAAAAAGCTGGAATGGAGATCTCCTAAATATTTTACTTCACACAATTCCAAAAATAAATTAACAATGATTCACTGTTATTTGTTCCTGTGTTTCATGGTTAACCCAGTTGTGGATTTCTTAGCAAAAAATATTGGAGTAATTTGCCATTTTCTTCTCCTGCTTATTTTACAGAAGAGAAAACTGAGGCAAATATAATTAAATGATTTACCCAGGATCAAATAATTAGTTAGTGTCTGAAGCAGAATTTTGATTCAGGTCTTCCTCACTCCAGACCCATACTTCAGACTTCTATGCAACATGCCACCTAGAATTTTTTAATGGCCTACTATGTGCAAGTGATTGTGTTTCACACTGAGAATATGAAGACGAAAATAAAAATATTCCTACCCTCAAAGGACATACATGGGGATAATTTCTCTTATAAGTATTTTATATAAAATCAGCATATAAAAAGCAATACAATGGAGTTTTGGGGAAGGGCAAATTGCAAGCAGCTGAATAATTTAGGAAAGACTAGGATGGGAGTTATATTTTGAGCTGAGCTCTAAAGGAAGCTAGCAACTGTCAAAGTGGTGAGGAATACATATTCTAAGTAGGGTAACAATTTAACTATTTATTATCCATTCTGCTAATATTATATCTAAATGCATGATTATAGGAGTCAAAGTCTGACAACATAAAGAACATGGCATGTTTCTTAAAACTAAAAAAAATATTTCTTTAGGAAGCACAAGTATGAACATATTTGAAGAAATTCAGTAGTAGTTAAAAGTCTAGGACAGATTGGACAATTGTATTGTTCCATATGATAAGTAGATACAATGCTTTATAATTTTCAAAGCATCTAATAATAGTCAACTTTAATCCTCACTATAATCCTTGGAGTTAGGAATAGAAACTTCAGTATCCTCCATTTACATATGAGAAAATCAAGGCTTAGAAAGGACTCGGTGTCAGATTAGTGTCAAGGTCAGGATTTTGTATTTCTAAATTTAGTAGTCTAGTTATACTGCCCTTAATATTTGTTGTTGTTCAGTTATTTTCAGTTGTGTTTGAGCAAATATATTAAGGTAGTTTGACCTTTCCTTCTTCTGCTCATTTAAGTTAAGGAAACTGAGGTAAATAGGGTTAATTGACTTAACCCAGTTAGTAAGTGTCTGAGGCCACATTTGAACTCAGGGAGATGAGTTTTCACTGACTTCTGGCTTGAAACCCTATCCATTCTGTCACCTAGCTGCTCTATTATTAATATGATTGCCCTACAAATAATTCTGAGAGTCTGGCAGTGTGGTATAATGAAAAAATTGGAGCAGATGGAATAAGAAGCACCCTGCATTGAAATCCTAACTCAGATATTTACTAATTATTTGACCATAGGCAAGTGGTTTAGCCTCTATTAGCCTCAGTTTCTTTATCTTCAGTAAAGGAATCTACATCTACCTCACCATGCAGTTGTGAAAAAAGAAAATATAATTAAAGCACTCTGAAATTATTAAACTTTGTTAAAATACTATATAGTTGTCAGACATCATTTTAATCTAACTCTGGATTTGGATTCTGGATATCTGACTTCTAATTAATTCTTTGCTCTTTATTTGCTGCCTGTCCTCCAAGGCATTTGTCTATTGTGAAGCTCTTATTTTTCTCATTCTCATGAAGATAATGAAGTATGCCCTCGTCAGTTACAAAGTGTTCTGAGGAATATATTATAAAACCTAATATCATATAAATAAGTTTATTTTATTTCAGACCTAGTAACTAATTGTGAAGCCCCAGTCTAGTTACTTCAGTCTTCCTAGTCCTCATTGTTCTCATCTGTAATATGAAGTATTTAAATAAATCGATTTTGAAGACCTCTTTTGCTCTCAAAGATACTTTAATCTGTGAAAACATTCTCACTTTCACCCAGAGTAAAGGACTTTAGGTAGTCTTGCTTCCTGACTCCCGTTTTTTATCTTTATCAAAGAAAATGGGCATTTTCTTGTCTACAAGTACACTAAGAAATATGGTGGAGAGGTGGGAAGAGCTACCTAGTTGACACAAATGGAAAGCATAGTATCTATGAACAATCCCATCTAACCTTCTTTCTGACTTACTCTGGACTGAATGGAAACAAAGAAAATGAAGTCAGGTTTTCAATAACAACAAAGTACAGGGCAGCCTTATTTTAATTCTATAACAGTTTAAGCATAAAAAAACACTGGAAAGAGTAATTGTGCTCTTAAAGCCTTTGTATAATTCATAATAAAATTTGAGGCTTTTGATTCCATGACCTTAGCAGGCTATATTTTTAAATACTTTTTCAATGCTCTTGTTTTGAATCTGTAGCATTTTCTTCAATTCCAAGACTCTTTTATTTTCTATTTTGGTCCGTTATTGTCTGGACAAGCTACCAATTCACTATAATGGGCACCCCAGAACACATACTTTCTTAGAATTTAGACTTTAAATAATCAAACAAATCTTTCATAAAAGAAAATTCTTTCCCACTGAGCCTGACACAACTATTTCATCCTGAAGAATGAAATGCTCTTAATTGGTTAGCAACCCCCTCCCCCAGAAAAAAAAAGTTGTCTTGATTTTGACCTTTCCTTAGGAGTCTAAGGTGACAGTCCTTCTTGTCACCCCTCCCCTTAAGCAAGCTGGGATGAAACTACTCTCAAGAAACCATCTTCTAAAACTCACTGCCCTGAAAATTACTACTTAGGCTTTACGTGTCTTTTTTCTCTTTTTTCTTTTTTTTTTTGTCTCCACAGAAGGTGATGAAGAGGCAGCTTGAGTTCATACTACATTCCTTTGAATTCCTAGATCCTTTAGTCAGGCTCAAGGCCTGCATTTAAAATGGTAAATGCCCTTTGCTCTTTTAATCCTTTGTAGACAGTCACATTAAGTTGTTTCAGCTCCCATAGAAAGATACTGAATTCATTTAGGCATCATGGGTAAAAGGGTAGTATATTCCTGCATTGGTGCCTACCTTTTATAAGCTGTAAAATTCAAGATGCTGACCGTTAGATATGAAGATCATAATATCTTGTGACATAGTTATGTTCGAGATAGAATTTTCTACTCATGAACTATTATTTCCTCTATTTCACTATCATCTAGAATCCATCTGCAAAAAGCCTACTAATCTGAATATCAGAAAGAGAGATCAAGGCATTCTTTGTGTCAACAGTAAAAGAGGGCATTTTTAGCCTTGATAGTTTTAAGATATTCAATTTGAGCTATTTCCTAATAGTTTGAGAACATATTTTATTTTTCATCTTTTTCAGAAGACTTCTGATTCTAAAGGCCTTAATTTCTATATTAGATCTTGAACCTATTTTGGGGACTCTGAATTCTTCATAAAAGAAAATTAAAGATGGAAAATACACAAGTCTAATGTGATGAACAGCAGGATCCAAGAAAGGGGAAAAATCAAAATGTGATATGTTAAGTTTACAGTATTACTTTTCCCTTTCCTGTTTAATTGGTGACCTCTATTGCAGTGTTGACTTTATTATAATCTGACTATAACTGTTGTAAGTGGGTACCTGAACATGTAAAATTTAAAACAGCAAAGACTTACTTAGCATGAGAATGAGATTTTTTTTAAACATTATTTTATTTGGTCGTTTTCATACATTATTCACTGGAAACAAAGATCATTTTCTTTTCCTCCCTTTCCCCCCCTCCCCCGCCTTTCCCTCTCCCATAGCCGACACATGATTCCACTGGTTATCACATGTGTTCTTGACTCGAACCCATTTCCCTGTTGTTGGAATTTGCATTATAGTGTTCATTTAGAGTCTCTCCTCAGTCTTATCTCCTCCAACCCTGTAGTCAAGCAGTTGCTTTTCATCAGTGTTTTTACTCCCACAGTTTATCCTCTGCTTGTGGGTAGTATTTTTTTTACATCCCTGCAGATTGTTCAGGGAAATTGCATTGATACTAATGGAGAAGTCCATCACCTTCAATTGTACCACAATGTATCAATCTCTGTGTATAATGTTTTCCTGGTTCTGCTCCTTTCGCTCTGCATCACTTCCTGGAGGTTGTTCCAGTCTCCATGAAATTCCTGTACTTTATTATTCCTTTTAGCACAATAGTATTCCATCACCAACATATACCACAATTTGTTCAGCCATTCCCCAATTGAAGGGCATCCCCTCGTTTTCCAAATTTTAGCCACCACAAAGAGCACAGCTATGAATATTTTTGTACAAGTCTTTTTGTCCATTATCTCTTTGGGGTACAAGCCCAGCAGTGCTATGGCTGGATCAAAGGGTAGACATTCTTTTATAGCCCTTTGGGCATAGTTCCAAATTGCCCTCCAGAATGGTTGGATCAATTCACAACTCCACCAGCAATGAATTAATGTCCCCACTTTACCGCATCCCCTCCAGCATTCATTACTTTCCATAGCTGTCATATTAGCCAATCTGCTAGGTGTGAGATGATACCTCAGAGTTGTTTTGATTTGCATCTCTCTGCTTATAAGAGATGTAGAGCACTGTTTCGTGTGCTTATTAATAGTTTTGATTTCTTTGGCTGAGAACTGCCTGTTCATGTCCCTTGCCCATTTGTCAATTGGAGAATGGCTTGATTTTTTGTACAATTGATTTAGTTCTTTATAAATTTGAGTAATTAAACCTTTGTCAGAGGTTTTTATGAAGATTGTTTTCCAATTTGTTGCTACCCTTCTGATTTTGGTTACATTGGTTTTGTTTGTACAAAAACTTTTTAATTGGATGTAATCCAGATTATTTATTTTGCATTTTGTAACTCTTTCTAATTCTTGCTTGGTTTTGAAGTATTTCCCTTCCCAAAGATCTGACATGTATACTATTCTGTGTTCGCCTAATTTTCTTATAGTTTCCTTCTTTATGTTCAAGTCATTCACCCATTTTGAATTTATCTTGGTGTAGGGTGTGAGGTGTTGATCTAAGCCTAATCTTTCCCACACTGTCTACCAATTTTCCCAGCAGTTTTTATGAAATAGTGGATTTTTGTCCCAAAAGCTGGGATCTTTGGGTTTGTCATATACTGTCTTGCTGAGGTTGCTTGCCCCCAGTCTATTCCACTGATCCTCCTTTCTGTCTCTTAGCCAGTACCAAATTGTTTTGATGACCACTGCTTTATAATATAGTCTGAGATCTGGGACTGCAAGACCCCCTTTCTTTGTATTTTTTTCATTATTTCCCTGGATATCCTTGATCTTTTGTTCTTCCAAATGAACTTTGTTATGGTTTTTTCTAAATCAGTAAAAAAAAATTTGGAAGTTCCATGGGTATGGCACTAAATAGGTAGATGAGTTTGGATAGGATGGTCATTTTTATTATATTGGCTTGTCCTACCCATGAGCAGTTAATGTTCTTCTAATTGTTCAAGTCTAGTTTTAGTTGTGTGGAAAGTGTTTTGTAGTTGTGTTCATATAGATCCTGTGTTTGTCTCGGGAGATAGATTCCTAAGTATTTTATTTTGTCTAGGGTAGTTTTGAATGGGATTTCTCTTTCTAGTTCTTGCTGCTGAGCTGTGTTGGAATTATATAGAAATTCTGATGACTTATGTGGGTTTATTTTGTATCCTGCAACTTTGCTAAAGTTGTTGATTATTTCGATTAGCTTTTTGGTTGAATCTCTAGGATTCTTTAAGTAGACCATCATGTCATCTGCAAAGAGTGATAATTTGATCTCCTCCTTGCCTATTTTAATGCCTTCAATTTCTTTTACTTCTCTAATTGCTACTGCTAGTGTTTCTAATACAATGTCAAATAATAGAGGTGATAATGGGCATCCTTGTTTCAATCCTGATCTTAATGGGAATGGATTTAGTTTATCCCCATTGCAGATAATATTAGCTGATGGTTTTAGATATATACTGTTTATTATTTTTAGGAATAACCCTTCTATTCCTATGCTTTCTAGTGTTTTTAGTAGGAATGGGTGTTGTATTTTACCAAAGGGTTTTTCTTCATCTATTGAGATAATCATGTGGTTCTTGTTGGTTTGGTTGTTGATGTGGTCAATTATGTGGATAGTTTTCCTAATGTTGAATCAGCCCTGCATCCCTGGTATAAATCCTACTTGATCATGGTGGGTGACCCTTCTAATCACTTGCTGGAGTCTTTTTGCTAGTATCCTATTTAAGATTTTTGCATCTATATTCATTAGGGAGATTGGTCTATACTTTTCTTTCTCTGTTTTTGTCCTGCCTGGCTTTGGAATTATTACCATGTTTGTTTCATAAAAGGAGTTTGGTAGAACTCCCTCTTTGCTTATTATGTCAAATAGTTTGTATAGTATTGGGATTGACTGTTCTCTGAATGTTTGATAGAATTCACTGGTGAATCCATCAGGCTCTGGGGATTTTTTCTTAGGAAGTTCTTTGATGGCCTGTTGGATTTCTTTTTCTGATATGGGATTATTTAATAAAAATATCTCTTCTTCTGTTAGTCTAGGCAATTTATATTTTTGTAAATATTCATCCATATCACCTAGGTTGGTACATTTATTGCCATATAGTTGGGCAAAGTAGTTTTTAATGATTGCCTTAATTTCCTCTTCATTGGAGGTGAGATCCCCCTTTTCATCCTTGATGCTGTTAATTTGCCTTTCTTCTTTCCTTTTTTTAATTAGATTAACCAGTACTTTGTCTATTTTGTCTGTTTTTTCAAAGTACCAGCTTCTAGTCTTGTTTATTAGCTTAATAGTTCTGTCACTTTCGATTTTATTAATTTTCTCCCTTAATTTTTAGGATCTCTAGTTTGGTTTTCTTCTGGGGGTTTTTAATTTGTTCATTCTCAAGATTTTTTATTTGCATTTCCAATTCCTTGGTCTCTGTCCTCCCTAATTTGTTAATATATGCACTCATGGAGATGAATTTTCCTCTAAGTACTGCCTTGGCTGCATCCCATAAGGTTTGAAAGGATGTTTCACCGTTGTCATTTTCTTCAACAAAATTGTTAATTGTTTCTATGATTTCTTCTCTAACTATCCGGGTTTGGAGTATCATGTTATTTAATTTCCAATTAATTTTTGATTTAGGTCTCCATGTACCCTTGCCGATCAATATTTTAATTGCCTTGTGATCTGAAAAGGCTGCAGTTATTATTTCTGCTTTTCTGCATTTGAGTGCCATGTTTCTATGACCTAGTGTATGATCTATTTTTGTGAATGTGCCATGTGGTGCTGAAAAGAAGGTGTATTCTTTTTTGTCCCTATTTATTTTTCTCAATATGTCTATTAACTCTAATTTTTCTAAGATTTCATTCGCCTCTTTTACCTCTTTCTTGTTTATTTTTTGGTTTGATTTATCTAAATTTGATAGTGGTTGGTTCAAGTCTCCCACTAATATGGTTTTACTGTCTATTTCCTCCTTCAATTCTCCTGGTTTCTCTATTAAAATTTTGGATGCTATACCATTTGGTGCATACATGTTGATTAGTGATATTTCCTCATTGTCTATACTCCCTTTTAGCAGAATATATTTACCTTCCCTATCCCTTTTGATCAGGTGTATTTGTGCTTTGGCTTTGTCAGATATTATGATTGCAACTCCTGCCTTCTTTCTATCAGTTGAGGCCCAAAAGGTCTTACTCCAACCTTTAATTCTAACCTTGTGAGTGTCAACCCGTCTCATATGTGTTTCTTGAAGACAACATATGGTAGGGTTTTGGGTTCTAATCCAATCTGCTATTTGTCTACGTTTTATGGGTGAGTTCATCCCATTCACGTTCAAAGTTATGATTGTCATTTGTGGATTCACTGGCATTTTGATATCTTCCCCTAGTTCTGACCTTTCTTCTTTAGATTTCTCCTTTTGAACCAGTGATTTACTTTAGGTCAGTCCCCCTAGTCCCCTCCCTTGAAATGCTTCCCTTTCTAACCCCTCCCTTTTTAGGCTCCCTTCCCCTCCCTCCTCCTTCCCTCCCTTTTTGTACTCCCTCCCCCCTCCCCCTCCTTAATTTTCCTTTCTTTCTTGCCCTAATGGATAAGATATAATTCAGGATCCCACTGGATCTAGATGTTCTTCCCTCTCAGATTTGATTTCACTGAGAGTAAGGTTTTAGTAATTCGACTTCAAGCTCTCTTCCTCTCCTTCTCATATGAGAGTTCTTCCCCTCCCCTTCTCATGTGTATCTTTATATGGGAAAGATTATTCTATTGATTCCCCCTCTATTTCTTGAAGTTATTCTTAGTATTATCGACGGTTCCCCCCTCCCTTTTCCTTTTTTTGCCCCCACTTTCCCCAAATCTTCTTAATGCCCCAATCTTTCTCTATTCATATTTCTTCTAACTACTCTTATGATGATACAATTTATAAGAGTTACCCAAAACATTTTCCCCACATATTAATATATATAATTTGATGTAAATGTAGTCCTTATAGAAGAGAGTTTGACTTAAAGAAAAAGATAAGATTTATCTCCTTTTCCCTTTCTTTCATATTTACCTTTTCATGTTTCTCTTGCTTTCTGTGCTTGGATATCGAACTTTCCACAGAGCTCTGGTCTTTTCTTAGCAAATGCTTGGAAATCTTCTATTTTGTTGAATGCCCATACTTTCCCCTGGAAGTATATAGTCAATTTTGCTGGGTAGTTGATTCTTGGTTGGAGACCCAGCTCTTTTGCCTTTCTAAATATAGTGTTCCATGCTTAGCGGTCTCTTAGTGTGTTAGCAGCTAAGGTGTGTGTGATCCTTATGGGAGCCCCCTTATATCTGAAGCTCTTCTTCTTGGTTTCTTGTAGGATTTTCTCCTTTACTTGGAAGCTCTTGAATTTGGCTATTGCATTCCTAGGGGGTGTCTTTTGGGGATTTAGTATAGAAGGTGTTCTATGAATCCTTTCTATTTCTATTTTGCCCCCTTGCTCCAGAACGTGAGGGCAATTTTCTTTTATAATTTCCTGTAGAATAATATCGAGTTTATTGTTTATCTCTGGTTTTTCTGGGAGACCGATAATTCGGAGATTTTCCCTTCTCCCTCCATTTTCCAGATCTGTGACCTTCTCAGTGAGATATTTTATGTTTTCTTCTAATTCATTAATTTTTTGGGTTTGCTTCATTGATTCTTGCTGTTTTATCATCTCACTTTCTTCGAGGTGCTTAATTCTGGTCGTTAGGGACTGGTTTTGCTTTTCAGCCTTGTCTGCCCTTCTATTGGATGCTTCGAGTTCTTTTTCCAATTGAGCATTCTTATCTGTCAGACAGCTGATCTCTTTCTCCCATTTTTCTTTTCAGGTTTCCATCTTTTGGATAAGTTCCAGTTTGAAATCTTCCAGAGCTTGTTGATAGTTTCCATTTTGGGAGGCGTGTTCTGAATTTTTTTGGATTTCCTCCTCATTCTCCTCTTTTCCTTGGGTACTTCCACCATAAAAGTTTTCAATAGTCACTTTTTTCCCTTTCTTCCTGGAGGCTTGATTTTGGGCCATGTGATCCATCCCTTTGGGGGTTTTATTACCCTTTCCTTTTTGGTCTGGGATCTGGGTGATATGGGCGGTTTTTCTGTGAATTTAGGTTGCTTCAGACTAGTTCTTCCCAGCCTCCAAGGTTTCTTAGAGTGCTGGGTCCTTGATCACAGCCACACTGCCCAGTTGTTCAGCTCCGCCCAGATAATCAACGCGTGCTCCACCCCTGGTGTTTAGCTCCAAGGAGATGTTCAGCACAGCCGCCCCAAGTACAGCTCTGCTGAAGCGCTGGATTCTCCCGTGAAACCACCCTGAGACATTTTTTCCTGGCAGTCCCCAGATCCCAAGGACCCTGGAGTGCCCCCCCCCCAGACAGAGATGTTTTCCACTCACTCGTTGTCCTGGTGAGCGCTTAGGTAGCTCACGCTGGTTTAGTGGGGGAGGTGGGGTGGGGGAAGGGCGGCTCAGTTCACTTTTCTGTGCAAGCTTTTCCTCCTTATTATAGTGTGGAAATGTTCAAATCCCATGTACCTTCGCCTCAGTGGAGTACTGGGAATACTGGGGTGTCCTTCTGTTCCTCCAAAGGTGATTTTTATGCTCCTTTGATGTAGTCTATTTCATTCGGTGCCGGGGAGAGGAAACGTGTGGCATCTAGATTGCAGCCATGATTACCTGGAAGTGAGAGAATGAGATATTTTTAGGAGACACTGTGAGGTAGACTAAGTATTTGAACTTCCAGGTAGGACAGGGAGCTTTCAAGCAGATTCCCGTTTTTAGTGGTTTGGTCTATAACCTATCCAATCAATTAGTATGCACTCCACTTTTGGAGAAATAAAAATCAATCAAAATGCAAACAAACAAAATCACTTCACCACAACCTACTTGATCATTTATTAACTGAATTTATCCCAGAGTCTATGGTTTAGCATGGAGTTTTATCTGTAAGTAATATGTGATAGAAAACAAAATGAAAATTCATTGATGACAAAAGATTCAATGAAATTTTAAACTGATGTCTTCAATAATTGGAAGAAACCAAGTGGTTCTATCCTTGGTTACTATCTTGGAAGGGATCTAATTCATAATCAATGTTGACTGGAAACATTGCATTGTCTTCAACTTCCATAAGTATAAACAATCTAAAATGTAGGGATCTGAAGAAATTTGGGATTCATAACTATGAAAAAGGAGTGCTCTGCATTAATGTTTTTATAGTATGGTTTGAGTAAAACATCATACTAAAAATTAGGGTTAGTTAACTGCCTTGCTTTTTGGAGAAGTAATGACTTAAATATTGAACCAACACATGATTGGTTGGACTATCTGTCAAAATGGGAATGATAAGTTTTGCATATGTTCATATGGCTACTGAACTTATTAAAAGAACAGAACAAAAAATAAACTTCAATCCATAGCATTAAGTGATATGATGAAGAAGGTAATGGAAGCATACATTTTCTCAGAAATAACATAGTGGCCTTCTCAGACAATTATGGAAGTTTGTTACAAATTAAAACAAGAGAACAAGTGATAAAATATATTATTTATATAGTAATATTCCACATGGCCATAATATATTTTATATTGACTTGGGGGAAGATATATATAGATGTCAAATGTGATTCCCTTTCTTCACCCTTCATAATAGTGTGGAGGGGTTGGAGATTTCTGATGAGATGTCTGAAATTTGGTGTAGATTTCACATGTCTAGACTTAATGATGTGATGCAATGCAAAGCCCAAGACCACTAGAATCTTAAAATTACCAAATGGAGGCTCTTCTTCATTTCTCAATATTCTATTCTTGATTTGTCTTGACTAAGAATTTCATTTTAATTTAAAATTCATATTTTTGCAGATTACATGTTGATGCAATGTTCAATAATTGTTTTTTCCCTGAAATTAAGTAACTCTTACCTTTCCTTCCTCCCCAATATGACAGATAATAAAAGAGGCCCTAAATGTGGTATCATACAATACCTATTTCTATGTTCATTATATTTTGAAAGAAGACTACGCTGGAGAAAAATTCATGGTGGAAATAAAATGAAGAATGACATGCTATAATCTACAGTCATCCTCTATCAGCTCCTCCTATGATATTGGATAGCTTTTTCCACCATCAGTCACATGGAGTTGTATTGGATTGCTAATTATTGCTAATTGCTAATTGCAATTGCATTGCTAATAATTAAGTCATTCACCATTGATCACTGTCATGTATTGCTATTACTGTGTACAATATTCTCCTGGTTGTGCTCACTTCATATGATTCTTTTCATTTTGTTTTGTGGTTTATTAATTTTTCATTTTTGATAATTGTCTTATTCATCATTTTAATGGAAAAATAGTAGTCCATTACAATCATATACCACAACTGGTTTATCCATGCCTTAATTGATAGACATTCCTTCAGTTTCCAGATCTTTACCACATCAAAAAAAGACATTATAAATATTTTTGTACAAGTAGGTCCTTTTCACCTATCTTTAAGCTGTTTTTATTTTATTTTATTTTTTGTTTTATTGATGGATATGAATAGTTTTATGGCCATTTGGTCTTGGTTCCAAATTGCTCTCCAAAATTGTTGTATCAGTTCACAGATCTACTAACAATATATTAGTGTCCCGATTTTTCCACATCCTCTCCAGTATTTATGGTTTTCCTTTTTTCTCATATTAGTCAGTCAGAGATGTGAAGTGCTACCTTAGAGGAGTTTTAACTTTCATTTTTCTTATTATAGTGATTTTGAATCATTTTTTCACAAGACTAAAAACAGTTTTAGTTTCTTCATCTGAGAAATGTCTATTCACATCCTTTAACTATTTGTCAGTTGGTTATTGCTTTTCATTCAGACAAATTTAAATTTTTATATATATTTGATAAATGAGATCTTACAGAAACTTGTTATCAAAATTTACCCCAAATTTATTGTTTCCATTAATCTTGGCTATGTTGTTTTTGATTGTGTAAAAACTTTTAAAAAATCGAATGTACTCTATGTTACCTATTTCATATCCTACAAAGGACCAGATTGGATTTTCCTTTTTTTTTTTAGCATATTCCTGTCAGCTGTGTCTTTTCAGAAATTCTAAAATTTTGGACATAGATTGATCACTAAGATTGAATTTCATCCCTTTTGCCTCCAATGAAGTGGGCATGGAACACTGCTCTGGAGGTATTAAATTAACGGTTTGACTAAAATATATGAAAGTTATAAATAATAATGGTGGTCACAAATTCAAAGTATTTTTGCTCAGTCAAAATGACTTTAATAGCTTTTATTTACAAAAAGGGTGGAAAGAGTGAAAGCAGAAAAATAAAAAAATAGCCAATCTAACTAAATATTACTCTTGGTGATGCATCCAGGACTTGTTGACCTTCGATTGGAATTAAACTCTCTCCAGAAGAAAGGAGGAGAAATCCAGCTATTCACTCACCCAAGTTCCCTCCAAGAGGCAGGTTAAGATGATGACTTGAGCTGAAGGTGATCCCTGAGGCTAACTTTATTCCTTGAGATGACCTTTTTCTTGAATGTGACTTCCTTCTTGAAGCCAAACTACCAGTCACAGAAATTCAGATCCTTTTATAGTGGCTCCTTATCCCTTCCCCTCTTTATAAGGTGAGGTACTAAGAAGGGGTACTTAATTTATTGTTAATGAAAGTGCTAACTCCAACTATGCAAAGAGAATTTTATAAGTGTAGACTAAGAATAGACAAAGAGAACAAAATTCTCTTTTCAGAAATCCCCTGTGATCCTTTGGGAGACTAATTTCCTCAATGGATCATTTTACATAATCAGCTTATACCTCTAAAGATTTTTAAACTACAAGTGCACACAATATTCCTCCTTCTAAGATGAACCTACAATAGTTAGAGATAACAGGGAAATGAAAGAGAAAGAGAGACCAATCCAATGCTTGCTAGGCTCATTGAGAATAAGCCAATTAGGGAGCAGTCCCCTTTGGCATAAGAGTTTATATTTAGTATAAATGTGCTCAACCACCGCACAGTTCAATAAATTATGCTCCATGGTTGATTCTGGATCTTATGATGCTGTGGAGTTTTCTTCAAGCATCTTCTTAGGACCTTCTTCAAATGATTTATCTTTTAGATTCAAAGAGATATTAAATGCCTTTTTATCAAATGTTTTTTTCTCGAAAAAAATTTCAATCTTGGGTTTTATGAGTATTATACAATCTGCATGAGGAGGGTGTTGACCAACACTCAGATAACTCAGGATACATTAATTTTCATTTAGAAAACAGCTTTATATAAAGCTTTTGTAGTAGGAACTTCTGTTTTGTTCTCTATCTTTAATTCAACATTCCTTTTAATATATATAAAAATAATTCAGCAGCTACTAGACTTCATGCAAAATGTTCCCTCTTATTGGCCTCTTAGGGGTACAATGCCCCTTAAAAACTTTTCCACCTCCCATATAAGACTATAACCCATCCTGAGGTAACCAAACCCCTGGGGTTTGCTCTCTCCTTTGGCATGAGACTGTAACATCTCTAAAAGGCAATATATATCCCATCTATTATAACATGGAGGCAAGGACTACAATACTAAAAATCACTTTTAGATTTTTCATTCATTATATTTTTATAAATGGGGTGGGTGATATTTAGGAGTGTCATGCCCCTTAGAAAAAATTTATACCTTCTGGATGAGACATATGTCTCACCAACTAAATTTTTATAAATGCAGAGGTGGGGAATATAATAGTGGTACAGCATTTCACTTTAGAAGACCCTTTAAAATCAATTTGAATTTTTGAAACATCAACTCTTTCTGGACTTCTACAATGGTATTTTCTCCAGTCCAGTCATATGGGGAGGTACAAATGAATACAATTTAATGGAACATATAACCAACAACCAAAACATAGTACCTTAACAAACAAAATTAGATCTTAAAACAATCAACAAATACAATAAATGTGACATGATACAGGCACTTAATTCCATTACCTTTTCTTTCTTTTTTTCCAATTCCAATGCTCCTTTACAGAGACTTCACTATTTGGAGGGGAACAAACTGAAAGAGTTGATTACTTAGGTAATTTTAGTATCATATAGCCATCTTGAGCACAGGTAATTGTGGCTCTAAGTTAACATAATGGGTCTCTCCCTGATGAAATTGTTAGATTGATTGTTGGTTAGATAGGATGGGAAATGTATTCTATAGGATGAGGCTGAGATGAATTTCTTATTTGAATCTCTAGGTTACGCAGGCAATCTGTCAATCTTCTCTTAAAAAGAGATAGATGAACTGTAACATATCCTGTTATTTATCCTGTTATTATAAGTATCCCCAGGAACAGTGCTACTTCTTTTAATCAGATCAATTTTTTACTTTGGCTTTGTCAGATATCATGATTGTGATTCCTATCTTCTTTTTTCTCAGATGATGTCCAATAGATTTTGCTCCAGCTTCTTACCTTTACTCTGTGTGTGTCTACCTGCTTCATGTGTGTTTCTTGGAGACTACATATGGTAGGATTTTGGTTTCTGATCCACTCTGCTGTTTTTCTTTCATACTGTTACTTTTGCTTTGATTCTTTGTGGTCAGAATTCTGGTGGAGGATCTTTGTATTGAACTCCAGAGAAGTTTATGTCCTGAGGCTAGTTTTTGAGTTTTCTTGGTAGAGTCTGCTGTATGCAGCCCTGTGTTCTCTCTGTGCCCAAGCTCTGTGTTCATCAGCCTCCTGGGGTCCCAAGTGTTGCTGCTCTTAGGAGTAAGTCTGTGATGTTCTCAGCCAACCCCTAATAAACTAGAGATTGTCCTGCAGAGGTCCAAGTTCAGAGGGTAGGCAAGTCTTTTTGTTACACTCCAGAGAGGTGTTTTCCCTGAAGCTATTTTGGGGTTTTCTCCATGGTGTCTACTGTGAACTGGCTCTCTCTGCCCAATCTCCTTGCCCAATCTCCATATTTCCTCATCCTCCTGGGGTCTCAATCTCACTGTTCTTTGGGGATAAGTCTGTGGTATCCTCAGCCTGAGGTTTCCCAATTCTCACTCTGACTCTGGTAGGTGGAATGGGGAGTGGTGATGAGTTCACCCTTTGGTGGGAGTATTTTTGCCCCCTTTTAGCATGGAAATGCCCAAACTTTGCCTACCTTGAGAGCTGCACCCTAGAGTGGACCCACTTAATTTATCTGCTTTTGGTT
Source organism: Monodelphis domestica (assembly GCF_027887165.1). Taxonomy (NCBI): domain Eukaryota; kingdom Metazoa; phylum Chordata; class Mammalia; order Didelphimorphia; family Didelphidae; genus Monodelphis; species Monodelphis domestica. Next base: position 251,944,965 of record NC_077229.1, read on the forward strand.
TTGTCTTTTTGAGGCATTGTGTGTTGATTGGTGGAGAGGAGAGCCTTGTTCTATCATGTGACCATCTTAACCTAGAAACCAGGAGAGTAGGGATAGAAAACATGAGTTAGGAAAATAGGATAGGAAATTTTGCTATCTTATATTATGTCTATAAATCTAAATCTTATACTAAAATCTATCTAATAAGCCCCCAAATCTAACTGCTTTCTTTTCAGTTTCTTCTTGCCTCTTTGAGCAGGCCTCTTTATACTATTCTCATTATCTTATATTAATATTCTCTATCTAAATAAAACTAACAAGTCGATGAACCTTTATCAGTAACAAACTATTAATTGAAAGTCGATAAACTGCCTGTGACATTTGACATAGACAGTGCACCAGCTCTATCTCAGAGTTCTGAGGAAAAAACAGCAGCCCCTTCAGTAACAGATTTCTTCCCTGTCTAGTATTACAGATCCAAATCCCTAACTTGCCAATTTCTCTTGACAGAGAGAAAACTGACCTAGCACCTTCAAAGTCTTCTCAGACAGAAACCAGAGCAAAATGGAGTTTTCTTAACTGATATTTTCTCTGTTTTATGGTTTTATCTTAAAGAGATGGAGTTCAATTCTCTCTGCTATTACCTCTGAAAAAGACAGATGGTGAGAGCTGTCTGATACTGTCTCTTGAGGAGACAGCAAACAAATTAAAAACTTTCCTCTGACCTAAAACTTCTACTCCTAATAAGTCAGCGAAATTATGAAATTCCTTACAACAGATCTGTGGGAAAGGAAGGAAATTAAGACCAAGAAAGATATAGAGAAAATTGCAAAATGTAAAATGAATGACCAAGATTACATCAAATGAAAACATTTTTTTGTACAAACAAAACTAATGCAACCAAAATTAGAGGAAAAGCAACAAACTGGGAGAACATTTTTTATAACAAAACTCTCTGACAAATGTTTAATTTCCCAAATATATAAGGAGCTAAGTCAAATCTATAAAAAATCAAATCATTCTCCAATTGCCACTGGTCAAGGGTCATGAATAGGCAGTTTTCTCAGAACAAAATCAAAACTATAAAGAAGCACATGAAAGAGTGTTCTAAATTCCTGATTAGAGAAATGCAAATTAAAATAACTCTGAGGTACCACCTCACACCTAGCAGATTGACCAATATGGCAGCAAAGGAAAGTGATCAATGTGGCAAGGGAATGTGGCAAAATTCCTACGTTAATACACTGCTGGTATAGTTGTGAATTGATCCAACCATTCTGGAGGACAATTTGGAACTATGCACAAGGGGATTTAAATGAATGTCTGCCCTTTGATTCAGTCATACCACTGCTGAGTTTGTTCCCCAGAAAGATAATAAAGAAAAAGACTTGTGCAAAAATATTCATAGCTGTAGTTTTATGGTATAAAAAAATGGAAAATGAGGGGGTATCCATTTACTGAGAAATGCCTGAAAAAAATTGTGGTATCTGTTGGTGATGGAATATTATTGTGTTGAAAGGAATATTGAACTGGAGGAATTCCATGTGAACTGGAACAACCTCCTGGAATTAATTCAGAACAAAAGGAGTAGAACCAGGAGAATATTGTACACAGAGACTATTAGTCATTATTAGACTATTAGACATTATGGCACAATCAAATGTAATGGACCTTTCTACCAGTAGCATTGTGATGACCCAATCCAATCCAGAGGAATGTTGGAGGTAAGAACACTATCCATATCCAGAGAAAGAACTGTGGAACCAGAAATGCATTAGAAAAAAATATATAATCAACCACATAGTGCGATAGGGATGTGATTAGGATTTTGATGTTAAAGAATCACTCTACTTCAGATATAAATAACATTGAAATAGATTTTGAACAATGATACATGTATAACCCAGTGTAATTGCTTGTTGTCTTTAGGGAGGAGGTTATGTGGGGAGTGGGGTGGCTCACAAATAATATTACCATGGAAAATATTCTAAATGAAAATTATAAAAAATCTGCTTAACATCTTTAAGAGTCTTCCTTTTGTCTCTAAAATTACAGGTAAAAATTCTAATGATTTTTCTTGTGGTTAGTAAACTCTTATAGTTAAGACTGGAAGGAATATGAAAAAAAAATGGCCTCCATTAGCTTAATAGCACATGTTTTGAGTTAGCAATGGGTATATCTTAAAAAAAAAGTAAAACTCACTGTCTGTCCTAGAAACACCTTTAAGACAAAAGGTCAAGATTTAGGAAAATGGCACTCAGGGACTTGCCCAGGGTCACATAACCAGCAAGTTTATGAGGTCAGATTTGAAGTCTGGTCCTTTCAAACTCAGACCTGGTGCTATATTTACTGTGCCACCTAATTTCCCCTCAATGAATATATCAATGCATTATCTGATTATGTGTTATTATGTTTATGGGTCTCTGAAATGATAGAAGTATAATGAATGATACAGTACAATTTATTTGAGGGCCAAGATCGTATCAGTTTTGTTTCTATATCTTTGTCATCCATCACAGTTTCTGAAACATAAGAAATACAATAAATATTTGTTGACTGAATAATGTTGTATAGAGCTATAGATCTAGCTATAACTGGATGGAAACATTCCTGACCTCATGATACCAACCCCTCTAGTACAGCGGAAATTGAAGTAAGGAAACAGCTGATGAAGACAAATCCTCGACTTTGCAGAAAGTGTCTGCTTGAGAGAAATGGTGAGGTCTGGTGATACTCGAATATCATAAGCTAAGTTTTCTGAGTGCATTGTCACATTGTCTAGGACTTTACCTACAGGATAATAAAGTGGGATACATGTCATTAAATCCAGAGCCTCTTCATCATTCTGCTGCCACTCTTTTGCTAGCATTTGACATTTATAAGCAGAGCTGTCTCAGCAAGGTCAGAACATTCTAAAATCAAGTGATTAAAAAAAAAGAAACACCTACTTCATTGAAAATGACATTGACAATCTTCATGTTGTGGTGGTGGTGGTAGGGAATAAAAAAAGAAACAATTGATTATCCATAGCAAAATTCTCTTACAACCAGCCCTCTAGGGCTATCATTATTATGAATTTTATCCACTTGCATTGACTTTCAAGTGGGACTTGGAATTTTACCACATAGAATTGCCTGCATCATTGATTTCTCTAAAGGACTATAATGGGAAGCTGCTATGTGCACTAACCCAATCACCAGGGTCCTATAGAGGAGCCATTGATAACCTTAACTCTTTGCTGAGTTAAACCCTGGAGGGACTCTGGACCTAATTAAATTTCTTATCCACAAGTAGAACTGTAATGCTTAAATAGCTCCTAAAAGCACTCATCTTTTCATTCACACATAAGTTGAAGAACATTTGGAAAGATTATAATTTAACATCAATTTGGAATAATTCATCATTTTGTGAATAGAGGAGAAAATTATGAATTGTCAGAGCAGTTATGTTTGAGATTCAGAGTGGTATGTATTATCTATGTGACTTTGGACAAATCAAATCATCTCTTTAACCTATGTTTCCTCATCAGTGAGATTATGGTAGAATAGGTGATTTTAAAAGTTCTACCTTCCTCTCAAGACATGACCTTCTAATAGGAAGAAATATTCCTTGTAGTTGAAATGCCCACTTATCTGAAGGTTGTTCCTTTCAGTACCAGTAGATTTTTTTTAATAATGGAAATATATATCATAGGTATGAAAAATTTACTAAACCTATCTCTACCTCATTTTTTCTCACCTAATGAAGACAGAATAAAATGTTATGTTAGGCCCTTCCACCTGTGATATTTTCCTAAAATATATAATTTACTTCTCTTTCTGTTGTATCCCTGACTATATGGATTTGGGACAAGAAATGCTGCAAATGTTTATTAAGCCAAAGAGAAAATATAGGGAGATTCACATTTTGAAGGAAATGACTCATTCTAAGGATCAAAGACAATTAAAGAGCAGGCTCAGTGAATAGATTGATAATCTAGAGTCAGTGCTGGATGGGTTCAAATGTAGCCTCAGATACTTCTTTTTGATTTTGGGTATGTCAGTTAACCTCTATTTGCCTCAGTCAACTATAAAACAGGAATACTTATAATACCTACCTGCTAGAATTGTGAAGAGTGAATGAGAAATGCTTATAAAACTAATTTTTTAGTTCAGTGCCTGAAACAGGTGAGTTCACTTTTTACTTATTATTTTACTTATTTACATTTTACTTATTATTATTATTATGATTACTCTTCCAACCAAATTCAATAATATAAAATTTTCAGATATAAATATAAGCAAACCTTTTCATGTTAAATCAAAATCTTGTTTCCTATAATTTTCGTGAATTGAGTGTAGTTCTGCTTTCTCATACCAATAGTAGAAGGAAGTTAATATACATTTTTTCATATATATAGTCTTTTTTCCAGTTGTGCATGAAAGTTTGCAACTCCATTTGTCATTGTCTTGGAAAAGATATTGAATTAGTTTGCCATTTCCTTTTCTGGATTATTTTTATAGATGAGGAAACCAAAGTAAACAGGATTAAGTGAGTTGGTGATAGTCATGCAAGTTAGTAAGAGTCTGAAGCCAGATTTGAAATCAGGAAGAGGAGTCTTCCTTATTTCAGTCCCAATGTTCTATCTACTGCTCCATCTAGCTGCCCTTACTCACCTTTCATCTCTGTACTTTTGCATAGATTATCTCCATATCTATAATATACTCTCTCCTTACCTTTATACCTTAGAGTTTCTATTTTCCTATATAGCTTAAATTAGATGTCATTTCATACATTATCTTAATGCAATGATTTCCTAGTTTAAGACTCCAAAATTATGTAATATTTATTTTGTATATACTTTATATGTGTTGATTTTGGATGTGTTGTTGTTCAGCCCTATATGACTTCTTCTGATCCCATTTGTGGTTTTCTTCAGAAAATGAGGGAGTTATTTACTATTTCCTTCTTCTACTCATTTTAGAGATGAGGAACTAAAATAAACTAGGCTAAGAGACTTGCCCAGGGTCATACAGCTATTAAATGTCTGAGACAATATTTGGACTCAGGAAGATGAGACTTCCTGATTTCAGGCTTGACACTTTATCCACAATGCAACCTAATTTCTCCTAAAACATTGTTTTTTTTTTTAATATGAGAGGTCTTCAACTTACATAGTCATAGTTAGGAACTCAGAAGCCTTCCTCAGAACTAATCTGGAATAAAAACATTTGATGCTATGATCAAAAATTTATTATCTAGCCTTTGTTTGAAGAAGATGCCAAGGGAAGGACAATTTACTACCTCCCAAGTTAGTTCATTTAGGTTTTGGAAAATTGTTGTTTCTTCCACTGCTTCTACTACTAATACTACTAAATGAAATTTACACTGAAATATGCTTTACAAATTCAATTCTCATTTCAACATCACAACAAACCTGCAAGCTAGGTGTTATTATTATCTTCATTTTATAGATAAATGTATTAAGGCAGACAGTGTTTGAGGGATTTGCCCTGAGTCACACAATAGTAAGTGTCTGAGCCTGGATTTCAATTCAAGTCTTCCTGACTTAAGATCTAGTGCTGCCTCTCTCAAGTAAGGATAACAAGTCTAATACTTTTCCATAGCAGCCATTAAAATACTTGAAATATCATGCCTTCTCTAAGTCCTCTCTTCTCCACACTCAATATATACAGTTCCTTCAGCTGATTCTTATGTAATATGATTGGAAGACTTTTATCAGTTTCATCATACTTTAGATATATTCCAGCTAAACAGGGAAGGAAGTTTCTTATAGTAGCTGTTGAATATGAATTGTCAATTGATCTTGCTTATTTCTCAGACCAACTTGAGGATGATCCAAACATTCTCCTGCCACCCCAATCTCTGGCTATTGCTGCCTCTCCCAGAACTCCTCTGTGGACTTACAGTTATTATGTGAAACAATTTACTTAACACACTCTCTGAAGATATACCTTCCATGTGACTATTTAACCCTGTCCCTCTATGGCCCTCTTTAGATCCCCTGCCCTCAAGCACAGTGTGGTAACCCCAAACTGCAATCTCCTCACATGTTTTAAAGATCTTTTAGCTACTTTGGGAATTCTCTTTAATTCAGGTAGATGTAGTCAATAGAATACTTTACCTGAAATCAGGAATATCTGGGTTGATATATCCACCCCACCTCCACCCCCATGAGTATCAATGTTGTGTCATTCTTGAGAAAGCCACAACGTGTAAGAACTTCAATTTTCTTAACTTTCAAAATGGGAATAATGATTCATTCATTATATACCACATAGAATTGTGAGGATCAAATGAGAAAATGAATATGAAGTGTTTTACAAGAATCAGCCTGAGTTAATGTAAACAATCACTATAATTCCTAAATGCAAAATTCAGAAATTAACATAATATTTAAGGTGATTTCTAACTAAGGCTGAATACAGAAACACTATCATCCTTTGGCTATAACTCATGGTGAATTTGCAATCTAGTAAACCTCATAGATGTTTATATTCAAACTAGGTAAACCTCTCTCATCTTTGTATTTATGATATAAATCCAAATTTCTTATCTGTTGAGATTTTTTCTCTTAATTATGGCTCTGTCATCTAACATATGAGTATCTCCTTGTATTATAGTTTTATCTTCCAATTTATCAGTATTATTTTTCTGCCTTTATCAAAATCACTGCTAAATAAGGTTATTCTACCTAGTTTATTTCTCTCAACTGGTGTTCACAGTTTGGGTTTACAGTCTTAAAATTAGAATTAATAATCATTCACTTACATATAATGGTCAGATATTTGATCAAAATACTTCAATCCAAAGTCCTTTACTCATGTAGCCCATGCCCAGGCACAGTGTTGTTTATCCTAACTTCCATTACTATTGATGAATCTTCTCCTAAATGTTCTAAAATGTTCTAAAAATGTACCTAAAATGTTCTATAAGGGTTTGGTTATAGTCCTTTAATGCTATTGGGCATAATTTCCTCTCCCTACTCCCATCACACTTTTTCCCAAGACATGCATTTAAAATTCAACATCAGATTTTGATGTTGATGAAAAGATAGTTCATTTTTATAAATTAGTACAAAATGATCTCACCCAGTACCTGTGGCAGACATTTCAACTAATATATACAGATTCTTGTGGGATCAGTCTAAGACACCACATATGTTAAAGGCTTAATCCAGTTCTTAGTTTCAAGAAGTCCATTTCTTTCCTTCTTAGGAGTGCTAAAGAAGTATCCCTAAGGTATATCATATTTTGGGGGGGGGGGCTGGAATACTGATAGAGCTATGAATTAATCTGTCTTTTTTTTCAAATTAAAATATTGCCTTCCACTGATCAGAGATACTTCTGAGACACTAGGGGGAAGATAGGAAATAAAAAATCACAAAGTCTGCAGAGCTCATTAGAGGCATCTCTCACTAAGAGGTAGGGTAGATCAAAGGTCAAACTGAAAGATTGGTCACTCCATTATGACTCTTTTTCATTGGATATAACTCAAATAATCTGCCCTCATTGACTTCTTCCAGGAATTTAAATCATCTCATGTTTAAATAATTTGGCTTCTGAACTGGTATTTTATTTCATACATCACCAACAAGTGTGAATTTCAGTTTTACTCCACCCTGCTTAGTCTTTAGAATTCTAGCAACCAGAAATGTATACACCCCCACTTAAGGATTAACTGTGTAGGGAGGATGGCCTATGACTGGCAAGTATTAGCAAGTGAAAAATCAGAAACAATTGACTGTCCCCCTGGGCTGTCCTAAGCCAAAGTTAAGCCAACATTAGTACATGTGGGATGCATAGAGAGAAGATATTAAGGAATGAGATAAAAGGAGAGAGAGAGCAAGCTCTGCTTTCTCAGAGTCAAGTAGAAATGTTAAGGCCCTAATCAGGGAAAAGAGTGTCAAGACAATGGGCCTTTCTCAGAGGTTCACACCTCCAGATAGGCAGGGAAACTAAGTCAGCCTTTCACTCACCATAGTGACAGTCTAAGAGGAAAGCAGTCTGTGATCTCCTACATGAAATATTCCAGGGTCGAGTTCCACAGCCATGTCTGAGTGTCTGCCTTCCAGTCTCTCCTCAAGTGTTTGTCTTCCAGTCTCTTCTCTGAATGACTCTTCTTCATTCCAAGCTTGAGAGACTGATTCTCCAGTCCAACTATAAGTCAGAGTTTTTCGATCTATCTTCTGGCCTCTGTGGACCTCTACTTAAAGATATTTTTGTCTTGCGTCAATTCCCCTAAATTTCATGCCTATCAATATTAGCAGTTACTCTCTCCAGGTCTATCCACTTTTTAGTTCACACCTTTTTGGTTATATCACACATTTTGTACTTAGTTTCCACCTTTAGTAGTTAGTTCACACCTTTAGGGGTAAATTACTTTTTTGTTGATTAAAATGGGTAGATCTACTTCAAATACTAAATTATCATCTTGGGGATTAAAATCTAAAAATAGACTGGTGATTAAAATTCTATTTTCACTCTAAGTGAAAAGCTAAGTACCTTCATTATTACAATCAGGAGATTAAAATTTAATCTTTACAATAAAGGAAGGGCTAAGTACCTTCATTGTTACAATTAAAAGATAACTAAATTAAATCATTACATACTCAAGTCAGGATGGAATTTTATGGTGGTTTATTTACAATAGAAGGAAGACATTTAGAATAAGGGAGAGAGAGAGAGAAAGGAAGAATATCTGTGCCATGAGAGAGAGATGGAGGGAAGAAAATCTGCTCTTGCCTGGTCTGAGCCAGGGGGAATTCAGAGGCCTCAGCCAGGTTGCCTTTCCAGAAGATTAAAGCTAACTTAGCTCCCAATCACAAGGACTTCTCCAAGATGAGGGGCCTCCTTGGAGGCTAGTGTCTCCAGAAAAAGCCAAGGAAAAGGGAAGTCAGGCTTAACATTCACCATGTGGTCATTTCAGGGAAGCCATATGAGTTCTCACACTTCTACCCTTCAACTCAAGTACCACTACCAAACTCCCTCTCACAGGAAGTGACGTGAAATACAAAGACCATTCTTTAAATCACTCCCTACATCTCACATGTACCAATGATGGCTTAAACTTGGCTTAGGACAGCCCAGGGGGGCAGTCAGTTGTTTCTGATTTGTCACTTGCTAGCACACTTGGGTCAGAGACCTTCCTCCCCCACAGGTAATCCTTAAGCAAGGGTGTATACATTCCTAGTTGCAAAAATTATAAAGTCTAAGCAGGGTAGAGAAAATCTAAAATTCACAGTAGGGAAATTAGAAAATGGCTAACCAGTCATGGACATGTGCTTTTTATTTTTATTTTGTATCCTATTTAATCCTTGAACTCTAATGACCATTTAGTAAACCTCATAAAATAAAATATAATAGTTTTATTATTGGATAGAACTTTAATTTTAACAGAAGTCAGGTCCACTAATCAATAGCTTTCAGATATAACTTGCTTTCTGTAAGGGGAAAATAAGGTTATATTATAAAAAGATTGAACTGGATTATATTTATAATAGGGTTGCTAGGAAATTAATTTATTCCAAAAGAGATTTATTTACAATTTATTTACAAAATATAGAAAGAGTGAAGTAAGAAAATCAGATAAAGAAAAGGGTAAGATATCTAGCCTAAGCACCATGTAACTTATTCCTGGTTCAACCTGGGCAGGGAAACTTAGTCTTTTTTTTTTGGCCTTTTGGCCTCAGTAAAGCTGAGGACCTGGGGAAGCCTCTCCTGAGGCTTGTCTCTTCAGAAAATCAAATATAAAAGGAATCATCCTTTTAATCACCATGTCTCAGGTCCAGTCAGCAGATTCACCACCAGTCTCCACTCCAAAGAAATAAAAACCTGCAAATAGAACTGCTCTCAGGAAGTTGTCACTCTCTTTTTAAGTAATTTCTTTCTGTGTCACTTGCTGTGCCTTCCCCTAATTTTTATGTCAACAAATCATAGTCTAATGCCTTGCTTAGGACTGCCCATGAGGCAGTCAGTTGATTCTGATTCATCACCCACTATTACACACATGGGTGTATTTATTAAGTAGGATGTTAACATTTTTGGTGATTAGATCTGAAAATGGGCAGATCTCCCTACTCAACTTCTTAGTAGGGTGATTACACTTTTAGTGATTAAATCTAAAAATAGGCAGGGGTTACAATTTAATCTTGACAATCAGGGGAGAATTAATTAATTTCATTTTCACAATCAGGGGAGAGTTAGATTTAATCTTCATATATACATGATCATATTTTTAATTGGAGAATATTGAATTAATTCAGGCATGCCAAAATACTTCTACTATCCATCATCTTTCAATTTTACTAATATTCACTCAGCAATCACATCTTCTTCTTAGTCACAATCAATTGTGATAATTTCATAAGAATTTGATTCTTATGAACCTCTCATGCCTGTTATGCTGAATTCCTCTTAGAGGTTCTGGTACATGGGATCCAACTTATTTCATCTAAATTAGTTGAAGTGACATCTCTCCACATTTATAGAACATTACAAACAATTCCGGACTTTCCTTTCAACTTTCCCAAATTTTAAGATGGCAGGCAGTGTCACTGCCTCTTTAGAGTGCTGTCATTTCTACTCCACAAATCAGTTTCTTGTAATTTAAGAGAATCATATCTTGAACAGAGGCCATATTTCTTATTTTTTATTCATTAATCTGTTTTTTATCAGAAAACAACTGCAGTAGATGTGTGGATAGATGAACTCTTCTATCTCTACTAAAACATCAGTTTAGAATCCATACTATAATATCAAGTGACTGATCTGAATCAGGTAGTCATCTCACATTACCCATAGTTAGTTTCCTTTGGATATGTTCTTTTTTATCAAGGAGATCACTTTATGCATAGGTCATACATAATATATTGCTTTATCATTTAAGAAGCAGAAGCAAAAACTATAATCATAGATAAATATGTTTACTTCTTTTTCTAGTTGAAATTATAAGGTTGTGTTTATTTTCTATTTTATTATTTGTGATTCTCTCTATGTGGTACTAGTGATAACCTTTTTGTGGGTAATTTAAAAATTAAATTATATTTCTACTAATGAAAATATTATATTTATGAGGTATGTTAAGGATTATTAGAATTCAAGGATACAAAATAAAAACCATGTACACATGGCTGATTAGCCCACTCAAAATCCCCATGCTTAGCTTACTACTATACTTGCTACATCTTTGCAATGGAAGGGAGGAGAGCATGGGAGGTGTTACTGCCAGTTAAATAACAATTGTGATCTCGCCAACCTGGGGTCTCAAGTGAGATTATAGGGAATTCTGGGAAATACCAAGGAAATCTGGGGATTGAAGTCTAGGGTTCAAAATCTCAATTTTTGCATTTACCCTGAGGGCAGAGGAATACTAGTCTCTCTGATGGGTCTTGTAAATATACCAGCTATGAAATTACAATAATTTGAGGATAAGCAGAAAAGAGAACAAAGCCAATTATTGCTAGGTGCATTGACAAAAATCCAGTTAGGGGGAAGTCCCCTTTGACATAAGAGTACACATACAAAACAAATGTATTCAAACCCCACACATTTCAAATCACTACATCCTAAAGTTCAATGTAGATTTTCTGTTGCAGTGTGTTGTCTCTGTAGGTATCTTCATGATGTCTTCTCCAAAAAAGTTCACTTTCTGGATTCAGTGTGGTAGCATATTTCTTAAACTAAAATTACTCTCAAAAGGAATTTAAACTTTGCAAATTTAAAATAATAATAATAATTATACATTTACCCCTGAAGAGGGTAAAAGAAAAACACAGTGATCACTTAGGGATGCATGGCTGAGTTATAATGTGTATGAGTCAATTGGCAAGAGAAATAAAAAACATCAAAAAATCCAAATAAAAAAGATAATTTCTGGATGAAATATAGACTATCAAAGTCTTATGTGTAAAAAATTTGAAGCAAAGGAAAAATAAATCTATAACAGGCCCTTAAATCAGGGCCCAATTAAAATGATTTAAGCAATAATGCATTTACCCAATCAGCAGCCAGGACTACAGAAAGTTTACCACACTATGAAAGACAGAATAGGGACTAGATTTTAGGAGCCAGGTAGGAGCCACATTTGAGATAATTGATAGAATGTGGAACAAGGAAGACCTGCCTTTAACACATGTTAAACAGCCGCAGCCTCGAGCCCCAAACATGTTCAAATCCTCTTGTCATGGCTCAAAATTTTCATGAACCCAATTGGGAGTGGTTGGTCTCTTTGACCTTGTGCTTGATTGGCACTATGCAGTTTAGCTTTGGTCTTCTTTGGTACTATGAAATGACTCTTTTTGAATTCTCTTGTCCTGGAATCAGACAGAATCATTTTAACAAAGTCCCACAAATTTTTTTTTTTAAAAATAAGTGACATCATTTTTATAGTCTCAAATTTTTTGGCCTGCATTGACATTATAGCAAATATATTTTAAACTTATATTACTTCAAAATAAAAAAAAGTTAAAGAAAATCTTAATATGGGTGACATGTGCTTCAAATATAAAAAGGAGGGAAAAATAAAAAAAAATGAAATAGTATATTGCACATGCAAGAAAAATATAATAAGAGTTTAAAAATAAAAATATATATATATATATAGAGAGAGAGCTTATAATCATTGACACACTGTGTCAGCTAAACAAATGTAGAATACAAAGTTTCTCACCAAAAATGAGATCCATTTCCCCTTCATACCTGACCATGATACACTGTGAGTGCAAGCAAATGATTTTCACAACATAAGAGTTTTTTTTTTATAAAGTACAGTAGTACAACAGGTAATACACATTCAAAAATTGTCAATATCCCCAAAATTCACAACAGCCCATTTAATTACAATAGCAAATAAACCAACTATCATATTTAACATAAGTCTGCTGTATGACATATAAAGAAAATGGATACTTGTCACAAGTTTTTCATGTGTAGCAATGTTTCAACCTTGGCAAATATTTTTAAACAAAGTAATACCTATTTGGGTCTAGAACATCATTAAGAAATCTAGATATCATTCTGGTGAAAGGGTAAAGGGAGCTCAAGAGTTATAAGTGAGAAATTCTCCCTTTTTGGGAGCCATCCAGGGCTACAATGCCCTGGAATTAACTTCCCAGCTCCTTTGGTATGAGACTGTAATGTTCCATCCATTTACATTTTTATAAATGTGGGAGATGGGGATTATAACTGTATTTCACATCAGCTACTAAAATGGACCTTACCTCCTGTTAGAGGCAGGCAAAACAATCAGAGTTGTTGAAAAAAAATCTAAAAATCATGTCTAAAACCTCCTTAAAATCAATTTGAGATATTTAGCTCATTAAATTTTCCAAAGATTGTTATATAATTGTAACCAGTTTTGATGAAGTCCATCTATTCTCTATGTGACAATTTACAAAGTCAAAATAGAAAAAAGGCTGTTTTTATATATGGGCTTATTTAATAATATTTGTTCAATATAGTTATAGGGGAAAAGCAACAGAATATAACAGTAGTTAAAACCCAGTACATAAAAATGATTCAGTGTAACAGAATAGTATTGAATACATTAATATATGAACTTAAAACCAACAAAAATAACCTTAAAAAAAACAATCAGCAAAATGCAATAAAATACAGATTTTTATAAAACATTGGAGTCTGAAAAATCTTAAAAATATAACCTCCATTCACTTTAAAGTTTGTTTTTGTTTGTTTGTTTTTTATCCATTGAGATTCCTTTTGTCAGTATTGTGGAATTTCCCCATATTGAGGAAGAATATGGGTTTTAGGAATCCCAAATTGGGCAGGCCCAAATGGCAAAGAGTTGCAGAGAGATAAATTTCTCCTCTGAATCTCAGGTAAAATAAGTAAAAGGATCAGTGCACTCAAAAAATATCCTTTGAAATAGGCAATGCACTGCTCTCTCATAGAATACACCATACTTGTAACTTCCTGTTTGTAAAAGTCTCTTTCTTCTCCTTGTTCTCTCCCCCCCCAAGGTCTCCTGCCACATGGAGGCTAATTGTTGCCTAAGGAAAGGTCACCCCTGTTTTTCCCAATTGGTTTGTGATTGCAAAGACACAGGGCAAACTACCAGCAGCCTGTGTCCTGGGTCTTGAGTTGGATGAGCAATCTGGGTCAGAGGCCAGAGATAAAGAGTGGAGTTGTGGAGGCCTTGGTCCAGGCCAGACTGGGACCAGATGAGTGATCTTGGTCAAGAAGGTTGAGTGGATCTCTGGAGGCAGGAGCAACAGGAGTGAGCTGAATTAAGAGAAGCAGCTTTGCTTGTGAGGGTGGGCAAAAAGCCTTGGAAGGAGAAACATGGCTTAAAAAATTCTCTAGGCTATCTTAAAAAAATGTAGAAGTTCTCATAGACCAGTGGCTGCCATTAACTCTAAAAATTAAATTATATTTTTACTAATAAAATGTTATATTCATGAGGTTTATTAAGGATTATTAGAAATCAAGGATTCAAAATAAAAAACAGATGCCCATGGCTGATTAGCCCATTCAAAATCCCCATGCTTAGCTTACCACTATACTTGCTACATCATTGCAATTGAAGAGAGGAGAGCATGGGAGGTGTTACTGCCAGTTAAATACCAATTGTGATCTCACCAACCTGGGGACTCAAGTGAGATTATAGGGAATTCTGGGAAATACCAAGGACTTCTGGGGCCTGAAGTCTAGGATTCAAAATCTCCATTTTTACAGTAACAATGAGTGACCCTTGCTCTGTGGGTGTAACAGTCAATGAATGGAACTACCAAAGTCCTCTCCTTTGCTTTTCTTCCTTTTTTATCTCCTAGATTTATAGATTTAAACACCATGTGATCAATAGTTCTCTTTCAGTCTTATAATCCCTTTTCTTATAATGATTACCTTCAATAAGAACTTGTGAAAAAAAATTGAACTCAGAAAATCCAAATTCAGTATTTATAGTATCACCATCCATTAGATTGTGATTGTCACTTTCTTTTCTACCTTGTACAATTTTTTTTATGGTGACACAATTTACATATACATAGTATTCCTTCTTTTAAAATGCTTCATCATGCAATAGCATGTCAATCTCCAAATAACCTTGATAAATAGAGAAATACATCTTTCTCTTTTAGAGGTGACAAAATTGAGTTCTAGTAAGGTTAAATGATTTACCCCAAGTCATGCAGAAATCAGCATACGCAGAAGGAGAATTAAGTTCTCTATATCCTTGTCTAGGGCTTCTCCTACCCGGCTTCCTTTCTCTACTCTTCTCTCATATTGCTAATGCAAAAAAAAAAAGGTAGAACTTCAACACAACTCACAATTAGTTCAGAGGGTTAAAATGCCCAATAAGAACTTTAGATTTGTGAATGCTTGATAAATGATAGAGTAAAATATGTAGAAATGTAGGTAAATGTAAATATGAGTAGGGATTTTTCCTTCATGAACGAATGTTACAATTAAAGTAGTGTTTGCCATAAACTGTAACATATAAAAGAGTGGTTGCTTAAAACTGTGACCGCAGAAATATGGTTTCAAGACATTGTCTTGAGTTAAATCAAATATAAAGTGGTCACCAGGGAAAAATTCCCAAATATAAAATATACCCAAGTCAGCTGGGTTTCTATGGAGATTTTAATTAATACAAATTATGGAATTAATGAAAGAGAGAGAGAGTAAAAGAAACAATGAGAAAGGGGCTAGGCCAGCCCAGGCCAGCCTAGGCCCAAGCCCAAAGAAAGAGATCAGTCAGTCTTTAATCCAATCACCACAAGATTGGTCCCAAGCAAGATTCTAGTGTTCAGAGAGACCCACCAGTTCAGCTCCTGAGCTCCACTTCAGCTTCCAAGGCTGATTTTTTTCTTCAGGGGCCTTCTGATTCTCCTTTTTAAAGAGAATTTTCTCCTATGTCACCTCCCCTAAGTTTTCACAACTACCAATCACAGTAGACATTTTCCAAAGGACTGACCATTCTTAATTCACACCTGAGTAGACTAAACTTTGGAGTAATTCACAACTGAGTAGAGTAAAACTTCACATCTCTTTTGTTAAGCTTATCCCTTGCAAGTTTGCAAGTTGCCTGACCTTTATAGCTTAGCACCTTTTTGTATTAGATCTAAAAATAGACTTAGCTTAAGTCTTTTGCCCTCACTATAAGTATGAGTTAAGTACCTTCATTGTTCACTGAGGAGTTTACAACTTTATCTTCCCCTAAAGTATGCTTAAATATGGGTCGAGTAATGTTAGAGTTCTCACATTCCTGATTAAGTCCCTTTATTGTTTAAAATGGGGAATGGTCTTAACCAAATCTTCTGAAGTAGGGTCTGAGAATTTTTAAGATACACACAAATCACATTATAAATTACCATGATGTAGTTGTGTGTTGGATACAGAAGCAAAGGACCTGGGTTTCAATTTCACCTTTGTTACTCAATATTTGTATAATCTTGTGTAAAATAGTTAATTTCCCGGGGCTTCAGTTTCCTCACCTGTAAAATGAAGGAGTTAGATGAGTTAACTCTGAGACCCCTACTATTTCCAAATATATGATGTTATTATTCAATTATTTTTAACAACTGGAGAAACCTGAGTTACCATCTAATACAACTGTTCAAAAAAAAGACAACCACTGAAAGATTCCCAACATGTAATTATCTAGCATCTATTTGAACATTCTCCATGATAGAGGATATCCAATTCATGAGGAAATTGTTTATGTTACTTTCTGGTAACTAATTTTTAGTAAATGTTTTCTTTCTGTGTGGCCTCCTTGAAATATCTATCTATTACTTCTACTTCTTGACAATGGGTCCAAGAAGAGGTACAGCTGGAAAATCAAAGTCAGAGAACATGGATCAATGTACTGGTTCCACTACTTACTACTTCTACTATTTTAGCCATGTTTCTTTACTTATCTGGATCTCAATTTTCATATTTGTAAAATTGAGCGTATTTTACTCAGTGACTTCTAAGATCTGTTTCAGCTACAAATCAATGTCTGCTGTCTCTCTTACATATGAGCAGCTCTTGTGTTTTTTGCCCAACAAGAGTTATTATAGGTGTAAAAATGGTGATTTGAACACTGGACTTCAATCCCCAGAAGTCTTTGCTCTATGTAAAAATGGGGATTTGAACCCCAGTCTTCAATCCCCAGAAGTCCTTGCTCTAGTTACCAAGATGCCGTCTAATCTCACTAAGATCTCTAAAAATGAAAACTTGAATCTAGGATTCAATCCCCAGAAGTCCTTGCTCTACTTCCAGGATGCTTTGTAATCACACTGAATTCTCACCTGGGTCGAGAGCAAATTATTATTTAAAGGGTCTCCGCCTATGGTGGGGGCTTTCTCCTTTCCTGTTGCCGCTTCCAACCAGATGCATCTTTTTCATAATGTAGGTGAGGTTGTCTAGGCCTCTCTGGGCCTAGACACATGCTTTCTTATTCTGTATTTTCTTTAATCCTTAACCTTTAATAAACCTCATAAAATTATAATACTCCTTGCAGAGAGAAACTAATTTCTACCTGCCTCAGTTTTTCCCCTAAATTTTTAATTTTTACAGTTCCCTACCTGGGTGAGATCAAAATTTCTGTTTAAACTGGCTGTAAAGCCTACTGGGTCTCTCTTCCTACTTCTGCTTCGGAGCACATGAGGCTCTCTACCTAGCAGGCAAGATTTGAGTGGTTGTGAATGAGCTCTCTGGGCCTAGACATGTGCTTTCTTATTTTGTATTTTCTTTATTTCTTAATCTTAATTAAACCTCTAAAAATATAATACTTTTAGCAGAGAAACTAATTTTAACTGCTACCGTTTTATATTTTTAGAGGTTTATTCTAATTTTAACTGCTACATAGGATCATAGCTTTAGAGCTTAAAGGCACATAATAGGCCATCATTTCTTCAGAATAAAATAAATATGGAAATCAAGGGTCAGAAATGTACAATGACTTGTCCAAAGTCACAGAGATAATAAATGCCAAATAGGAATTGAATATAAGCCCTCTGACAAGGGCTGCAGTGTTCCATGCATAATCATCCATTACCTTCTCTTATTAAAAACATTTTATCTGAAAATAAATCTTAATAACATTTTTCCTTCATAAGACTAGATAAGAAGGCATATGACGAAAACTGTTATAAAAACTTCTGAAATTCATTTGTTACTGTTTATTATTTAAGGTTTTTTTTTTCCTTGTAATTAAATATCCACTAGGCACAAAAGCTAGTTGGAGTTTCAAATGTAATTGAAAATTCATGTCTACTGGTAGGAGTGAAATACAAAAAAAAATAAAACAAATAATTTGTCAAGTAAAGTATAATACAAATATCAGACTTTAATACTATGATTATTTATATATATAAATGCAAATAATGCAAGCATTATTTGATGCCTGACACTTCTTGTATATTTATGTTTTTTAATGATAAGAAATTGGGAAATCCTTTTTAGATTCACAATATGATAGAGGAGGAAGCAACTTTAGAGATCAAGTCCATCTACCCTTTCACTTTGATAAGGAAATCTAGATCTAGGGAGTAAAAATAAGTAGTAGACCCAGAAGAAGAATGCAGTTCTCCTAAATCCCTCATTCTAGTGTTCCAAGGGTTGACCTATTGGTTATTTCATTTATAATTTGGAAATGGCAGACTGCACATGCTAGAGATAGAAGGAAATTTCTAGAAAAAAGAATCCACTCACATTCCCAATCTGATAGCCTTTTGGAAATTTAAATTCTTGCATGTTTCTTTAAAGTTTAGAAAATGCACTGAAGAAGCCATTTTCAATGAGCAAGATAGTGTATAGATATTGTGTAACTGAGCTCTCCTGTTTTCTCAGGGGATGATCCACAATCAGTGAACTGTTAAAACCTTTCGTTTTTCATTGCTAGCAACATATATCACTAAGTACCCGAAGTGCTGTATATGAGAAAATCAATAAATGCAATGCTTAGATGATAAATGTTTACAATTTACTACTTTGCTGCTCCCATGTTCTAATGAAAACAACACCCAGAAAGAAAAGTGAGTGCAGTTTTGTATAGGAAGTTAATACCTAGTGCTTATTTAAGGAGTAATCATACTCATAAGCATATTTTCCTATGGTTCAATTCTACAATATTTATCTCCAAAAGAAAAAGACCTGATTGTAAATAAATCACATCTTTTAAATCATCCAATCTGCCCAACATACACTAAATATTTCTGGAATATTGACAGTATAAGATACATAATACTGGAGAAAAGCTGTTTCAAACTTCTTTTTGCAGTATGATATATTATTTATCTATTCAAGAAAGGTAGGAGTAAACATGGATGATGAGTGAGGGTAGTATGGTTATTTGTCCTTCTATCAAAAGACCTCTTTTACTAATGAAATGTCTCAAAAACTAAATTACTCAATGACAGAGTAGTTTATGTGGAATAGCAGCAGAGAGTTTCACATTTCATTTGAATGGCAGGACAACACAATGTGAATGCACAATGTAATGAATGAGGAATTGTTATTATTTATGAGTTCCAAAGTATTTTTCCTTAACCTTTATTTCTTCCTTTTTTGGCAAAGGGAATATGCCACATAACTGAAGGAACAAAAATAAAATATTTGTTGTTTATTTATATTATTTTCCATGATGAAAGACAGATTTTAGTACCATCACACTAATGAAAAGTGAGAAAAAGTCTTTTTTTTTCATTAAGGGGGCAGTTGGGAGTCTCAGTGGCTTGAGAGTCAGGCCTAGAGATGGGAGGTCCTAGGTTCCAATCTGACCTCAGACACTTCTTGGTTGTGTGACCCAGGGCAAGTCACTTGACCCCCATTGCCTAGCCCTTACCACTCTTCTCCCTTGGAACCAATACCCAGTATTTATTCTAGACCGAATGTAAGGGTTTAAAAAATTGAGAAAACATGAATATATCATATATCTTTATCTTTAGTTGAGATAATAATTATAGTTGGTTCTCAATAGGTTTTTCCTCTAGCTTTGTTTCTCTATATCAGTTTCTACTTCTATCATCTCTGATATCTCTATCATTTCCTATCATCTATATATTTAGCCTCATCTTCAGTTTCCTCTACTATCTCTATCTATCTATCTATCTATCTATCTATCTATCTATCCAACCTATCTAAAGAGATATTCTTATATATATATATATATATATATATTTGGATACATATACAAATTTATGTATTTAATATATGTTTACATATATTTGCATTAATATATTTGTATATATAGATAATAATAAAAGATATATATTAAAATATTTTCTTCATATCCATATTTATGTTTAGATGGATAAATCTTTATTTATACAGATATTGTTTAGTCACATGGATTTATTAAAAGGATAAAAAGATAGAATGTTCCCTCTACTCGTCAGTTAAATGAATAGGTGAACCATTAGAAACATAGAAACATCTCTCTCTCTCTCTCTCTCTCTCTCTCTCCCTCTCTTCTAATGTGTCATCATAGGTATGGAGATAACAGAGTTTTCTTTCTTTTTTTCAAACCCTTACACTTCTTTCTTAAAGTCAATATTATGTATTGGTGTCAAGGCAGAAGAGTTGTATGGACTAGGCAATTAGGCTTAAGTGACTTGTCAAGGGTGAAATATCTAGGAAGCACCTGAGCCCAGATTTGAAACCAGAAGCTCCAACACAATGTTTTCAAAACCTATGGGCAAGAATCAGAATTCCAAATAGTTTCTTTTAAGCTAGAAATATTTCAAATACAGGCCGAATAATGTCTTTTTTCTGCATATGAGACTAGTTATATTCAAAGAGATCACCAGCTGGAGGAAATAGAAACTTTCTAAATTAATCTCCTAGGACCTAGATGATAGTTGCATGTACCAGTAGAAGAAATCTATACTATAATAAAATTACAGGTCCAAATGTATACTGCACATGTTTATATGCATACCTGTGTATGCATCATTCATGAACATTGCACATATTCATTTGTTGTTATTCATTCATTCATTCATGTCTGATTCTTCATGACATCATGAGCCATAGCATGCCATTACTATCCAGAAAGCCTTCTTGGCATAGATACTGAAGTGACTGGTTCGCCATTTCTTTTTCCATTGGATCATGAAAAACAGACTAAATGACTTGCCAAGGGTCATATAACTGGTAAGTGATGGAAGCTAGATTTGAAGTCAGGCCTTCCTGACTCTATACTGGATGATCTAGGCACTGAGCAGTTCTAGATACCTCCAGTACTTATGCATGTATTTGTGCACATGCAAACATATAGATACATATATGCATATGGATATATAAATTGTATATAAACCACACATACACATACATACATATACATATACACATACATACATATATATGTATGATGGTTTGTGTGCATGCATATGTATGTATATATACACATACTCACAGATATACATATACATGTATATGTGCCTGCACACACATGTATCTTTACATATATACACATACATACAACTATATATACATGCATATAACACTCTTCCCTAGTCACTTTTGTGGATAGTAATTATCTCTTTGTGTTTAGGACAAAGGAGAGGCAAATTAGAACCGATGTCACTTATGTCATATATATGTATATATTATATATATGTATATATATATTTCCCCTAACAAAAATAAGGAACACATTTTAGTTTGAAGGTAAGATTTTATTTAACCAACATTTTCCATATATAAAGTCATTTTTCACTGAGCCTGTCCTTTCCATTACAAGGAATAATGAAGAAACAATCAGAATGTCAGTAGTACACCTTGGACTAAGGACATGGGTACCTTGAACTTCAATGCATTAGTCATTTATTATGAGAATATTATACCTCCTTTATTTCATTTTCTTTTCAAACTGACTTCTGTGAGATTTTATTTTCAATCTCACTTTCACTAGAACTTTGATTAGTATAAGAAGAAAAACTACAGATATTTAGGGAACAATACTTTAAAAAAATAAGACTAGGAGATTTAAAGGGTAGCATTTCTTCATCTATAGCTCCATGAAAAAAGAACCCAAAGAAAGAATAAAATTTAATTCATTTTTATCATTTATAGTTGCCTGAAAATTCAGTATTATATTTAAGCTATATATTTCATGAATTATTAAATTATAACAATTCTTTATTAGAAATAAGATGAACAAGTTGAGAGATACATTTAAAAAATTAAATCTAATATAAGGCAGTGAAAGACTTCCTATGATGTTTCATAATTTTATGGAGTAGACCCCTAGGTCACATTGACTATGAGAGTAATATACAAGGTCTGATAAATTGGAAAATTTTCTAGGATCATCACAGCCGAATTGTTAATTATATATGAACACTACCTACCATAACTAAATTCATAAATATCATTCCCAAACTGATCAAAAAGTATAAAAGTTTTTGGCCATATTTGCTCATGAAGGTATTGACTAAGATATTAGAATCTGTATGAGCAGAATAAATATCTAACTTGACCAAATTACAGATCCAGTCTTCAGAAAGTTTTGTCTTAATAAGCTACACTGGTGAGTATGAGAAAAATTTTCCAGTAAATTTTCTAGGGTACTCTTAATATTAGATGATAATAAAAGAAGAGCAATTATTGGAGCTTCCTAGCTTTGTTTCAAAACTAGGAAAAGAGTAATAACTCATCAGTTAATAGAGAATTCAATATCTTTCTGATTCTACTTTTTATAATTTTGTAACTACATCTTTTACCATTTAAACTCTCAATCAGTGCCTAGACACCTACTTCAAACCTTAAACCTTTAAATTGTTGAATTGAGTTGAAACGATTTTATCACCAAACAATTGAACCTTATTCCTAATTAATCAATCAATTCAATAAAATAAAAGGGCATTTTAGTTTAAGCAAGTTGTTTGACCTCAACAATAAATGGTCTTCTGAAGTTAACAGTCCATTCTATCAAAATGATCATCTTACTCCTTACTTACTAAAGAGCTATAAATTTCTTTCTTATTTTTAACACAGTCAACAGTTTATTTGGAATCAGAGTAACCAGTTATGATTGGCAATGAAAAAAATATGAAAATGAAAAGATTTTAAAAGAGCATATTTTGCATTGTAAAAATTAGTACATATGAACTGTGACTGCTTTGCCATGACTATAAAACCTGTGACTAATGTACTAAAAATAGCAACATTGTGTGATAGTATGCATGCAACAATTATTATGAAGGCATTTGATTATATTCATTCATAATGGTGCAGTTTTCAGTTATAGGTTTGTAAACATTTCAAACTCTATTACCTAGTAGCATTATTTCACTCCATTGACAGAATATATTATCTTTTGTTTTATGGCAGTGGTAGAGTGCAGAGAAGTAAAAACACAGTGTATCTTAGTCAAAATAATCCAAGTGTTGGATAGAAAATGATACTGGAATCCTGACAGCATAGCAGCAGGATTTTTTTCCCTTGTGAAAGGTCAATATGATACTTTCCAAATTTAATATTCATCTCTTCAATCATATTGAGCTCCTTTTTCTTAGAATGTCATGAGCTCATCACCACAGTTACCATTTATCAGATCACCCACATGGGAAATTTCATGTGTCTATCTGGAGAATGTAATTGCAGGTAAAAGAAAGATTTAAGAAGTGTCTAGAAAGAAATGAACCACACATTACATAAAATACACTGTATTAAACACACACACAGTTGTCCTTGTTTCCATAATGGACCAATGACTTCACAAAATGATGTCTTGATTTGCATATGAATTGGATTTAAGGGGAGAAGATGGGGAGTTGCTCAGAATACTAGTCTCACTATCTTTTAGTCATCAAAATCCAGTGGCAAGACAAAACAGAACAAGTCCTGATGGCTCAGGATTCAGTAAATGATCTTGGCATTCTCAATGTCTGGCTATGCTCCAAGTGCCCTGCAGCGTCTCTTTCACCCACTTTCATGGCCATTAGAACAGTTTGTTTTTATCTACTTATTATACATTGTCTAATTGTCTAGACACATGCCTGGTATAGACCCATACCTAATTCATAAAGTGTTTGAGGCCTATCAGTTTCCCTCATTCTGGTTTAGCCCACTTACCAATATGTTTTTTACCAAGGAAAGGCTACTGGACATAGTACAGATCTTGGAGCCACAAGCAAGAGGCAGTTGAGTACCAAAGGAGGAAAACACCTCCGAAAAGGACTCACAAAGGCCTCTTACTGTAGGAAATAGTCTTCCCTGAATATCCTGATATAGATGTATATGCAAATAAATATACACACATATATTATATACACAAATATAGTATGCCCACATGTGTATATAATATCTATATTCTCAATTCAAACAATTTTGGTCCAAAAACAATGCAATTTCCACTGGAGTCCTGTTTTGATACTTCATAATGATGTAATGGTGGAACAATGACCTGGACTTCTTAAAGTATATATCATAAAAGCAGAAGTCAAAGTCTAAAATATCTTATATATAAAGTATATAAACATATATGAATCCATATAAATATATATGCTAAAATTAATTAAAGAAATTTGGGAACTTCATGAATGAGACCAGTAGCAATTCATGTTTTTGTTCCCAAGGAGAAATCTATAGAAATGCTAGTGAATATGAGATGATCATATTAGGGGAAGGTGGGAGGACTGCTCAGTCCACATTAACTCAGGAAACTGACCCCCCCAAAAAATTAGCTCCCAATCCAAAACCTTCTATTTCCACATTGGGAGAAACAGAGTAGTAAAAACCAGGCAGAAAGAGGAGGCCCCAAACCACAAAGTCTTTAAATTTCAAAAAATTAAAAAATACATAGAATGGTTGTTCTACTTATTAAAGTTAAGGTATTACTATCAGAAGTATATTACATTCATGCTTTGTTGATAAACAGGAAAACAAAGTAAAAACAGTTCTAATTAAGAAGGAGGGCATAGGACAAGAACTCACAACTTGACAAAAACATTTGGAGAAATTGGAAAGTTGTGTGGTGGAGACTAAGGATAGATGAACATCTCACACTATATATCAAGGTAACATCAACATGGGCATATAAATTAGACATAAAGGGTGATTCCACAAGCAAATTAGGGAAACAATCTGCTTTCCTGGTCCAGGTTACTGACAATATTTTCCCCTAAATTGTTTAAGAAATCTTATTCTATATATCTTTAGCATAACTTCACAATCCACCCTTAGGAGAATGATATATTGCCTAGTATCTAAACTTATGTACAAGTTCATTTATAACTTCATGATGACACAAAATAGTATTCTAAAATTGTGTATATTCTTTTATAACAAGACTTGTTATAGAATGCATTAAATAAATCATCCAAATGAAATATATAAATCACATTTCCAAAACAGAAAAAAATCATAAATCCTCAATAACATCCTTTTTCTGGTGGAGATTACTTTTATCCTATAAGAATGTAGATCAGATAAAATAATATTATAGTTACGTACCATCTGCCATAACTAGAGAAAGTTGCCATACTGAAGAAAAGATATATAGAAATATGAGAAAAAGAGGAATATGTTCCCCTAGGCTGATTTCTACCTCATGCAAGAGTCATAGGGATAGCAAGACAGAGTCAGAACTAAGTGAGAATATCCTCCACAAGAGATGTGTTACCAGGGGAAAAAGTTAGAAAAATTCTACCTTGAAATCTTTGCTAAATTGTCACTCTTCTGACCCTTCCCAGAAATAGCTCTCCCTAACTTGGCACTGACATACATCACCCATTCAGAGGCTATTGACATCTGTTATCAGCAGCTTATTAGTACTGACCAACAGAATATTAACACTCCCTTTGTAGTTTATCTGGAATCAGACTGAAACACCAGTTATAATGCCATAATTAACTAATCAATGTCATGTTTCAGTAGTATAAATTTTAGAGTATTCAGTGTTGTCAAGACTGTTAATATCAGGTGTAGTTCTAAAGACTCAAATTGAAAATCATACTTAAAGTTAACAAAAGAAACAAAAAAAGACAAAAGAAAAGTTGTTTACCAAACTACATTTGACTAACAGTTAAACAAAGGTATTTTTAAAGAAACAAATTGATTACTTAAAGTCAAATTCACTAGATCTCTAACAGGGCCATTATTCTAAGTATGCATATAAATAAGTTTTTCCCTAGGTAAAAATCTTGGTATGCTATAACAACTAAAGCAAAATATGAAAAGGAAAATAATTCTTAGAACTGAAAAGGCCCATTTTGCCATAGTTGTCAGCAAACCTATAACCAGGAGCCAAAAGAGGTTCCACCATGCACCATCAGATGCCCCATGGTTCTGTCTTGTGATTTGCATATGTCTTTCATAATTATCTGAAGTTTGTGGACATTTGCTATAATTTCCTCTGACTTATTTAGGTAAAAAGAAGAAGACTGATTAATAAGAACACAGGAACCCCCAAAGTCACAATCAGCATGTCAAGGGCTAGCTGGTGTTGCATGATTGCCTTTGCAAAGAAGTCAATATCCCAAAAGAGCATTGGTAAAATTTTTCAAGTTCGAGTGCCCAACTGGCCATTTCAAGCTGCATGTGAGCCCCCTGAATTACCACAAAGAGCAGAGGGAGGAAGTGCTCACTTTGGGCAGCTGAACAGAGTTGGCAGGGCACACAAAAGATGACTTAGGAGCTGGGAAGAGGGGGAATGGAGCAGCTTCCCTAGTGTTGGCTCTGCACCTGTGCCAATACTTCACTAATACCGTCCTAGAAGGAGATAGCTTTAGAAGTCTCAGAAATGTCTTGAAATGTTTCCTGAGCCAATTTCTTAAACTCAGCACAGATATTCCTAATAAAATCTATTGACATCATACCCAAAGTGGCCATAGTGGCTGATATGGGGAATATTAATCTAGATATTGGTTTGATGACATAGTTACCACTGACAGAGAGCTTCAATTGATGACAGTTGATACCACTAGCAGGAGACAGACTATTAAAAAACCCTATTTATTATAACTTATTGAAGGAGCATGGACAGGAGAAGGAAAATAGAAAGGTAGGAACTATATTGATTGTTGATCTATTTAACTTAAATAAAAGAAATCTCTTAAAAATCTGGATCCCAAATCTGTCTCTCACAAGATGTCTTCTTCCCTGAAAAATCAGAGCTAACTTAACTCCCTTTCTATTAAATACATCTATCTTACTAAGCTATTCTAATTTAAATTTATACTTAAACTCCTTTCCTTATATTGTAGCTGCTAAGATTCAATGTAGCTTTTTCTTTCTCCAGTCTCAGAGGATTCACTGTGACAGGTTCACATATGCTAAGTCTCTTGCTCTCTCCTGCCCCCTGTGGTGATTCAGGGAACAGCCTGACCTTCTCTCCCTCTGTCAGTTGAAATTTACTCTCAGATTCTTATCCACTCTCCAGATGGTTTTCCAGGCTAATTGTCACCAAAATCTTCCAAGATTCAAAGAGGCAAATCCCTAGACACCTTTCCTCAACAGGGAAAATCTAGAGAGTGACCAGTGTATCCAAACTGCCTCTCCTAGGGGAAGCTGGGAATTCTTTATCCTTGACCCTTTGAAAATTATCTTGCTGCTTAAAGGAGTCAAAGTGAATTTCAAGGACTTTTTCTAGCCGAAAATCCTTAATTCTACCTAGGATTTATTCTTTAATGAAACTAATTAACCAATTAATATTTATATAGCACAGAAAAATCTCTGTTCTTTAGAGGAAATGACTACTAAATAAAACCTAAATCTCTTTCCCCATTTATGCAAAGTATGCATATTCTTAAGCACAGATTTGCCTATTCAGCCAATAAAATGATCATTCAACAACACTGGTGGGGTTACATAGACCAAACCATAAATCCCTTAGCATTCTTGGGGAAGGGAAGAGGAAGCTGAGGTGATACAGAGAGACCTGCCCAGGATTTGCCAAACCCCATGAAGAATCTATCTTTGACAGAGAAGAGGTAGTAACAGTTGCAAAGGACATGTATGTATATATTCCACCCCTTAACCTACTAAGGTGTGCCCTGCCACAGGTAAATATTGTTGTAGAGAATGGAATAGTGAGGTTACATTTCACATTGTCTCCCTTATATCTCCTTACTTCCTTTGTCAAAATCAAAACTGGGCAAATGCTTAGGGAGTGGGACTCCCATATATCTGAAAAGTTAACTTGTTTGATGTATTAAAATCAAATGAGATTGGGGTATATGTGAATCTCTCAGAGAAAAATGATAGAAGTTGTAACCAGGAAAATGGACTCTATTATCACAATTAATGTGACATATAACAAAAGCAAAGGGTAAAATGGAATATTTGGCAATAAATGACTTTCAGGAGGTACAAGTTGTGCCAAAATCTCATTAATATTTACTGGAATTGTTGGCCATGATAATAAAGAGCTCTGATTGAGCTGGGTACTGACCCAGTATCCATAAAAGCAAATGATTTGCCTTCATATAGAGTACATTCTACTTGGTAATAAAGCCTAATGATAGCAATATCCTTAGTCATCAGAAGAGGGAACAAAAGAAAAAAAAATACAACATGGTTTCATGCTGAGTACAAAATAGCAACAAATAAATTTAGCATTTTTAATAGTTTAGGCTAAATGGATTTTATCTATAAATCCCTAGTCACAAAAATAAAAACAAAATTAAAACAAAATGCAATAATGTAGAATGAAGGTCCTAAAATACAGGTAATAAGGGTCAATAGGTGGTATTGATTTTACTTGAGAGAAATGAATCCAGGAATTCTCACCCCCCCCCAATTTTTTTTTTATAATATATTTTATTTGATCATTTCCAAGCATTATTCGTTAAAGACATAGATCATTTTCTTTTCCTCCCCCCCACCCCCCATAGCCGACGCGTAAGTCCACTGGGCATTAGATGTTTTCTTGATTTGAACCCATTGCTTTGTTGATAGTATTTGCATTAGAGTGTTCATTTAAAGTCTATCCTCTGTCATGTCCCCTCAACCTCTGTATTCAGGCAGTTGCTTTTTCTCGGTGTTTCCACTCCCATAGTTTATCCTTTGCTTATGAATGGTGTTTTTTTTTTCTCCTGGATCCCTGAAAGTTGTTCAGGGACATTACACCGCCCCTAATGGAGAAGTCCATTACGTTCGATTATACCACAGTGTATTAGTCTCTGTGTACAATGTTCTCCTGGTTCTGCTCCTCTCGCTCTGCATCACTTCCTGGAGGTTGTTCCAGTCTCCATGGAACTTCTCCACTTTATTATTCCTTTGAGCACAATAGTATTCCATCACCAACATATACCACAGTTTGTTCAGCCATTCCCCAATTGATGGGCATCCCCTCGTTTTCCAGTTTTGGGCCACCACAAAGAGCGCAGCTATGAATATTTTTGTACAAGTCTTTGTGTCCATTATCTCTTTGGGGTACAGACCCAGCAGTGCTATGGCTGGGTCAAAGGGTAGATATTCTTTTGTCGCCCTTTGGGCATAGTTCCAAATTGCCCTCCAGAATGGTTGGATCAGTTCACAACTCCACCAGCAATGAATTAATGTCCCTACTTTGCCACATCCCCTCCAGCATTCATTACTTTCCTTTGCTGTTATGTTAGCCAATCTGCTAGGTGTGAGGTGATACCTCAGAGTTGTTTTGATTTGCATCTCTCTGATTATAAGAGATGTAGAACACTTCTTCATGTGCTTGTTAATAGTTTTGATTTCTTTATCTGAGAACTGCCTATCCATTTCCCTTGCCCATTTATCAATTGGAGAATGGCTTGATTTTTTGTACAATTGATTTAGCTCATTATAAATATGAGTAATTAAACCTTTGTCAGAGGTTTCTATGAAGATTTTTTCCCAATTTGTTGTTTCCCTTCTGATTTTAGTTATATTGGTTTTGTTTGTACAAAAGCTTTTTAGTTTGATGTAGTCAAAATTATTTATTTTACATTTTGTGATTCTTTCTATATCTTGCTTGGTTTTAAAGCCTTTCCCCTCCCAAAGGTCTGACATGTATACTATTCTGTGTTTACCCAATTTACTTATGGTTTCCTTCTTTATGTTTAAGTCACTCACCCATTTTGAATTTATCTTGGTGTAGGGTGTGAGGTGTTGATCTATTCCTAGTCTCTCCCACACTGTCTTCCAATTTTCCCAGCAGTTTTTATCGAATAGTGGATTTTTGTCCCAAAAGCTGGGATCTTTGGGTTTATCGTATACTGTCTTGCTGAGGTCGTTTTCCCCCAGTCTATTTAACTGATCTTGCTTTCTGTTTCTTAGCCAGTACCAAATTGTTTTGATGACTGCTGCTTTGTAATATAGTTTGAGGTCTGGGACTGCAAGGCCCCCATCATATATGTTTTTTTTCATTATTTCCCTGGATATCCTTGATCTTTTGTTCTTCCAAATGAACTTTGTTATGGTTTTTTCTAAATCAGTGAAGAAGTATTTTGGTAGTTCAATGGGTATGGCACTAAATAGATAAATAAGTTTGGGTAGGATGGTCATTTTTATTATATTGGCTCGTCCTATCCATGAGCAGTTAATGTTTTTCCAATTGTTCAAGTCTAGTTTTAGTTGTGTGGCGAGTGTTTTGTAGTTGTGTTCATATAGTTCCTGTGTTTGTCTTGGGAGATAGATTCCTAGGTATTTTATTTTGTCTAAGGTGATTTTGAATGGGATTTCTCTTTCTAGTTCTTGCTGCTGAGCTGTGTTGGAGATATATAGAAAAGCTGATGATTTATGTGGGTTTATTTTGTATCCTGCAACTTTGCTAAAGTTGTTGATTATTTCAATTAGCTTTTTGGTTGAATCTCTAGGATTCTTTAAGTAGACCATCATGTCATCCACAAAGAGTGATAACTTGGTCTCCTCCTTGCCTATTCTGATGCCTTCAATTTCTTTATCTTCTCTAATTGCTACTGCTAGTGTTTCTAGTACAATGTCAAATAGTAGAGGTGATAATGGGCATCCTTGTTTCACTCCTGATCTTATTGGGAATGCATCTAGTTTATCCCCATTGCAGATGATATTAGCTGTTGGTTTTAGATATATACTGTTTATTATTTTTAGGAATGACCCTTCTATTCCTATGCTTTCTAGTGTTTTTAATAGGAATGGGTGTTGTATTTTATCAAAGGCTTTTTCTGCATCTATTGAGATAATCATGTGGTTCTTGCTAGTTTGCTTGTTGATGTGGTCAATTATGTGGATGGTTTTCCTAATGTTGAACCAGCCCTGCATCCCTGGTATGAATCCTACTTGATCATGGTGAATGATCCTTCTGATCACTTGCTGGAGTCTTTTTGCTAGTATCCTATTTAAAATTTTTGCATCTATATTCATTAGGGAGATTGGTCTATAGTTTTCTTTCTCTGTTTTTGACCTGCCTGGTTTTGGAATCAGTACCATGTTTGTGTCGTAAAAGGAGTTTGGTAGAATTCCCTCTTTGCTTATTATGTCAAATAGTTTGTATAGTATTGGGGTTAACTGTTCTCTGAATGTTTGATAGAATTCACAGGTGAATCCATCAGGCCCTGGGGATTTTTTCTTAGGAAGTTCTTTGATGGCTTGATGGATTTCAATTTCTGATATGGGATTATTTAAGAATTCTATTTCCTCTTCTGTTAGTCTAGGCAGTTTGTATTTTTGTATATATTCATCCATTTCTCCTGAATTGGTGTATTTATTGCCATATAATTGGGCAAAGTAATTTCTAATGATTGCCTTAATTTCCTCCTCATTGGAGGTGCTGTCCCCCTTTTCATCTTTAATGCTGTGAATTTGCTTTTCTTCCTTCCTTTTTTTAATTAGATTGACCAGTACTTTGTCTATTTTGTTTGTTTTTTCAAAGTACCAGCTTCTTGTCTTATTTATTAAATCAATAGTTCTATCACTTTCGATTTTATTAATTTCTCCCTTAATTTTTAGGATTTCTAATTTGGTTTTCTGCTGGGGGTTTTTAATTTGATCGCTTTCGAGTTTTTTCAATTGCATTTCCAATTGATTGATCTCTGCTCTCCCTTGTTTGTTAATATGAGCTTTCAGGGATATGAATTTGCCTCTGATTACCGCTTTGGCTGCATCCCAAAAGGTTTGAAAGGATGTTTCGCCATTGTCATTTTCCTTGATGAAATTATTAATTGTTTCTATGATTTCTTCTTTAGCTAAACGGTTTTGGAGTATCATATTGTTTAATTTCCAATTGGTTTTAGATTTGGTTTTCCATGTACCATTACTAATCATTATTTTTATTGCCTTGTGATCTGAGAAGGCTGCATTCATTATTTCTGCTTTTTTGCATTTGTGTGCTATGTTTCTGTGACCTAATGTATGGTCAATTTTTGTGAATGTGCCATGTGGTGCTGAGAAGAAGGTGTATTCCTTTTTATCCCTATTTATTTTTCTCCATATGTCTATTAATTCTAATTTTTCTAAGATTTCATTCACTTCTTTTACCTCTTTCTTATTTATTTTTTGATTTGATTTATCTAAATTTGATGATGGTTGGTTTAAGTCTCCCACTAGTATGGTTTTATTGTCTATTTCTTCCTTCAATTCTCCTAGTTTCTCCATTAGAAATTTGGGTGCTATATTATTTGGTGCATACATGTTGATTAATGATATTTCCTCATTGTCTAGAGTCCCTTTTAACAAAATATAATTACCTTCCCTATCCCTTTTGATCAGGTCTATTTTTGCATTGGCTTTATCAGATATCATGATTACCACTCCTGCCTTCTTTCTATCAGTTGAGGCCCAGAAGGTCTTACTCCATCCTTTAATTCTGACCTTGTGGGTGTCAACCCGCCTCATGTGTGTTTCTTGAAGACAACATATGGTAGGGTTTTGGATTCTAATCCATTCAGCTATTCGTCTACGTTTTATGGGTGAGTTCATCCCATTCACGTTCAAAGTTATGATTGTCATTTGTGGACTCCCTGGCATTTTGATTGCCTTCCCTAATTCTAACCTTTTCTTCTTTGGCTCTACCTTTTAGTCCAGTGATTTACTTTGAATCAGTCCCCCTTGTCCCCTCCCTTGATGTTTCCCTTTTTAGTCCCTCCCTTTTTGTTCCCTCCCCCTCCCCCCTCTCTTTCCCTCCCTTTTTGTTCTCCCTCTCCCCCTCCCCCCCTTGGTTTTCCCTTCTCCTTACCCTTGTTGGGTAAGATAGAATTCAAGATCCCAATGGATCTGGATGTTTTTCCCTCTCAGAGTTGATTTCCCTGAGATTGAGGTTTAAGTAACCCCCCCCTCTCTTCCTCTCCTTCTTATAGGAGTTTTCTTCCCCTCCCCTTCCCCTGTGAATCTTTGTGTGAGAACCATTATTCTATTTGGTCTTTCTTTACCCCCTATTTATACATTACATTTTCCCCACATATTAGTATACATAGGTTGATATAAATGTAGTCCTTATAGAAGAGAGTTTGAGTAAAAGAAGATAACATTTTTCCCCTTTCCTTAATATTTACCTTTTCAGGTATTCCTTGCTCTTTGATTTTCGGTATCAAACTTTCCACAGAGCTCTGGTCTTTTCTTTGCAAAAAGTTGGAAGTCTTCTATTTTGTTGAATGCCCATACTTTCCCTTGGAAGTATATAGTCAGTTTTGCTGGGTAGCTGATTCTTGGTTGGAGACCCAGCTCTCTTGCCTTTCTGAAGATCATGTTCCATGCCTTACGATCATTCAGCGTAGAACTTGCAAGGTCTTGTGTGACCCTGATTGGCATTCCTTTATATCTAAATTGTCTTTTTCTGGCTTCCTGTAGGATTTTTTCTTTTGTTTGATAGCTTTGGAATTTGGCAATTACATTCCTGGGAGTTGTCTTTTGGGGGTTTAGTGTAGAATGTGTTCTGTGAGCTCTGTCAGTGGCTGTATTGCCCCCTTGTTCTAGAATCTCTGGGCAATTTTCTTTGATTATATCTTGTATCACCATGTCCAGTTTGGTGTTTATTTCTGGCTTTTCTGGGAGTCCAATTATTCTTAAATTTTCTCTTCTCCCCCTGTTTTCCAGATCTATCACCTTGTCGGTGAGATATTTTATGTTCTCTTCTAATTTCTTGGTGTTTTGGCTTTGCTTTATTAGTTCTTGCTTTAAAGCCTGGTTTTCTTTTACAGTTTGGTCAAACTGGTTTTGTAGATGCGTGAATTTCTTTTGCATCATTTCCCACTTTTCCTCCCAGAGGGCTTCCATCTTTTTGGTCCTTTCTGATTCAAATTCTTCATGTGTTTGTGGAGTTTCTATTTCCTTTGGAAGATTTTGGAGAATTTTCTTGTATATCTTCTTCTATCTGCTCTGTATTTTGTATTTTGGCTCCATAGAATGTGTCCAGAGTCGCCCCTTTCTTCTTATTTTTCTTGGTATTTTGGGGCTTCTGTGCTTCTGTGGAGTTTGTCATCTCTGAACGTGGAGGATTGGCTTTTCTTGTCTTTGTCTGGTGATCAGAGGCTTTAGTCCTGGGCAGATGTTGGTTCTATGAGCGTTCCCTGGGTTAAACTGAATATGCCTCACTGGAACTGGAATGGAAGGGTCGGACCACGAGGCCACACTCTCCCCCTGGCTCGATTTCCGGAAGTTGCCTTCAGAATCCCTGGCCGTGAGGCTGTTTCGTCGGCCTGCGGGGGGATGGGCTGCCACTTCCCCAAGCTCCGAGAGCACAGACTTTCACTGAGACTTGGATAGCAGAATCCAGCCCGTGAGGCTGTCTTGCCCGCCCTGAGGGTTGCTGTTGTTTTGACCAGCTCTCTGCAGCGGAGGCCCCAGGCAGTAACTTTCACCCGGACTGGGACTTGGGTAGAAGACCCTGAGGGTTGTTGTTCCTCAGACCCTGCTCTCTGAGCCCGGCACGGCTGCCGCTTCCGGGAGCCTTGGACTCTGCGCTCCTACCCCTGAGGTCCGAGGGATCTCGGGTTCTGGCTTTTAAGGGGAGCCGTACCTTTTGAACCGGGTCCAGGTCCAGGAGGAGGGTTCCCAGGGTCTGTGCTGTTGATCGTTTTGAATTTCGGCGCCTTAGGAGCTTCTAGTTTGAGATCGGTCGGGAAGGGTTTTATGGAGATCTGAACTTCAGCTTTCTCTAAGCCGCCATCTTAACCGGAAGTCCCCCCCCCAATTTTGATAGCAATTGGTGTAGTTAACTATACTTGAAGAGAAGGCCTTCCGTGTCCCACCAGTTTGCTGAGAGTTTTTTTAAATTTAATTTTATTTCATCAATTTAGAACAATATTCTTTGTTTACAAGGATCATATTCTTTCCCTCCCTCCCCTCCACCCACCCTTACTATAGCTGAAGCCCAATTCCACTGGGCATTACATGTGTCCTTGATTAGAAACTATTTCCATGTTGTTGATGTTTGCAATAGGATGATTATTTAGAGTCTATATCCCCAATCATATCCCCCTTGACCCATGTAATCAAGCAGTAGTTTTTTCTCTGGTGTGTCTACTCCCACAGTTTTTCCACTGAATGTGGATAGTGTTTTTTTCTCATAGATCCCTCCAAGTTGTTCAGGATCACTGCATTTCCACTAATGGAGAAGTCCGTTACATTCCATTGTACCACAGTGTATCAGTCTCTGTATGTAATGTTCCCCTGGTTCTACTCCTTTCTCTCCAACATATGCCACAATTTGTTCAGCCATTCCCCAATTGAAGGGCAGCCCCTCATTTTCCAAGTTTTGGCCACCACAAAGAGCGCAGCTATGAATATTCTTGTACAAGTCTTTTTCCTTATTACCTCTTTTGGGTAAAAAACCAGTGGTGCTATGGCTGAATCAAAGGGGAGATTATCTTTTAGCACCCTTTGCGCATAGTTCCAATTTTCCATACAGAATGGTTGGATCAATTCACACTTCCATCAGCAGTGCATTAATGTCCCCACTTTGCAGTATCCCCTCCAACATTCATTACTTTCCTTTGCTATCATGTTAACCAATCTGCTAGGTGTGGGGTGATACCTGAGTTGTTTTGATTTGTATCTCTCTGATCCTAAGAGATTTATAACACTTTTTCATGTGCTTATTAATAGTTTTTATTTCTTTGATTGAAAATTACCTATTCAGGTTCCTTGACCATTTATCAATTGGAGAATGGTCTGATTTTTTTGTACAATTGATTTAGCTCTTTATGAATTTGAGTAATTAGACCTTTGTCAGAGGTTTTTATTATGAAGATTGTTTCCCAATTTTTTGCTTCCCTTCTAATTTTTGTTATATTTGTTTTGTCTGCCCAAAAATCTTTAATTTAATGTAAACAAAATTTAATATTTTGTTATTTTTTTCTAACTCTTGATTGGTCTTAAAATCTTTCCTTTCCCAAAGATCTGACATGTATACTATTCTATGTTAACCTAATTTACATAAAGTTTCCTTCTGTATATTCAAGTCATTCACCCATTCTGAGTTTTTATTGGTGTAGAGTGTGAAACGTTGATCCAAACCCAATCTCTCCCACACTGCCTTCTAATTTTCCCAGCAATTTTTATGAAATAGTGAATTTTTGTCCCAAAAGATAGGATATTTGGGTTGATCATAGACTGTCATGCTGAGATCACTTAACCTAAGTCAATTTCACTGATCCTCCTTTCTGTCACTTAGCCAGTACCATATTGTTTTGATGACCACTGCTTTATAGTATAGTTTGAGATGTGATAGTGCAAGGCCGCCTTCCTTCATATTTTTTTCATTATTTCCCTGGACATCCTTGATTTTTTGTTCTTCCAAATGAACTTTGGTATGATTTTTTTCTAATTCAGTGAGAAAGTTGTTTGGAACTTTGATGGGTATGGCACTAAATAAGTAAATATTTTTTGGGGAGGATGGTCATTTTTTATGTTAGTTCATTCTACCCATGTGCAATTGATGTTTTTGCAATTGTTTAGATCTAGTTTTAATTGTGTGGAATGTGCTTTGTAGTTGTGTTCATAAAGTTCCTGTGTTTGCCTCAGCAGATAGATTTCCAAGTATTTTATATTGTTTAGGGTGATTTTAAATGGAATTTCTCTATCTAATTCTTGTTGCTATGTGAAAGCGATATATCAAAATGCTCATGACTTATTGGGATTTATTTTGTATCCTGCAACTTTGCTAAAGTTGTTGATTATTTCCATTAGCTTTTTGGTTGATTCTCTAGGATTATTTAATTAGACCATCATATCATCTGCAAAGAGTGATAGCTTGGTCTTCTCATTGCCAATTTTAATAAATTCAATATTTTTTCTTCTCTAATTGCTACTGCTAGTGTTTCTAGTACAATGTTAAATAATAGAGATGATAATGGGCATCCTTGTTTCACTCCTGATCTTATTGGAAATGCATCTAGTTTACCCCAATTGCAAATTATGTTTGCTGATATTTTTAAATATATATTGTTTATTATTTTTAGGAAGGACCCTTCCACTATTATACTTTCTAGTGTTTTTAAAAGGAATGATTGTTGTATTTTGTCAAAGGCATTTTCTGTGTCTATTGAGAAAATCATGTGATTTTTGTTCTTTGCTTGATGATATGGTCAATTATGTGGATGGTTTTTCTAATATTGAACCATCCTTGCATTCCTGGTATAAATCCTACCTGATCATAGTGAATAACCCTCGTGATCACTTGCTGGAGTCTTTTGGCTAATATCCTATTTAAGGTTTTTGCATCTATGTTCTTTAAGGAGATTGGTCTATAGTTTTCTTTCTTTGTTTTTGACCTGCCTAGCTGAGGAATCAGTATCATTTTTGTATCATAGAAGGAAGTTGGTAGAACTTCTTTGTTTATTATGTCAAATAGTTTGAATAATATTGAGATTAGTTGGTATTTGAATGCTTGATAGAATTCATTAGTGAATACATCAGGCCCTGGATTTTTTTTCTTAGGGAGTTCTTTGATAACTTGTTCAATTTCTTTTTCTGATATGGGATTATTTAAGAATTTTATTTCTTCTGTTAATCTAGGCAATTTATATTTTTGTTAACATTCATCCATATCACATAGAATACCATATTTGTTGCCATATGATTAGGCAAAATAGTTTTTAATGATTGCCTTAATTTCCTCTTCATTGGAGGTGAGGTCTCCCTTTTTGTCTATGATACTGTTAATTTGGTTTCCTTCTTTCCTTTTTTTATTAGATTGACCAGTACTTTGTCTATTTTATTTGTTTTTTCAAAATAACAGCTTCTTATCTTATTTATTAATTCAATAGTTCTTAGTTCTTTCACTTCTAATTTTATTAATTTCTCCCTTAATTTTTAGGACCTCTAATTTAGTTTTCATCTGGTGATTTTTGATTTGATCTCTTTCAATTTTTTTTTGATTTGCATGTCCAATTCATTGACTTCTGCCCTTCCTAATTTGTTAATATATGAACTCAAGGATATAAATTTCCCCCTGAGTACTGCTTTGACTGGATCCCATAGATTTTGAAAGGATTTCTTATCATTGTCATTTCCTTCAATGAAATTATTAATTGTTTCTAGGATTTGTTCTTTAACTAATTGATTTTGGAGGATCATATTATTTAATTTCTAATTAATTTTTGAATTGGCTCTCTATGTACCCTTACTGATTATTATTTTTATTGCATTATGATCTGAAAACTTTGCATTTATTACTTCTGCTTTTCTGCATTTGTTTGCCATGTTTTCATGCCCTTGTACATGGTAAATCTTTATTGATGTTCCATGTTCTATCCCATTTGGTGCATACATGTTTATTATTGATATTTTATCAATGTTTATATTGCCCTTTATCAGGATGTAATTACCTTCCCTATCCCTTTTAATCAGATCTATTTTTTCTTTAACTTTGTCAGATATCATGATTGCAACTCCTGCCTTCTTTCTATCAGTTGATGCCTAATAGATTTTACTCCAATATTTAATTCTAACATTGTTTGTGTCTACCTGCCTCATGTGTGTTTCTTGTAGACAATATATGGTAGGATTTTGGATTCTAATCAATTCAGTTATTATTTGTTTTCATTTTACCAGTGAATTCATCCCATTCACATTCAAAGTTATGATTGCCACTTGTGTATTCCCCAGCATTTTGATGTCCTCTCTTAGTTCTGTCCTTTCTTCTTTTGATATATCCTTTTAAACCAGTGGTTTGCTTTTAATCAGTCCACTTAAACTCCACCTGTAATATGATTCCCTTTCTGTTCCTCCTTTTTTGTTCCCATCTTATTATTTTTAAGTGACTGTTAACTTCCCTCCCCTCTCTCTTTCATTTCCCTTTTCTATTCCCTCTCCCCTGCCCCCCTTAGTTTTCTGTTCTCACTTTCCCTGTAGGGTAAGGTAAAATTCAATACTCCAGTGGATCTAGATGCTCTTCCCTCTCAGAATTGGTTTCATTGAGAGTAAGGTTTAGATATTACCTCTTAACATTCTCTTCCTCTCCTTCTTATAATAGTATTCTTCCCCTCCCCTTCCCAAGTGCCTCTTTGTGTGGTATAGATTATACTATTTATTTTATTTCTTTAAGTTTCTCCTGGTGCCGTCCTTGATTCTCCCCTCCCTTTTTCTTTTTCTTTTTTTCATATCATCTCATGCCACTTATTATTCCAATCTGTTCCTATGAATGATTTTTCTAATTACTATAATAATGAATATAATTTTTGAGTTAAAATAACATTTTCCCATTTATTGATATAAACAATTTTACCTTATTGATGCCCTTAATGAAGAAAGTTTGAATAAAAAAAATATTTTCCCCTTTCCCCTCTCATTTACTTTTTATGTTTCTCCTGTTTGGATATCAAACTTTCCAGTTAGTTTTGATATTTTCTATACAAATACTTGGACATCTTCTATTTTGTTGAATGTCCATGCTTTCCCATGCAATTATATAGTCAATTTTGATGGGTAGATGATCCTTGGTTGAAGACCTGCTTCTCTTGTTTTTATGAATATCATATTCCAAGCCTTGAAGTCCTTTAGTGTGGAAACTGCCAGATCTTGTGTAATCCTGATTGGTGCTCCTTGATATGTGTATTGTCTCTTTTTGGTTTCTTGTGAAATTTTCCCCTTAGCTTGGAAGCTCTTGAATTTGGCAATTACATTCCGGGGATTGTCTTTTGAGGAGTTTATGTAGAGCATATTCTATGAACTCTTTCAAAGTCTACTTTGCCCCCTCTTTCAAGAACATCAGGGAAGTTTTCTTGGAAAATTTCTTGTAGTGTGATATCAAGATTTTTGTTTATTTCTGGGTTTTCAGGTAGACCAATGATTCTGAAATTGCCTCTTCATGATCTGTTTTCCCAATCTGTCATCTTGTAGGTGCCTAAATATTAGTGCCCAGAATGTTGAATTCATTGGAATCAATATGTGCTGGTGGGCCAAATTGGAAAACAATTTTTCTCAATAACATTTTAGTAACAAAAGCTGCTATGGCATGAGCACCAAGGAGGGTTATATCTCTCTAGTGAGCTGGTCCACTACAACAAGACAAACTTTATAATGTTATGCTTTAGGCATATGGATGAAATAATTTTGTAAACATTTAAAAGGTATGTAAGTCAGGCATTTCCCACCAAAACTCTTGACATAGAAAGCATGCTGATTATATTCCTAACAAGTAGAGCAAGAGGTCTACACACAGGAGACTATATTGGTAATACCTTTGTCCACCCCAGTAGAATAGTTAAATTCACAATTCTATGGGTACAAAGTGTCTATTCCTTTGAACAGATAAGAATATTTAATGGTAAAAGTTCCTGGGAAGTACGAATTTTCATTCTGAAGACATCCAAGTCCACTTATCAGCCTTGACATAAATCTTTCCTGCTACTTCTCCATTTCCTGTTCTTTATAAGAGAGAGAAAAATCTGATTCTTTTGATGTTAGAGTCAAAATGAACTCAAGTCACTCTAAAGCTGTAAGCTTAGATTTGGTGTCTCCCTACTGATTTCCCATAGATATAGAGTTAGATTTTCCTGTATGAGAAGAGACAATAGCCAAAGCCATGTGTAGATTAAGAACATACAGGAGTTCTTTAATGATCTCTGTGTTTATAATAGCCTTGCCAGCAGAAGTTAGAAAGCCCCTCAGCATCTATAGCATTCCAACAACATGACAGACTCCAAAAGCATACCTTGACTCTATGTAAATTATTGCCCCTCCCAGATTTTTCACTGATCATTTTTAATGCAATGAATTCAGCATTTAGGGCACTAAAATTTGAAGTTAATGAAGCTTCACATTGTGGTCTGAAACAACTGTACTGCCAGTATGTAATTTACCATCTCTCTTAAAAGAAAAACCTTCTGTGTAGAGAACTGAGAGTTCTCAAATGTTGAATCAGAGACATCATCATAGGGTTTTTCAGCCACCACCTCAGACGTACAATCATGTAGGGGTTCCCCAGAGACTGGAAAATAGAGAAGCAATGTTATATATTAAGAATTGTATAAGATTTAGGTTGATATTTTCATTCTCTAACAAAGTTATTTCATATCCAGTAAGTCTCAAATCTGAAAATCCCAAGTTCTATGTCAGAGCAGTAATGCTTTGATCTGATGGGAACTGAGGATAGTTAAAGGAGAACACAGGAATATGCCACAGGCCTTTTCCACTTAGAGATCTGTTGCTACTGCAGCCCAAAGGTGGAGGTGATTTCTATCAGCTACTGTATACAGCTATACAGAATAGTAGAGGAATGAACATTGTGGGTATTCCAAGGAGTCAAGACCCTGGTATCCACTGCATCTGTTAATGTATATACAACAGAAATGACTTTTTGTAGCCTGGAAGCATTGAGAGCATGGAAAGACAGAATAGCTTGTTTTAATTCTGTGAGAATTGACTAATTTTGGGAATCTCGCTGAAGTGGTTTGGGGAATGAAACTGTAATCAGAGCTATAAGGGGCTTAATAATTTCCCCATAGCAGAGCATCCATTGTCTAAAAAACCCCATGTTCTCCAATATTGCTCTCAGTTGCCTCTTAGAAGTAGGAAGAGAGAATTGATGCATAGCTTTAATGCATTTGGGAGAAAGAGAGTAAATTCAAGCAGCTAAAATAAAACCTAAATATTCCATTTTTGGGGAAAATAATGCTATACCTTTAACCTATAGATCTTGTAGATTCTCCATTGGAACTCTAAGTGATGTCTGTTATGTTTCTTGAATGTCTCCATATTTTATGACACTAAAAACAGATCATCGACATACATGAACTAAAATAGTACACTTAAAACTGTTAGTAGTCAAGTTCTGCTATAAAAATTTTGAGAGAATAAAGTTGTGGTCCTGAGATTACATAAGCGATCTCTCCCTAAAAGATTCATTGGGGAGGCAGGAAATAGGAGAAATGATTATTCTACTGACAGAGGCCTCATGGACACAAGGCTAAGAGAAAATTTACAAATATTTTGAGGTTTCCTTGATACTTCTTACATTTAAAGATCCAGTGGAGGCACATTCAGAAGCCACTATGCTCACTAAAGCAGATCTGAATGCCCCAATGTCCAAGAGATAAAATCATAATAAGCATTCCCAACCTTAAAAGTTATGGAGCTCTTTACTAGAGGAAGGGGAACAGACTGTAATAATGTGTAGCAGAGCATCATGGACAGAAAAGTCACCACATACAGAGATAATTTGGAATTCAACATTTTAAGAGAATTAATGGTAAAATTATTTTTGCATATAATTGGAGAAAATAAAATATTATTTTAAAGAAGGAAATAAAAGGACAAAATGCAGGTTCTCCTCAAAGAAAATAATGAGTTATATTGGTAGAGATAACTTGCAAAGCCTTTTTATTTTTCATTATGTATTCTGTAATACAGTAAAATTA
The DNA here is from genome assembly GCF_027887165.1 of Monodelphis domestica. Lineage (NCBI taxonomy): Eukaryota > Metazoa > Chordata > Mammalia > Didelphimorphia > Didelphidae > Monodelphis > Monodelphis domestica. The sequence continues at coordinate 251,987,623 of NC_077229.1, forward strand.
GCCTCCTTGCTCTTTATGTAAGACAGTTCACCTGTTGACTCCTAACATTTTCTCAGGTTGTCTCTTAAGTGTGATATTTTTTCCCTTCTTATCTTCAATTCTGGCCTTTCTTAATTTCCCTCAAATTTAATCTAAAGGTCCACTTTCTACAAGAAGGCTTTCCCAGTCCCCTTTAAACTTAAATCCTTCCATCAGAGACTATACTTAATTTGTCCTACATATGATTTGCTTATTGTTAACACGTTGTTGCCCCATTGGATTATAAGTACCTTGAGAATAGGGATTATTTTTTTGGTTATTGTTGCTTATTTCTGTATCTCCATTGCTTACCATGATGTCTACTTTATAGTGGACAAAAAATGCCAGGTGACTTACTAACAAATAACATAACCCAGAGAACTAAGAAAATGATGTCAAAGGACACTTGATCACCTTATTTTGTATTAACATTAGCAGAGAATACTCTTTGATTATAATTGGAGCTTAGTCACCAATATTTTACAGTGGTTGAAGAAAAATATAAAATATGTGCCTGGACCCTAAAAATTAGACAATTCAACAAATATTTTTATGTTTGTTAACTTTAAACAGAATGGTGTAAACTATTTTAGAAAATATTATTCTGGATCAGGAACCTAAGGTGTGAATCCTATGTAGCAATGCAATAGGATTCAATTAATATTACCAGGTTCAGATTTCATATCTTTAAAGCAAAAAAAATAGTACTAAGTTATTTCTCTAAACCCTTCTTTTCACCTATATTTACTCTGAAAGTCTAGAAAAATGAAAAAAGAAAAATGTTTGCAGACTGCTTAGAAAACTGAATAAAAGACAACATGGAGACATCCTAAAAATTCTGAAGTCTCTCTATCCTCATAATTTCAAAATTAAAATAAAACTTCTCAATTGCAATTCCATACATTTACGCTCTATCTTTCTCCTACCCTCTACCTCTTCTTTTCACAGATAGCCCTCCCCTAAAATTTTGGACTAATGCTACCTCCATTTCCTTGAATTCTATCCTTCCATCACTTGAAATATAGCGTCTAATCCTACTACAGGAAAGTAAAGTCTTTCTCCAAATTAACAATGGTAAGTTGATCCTTAAATCCAAAGGACACCTTCTTTGACCTCTCTGCAGCTTATGAAATTATCATCTTCCAAATGCTATAATATTTTCCTCCAACAACCAATTAGACTTTTCAAAATGTATGAAGTTTGACAAAATGCTACAGAAATGATCTGAGACAAACAGAAAAGGGCTGAACTACAGATACTCCTTGAAATACAGTTTCTGATTTTGTTAGCTTTTTTAAAATATCATGTCATGATAACACAAGTTTAACTCAGATTCAATTGGTTACCAGCCCTGGAAAGTATGAGGGAAGGGAGGAAATTAGGATCATATAACTTCAGAAAATGTATGTGAAAAATTGTTATTTCAAGTAATTGGTAAAATGAATTTTCTTTGCAAAAATCATGTCATTAAACAATTCATTAGTTAGTCAACAAGCCTTTATGAAGTACCAGCTATATTATGTGCTAGGGAACTGTGCATGTCACAGTAGGAATTCACATTTACTGTAGCTTAGAGGCAATGAAAATCTCATCTGTTTTTCAGAGAAAGCAATAAGTAGACATATCACTTTCATTTTAGAATTTAAAAGTTGTTTTCAAACAAAATTTGGGTATTATATTACTCTGTACTATTGTTACATATGAATCTGTAAATTTTATTTTATTACAGTAAGTCCAACTTTTGAGCTTAGGCAGATCTAGATTCATATAGTCCTTTCACTTGCTAACTATCTCTCCTAGCTTTTTGCTAATTCTCATCAGATATATATGGATGGATACACTCATATACATGCACACATATATACACTAAGTATATAGGTATTATACACATATATAAATGTATATGCATATATACATACATTTAAATAAGTACATATGTATATATGGATATGGATGTAGGTATACTTATATATTCATACACATGTTTAAATATTACTAATTTCACTCCTCAAAATTCATAGCTTAACAAAGTTCAATGCTTGAAAATGTTTGAACAGAACGCTATCAAAAAGGGTTCCAGTATATACCATATACTGGAATATACCATATAAACATGTACATTAGTGGTTCAGTTTGTTAAATAATGATCTCTCACCATGCTTTAGTAAGAAAAGAGTGGCCATTCATCTCATTTTTAAAATCTCCAAGTCTTGACATCATCTTCCTTTTAGACCTAACTTGCTCATGTTTCCAAGGATTTTCTTCTCTCTTCATGTCCACAATTTCATGCTATCTCTTTCAGCAACCTGATCCTTCACTGATCTGCTCTTTCTATGTATTCTTCAGTTTCTCACTAACTACCTGCAATTGAAAAGAATGTATTAAATTTCTTTATATAGCCATCATTCCGATTTCTCAGATTCACCAATTATCCTCAAATTTTCACTCTACTTCCCTCCATTTTTACTCAACTTTATGGTCTTTATCTTAGCCAGAGTGTATTTGTCCCTTTTCCTTACTTATTTAGTCAAAATATAAGAACAGTTCCTTTAGCCTCTTTCCTGAACTACTGCAAAAAAAAATTCTTTTTTTTTTAAATATGTCTATCTTTTGTCCTAGAATCAATACTGAATAGCAGTTCCAACTCACAAGAGTGCTAAGGGATAGGCAATTCCTAGGCCAGATTTAAAACCAGGATCTGCCTTTCCTAGGCCTTGTATACTATACACTGAACTACTTAGCTATTCCAAAAATCATTATAATAAAAAATTTCTGTCAATTATATGAACACAACTACAAAACATTTCCACACATATACAACTAGATCTCAACCTGTGATGGCAAACCTATGACACACATGTCAGCACTAACACACATAGCCATTTTTGATGACATGCAGCTGCATGGGGGCTCAGCGTGCCTTGGGGCCCAGGGGACTCCCAGGGAGCCCCACTCCCACAGCCTTGGTTGTAGCCATGCTCCGGCCCTATCAGATACTTTTAGCACTCTAAAAAATATAGCAATGTCTTTACTTACAATTTTTCCCTCTATGCACTAGAAGTATCATATATTAAATTACTATAAAGCAGTGGTTATCAAAGCCATATGGTACTGGCTAAGGGATAGATGGGAGGATCAGTGGAATAGATTTGGGGTAAATTACTTTTGGGACAAGAACTCAGCATTTGACAGAAAATTCTGGGACAATTAGAAAATAGTATGGGAGAGATTAGGTTTAGAACAACATTTCACACCCTATACCAAGATAAATTCAGAATGGGTATATGACTTTAAAGAAGGAAACTATAAGCAAATTAGGTGAACAAAGAATATTTTACTTGTCAGATCACTGGAAAAGGAAAGAATTTAAGACCAAGCAAGAGATAGAGAATATAACAAAATGTAAAATGAATAATCTTGATTGCATTAAGCTAAATAGGTTTGTACAAATGAAACCCATCCAAAATTATAGAGGAAGCAACAAATTGGGAAAAATATAGCAAAAACTTCAGAAAAAGGTCTAATTTCTCAAATTTATAAGGAGCTAAATCAACTGTACCAAAAAAAAATATCAAGGCATTACTCAACTGATAAATGGGCAAGTGACATGAATAGTAAGGTTTTCAGATAAAGAAATCAAAACTATTAATAGGCACATTAGAAAGTGTTCTCAATCTCTTATAATCAGAGTGATGCAAATTAGAACAACTCTGAGGTATCACTTCACACCTAGCAGATTGGCTAACATGACAGCAAAGGAAAGTAATGAATGCTGAATGGGATGTGGCAAAGTATGGACATTAATTCATTGCTGGTGGTGTTGTGAACTGATCCAAACATTCTTGATGGCAATTTGGAACTGCGCCCAAAGGATTTTAAAAGACTGCCCACCCTTTGATCCAGTCATACTATTGCTGGGTTTATACTTCAAAGAGATAACAAGGAAAAATACTTGTACAAAAATATTCACTCTTTTTGTGGTGGCAAAAAAATTGGAAAATGAGGAGATGTGCATCAATTGGGGAATGTCTGAACAAATTATGGTTTCTGATCGTGATGGAATACTATTGTGCTGAAAGGAATAATTAACTGGAGAAATTCCATATGAACTGGAAAGGAGTTGATGCAGAGTGAAAGGAGTAGAACCAGTAGGACATTGTACACAGAAACTTATACACTGTGGCACAATTGAAAGTAATGTACTTCTCTAATAGCAGCAATATGATGATACAGGACAATTCTGAGGGATTTATGAGAAAGAATGCTATTTTCATTGAGAGAAAGAACTGTGGGAGTAGAAATGGACAGAAAAGACATATGATTGAATACATGGTTCAGTGGGGATATGATTGGGGATTTTGGCTTTCAATGATACTCTATTACAGATATTAATAATATGGAAATAGGTTCTGAAGAATGATACATATAAAACCCAGTGGAATTGCTCATTGGATCTGGGAGTAGTGATGGAGGAGGAGAAGGAAAGAACATGAGTCATGTAACCATGGAAAAATATTCAAAATTAATTAATTAAATAAAAGATGAAAAATATTAAATAAATTAATAAAAATAAAAATAAGAAAAAAGAAAACCCTGTCACAATTTCTCTCCAATGAATCTACTATAAATGTATACTTATAAAATATAAAAATTTCCCTAGTACTTCTAAACATGAATTTCTTCATACACATGTGTACACACATATAAACACACACATGCAAGTTGAGTCAGTTAGCATTCTTAAGTACTTATTCTGTGCCAGGCACTGAGCTAAGTATTATAAATAAAATTACAAGCAGGAAAAAAATCTCTGAGCTCATGGAGCTTACATGGTAATGGAGGAATAAAAAATAAAGTTGAAAAGCAAGGGATGCTATAGAAAATCTTTAGAGTCAGAAGTGTAGCCTAATGTTGAATAAAGAAATGATTGGCTTTGGTGTTTTCTTTAAAAATAGAGATTCCTTGAAGAATCATCCAATCAGTGGAAAGGGCAAAAAAATGGAATCTAATTCCAATTTAAGAGGTCCAAGGAGAAAGTTTCTGCATTATTGTAAGAGCAATGAATAATGAGGAATGAATGTATGAATATATGTATATATCATATAGATATAGAAATAGTGTATATATTTATTATTTGTATAGGTGTGTGTTTATAATAAACATATAGTATATATGTATATTGAGATATTTATATGTCTATTTGAACATATAATTCAAAAGAAAGTCACACAGCCTAGTGTATTTATAAAATATAAACAATTGTATATTTTTTCACATATGTGTGTGTGTATACAGAGATAAAGAGAAGGCAATGAAGTGATTGATATTTTTAATGAATGGATTGAAACTCAAAAGCTGAAAGCTTTTTAAGTGAAGGCACCAAAAAGAGAGGCTAGAATTTCAAATGAGGACCATGGAGTATACCAACTCCTACTCCTTTTCTAGTGTTTCAGGGGGAAGAAGAGGACCACCCAATTATTGAATAGAGATAATCAACAAGTATACAATGTCTTGAAAATATAGCCAGATGTCCTTATTGGCAAGAGGATTTCAGTATTGAGTTATAAGATGAAGGAAAGCTATCTAGAGACTACATAAGGGTATCCAGAGAAAGTCTTAAATCTAGGACTTAAAGTGGAATGTTTTCTTAATAAGAAGTAGTTTCCTTCTTCCCAGTAATCTTCAAACAAATGCTACATCTCAATTTGTCTCTTGATGTCCCTGTTTAGTTATGAGTTGGATTATATCAGGCATTCTTAATCTTTTTTTGTGATATAGACACATTTGGCACTCTAGTGAAACTTCTAAACATGAATTTCTTCATACACATGTGTACACACATATAAACACACACATGCAAGTTGAGTCAGTTAGCATTCTTAAGTACTTATTCTGTGCCAGGTGTTGCCTACATTCATGATTGAAAGACATTTTAAATTTAGTTAGAAGTTAGTGAAAATGAAGATGTCCCATAGCTAGGTGGATCAATAGATAAGAGAGCCAGGCCTGGAGACATGAGGTTCTGGGTTCAAATATGGCTTCAAATACTTTCCAGCTGGGTGATCCCAAGCAAGACATATAATCACAAATACCTCATCCATAACACTCTTCTGCCTCAGAAATAATATTTCGTATTGGTTCTAAGAGAGAAAATCATGGTTAAAAAAGTAAAGTTTTTTTTTTTCACATTTGTGTTTACAATCTCTTTGGTAGTTCATAAACTCCAGTCATTTAGTCAGTCAAATAGAATTTGTTAAGAATCTACTTCTGTATCTGGCACAGTATTTAAATAGTATCAACAGAAAGGCAAACAATTAAAAAAATCCTCCCTAGTTTTGAGGCATTTCCAGCCTGAAAGAAGAGACAACATATAATAAAACATGTATAAATAAGATATAAATAGTATAAACTTTTGTTTTTTTATTGTTTAACAGAAAAAAAGACATTAAGAACAACTTAGGAAAAGTTCTTGCAGAAGGCAAAGCTTAAACAGAGATTTAAATCTGATCAAGGAATTAGGAGATGTGCATGAGAAAGGAAAGTGTTCAAATTACAGTTTAGATGGGGAATTTGAGATCCTTTCCAAATGAGATTCCAAAATTTTATCTATAAACCCTATCATACTGAAATTTAGTAGCATTTCTGATAAAGTCTATCATTTGTCAAACAAAATCCATTTTTTTCAAAAGAACAGAAAAGTAGGGGCAGCTAGTTTGACATTTCCTATCTATATGACTCTGGACAAGTCAGTTGGCCCCAATTGCCTAGGCCTTACAATTATTCTGCCTTGGAACCAATACTCAATATTGTGAACTTTAGATTACTCCACCCTACTTAGTCTAACAAAATCAGGAATGTCTACACCCATACTTAAGGATTAAGTATCTAGGAGGATGACCTTTGATAGACGTTCTAGCAAATGACAAATCAGAAACAGCTGATAGACCCCTGGGCTGTCCTAAGTCAAGCTTAAGCTACCATTGGACAGATGAGATGCAGGAAAGTGATGTAAAACCGTCTATATATTTGGCATCACTTCCTCTCTCAGCTTCCTTTTCCCCAGAGATGTGGCTCTGGCTGGCAGCATGCTGAGCATTTCAGCATCTTGGCTTGGTGGTAGCTATTGTCTGGTTTAGCAGTGAGTTTTTCTTGATAGTATACTGGGAGAAGCTGAGTAGCTAGTTCAGGTTCAGGCAACTTAGCTGAGCCCTCTTGGAGTTTAGGCTGATACTTTCTCCTTTACCTTCCAAAACTATCATCTTAGAGAAAGCCTCTAATCTTCCCCCAGCACAGACCAGGAGGGAGAAATCCTACACCTTTTCCCTCTCCCTTCTCCTTAATTTCTTTCTTCTATGTTAATTAAAACCACCATAAATTTCCAGATGACTTGGGTATTTTATTTGGGATATTCCCTGGTGACCAAAATTAATTCAGATTTGGTCACAACCCTAAAAGTATATTTACAGTATCAAGTCTAAGGCAAGAGGTAGGGGTTTAAAACAGAAAAGATAAAATAGCTAATACTTAAATGTGATAGAAGATAAAAATATTTTCACTTACACATATACTGTGATTATAATGGAAGCCTTATAACTTGATATTATCTATAGAATATAGAAATACAATACTTTTTTTTTGGCTTAAGAAAGCATGGTTCCAAAAAAGAGATATAAGAAGACATTCCCACTCTATACTTTGGTAAAGATGGGAGTTCACAAAGTGTTCCAAATTACTCATATTTTTGGACCTTTTCATTGTTTCCTTGATCATAACTAATCAGTTATGAGGATCCTTCCTCAAACTTTTCTTCTTATTTTTTGTCTCTAAAAATAAAAATATCACTTATTTTGACATGTCTATTTTGGATGGGGAGAAGTAATTTGGAGTATATTAATGTGATGTAAAAGAAGACATAAATAAAAATTAATAAAAATAAGAATATATAGAGCCAAGTTGTATGGTTCTTGAAAAGTACAATGGAACATGGAAAATTCAATAATTCTGTGAAGAAAAAAAGGTATAGCTCAATCAAGAAACTGGAAAATTAAATCATGAAAAATATCTACTTTCAAAAACAACTGGAGGGCAGCTGGTTTGCTCAGTGGATTGAGAGTCAGGCCTATAGATGGGAGTTCCTAGTTTCAAATCTGACTTCAGATACTTTCCAGCTGTGTGACCCTGGGCAAGTCACTTAACCCCCATTGCCTAGCCCTTACCACTCTGCTGCCTTGGAGTCAATACATAATATTTATTCCAAAACAGAAGGAAAGGGCTTAAAAAAACTGATCTGGAAAAAAAGGAAATAAATATCAGCAAACTTTCTGAAAACCACAAACAAATTAAAAAAAACAAAAATAAAAGAATAAATATATTTTTAAAAATCACAAACTCTAATCTATTGGAACTGAATAGCAAAGAAAAATGAAGAAAACTGCCTATCACTTCCTGAAAGTAACTTCAAATGTAATATATCCAGTAATGACAGAAAAAAAATTGTTTCCAAGCAAAAAAATTGTTGAGGCAGAAGTGTAAGTGGAACAATGCTGACTGTATCAAAATGCTAAGCAGCAACTAATGTATAAAAAGAAATCTTGAGACATTATATAATCAAAAGAAAGGGAAAAAAGCTAGCAAATATGAATAAAAGCCTAAAGTAGGGGGAGAGAAATGGACCTCTAATTGATCCAAAGCCTTTCATGTAATCCTAATGAAATGACAATAACTTAATAGAATACGTTAAACTCAAACACAGGAGACAAAAGAGACCTAAAAAAGATAAATCAATTTGAGCAATTTGAAGAGACTATATTATGATCAAGTGTTTACATTCTAAAAGGAAAAGAGTTTCTATTAGTCTTTCTTTATCCTGTTTTGTTCATTTCAAAGGAAAAAGTAATTTGAAGGAAAGTTCTACAATAGTCAAGAAATGATGAAGAGCATAGAGAAAAATCATTTTTCATTGTTCAAGTGAAGACAGAAATTTAAGCTTAAAAAGGAAAAAAGAATAAATAAATACCTCACAAATCTAACTCTTTTATGAACCAAATTATAAAAGTTGAATACTTTCACATGCACATTTAAATTAAAAAGTGCTTAATGTATAAATACATTTTAAAAATTCATGAAATCCATTGGAAAACATTTTCAGATAGGGAGAAATTGGAGGTGATGGTTTTATATTAAGTATATTCAGGAAGGGAATAGTTTTAATATAAACTATTAATTATTAATTATCAAAACTAGTATGTTTGGTTCTAGTTGAAAACATTTAAATAAATAAATTTAACAGATTTAGCACAGAATTAAAAAAAAAAACTAGAAGCACAGATAAACCCAAGAATACTTCTTTTAAAAAGAAGGTATTTGAGGGGGCAGGTGGGTGGCTCAGTGGCTCAGTGGATTGAGAGCCAGGCCTAGAGATAGGAGGTCCTAAGTTCAAATCTGGCCTCAGACACTTCCTAGTTGTATGACCCTGGGCAAGTCACTTGACCCCCACTGCCTAACCCTTACCACTCTTCTACCTTGGAGCCAATATATACACACACACACACAAAGATATTTTGGCAGAAATTTGGAATTTAATTTAAGACAACACAATAAAACAAATATAGACATGTATGTGCAATATAAATAAATATAGATGCCATATATACAGGCATAGAGCTATTCATTCATGAATAAATATTTATACTTTTGTATACATATAAACAGGTACCCATATAGATATACCTAGAGGAGAGAGTGGACAGAGTTCTGATACTGAACTCTGGAAAACCTGAGTTCAAATCTAACACTGATGTTTATTAGCCTTTTGACCCTTGAAAAGTAATTAAAATCTATTTGCCTCAGTTTCCTAATCTATGAATTGGAGATAAATTAATTATTAATAAAATAATTACCTAATTGACAGGGTTGTTGTGATCAAATAAGGTAATAATTGTGAACTGCTTAACATAATGCCTGACATATAGTAAATGAGATATAGATATAAAATTTAATTATTTAAATTTCATATACACATTTATACATATGTTATATATCACACTAATGACTTGAATATAAATAGCATATTCTAAATATTCTTATTTAAATGTTTTTATTTTTATTATAGCTCTATAATTTTATTATCCCTTTTCTCATATTTTGTGACCTATGTTCTCTCTATTCCTTCCTTCCACTCCTCCTTCCCAAGAAGGCAGAGCCTAAGATATAAGTTGTGTATGTATATATGTATGTTATAATACATTTGAACTTTGGCATGTTACAAAAACAGACATTATTTATACTAGAGAAAAATGATGAAATAAATAAATGAATAAACAGATAAATAAATGAATAAATAAATAATGATATGTTTCCATCTGAATTCAGACTCCATATGTTCATTCTATGGTTATAGATACTCTGGAATGAGCCTATTGGAGTTTTCCTGGATTCAAGCCTTGTAAATAATAGCTATGTCATCAGAGTTGATCATCAAGCTTTACTGTTACCATGTACAACATTCTCCTGATTCTGCTCACTTCTTCATCACTTCAAAAGTGTTTTTTCCATGTATTTTTTGTGATCATCATGTTTGTCATTTCTTATAACACAGCAATATCCCAATGCAATCATATATCACAACTTGCCCAGTTATTCCAAAATTAATTGACATCCCCTCAATTTCCAGTCCTTGGCCACCACAAAAAGAGCTGCTAGAAATATTTTTGTATGAATAGTTCTCTTTTCTCTATATTTGATATATTTGGGATAAAGACCAAATAGAAGTATTGTTGGGTCAAAGAATTTGCACAGTTTGGTAACCCTTTGAACATGTTTTCAGATTGCTTTCCAGAATGGATTTTTCAGTTCCCAACTCCACTGACAATTTATTAGAGTCCCAATTTGTCTGAAGGTCCTCCAATACGTATTATTTTCTTTTTTTTTTTTGTCATATTATACAGGGTTTTGGTATAAGGAGGTGCCTCAGAATTGTTTTAATTTACATTTCTATAATAGTGATTTGTCATATTTTTTCATATGACTAAAGAGAGTATTAGTTTCTTCATTTGAGAATTGCCTCTTCATATTCTTTGACCATTTGTCAATTGGGGAATTATATGTATTTTTATAAATTTGACTCAGTTCCTCAAATATTTCAGAAATGAGGCCTTTGTCAGAAATATTTGCTATAAATATTTCCCATTTGTTGTTTTTAACCTTGTTGCATTACTTTTATTTGTGCATAAACTTTGAAATTGAATGTAGTCAAAATTATTTATTTTATACATCATAATATTCTTTATATCTTATTTTGACATAAATTATTCACTTCACGGGTCAAAAAGATAAACTATTTTATCTTCCCATAATTGTTTTATGGTCTCATATTTCCATTTTGACTTTACCTAGGTATATATCTAGTATGTCTTGGTCTAAATCTAATTTTTGCTCTAAGTTTTCCAGTTTTCTTAGCAGTTTTTGTGAAGTAGTGAGTTCTTCTTCCAAAAGCTTGGATCTTTGATTTTGTCAAACGCTGAGTTATTATGCTCATTTACTTTTATGTCTTGAGTATCTACTCTATTCCACTAGTCCTCCACTCTATTTCTTAGCCAGTGCCATATTCTTTTGATGGTTACCATTTTGAAATATTTTTTGAGATCTGGTATAGTTGTCATTTTTCTTCATTTTTTTCATAAATTCCTCTGATACTAGAGGTCTTTTATTCTATGTATTATAGTTTCTGAATATGTGAGATAATTTGGAGGTAATTTTTTGGTATTATACTAAGTATGTAAATTAATTTAGAAATAATCACCATTTTTATTATTTTGGTTTGGCCTACCCAGTATTAACTAGCATTCCACTCCCAACCCAGTTGTTTAAATCTTACTTTATTTGTATGAAAAATATTTTGTGGTTGTGATTAATTAATTTATCTAGGCAGGTAGATTCCCAAGTATTTTCAAATGTATCTGGTTATTTTAAATGAGAAGGATGTTTACTTTTTTCAAAATCATGGCTACTATTAGCTTTTACAACTGTTTGTTGTATATATGTTATTTACCACTGATCTACTTTCCAATTTTTGGCCATTACCAGGCATTTTTTATAATTACTGATCTTAATTTTATTACTACCATTAAGATTATTTCCTCAGGTAATTACAGAAAAATAAAAATAACTTATATGTTCTAAAATATTTATAGCCTATCACAATATGTTAACAAAGAATTGGAAACTGAAGGAATGCTTGTCAATTGGAAAATGATTAAACAAGTTGAGAAATATGATTGTGATGTAATCCTATTGAACCATAAGAAATGAAGAGCATGTCAATTTTAGAGAAACATAGAAAGACCTACATGAAATTATAAAAAGTGAAATGAGCAGAACAAAGAGAATATTATATAAAACAACAGAAATATTCCATGAAAATTTACTTTTTTATGTCCACCTCCAGAAAAAAGAAGATGCCTTCTTTAAAGGCAGGTTGGGAGGAAGACTGGAAAGGTGTCTACTAGGTATTTAATGTAACAAACAAACAAATTAATTAAATTAATTAGAAAACAAAAACAAATGACCTAGAAAGTAGGCTGAAGATAAATAATTTAAGAATTATTGAACAAATACTGCTGGTCATCATGATTCAAGACATTAGAAAGGAAAACTACCCAATTGTTAGATACATATGGTAAAATAAAAATGAACAGAATCCACAAATTACCATCTGAAACAAGTACCAAAATGAAAACTCCTAAGAATATTATAGCTGAATTCTAGAGCTCCTAGGTCAAGAAAAAAATGTTGCAAGAAGTCAAAAAGAAATAATTCAAATATTGTTAGAATCACACAAGATTTAGATATTTCCTAATCAAAACAGATCAGAGTTTTGAATTTGATATAATGGAAGGTAAGAAAGCCAGGATTACAATAAAGAATAATCAACTTGGAAAAATGTGTATAATTTTTCAAGAGAAATATATAGAATATTAAATCTATTAAATGCTTTCAAGTATTCCTGATTAAAAACCAGAGTAGAAGAGAAAATCTATCATTCAGACAGAAGATTCAAAGATGCATAAAAAAAATTAGTATATATGAGAAATAATAAGAGATTTACTTTCCTATATGGGAAGGTAGAATATATGACTTTTAATAACTTTAAAATCATTTCATCAGTTATAAATTAACATAGAAGGTACAATTGTGAGTTTATTATATTGGAATGATTTAAAAAAATAAAGGTACAAATAGAGAATTCCATTTGATGAAGCAAGATGAGAGGGAAGAAGAATGGAGAAAAGAGAAATTTATCTCACAATTATCTAAATGGAGGGGGAAATGGAGGCTGTTCGGGAGCAATGCTTGAACTGAACTCTCAAATAAATTATTTTAAAGAGGGAAAAGTATGCACACAGACAAAATAAGTAGGTATAGAAATCTACTTTCTCAATAAGAAAGTAAAGGAGAACAAGAGAAAGGAGATAGTAATAAAAAGCAGGACAGATGAAAGATTGTTCTCCTCAGAAGCTAAACAGATTGGGGAAGGGTAAAAAGAGAAAAATAAAGAGAAGAAAATAGGATTCAGAGAAGTTAAACAGGAATCATAACTGTAAATAAGGGTTAATTAATTGAGAAAATAGAAGCAAAATGAAGACTGTATAAGAAATCAGAATACAAAAATATGTTTTTTTTTAAAATATGGAAACAAAAAGGAACCCATTGAGTTAAAAAAAAGAGGCTAGAGCAGAATTTATTAGGTGTTTGCTAAATAAAAAATGATAAAGGTATCATTTATTACTTGGAGGCAGTTAAGGGACTCAGTGGATAAAATGCTAGTCCTGGAGTTAGTTCAAATGTGAACTCAGAAACTTAGTAGCTCTGTGACCCAAGTAAAGTAATTTATTCCTGTTTGCCTCAGTTACTTCATATATAAAATTAGATGGAGAAGGAAATGGTAAATAAATCCGGTGGGATTTTCTTTTACCTGGAATACCTCAAATAGGGTAACCAAAAGGCAAACATGATTGAAACAAGTAAACAACAACAACAACAGCAATCCTGATCTCAAAGTGAAATAAGAAATATAATAAATTAAAAGTTAATACCTAATCAGAGATATGTATAAGCAATATTCAAAAAACAAATCAGATGTGCAGTCATGTGAGAAATACTCTAAATCATTATTGATTAGAGAAATGTAAATAAAAACAACTCTCAGGTGCCACCTTGCATATATCAGATCAGCTAACCTGACAGAAAAGAAAAAAAAAAGACAAATGTTGGGGGAAATGTGTAAAAAATATATATTTCCCAATTCATTTTGATGAAATTTTGAACAGACCCAACCATTCTAGAGAACAATTTGAAACTATGTCTAAAGTACTATGAAACTATTCATATACTTTGGTCCAGCAATATCATTACTAAGTCTATATCCCAAAGATATCAAATGAAAGGGAAAAAGATTTATATGTCAAAAATATTTTGGAACCCTCTTTTGGGGCAAAGAATATGAAATTAATTAGATGCTTATCAGTTGGGGAATGGATCAGCATAATTTGCATTGGTTAATAAATTGAAACTCTCCAAAGAAAAACAAAAAGAATTTCTACATGAACAGATTCAGAATTAAATGGAGAACCAGGAAACTAATGAATATAATAGCAGCAAAATTGTAATGATCAATTGCAAAGACTTAACTAGTTTGATCAATAATTGACAACAGATTGTATATATGGTATGAGTGTCTGAAAACCTAGATGTGTGGAAAGATGGTGATGTTATAATGAAATGGAAAAAGAAGGAAGAATTGATGGGAAAATAAAATCTATTCTGTTTTGGACATGGACATTTCAATATTCCTATTGGTTATCTAGTTTGAGATTCAAGTAAACCTTTTGCACTACAAATGCAAAAATACAATGCTAGACTGGAAAGCTTGGGAGCAGTCTTGTGGAGATTAGTAGTTATCAAAATGATATTGAATTGTTCCTCTGGGGAAATTTAGTGAAAGTAATACTTGTTATCTCAAATTGGAATTATTACCTTTGAAGTGGACAATCATTGAAATATTCAAGGTCTATGAGTATCTAACCAAATGTTAAGTGTAGACTGAAAATAATAATTTCCTGTTAAATGGCATTTGCGCAATACATGTAGAAATGCTGGTCAACTATGAATTCAAAATACAATATTAGGCAGAGTACACTAATGTGTAAACAGAAAATCAATTCTAATGACCACATGATAGTTATAAATGATAGTTTATAACTAAACTATACTCATAAAAATGAAGAAAGTCTATATACAATATCCACAAAGTTGAGCCACAATAAAGTGCATCCCAGAATTTGAAACTTCTACCAATAAGCATGCCAGCACTTAATGTAAACATTTCTGGTGTTTTATTTGCCATGTAGCTAATAGTCTTTACCTTTGTTGTTTTTATTTTTTGATGTTTTTAAATTTTATTTAATGATTAAGAAAAATTTTTCCATGGTTACATGATTCATGTCCCTTCTCTCCCCTCCTCTCACTGCTTCCCATAGTCAATGCACAATTTCACTGGGTTTTACATGTGTCATTGATCAAGACCAATTTCCATAGTATTGATATTTGCATTAGGGTGATGATTTAGAGTCTACATCCTCAATCATAGATAGACCCATCGACCCAAGTGGTCAAGAAATTGTTTTTCTTCTGTGTTTCTACTCCCACAGTTCTTTCTCTGGATGTGGATAGTGTGGATAGTCCCACAGAATTGTCCTGAATCTTTGCATTGCTGCTACTAGAGAAATATATTACATTTGATTGTACCACAGTATATCAGTCTCTGTGTACAAGGTTCTCTTGGCACTGCTCCTTTCACTCTGCATCAATTCCTGGAAGTCATTCCAATTCACATGAAATTCCTCTAGTTCATTATTTCTTTTAGTGCAATGGTATTCCATCATCAACACATACAATACTTTTTTTAGCCATTCCCCAATCTATGGACACCCCCTCATTTTCCAGTTTTCTGACACCATGAAGATCATGGCTATGAATATTTTTGTATAAGTCTTTTCCCCTGTGATCTCTTTGGGGGTATAAAAGGGATCAAAGGACAGAGAGTCTTTTAAAGCCCTTTGGGTACAGTTTCAAATTGCCATCCAGAATGGTTGGATTAATTCACAACTCTATCAGCAATGCATTAATGTCCTTATTTTATCACATATGATCCAACATTTATTACTTTCCTTTGCTCTCATTTTAGCCAATCTGCTGGATGTGAAGTGATACCTCAGAGTTCTTTGATTTGAATTTCTTTAATTATAAGATACTTAGAACACTTTTTCTCATGCTTATTGATAGTTTTGATTTCTTTATCTGAAAATTGCCATTCATGTCCCTTTCCCATTTATCAATTTGGGAAAGGCTAGATTTTTGGTACAATTGATTTAGATACTTAAACCTTTGTCAGATGTTTTTGTTATAAAGATTTTTTCCCAATTTGTTGCTTCCTTTCTAATTTTGGTTGCATTGGATTTGTTTGTACAAAAGCTTTTTAATTTAATGTAATCAAAATTATTTATTTTAATTTTTTAAATATTTTTCTAACTCTTGCTTGGTCTTAAAATCTTTCTTTTCCCAAATACCTGACAAGCATAATATTCTGTGTTTACCTAATTTACTTATAGTTTCCTTCTTTATATTCAAGTTATTAACTAATTCTGAATTTATTTTAGTGTAGGGTGTGAGACATTGATCTAAGCCTAATCTCTCCCATGCTATTTTCTGATTTTCTCAGCAGTTTTTGTCAAATGGTGGATTTTTGCCCTAAAAACTGATATCTTTGGGTTTATCATAGACTGTTTTAATGAGTTCACTTACCCCAAATCTATTCCACTGATCGTCCCTTCTGTCTCTTTTTTTTTCCCATTTGAATTAGTTTATTTAGTCAACTTAGAACATTATTCCTTGGTCACAATCATACATTGTTTCCCTCCCTCCACTCAACACACTCTTCCCACAGCCAACACACAATTTCATTGGGTATTACTTGTGTCCTTGATCAGAACCTATTTCCATGTTGTTGTTTGCACTAGGATTTTCATTTAGAGTCTACATTCTCAACCACATCCCTTTGACCCATGTATTCAAGCAGTTGTTTTTCTCTGCTGTTTTTACTCTCACAGTGTTTCCTCTGGAAGTGGATAGTGGTTTTTCTCGTAGATTCCTTCAGGTTGTCCCGGGTCATTGCATTGTCACTAATGAAGAATTCTATTACATTCGATTGTACCACAGTGTATCAGTCTCTGTGTACAATGTTTTCCTGGTTCTGCTCCTCTCACTCTGCATCACTTCTTGGAGGTTGTTCTAGTCCCCATGGAATTCCTCCACTTTATTTTTCCTTTGAGCACAATAGTATTCCATCACCAACATATACCACAATTTGTTCAGCCATTCCCCAATTGAAGGGCATCCCCTCATTTTCCAATTTTTTGCCACCACAAAGAGCGCAGCTATAAATATTTTTGTACGTATCTTTTTTGTCCCTTCTGTCTCTTATTCAGTACCATATTGTTTTGATGACCACTGCTTTTTAGTATAATTTAAAATCTGGTACTGCTAGGCCACCTTCCTTCATATTTCTTTTTTCATTATTTCCCTTGATATTCTTGTTCTTTTGTTCTTCCAGATGAATTTTGTTATAGCTTTTTTTTTTCCAATTCAGTAAAAATTTTCTTGGTAGCTTTACAGGTAAGGCAGTGAATAAGTAAAATAATTTGGGTAGGATTGTCATTTTTATTTTGTTAGCTCATCCTACCCATGAACAATTAATGTTTTTCCAATTGTTTAGATCTAGTTTTGTGTGGAAAGTGTTTTATAGTTCTGTTCATATAATTCCTGACTTTGTCGTCTTAGATATTTTCCTAAGCATTTTATATTGTCTAGAGAAATTTTAAATTGAATTTCTCTTTCTAACTCTTGCTGCCTGGGTGTATTGGAAATATATAGAAATGCTAATGATTTATGTGGGATTGTTTTGAATCCTGCAATTTTACCAAAGTTGTTGAAGTAGACCATCATCTCATATGCAAAGAGTGATATGTTGGTCTCCTCATTGCATATTTTAATCCCTTCAATTTATTTTTCTCTTCTAATTGCCGCTACTGTTGTTTCTAGTGTCACGTTAAATAATAGAGGTGATAATGGGCATCATTGTTTCACTCCTAATCTTATTGGGAAGTGTTCTAATTTATCCCCATTCCATATGATGCTTGCTGATGGTTTGGAATATATACTGTTTATTATTTTTAGGAAAGGCCATTCTATTCCTATACTTTCTTGTGTTTTCAATAGGAATGAGTGTTGTATTTTGTCAAAGACTTTTCTGCATCTATTGAGATAATCATGTGATTTTTGTTGGTTTACTTGTTAATATACTCAATTATGTGGTTGGTTTTCCTAATATTGAACCATCCTTGCATTCCTGGTATAAATCCCACCTGATCATAATGAATAACCCTCATGATGACTTTCTGAAGTCTTTTTGCTAGTATTCTATTTAAGATTTTTTCATCTATGTTCATTAAGGAGATTGGTCTCTAGTTTTCTTTTTCTGTTTTTGATCTGCCTGAATTTGGAATCAGTTCCATATTTGTGTCATAAAAGGAACTTGGTAGAACTCCTTTGCTTATTTTGTCAAATAGTTTGTGGAATATTAGGATTAGTTGTTCTTTGAATATTTAATGGAATTTACTTGTGAATCCATCTGGTTCTGGGGATTTTTTTTATAGGGAATGAATTCTTTGATAGTTTGTTCAATTTCATTTTTCTGATATGGAATTATTAAAGTATTCTATTTCTTCTGTTAATCTAGGCAATTTATATTTTTGTAAATATTTAACAATATCACCTAGATTGCCATATTTATTGCCATATAATTGGACAAAATTGTTTTTAATTTCCTTTTTATTAGATACATCTCCCTTTTCATCTTTGTTACTGTTAATTTGGTTTTCTTCCTTCAGGTTTTTTAAAAATTAGATTAAACAGTACATTTTTTTCAGTGCCAGCTTCTATTCTTATTTATTAATTAAGTAGTTCTTTCATTTTCAATTTTATTAATTTCTCCTTTCATTTTCATTATTTTGAATTTAGTTTTTATCTGATGATTTTAAATTTATTCTATGGCTAGTTTTTTTTTAATTTGTATGCCCAATTCATTGACCTCTGCCCTCCCTAATTTGTTAATATAAACACTCAAGGTTATAAATTTTCCCTTGAGCACTACTTTGGCTGGATCCCTTATATTTTGATAGCATTTCACATCATCATTATTCTCTTCAATGGAATTATTGTTTCTATGATTTATTCTTTAATGAATTTTGGAGAAACATATTGAATTTCTAATTAACTTTTGATTTGCCTCTCCATGTACCCTTACTAATTATTATTTTTATTGTATTATGATCTGAAAATATTGCATTCATTATTTCTTCTCTTTTGCATTTGTTTGCCACGTTTTATGACCTGGTACATGGTCAATTTTTGTGAATGTATCATGTGCTGCAGTAAAGAAGGTGTACTTCTTTTTGTCTCTATTTTTCTCTACATATCAACTAACTCTTTTTTTTCTATCATTTCATTTTCATTTCTTACCTCTTTTCTTATTTATTTTTTAGTTTTATTTATCTAGATCTAATATAGGAAGGCTCAAGTCTCCCACTAGTAAAATTTTACTATCTGTTTCCTCCTTAAGCTCCACTAGTTTCTCCTTTAAATATATGAATGCTATACCATTTGATGCATATATTTTCAGTACTATTATTTACTCATTGTTTAGACTGCCTTTTGTGAGGATGTAATTACCTTCCATATCTCTTTTAATCAGATCTATTTTTATTTTGGCTTTGGTCAGATATCATAATTGTAACTCCTGTCTTCTTTTTTCTTAGTGAAAGCCCAATAGGTTTTGATCCAGTCTTTTACCTTTTACCTTTACCATGTGTGTGTCTACCTGACTTATGTGTATTTCTTGTAGACAACATATGGTTTCTAATCCAATCTGCTATTTGCTTCCTTTTTGTGGATGAATTCATCCCATTCACATTTAGAGTTATGATTACCACTCGTGTATTCCCCATCATTTTGATTTCTTCTCCTAATCCTGCCATTTATTCTTTCACTATATTCTACAATACCAGTGTTTTACTTTTAATCAGTGCCACTAATACCCATCCTTATTTTACTTCCCTTTCTTCCCCCTCCCTTTTTATTCTCCTATTATTTTTCTTCATTGTCATTTCAAAATATCCTACCACACTCTCCCTCTCTTATATTGCTTCCATTTCCATCAAACCATTTGTTACCCTTATACTTCTCTATAGGGCATGAATAAGTTCTCTGCTCCTATGGATCTTATTCTTCTTCCATCCTTGAGGCAATTTCAATGTGTGTAAGAATTAAGTATAACCTGTCTACAACCTCTTTCACTTTTCCATTGTATTGATCTTTTCCCTTTCCCCCTCCATTTTTTTCTTTATAAAATATAAATTTACTCCATTTTGTCTCTTTCCCCCTTTCTCTTAGTATTATCCTCTTTTACCCCTACTTTAAAATATATGTATACACACATATATATATATATATTTGACATTTAATCCTAAACAGTTTGTGACTGATTCCTCTAAGTATACCTCTTCCAGCTACCCTGATGATAATAATAATTTTTCAGAGATACCAATATTATATTTTCTTATCAGAATACAAATCATTTGAACTTATTGGGTCCCTTAAAAAGTTTTGTTTTTTCCCTTTCTCAATTACCTTTTTGTGATTCATAACTTTGTTGTTTTTAAACAAAAATCATCAAGAAGAATTGATAAACAAATGAAAGAGTAATAGTAGCAACAAACAAGTAAAGGAAATGACTGGATTCATTGTTGTCAACCAGCAACTTATGATATAGGAATATTTATTTGAAACAACTGTGGTCTCTGAATAGGAAACATAGAAACATTGATCCCTCTCTGAATTGAAGAGTAATCTTCTGAGTTCTCACTGAACCTCCTTGCAGACTGCTTTTATTTCTTTGCAGACAGCTTTATTTTATGCTTTGTTGTTGTTTTTAAGTTAATTCAGCCACATCTGACTTTGTGATTCCATTTGGGATTTTCTTTGCAAAGATCCTGGAGTGGTTTGCCATTTCCTTTTCCAGCTCATTTTACAGATAGGGGATTAAGGCAAATAAGGTTAAATGATTTGCCAAAGGTCACAGAGCTATAATCTGAAGCCAGGTTTGAATTCAGGAAGATCAGTCTTTCTGACTTTAGACCTAACAATCTACCAATTGTGTCACTTAATTGCCCTTACATTTTGATTAAATTAGTTGCTGATTTTAACACACGAGTCAAGTTGTTAATTGATACAATTGTGAATCTCTTCCCAGGGCAATTTGTACATCAAATAGGATCTGTTTCGATAGCCAGTTGGGAGTGGGGTGGGGGGCAGAACTGGGAATATGGGAAAAATCATGTCCAGGGTCTCTGTTAAACTATTTGAACAATAAGATCAATGTTGTCTTAAAGAATCTGTAAGTAAGAGCTCAGACAACCAGAGCTTAAAGAAGGCAAAAGAGAAAAGCAGAGATATCAAATCCTTCCATCCCCTAAAAAGCAGGTAGCAGCAGTAAAATCCCAGCAAAGTAGGTAACAACCTGGCACTCAGATGGGAAAGAAGAATGGTAAATACAAACAATGGGCAAAGACCATTTCATGTGCATAGACAGCAATGCAAGCAGGACCATGGTAGATCTTTTTGGGAGATTTGTTTTATCTGTTATGATAAAGACTGTTCCATTTTGTCACAAGGATAGTGGTGTGGGAAATTATCTTTGATTTTCATATATTTGACCTTGTAGACCATATATTACAGTATTGTGTAAATTCTAGTTGTTATATATGTTTGAATTAATTTCTGAAAAAAACAGATAAAAATCTTTCGTACTTTAGCCATGCTTGATCTTCTCAATAAATATGTATAGACAATCTCAACTAGTAATATGAAATCTCCCACAGTTGATACAGTATTTTATAAGAAGTGTCCCTCAGTTTATTGATTTCTTATTAGGATTCATTCTGGCCAAGTTAAAGAATTTAAGGGGAAGTCTCTTAAGGAAATGTTAACATTGATTTGGATCAAGAAATAAAGACGTATATCTTTCATCCCTACAGAGACTCACAGATTGAGCATTTTGGTTAGGTACTAATGAAGATAGAAGGAATGCTCCTCATGGAAGAAAAAAGTATCAGTAATGATTACAAATATAAAACCTCAGAGGCTACTGCGAGACATTTGTGAATGCTTAGAAAAAAGCAATATATGTCCTACCTATTGCCTTGTGGTTTGGAGACTCAGAAGATATCTTCATCTCTAATAAGTACATAGTTCACACAAGAGAGAAATTGAATAAAGCTTATCAGCCAAGTTTCACCCCAGTTTGGGAAAGGTATGACAGAAATAAATAATGATATGATGATGCCTTGATGATCTTCCATACACTCCCCTTTCTCTACATTTTCACAATCACTAACTGAATTGAATCCCTCATCACTTTGTACTTTCACTATCGTAGTAGGCTGGATTTTGGGCTCTCTGACTTGATCCATCAAGTCAATCCAATTCACTGTCCATTAAGCTACCACACTGATATTCCTAGAGCATGGATCTGATCCTGTCAATCTCCATACAGAGGTCAGTTAATTTTTATGGTTCCATATAACCTCTCAGGAACAAATATAAAACGCTGAAGAGCATTTAAATACATTCATAACATATTATTTGCTTACATTAACTGTCTTTTTTTATATTCTCCCTAAACTTTGTTATACAACTATACAGCATCCTTGTTATCCTTCACTCTCCATTTAATGGCTTCATATTTTTGTACTAACTGCCCCTGGACTGGAAAGCTCCTTTTCCTAGTCTTTGATTTTGGACTTGCTGGAGTTCCTTTAATAAGATTCAGATGAAATTTCAACTTTTACAAGAAACCTTTGCTACTTCTTTCCCCACTCTAAAACCTGTAGTTCTATTTAGATGTTACTTATAATATATTATGTGTTTTTTTTAATCATGAAAGGACCTAATTATTTATATATTGTCTCCTCTAATAAAATGTGACTGATATAAATAGAAGAAAACACTTTTCGGGTGAAGTTTATTTTCTTTTTCTTTTTGCTTATTTGCCTTTTGTTTCATTGACAGTCCTTCATATAGTGCCTAGCACAATCTAAGTTGATAAATGCTCATTAACTGATTGTTATCAAGAATTTCAGCAAGCAAATAAAATTTTGCTAAGAAAACATCATGTTCCTGGAACACACAATTTAGCAAATCCCTATCAAGTTATAGAAAGACTGGGCAATGTGTTAGTTTATTAAGCAGCACCAAAATATTGGGGGTTCTATAAAGACAATTTACTGAAAAAATATTGCTTACAGAAAGTTAATTGTTCTTTTGGATGAACAGGAACAAAGAAAAATTATACAATTAGTCAAGCAGACTCAGATGAGAGTAAACAACCTAACAGCTGTAGAAAGATTATGTAAACCAAATAATCATTCACAAAGAATTGCTTTCAGTGAAGAAGACATTATATACTCTAACCCCAAAAATCTTGTCTAGTTTTGCTGAAGACTTCTGCTCCTACAAGGGAACTAAAATAAGATCAGAAAATCTCTGCTTAGAATATTAGCTACAAAGCCCTGCCATATATATATTTATCAATAGATTCATCACACATACATGTATATTATATGATATATGTAGCATAGATACATGTGTTACATATGTGTAAATGTATAATAATAATAATAATAATAATAATAATAATAATAATAATATCCTATCATTAACCAACTGAAATATGGATATATACTTATCAGTTTGCCACAAGGGTACTAAAAATGCCTGGCCACAAATCCATCTAAGTTGTGGTATAAGAGAAAGAGAATAGTTTATAAATGTAGCCAAAAGACAATAATTATATTGCCCATATAACATCTCATATGTATATGTGTGTATGTTTCCTTCCCTTCCTTTTTCCTCCCTTTCCTCTTCCATGATTTTTTTCTTTTTGTTTTTCATTTTCTTTCTTTTTTATCATACATTAATCCATATGACATCAATTTTTAGTCATATCATGAATCTCTTCTCTTCTCTATCACTAAATTACATACACACAGAAACATACAACATTTCCAAACTTTCATTATTTTCAAAGATCATTTCAAGTATATTTAATAAGAGGAAAGCTATTTCATACTTAAGTGAGCATTCAATAAGTGTTAATGTAAGGCATGCCTTATTCTTTATTCTCCATTTCTACAGAAAACTAAATAAGAGAAAATAAATTTAAATTATTGAATGCAAAGGTAACTCAATATTCCAATAGATTGATAAACATTTTTTAAAAAATGAATAAACATGTGAAGGTAAATATATTTGAAATTATTTTAACTCAAATAAGAAACCTGTTATGCTTATTATATACAAATGCCTTCTAAGGTAAATACATATGTATGTGTGTTTGGGATCATATAATAGATATATTTAGTTCCATGTATATTTTTATTTCATAATTTCTCTATCTGAACTAATCAACAATTCTAGAACAATTCTTGTGGTAACTATTGTCTTTAAACCATCAAAATACAATTGAATATTGGTATATTTTATAAATAGTGAGGTTCATTTTCTAATTTATCTTAATGTTGGTCACTTGAGGGACTAATTCATTAATTTTTATTTTCATTAACTGGTCCCTTAACTGGACAAAGTTGTAGCCTATATCCTTTTTCTACTTCATTGTTTAAAATGTAAAGGACAATAATTTCCTAAATAATTCTAGTTTAAGAGAAGTCATAAAAATGTCTTATTGTTACCCAAGTAGATCAGAATATCCAAACATAAAGTGTGAATTAAATTTATTAATTTTTTTGTCAAATCTATAATGTATTTTAGTAAATTATTAAAATAAAAGAAGAAATGGCAAACACAAGGCCAAGTCTCCAAGGCTTGTATTATTTTGAAAAATGAAATGTCTTAAAATAATGAGAAGTTGGCAAGAAACATATAAAAGGAAAGATGCAAATGTGCTGTTAGAATCCTTTAAAGAAAGCGGAAAGAAAAAAATGAATAACTGTGATAATAAAAGAATACGTGTGAAGGAGGTAGCATCTGAATTGTGTTTTGAAAAAACATTAATTGGATTAATGAACAGTGGATATTGTTTAATTTTGTATTGGTAGCCATAATGCCTAGCATAGGTCTTGTCATGTTAAGGGCACACTTTGAATGCTTGACAAATGAATGAGTGAATAAATAAATGAATGGATGGATGAAGAAAATTTTCAAAATATGCATATATAAGTTTTTCACTTGGGGGAAGGCACACAGAAGTGCTGCTTGGATATTTTAAAAATAAAGCTCTTCAATTATCTAGAAAGTTATTTAAATATGTTATTAAATGGTAAGATAATGGAATTTGAGCTAGATTGTATATTTCAGATCATGTAGTCAAAGCACCTAATTTTACAAATAGGGAAATTGAGATCTAGGGGGTTAAGAATATTTGCCTAAGGTCACATGATTAAGGTCACATGATAGGTCATGGTTATATGAAGTAATTATTTAGGAAGCTTAGATCATACACACCCTGATAGTAGGACAGAGGAGTTAAAAAAGTTACTTGGTATGCTAGAAGGCTGGACTCTTGGGTTCCTAATGAAGGTAGGCATCTCAGTATGACAACATGGTAGAACCAGTGGCATGTGGCCATGTGGAGGCAGAGCCAACTGGGTGTTTAAACCCATGCAGGAAGAAGAATCTATCTCTTAGTTTTCTCTATCAGTAGCCCCTTATCTTATCATGCTATCTCTGGCAAGGGGTGGTGGTAGGGAGGGCCTGAGTCAGCTAAATGACATATTAGTTATAGTAAGGCTGAAATCTCTCTTTCTCTGTCTCTGTCTGTCTCTCTCTACGAATAAATGCTTATAAATCTGGTGATAAGCCTCCAGACCAATATTTATTTATAATATGATTTCCTCTCATTTCATATTTAACACTTCTATTTGAGACTAAAGACATCCTATAGTATTATTAGCTGTCTGGGTCACTGGAAAAGTTCATTCCTGACTTTCTTTCAAGTGTTGTTGAAAAGAAGATTTTGGAATGGATTTTATAATATAACTTTTGTATTTAACAGAAATCAATAATTCATAACATAATTGTATGTTTTCTTTACTGTCAACAAAATGGAGACTTGTGGTATGTCTTTTTCATTTTTAATTTGGGCTCATAATATGCCATTAAGAATGACACTAAATTGTATCAATTTAAGTATAATGATGATGTGGATTAAGTCAAACATATTACCATTTTCTATCTGAAACAAGAGATTTTGTTTTTGCTGTTCAGTCATTTCAGTCAAGTTTTACTGTTTGTTTTCCTATTTGGGGTTGTCTTGGAAAGGTTTGTCATTTTCTTCTCCAGATAATTTTACAAAAGAGGGAAAAGAAGCAAATGAGATTAAGTTACTTTCCCAGGTCACACAGCTAATAAGTGTCTAAGACATTGAACTCTGGCCTTGAGCTCTCCCTAGCTACTCAAAAGAAATGATAAGATAGTCAAATACTTTAGTTAAGGGAGAAGATTTGATCAACCAGTCAACTCAGTCCTTTAGATTAAGTGTGAGAATATTCAAGTTATATTTAGAGGAATATAAATTTGTCATACTTTGTGGTTAATCTTAAACACAAAAGACTAGTTCAAAACACATATTATTAGATCATTGGTAGAAATTTATGCTAGAGTAGCATATATATATATATATATATATATATAAGTATATATACATATATGCTTATAAGCCCATGTATATGTTTGTTAAGTAGATTCATGTTCAGTGATACCCTTTTCCCAGCAATTAAAATCCTCTTGATAATTTATTGTAATTAAATTTATCATTTAAAAAACACTAATATTTATAAAACACTATGCTAAAAGCAGATGAGGATCACTTTCTAAAATAATGGCCTGCATGCTAAAGAAATTCTTGAAGACCTCAGTCTTTTGTATTTGATCAAGTATAATAAGGTATAGCAGCAATAAATACCACTGTATTTTGTGAACATGAGCCAATTTTAGTCCTAAATAAAAAAAAAAACTATTAAGTGTGACACATGGTGAAAGATTATCATGAAATCTAAAGGATTCATAAACTTTCACTAAGTCCAGACTTTGGCAACTCTTAATTATCAAATATATTTCATAGCCAGTTCCTTGCCAGAATGTCATTTGATAGATGATGTCAGTTTTTCTCTTTAGACATTCATGAATGAGGCAATGTATACAGTGAACACAGGGGTGAAATTCATTTCTTATATTTGAATTCGATAGATGAATATGCATTTGGAAATAAATCTGCTCCTGACCTTTTGCCAGTTTAATCTTGAATGCAATTATCTTTCCTAATATCTCACCAAGTCACCAAGTATTCAGTGGATTTGTGCTATAAGAAAAGACTTCAGGCATGCAGAAAAGTTATATAAAATTAAAGACCAACTGAAATATCTGGTTAGGGAAGAGTGAAAACAAAGAAAGATGGAGGGAAAAGTTGAATTTCCTTTTTTTGTCTGTGTTTAAATGGATTGCTATGAACCAACAAAAGAAGCAGGACACTATGCTACCTGAAAGAAATGATTCCATAGAATCAGTTTTAGGAAAGAAAAGCATGTAAAAGAAAGATATATAAAGAAATATAAATTAAAACATCTCTGAGATACCACCTCATGCCTATCAGATCCATTAACATTACCAAGAAGTAAAATTATAATTATTGGAGGACATGCAGGGAAATTGTGACACTAATACATAATTGTTAGAACTGTGAAGTAATACAACAATTCAAGAGAAAAATATGGAACCATACTCAAAGGGTCATAAAACTGTGCATATTCACTCACTGAACAATACTACTACTGGGTCTGTATTTCAATGAGATCAGAGATAAGGAAAAAGGGCATATCTGTTCCAAAATATTTTATCAGCTCTCTGTGTATTGACAAAGAATTAGAAACTGAGGGGTTGTCCATCAGTTTGGGAATAGAAGAACAAGTTCTGGTATATGGTTTAATGAAATACTCTTGAGCCATAAGAAATGAAGAACAGGATTGATTCAGAAGAACTGAAAAAGACTTACATGAAATATTGCAAAATGAAAAAAACACAAACAAGAGAATAATATATACAGTAAAAGATATTACATGATGATCAACTGTAAAGTATTAATCCATTATCAGCAAAGCAATTCTCCAAGATAAACACATGGGATTCATCATGAAAAATGCTATCCACAACCAAAGAAGGAACAATTGAAATCTGTGGATCAAAGCATACTATCTTCCATTTTTTATCTTTCATTATTTATTTATCATATGTGATGCATTTTCTATTCCTACATGAGAAATATGGAAATATGTATTACAGAAAGGTATATTTATAATCTATATGAGACTATTTAAAATCTTGGGGAGGAGGGCAAAAAGGGAGTGAAAAATTTGAATTCTAAAATGTCAGAAAATAATTGTTTCTATGTAAAATGTCTAAATATATAAAGTATGTATAAACAAATAAAAATAAATATGAAAAATAATTTTATGTAACTAAAAATTAAAAAGAATAATTTTTAAAAAAGGAAAGAAAAAATGAAGATATGAGCCAGATAAAGTATCTTGATCAAGGTTATGATGCATGTATTCTTTGGGCCTTTTTGTTAAGATTTTATTTTGTTTTTCCCTTTAGATCTAAGTTTGGCATGAGAATTCTGATTCTTAGGAGGTTTAAATGATTATTAACTCAGATAAAGTAAAATCTCTTTTTCCTCTGCCCTAAAGCAAAATCTGAACTAAGCAATTTAAAGCTTAAATGACATTCCATAGCCTTTACTTTAGTAAGAGCATTTATCCAGAGATAAAACCAGGATTTCCTAAAGAACAGATTTAAACAACTTGTGAGTATGTTGTATTTTTCTAACTAGAGAATAATGTGGGTTCTTCAAAGAATAATTTAAAATCAGACCTCCAAAGACCCATGGCAATTTTCTGGTGGAATACATGAATACAAATAACCTATATTACAAATGTGTTTTTTGATCTTTAGTTTAGGAAGGGAAATGGCATAATGAAACATGCATTTGGCATTTAAAAGGTTCTATTCTCCCTAGTGCCAAAATTATTCCCTTTCTAATTTAGGGACAAAGAAGTCACATTAACTTTTTTTTCCCAAACCACAAGAATGAATATTTATTCATATTATTTGAGCTACAGCACCACAAAGTTGTAAAAGGACATTTAAAATTTGGTCAAAAACCCAAAGATGTAGGTCATATACTGACACACATCTAGAATTATAATTACAAAAAACAAGGCAATTTAAAAAAATAAAATAAACATATATGCTCAAAGGGCTTTTATTCATCAAGGTATTTAGGTTGTGGACAGAGATAATTATCTCAATAATGTCTTCATTGTCCAAAACATTAATTTTTTTCCCTTCATAATGAGATTTCAATTTACATGAGGCCATTTTACAAAGCCTTGTTCATTGTTTTTTTAGAAAAATAAATATTAAAACTCAAGTCATAACAGAATTCCTTGCACATTTCTTTGTGAGAGGTTACACTGTCAATTGATCATTCCATTTATAGAGAGAATTCCCAAAGTGGAAATTCCCTCCATAGATTAAAAATTTGTCAGTAATTCACATATGACCATAAGCAGTCTGTAGCCTGAAGATTTCTTCTCTCACTTGTAGTTAAATAGTAGATTTCAGAGGCATGATTTGAATCCAAATTACTTGATTCAAAGGTCAGGGTTCTCTTCACTGTGCCACATTGTTCTACATTCCTTGCACATGATAGGAATTTCATCAATGTTTAATTTTATTTGAATTAAATTGAATTAATAAATTAAATTCCCCCCAATTCAGTAGATTTTCCTCAGTATGACTATTGACCCTTTTACAAAGTATACTAATAAAAGACACATATCTGCTTTCATCAAGGATTTGGAGTAAATTCTAAATAAAGAGTTCCAAAAGTTTGTGAACCATGGTAGTATTGTCTGAATAATTATTGACAGCCAATGTCTTTATAAAGGGAACGATATTTATTTATCTCCATAAGATTAGAAAATGAGTCCTATCTTCTCAATGTGTGGCCAAATATTTAAGTTTCACATAATCACTTAAATAAATAAGATGACAAAGTAGAGTCTCATTATACTCCTTTTCTAATCTTAAAATAATCACTTGTTCCAGTTTCACTCTATTGTTTCTTGGCCTACAAATAGGTTCATCAGGAGACAAAAGAAATAAGTTGGTATACCCATCTTTTTTCAGCACTTACCACATTTTTTTTGGATCCACACAGACTTTAGAGTAGTCAAAATATAATTTAATTTTGTTTTTATTTTTTTTCTGGAATCCACTTGCTTTCTGAAAAGGGAAAATGTGGTAATTTTAAAAGGATTGGACTGGATTATTTAAGAATGTGGTCACCAGAAATTTAATTTATTCCAAAGAAATTTATTTGCAAAATGTAGAAGGAGGGAAATAAGAAAATCAGAGAGAGGACATGGTAAATCTCTCCTGAGGTTAGTTTTTTTCAGAAAATCCAGCATTTAAGAGTCAGCTTTTCACTCACCAAGTGTCAGTTCAAAGGAAGAGATTTTAGAATAGCCTCACCAGGAAGAGGATCTTGGCTCCAGTCTCCACTTCCAAAGAATGAAGAACTGTCTCCAGTCTCTACTTGCAAATAATGAAGAATTGACTCTCACAGGAAGTGACAGTTCCTTTTAAATATGCTTCTTTTGTGTCATTTCATGTGTCTTCCCCTAATTTTACATCTACCAATCACAGTTAAAGCTTTGTTTTAAGACTGCCTAGGGGCAGTTAGTTTAATACTGATTCATCACCCACTATTGAACATATGGGTCACAGATTTCCACTTAATGATTAAGTGGGATATTTACACTTTTGGTGATTAAATCTAAAATTAGGTAGGGGTTACAATTTTAATCTTCATAATCAGGAGAGAGTTAATTTTAATCATCACATTTCTCCAAATTCCAGAAAATGTTGACAATTTGGGCTCTAGTTCCTGTTTCCTCTAAAACACGTCTGATTTTCTGATAATTCTTGCTTCACACATTCTTAGAGCCTAGGTTTCAGAATAACTATTAGGGATAAGGATCAATTCAGGTGTGTTGAAAAGGAAACTTTATTTCCTATCCTTATCACAAAATACCCTTGTATTTAATTATCTGTTATATATATATATATACATCTCTCTCTCTCTCTCTCTCTCTCTCTCTCTCTCTCTCTCTCTATATATATATATATATATATATATATATATATATATATGCCAAGATTTGTTTATATTCATCCTTGGGTATCCCTAACACCCAAACATGTTTCTGGAAATATAATAGCTATTTGTTAAATGTTTAGTGTGTGACTAATTTATTGAAACATTTATGGTAAAAGAAAATGTATCTTTTCATCAGTGATAGACATGAATATATTCCCAGTGAACATGCCTTTAGGTTCTTGATTTTCTTTCCAGCTTTTGAATACATATGGAATATCATTATAATATCTGAGCCACTACTTTGTAGCCCACTTCATGTCTGTTCACAGTATGAGTGAATTCACTATGTCATTTCCTTTTCATTCTCATATGTGTCAATACATGAGGCTTGTAAGGTAGAGATTGCAATACAAGATGGATCTTCAAGAAAAAGCAAGAGATTTGGAATTTGGTGAACCATCAATGAACCAAATGGAGATGAGACTCCAATAAAATCTTGAATAGGGGACAGTTGGGAAGCCCAGGAGCTTGAACTCACTTCTCCTTTCCTGTGACTATTGGATGGAAGGGGGAAAGCCATTTCCTCTCTTGGTTAATGATTATTTATCTGACTGAATACTAAGAAGATTTTGGAACTTAGCTCTGAAGAATCTCTGTCAGCTTTTGCTATCAACATCCCCACATAGAGAAAATAATCTTATTTCCTGAATTGAACACATTGTGAAAATCTTCAATCAACAGGAAATCATAGGAAGTTAGCAGAACCTATTTTCCTCTTTCTCCCTCCCCCTCTTTACCTCCTCTACCTTAAATAATAAAACCCTCTTAGTTAAAAGATCTAAATTATGGGATTAGTTATTGGGGAAACCCTTCAAGTTTACAATTCCTGAGAAAAGCACTTAGATCTGTTGGGAAGGGGACAGGAAGTGGGGGGGGAGGAGTCTAAGATCCAGCCTTTCCTTTAGCAGGCTTCCTTGTGTCTATGTCCAATTACCTTAAATCAACTAATATTACCATCTATTACAGGCTGACCATTAGACAAAATTTTTTTAACTTAAAAAAAGACCTTATTTTCCACCTTAAGATCAATACTATGTATGGATTCCAAGGTAGAAGAGTGATTAAGAGATAGGCAATGGGGATTAAATGACTTTTCCAGGGTCACAAAGCTAGGTTGTATCTGAAACTAGATTTGAACTCATGGTTTCCTGTCTCTAGGCTTGTCTCTTAATCTAGTTGCCATCTAACCATCTAGTTGCCCCCTAAGTTACATTTTATACTCACTTTTAATGAATCAAGGTCAGTCAACAAGCATTAGTTCTACTAATTACTGGGTTCCAGACACTATAATTTGTGGGTGGAATAAAAAAGAAAAGAGAAAATAGCCTATGCTCTCAAAGAATTTATATCCCAACTCAATGCTTCCCTATTACTCATTCCACTGAATATATTATACAGATCAGATATCATCTTCAAGTGATCTTTCCTATTCCTCTATCCAACTTGATTAACACCACACAAATCTTTTATAAACACTTTGCATATTGCCATTCCCATTAGAATGTGAAGTGCTAGAGTTCAAGGACTGCTCTTTTGCATTTGTTTGTATTGCCAGTTCTCAACCTACTTTCTGATATGTAGTAATGCTTAATAAATGCTTATTACTAACCTGGGTATCTGAAAATCTTAGTGGTATGATGAATGGTAAACTCCATTAAATTAGAAGGCTGATATTTGATGACTCCCAGGTCATCCAGCAGTGCGAACATTGTTCTCTTGTTGCCAATTCAGTATGGAATATTAGGATTATTACAGTGAGGAAAATTTTATGGATGTAATAATTTAAATTGTTTTGACAAATATAAGAATTTTATAAAGTTGTGGTCGCCATTTATAATAATTAAATATGAAGTCAAGAGATTATTAGTAGCTTTATTAGCTTTATTATAGCAAAATAGTGATAGTAAGAGAGGAAAATGTAGGAAAGAGGTAGAAAATATTGGCTACCTAAAAATACCCAATGTCCGAATGCCTCCAGACCATGAATGCAAATCTGAATGGAAATCTCACTATTCCACGACACTGTCTTCATCCAGGCATTCCAACCACTAAAGATCGATGCCAAAGAGACTGGGTTTTAAGGGGCAGTCTCTCATGCCATGGAGGCAAGAGTCTCACCTGAGTAAACATCGCACTTCAGCCCAAGTCTCCAATACAAAAAGCAAAATCTTCACCAGAATCTAGATTCTGAATCAGGAAGCCAAAATCCTAAGCCACAAAAGTCAGCAAGGCATCCAAGAGCTCGATCCATCAAGGAGCCAAAAGACCTCAAAGAATCTCACTAGAGCTCATACCCATGAGGCAAAAGATCACACACACACACACACACACACACACACACACACACACACACACACACACACACCAGGGACATAGAGGCTCCAACTTATGCAATTTTCTTTACCCATCAACTCTCAGAAATCAATCAGTCTCCCAATTTGCCTAGTACTGCCTAGGAAGGGATAGTGCTTGTAGTCTTTTAGGGTATTAATTTCCTTTTCTAGTAAAAGGTTCTTACTAAGTGTTAATGACTAACTGAATGTGAAAGGTAGGGCACTCCAGGTTTTTGATTGATTAACTTAGAATAGACAAAGAGTTTAAATTCTCTTTCACATGGGTCACACTTTCAGTTTCATAAAGTTAGGAAATATGAAATTGGGTTTCAATGAAGAGTGACAACATAGAAAGTAGATTTTGGTTCAAGAAAACAGTGGAAATTTAAGAAGTAGTAAAATCACATAGTATTAACCAAGCCAAAAATATTTTCAGAAATGAAATGGATGATGTGACAAAAAGAAATCAGGACTTTTACATGAGTAAAAATAATTAGAAAGGGAAATATATATTTTTAAATTGCACATTGAACTGTAAATTATATAGGTAAAATAATAAAATAATTTAAAAATAAATAAAGGAAGTATTACATAACAGGAAGGATACTCAATGCCCATAACTAGAGTAAGCTATTATGATAAAAAGAACAATGTCACTAAAATTAATTTGTATATTTGATGCAGTACCAAAAAAAAAATAAAATCAGCCTCTTCAATTGATAGCATACAAGAAAAAAATATATCAAGAAAGAAATAGACAAATAAATCCAACAAATATTCAAAAACCAAAGAGGAAAAGCATATTGTATAAAAAGACACCAACTTATATTTTAAATCATTAATTATTAAAATTCCCTTTGGAGTCATTGAAGTCCAGTGGCAAGCCAAAAGTCAAGACAACTGGTAACAGCTCAGGATATAGTAGTGGTCCTTTGTATCTTTGGTTTCTAGCCAAGCCCTAAGTGAATCTTCTTCATCTACCTTCATGGTCATTGAAACTAATTCTTTACATCCATCAAAATGTAGACATTTTTAATTCCACTGAGGATTTTATCACATCCTTGATGTAGAACATTCCCCCTTCCTGAGCTCATTGATGGATTTCACTTTTCTCAATTACCCTCAAGCTGATTTAGTTTCCATGCCTAGAAAGTTTTACCATGGTATGGTAAAAAAAAATTGAATGAAAAAGAGTTCCTTTAACAATTGAATTGACCAAATGAAAAAGGAATTCCAAAAGCTCACCAAAGAAAGTAATTGCTTAAACATTAGAATTGAGGAAATAGAAGCTAATGTCTACATGAGACAACAAGAAAAAATGAAACAAAATCAAAACAATAGAAGAAAACATGAAAAAACTTATTAAAAACAGATTTGGAAAATAGATATAGGAGAGACAATTTAAAAATTATCAGACTATCTGAAAGCCATGATAAAAAAAAAGCTTCAACACCATGTTACAAGAAATTATCAAAGAACACTGCTCTAATATTCTTCAACAAGTGGGCAAATTAGAAATTGAAAGAATCCAGCTGATCACCTCCTGAAGCATAGCTCCAAATGCCAACTTTAAGTAATGTTATAGTTAAATTCAAGAGCTCCCAGGCAAGAATAAAATACTGCAAACAACCAGAAAGAAACAATTCAAATATCTTGGATCCATACTGAAGATTACACAGGGCATAGTTTTCCAAATTCAAGGGATTGAAAGGCACAGAATATAATTTTGTGGAAAGAAAAAGGAACTGGGATAATAACCCAGAAACACCTACACAGAAAAACTGAGTGGATACTTTTTACTTTTCAGAAATTATTGATAGTTTCAACTATATTTTAGCTGAATTTCTAAGTTCTTCCACAAATACCATCAGATAGTCTGAAAAAGAGAAATTTTATTGCCTTTTTGTTAATTCTGATTCCTTCCATTTTTTCTTTTCTTATTGCTACAAATAGTATTTCTTTCTTTAAATAAAAAAAAGTTCTTACCTTTGTTTTTGGAATTATTAGTACATATTAGTTCCAAGGCAGAAAAGTGGTAAGGGCTAGGCAATGTGTTTAAGTTACTTGCCAAGGGTCACACAGTTCGGAAGTACCTGAGGCCAGATTTGAACCTAGGACCTCCCATCTCTAGACCTGGCTCTCAATCCATTAAGTCACCAAGCTTCCCCATATAACTAGCACTTCTGATTTAATTTTAAATAATATTACTGATAATACACATCCTTTTCACTCCTAATTTTATTCAGAAGACTTCTAATGTATACTCATTACATAGTAGGATTGAAAATGATTTTAAGGATATAATTCTTATTTTTATAAGGAAAAAGCCATTTATAAGTATGGTTTCAATTTGATTGTGCCATAATGTATTAGTTTCTGTGTACAAGATTCTCTGAGTTCTGTGCCTTTCACTCTGCAATTCCTGGAGTTCTTTCCAGTGCACATGGAATTCCTCTGGTTCATTATTCCATTCAGCACAATAATATTCCATCACCATCAGATACCACAATTTTTCAGTCTATCCCCAATTGATGGACACACCTGCATTTTCCATTTTTTGCCCCAACAAAGAGCATGCTTATACATATTTTTGTACAAGTCTTTTTTCCTTAATATCACTTTTGGGTACAACCTAACAGAGCTATGACTTGGTGAAAGGGTAGGCATTTGTTTAAAGTCCTTGGCTCATAGTTCCAAATTGCCTTCCTGAATGGTTAGACCAATTCACAACTCCACCAGCAGTGTATTAATGTCCAAATTTTGCCACATCCCCTTTAATAATTATCACTTTTTTTTGCTGCCACATTGGCCATTCTGCTAGGTGTAAGGTGGTACCTCAGAGTGGTTTTAATTAGCATTTATTAAATCAAGAGTGATTTAGAACACTTTTTCATGTACTTATTGATTGTTTTTATTTTGTCATGTGAAAACTACCTGTTCATTTCTCTTGACCATTTGTCAATTGAGGAATGGCTTGATATTCTTTTGTAAATTTGACTTATTTGCATATATATTTGGGAAATCAAACCTTTGTAAGAGACTTTTATTATGAAAAAAACATTCTCCCAGTTTGTTGTTATCCTTTTAATTTTAGTTACATTGGTTTTATTTGTACAAAACCTTTTTAATTTGATATAATCAAAGTCAT
This sequence comes from Monodelphis domestica, assembly GCF_027887165.1. NCBI lineage: Eukaryota > Metazoa > Chordata > Mammalia > Didelphimorphia > Didelphidae > Monodelphis > Monodelphis domestica. The sequence goes on from NC_077229.1 coordinate 252,024,590, forward strand.
CCATTTTATATTTTATAATTTTCTCAATCTCTTGTTTGCTTTTAAATCCCTTCCTTTTCTCCAGATCTGACAGGTATACTATTCTATGTTTACCTAATTTATTTATGATTTCACTCTTTATATTTAAGTCATTTACCCATGTTGAATTTATCTTGGTGTAGGGTATAACATGTTGATCTAATCCTAATTTTCCCTTATTATTTTCCAATTTCCCCAGCAGTTTTTTGTCAAATATCAAATTCTTGTTCCAAAAGCTGTCATCTTATGACTTCTTTTATGAGCTACCAGTTTTGAGGAATGAGATAATTTAGTTTCCAATTAATTTAAAAATTGCATTTCCATGGACCCTGTGAAATATAATTTTTATCCCATTATTGTATGAAAAATAGCATTTATTATTTTTGCTTTCCTGCATTTGTTTGCAATATTTCTATTTCCTAGTACATGGCCAATATTTTTATATGTACCATATATTTCTGAGAAGGTATATTCCTTTTTATTCCTATTCAGTTTTCTACAGATATCTATTAACTCAAATTTTACTAGCATTTCATTCACTTCCCTGGTTTCTTTCTAATTTATTTTTCAGTTCAATTTATCAAGTTCTAAAAGATGATTGAGATCGCCCATTTATATGGTCTTACTATATATTTCTTCTTTGAGATCCTTCAATTTTTCCTTCAGAAATCTGGATGCTATACCATTTGGTGCATATACATTTAGTACTTATAGTAGTTCACTGTTTATAGTATATAATGTATTGTATCCTTTAATAGAATAAAATTTCCTTCCTTATCTCTTAATCAGATCAATACCTACTTTGGCTTTATCTGGTATGGTATCCTGATTGCTACTCCTGATTTTTTTAGTTTAGATGACACATAAAAAATTCTACTCCATCCTTTTATCTCGAATCTGTGTGTGTCACCCTGGCTGAAATGTGCTTCTTGTAAACAACATGTAATCGGATTCTGGTTTTTAATCCACTCTACTATCCACTTCCATTGAATGGGTGAGTTTATCCCATTCATATTTAGCATTATTATTCCCAACTGTGCATTGCTATCCATCATACTATCCCCTTTAAGTTCTGCTTTATTCCCTTTTTCTCTGTTCCTCTTCACCAGTATTTTGCTTTTTGTCACCCCTCCTATATCCCCCTTCCTCCAATGAACTCCCTCTTCCTTTGTCTTATTCTCCTCTATTACTCTGTGGGGTAAGATAGAATTCTATAACCAACTGAGTAGAGTAAGAAAAATTATATACCCTACTGAGTATATTTGTTTTACCTTCTCTGTGTCCTTTACAATGGGAGTAAAGTTTAAACACTGCCCATCACCATACTTATCCTTCCTTCTCTATGATGATTTTTCATGTCTCTTTATGTTATATAATTTGCCACATTCTATCTCTCCCTTCCCTTTTCTCTAAGTGAGACCCTCTCTTTCATCTCTTGATTGATTTTATATGTATCATTCATATGCCTACATATATCATATAGTTTCATATCATATTTACATATATACTATATCATCATGATCAGCTTTCTTCTCCAACCTTTTTTTGAATGAATAGTACCTTCTATCTTCTTTACTATGAAGGATAATTTTTGAGAATTACAGAAATCCCCTTTCCATATAGATTTATAAACATTTTGACCCTAATAAGTCTCTTAAGTTTTCTCTTTCTTATTTAATTTTTTTGGGCTTCTCTTGTCTCATTTCAATATGTTTCCCATATATGTTTTATACTCTTATATTTAAAAAATTATAATTTAATATCATAGGAAACTATGTTTCCCATTGTCCAAGTATAATTTTAATGAATTATTTTCTTCAGTGAGTTTTTTTATCTTTTTCCAATTTATTGATCTTTCTTTCATACTTGTTCTTCCATTGGCCCCTGCCCAATTTTTTCTTATTTGTTTTTTTTCAGGTCTTTTAAAAACTCTTCCAAGAAACTTTTTTGGGTTTATGCCCATTTTATATATTCTTTAAACTTTTATATATAGATGTTTTAATTTTACAGTCTTCTGAATTTTAACACTGATCTTTATATCCAGAGAAGCATTCTGGGATTGTGATTTTCTCTTTTGCTTACTAATTTAAGAAAAAAAAATTCAATTTTTATTAGCCTATTTCTTAATTTTAAATTTCATTGAAATACAGATTTTTCTTTTTCTATGTGGGGGATAATTTCTATTGATTTAGTTTTTTCATTGGGGTGTTCAGGGAGGGGTAGTATCTCTGGTATGGAGGGCTTGTCATGCCGTCCTAGGGCAGCTCTCCTGCCTCTGATCCTCACCTGACACCCAGCTCTCACTTGTGGCTCCCAGTACCTGCTAGCATGTGGCAGTGGCCACACCCCGGGCAACGCCTTCGACAGGCCGGCCAAACCTTGTGAGGGTAGCCATAGGGTCGTCGACTAATGGTGAACCAGGGCTTTGCTCACCCAGCATGTGAAGAGTGCTTCGGCTGAACAGATGAAAGAAACCAATAAGAAGGTTCAATGGCTGAGATGGCAATGCAACAAAGCACTGTGGAGTACTTAGGGCGTGTTGGAGCACAAAGGACAACACGGCCATCCAATGCAGCTGAAGAAGTCTACAGACATAACAATTTTTCCGTACCACTGGACACAGGCTTCCAACGCCGAGAGTGTGGGACTGTCTCTGTGCATCGACTTTTCCACTTAAATCTCTTTCTCACACAAGTATCTTTGTGCACACTCATCTATCCTAACCCTGTCCACCCTCTTCAAGACCTGCGGCGATGGGGAAGTGGTGATGCAACAGGTGGAGATGACCACTGTTGTAGTTGTAGTTGTAGTTGTAGTCATGATCCTGCACGTAAGCAGCCCACGGACTAGTGGTCGCTCGGCCCTGTGGGCAGCAGGGATGTTTGGCAGCATCCTGGGTGACTGAGCAGCTCTCTCTAGGAAGGCACGGCTCACCCTAATCAAGGGAGGGGACTAGAAAAGGTGTCCCAAACATTGCCTGCCCTACAAACACCCTGTCAGCACACCGCGGCTGGCGGGTCATCACCTTTAAGAGGTCGAAATCAAAGAAAAAATACAAAGAAACTCCTACTAGGAGCATGGAACATCAGGACATCACTTGATAGAGAGAATGCGCCAAGACCTGAGAGAAGAACAGCTCTAATCAGTAAAGAACTGGCATGATAAAACATTGACATCGCAGAAACAGGCTTACCAGAAGAGGGATCACTCAGCGAACCCACCACTGTATACACGTTCTTCTGGAAAGGTAGAGCCTCAAATGAAGACAGAATCCACGGTGTTGGCCTGGCCATCAAGACCAGTTTGCTCAAACAGCTGCCAGACTTGCCTGTGGGCATCAGCAAGAGGCTCATGAAGATCCGTTTGCCTCTCAGCAAAGACCAGTATGCCACAATGATCAGTGCATATGCCCCTACACTGACCAGCACAGAGGAGACCATCGAGCAGTTCTACTCTGACCTGACTGCTGTCCTGCACTCAGTGCCCACAAATGACAAGCTGATACTACTGGGAGACTTCAACGCCCGCTTTGGACAGGACCATGAAAGATGGAAAGGAGTACTTGGCAAACACGGCGTGGGCAAAATGAACCACAACGGCCTACTGCTACTCAGCAAATGCTCAGAATTCTAACTCACCATCACGAAAACTGTGTTCAGAATGGCGAGCAAATATAAAACAATGTGGATGCACCCACAATCAAAACAGTGGAATGTCATTGACTACATCATTGTAAGGCAGCAAGACATCCAGGAGGTAAAGATCACCAGAACCATGAGAGGAGCTGAATGCTGGACAGACCACCGATTGGTTAGAGTGACTCTTCAAATGTGCATTGCTCCTCGCCATCCAAGACGTGCCCAGACAGTTTGCACATTTAACAACGTGAGTCTTCTTAGAGATACATCTTATTTGCAAACATTCCAGTCCTGCCTGGACAACAAGCTGTCTTCAAGGGACCACTCACTGGAAGCTCAAGGGAGAAATGGAACCAGTTCAGAGAGGCAGTGAAGGAAACATCAAAGGTAGTCCTAGGCCCAAAACAATGCAACCACCAGGACTGGTTCGACGAGAACAACACTGCTATTGAAGACCTATTGAGCAAGAAGAACAAAGCCTTTATGAAGTGGCAAAATAACCCAAACTCTGCTCCTAAAAAGGACAGATTCAAGTCTCTCCAAGCCACGGCGCAGCGTAAGATCCAGAAGATGCAAGACAGATGGTGGGAAAAAAAGGCAGAAGAAATTCAGCATTTTGCTGATATGAAAAACTACAAACAATTTTTCAGTGCCCTCAAGACTGTCTATGGGTCATTAAAACCCACCACCATTCCCTTGCTATCCTCTGATGGTATGCTCTCATAAAAGATAAAAAAGGCATCAGCAACACGTGGAAAGAACATTTCAGTCAGCTTCTCAACCGACCCTCTTCAGTCAACCAAAGCGCCCTTGACCAGATCCCCCAAAACCGCTCCACTGAACAATTTGATGTCCCTCCTTCAATAGAGGAAGTCCAAAAAGCCATTAAACAAATGAGTGCAGGCAAGGCACCCAGTAAAGACGGGATCCCAACCAAGGTGTACAAGGCCTTAAATGGAAAGGTGCTTCAGGCATTCCACATAGTACTGACCATCATATGGGAAGAGGAAGACATGCCCCCAGAACTCAGAGATGCCTCCATCATAGCCCTATACAAGAACAAAGGTTCACGAGCAGCCTGTGAACACTACAGAGGCATCTCACTACTCTCCATTGCCGGAAAGATCCTCACCCATGTTATACTCAACAGACTCCTGTCATCTGTTTCAGAGCAGAACCTGCCTGAATCACAATGTGGCTTCCGACCAGATCCCAGCACCATCAACATGGTCTTCACGGTGAGGCAAATGCAGGAAAAATGCCTTGAGCAGAACCTGAGTCTCTACATTGTCTTCATAGACCTGACAAAGGCGTTCGACACAGTGAATAGGGATGCATTGTGGGTGATCCTCAGCAAGCTCTGTTGCCCAGCAATATTCATCAAACTGATCCAGCTCTTTCATGTTGACATGACAGGGGAAGTCCTATCTGGTGGAGAGACTTCCTATCGCTTCAACATCTCCAATGGCATGAAACAAGGCTGTGTCCTCGCTCCGGTACTATTCAACCAATTTTTCACCCAAGTATTACGACATGCTGTGATGGATCTAGACCTGGGAGCCAACATCAAATACCGACTGGATGGCTCACTATTTGAACTTTGCCGCCTGACTCCAAAAACAAAGACAACAGAGAGACTCATCCTGGAAGCTCTCTTCACAGATGACTGTGCTCTCATGGCCCACCAAGAAAGTCATCTCCATCCATTGTGGACAGGTTCTCCACAGCAACAAAACTATTTGGCCTGACTATCAGCCTCAGCAAAACAGAGGTTCTGTTCCAACCTGAACCAGGGAGGCCAACTAACTAGCTGTGCATTACAATCGACAGCATGCAGCTTTCTAACTTCAACAGTTTCAATTACCTGGGCAGCACCATCACCAACGACAGGTCCCTAGACCATGAGATTAATGCCAGGATCCAAAAGGCCAGCAGGGCACTTGGGTGGCTGTGCTGCAAAGTCCTCCAACACAGAGGTTTAAGCACTGCAATGAAGCTCAAAGTGTATGATGCAGTGGTCCTCAGCTCTCTCCTGTACAGTTGTAAGACATGGACACTCTACCTGAAGCACATGAAACAGCTGGAGCAATTCCACCAACACTCCCTCTGGTCAATCATGAGGATCCGATGGCAGGACTGAATCACCAATCAGGAAGTCCTCGACAGAGCCAACTCCACCAGCATAGAAGTAATGGTCCTCAAAACCCATCTATGATGGTCTGGACACATCATCTGCATGGACCCACAGTGAATACCAAGACAGGTATTCTATGTTATACTGTCATCTGGACTCAGGTCACAAGGCTAACCAAAGAAAAGATTCAAGGATCAGGTAAAGTCAAACTTGAAGTGGGCTGGCATTACACCAAAGCAACTAGAACTCACTTCCTCTGTCAAAAGCAGCTGGCGAACCCACATTAACCATGCCTCCACCACCTTTGAAGATGAGGTGCGTGAATGCCGACACCAGGCCACAACTGCACCTCCTATAACAACTGGAGTCTTGTGCCCCATGTGCCACAAAATTTGCGCCTCAGCTTTTGGACTCCAAAGCTACATGAGGGTACACCATAGATGAAACTGCACAAAGACAGTAGTCATTGTCGATCACTGAGAGACTACCACTAGACTAGACAATGCACATAGACCCTACAGTTTTCTCTAAATAAGCTACCCACATAGTTAGTTGATTGAGGGTTCTAAACCTGATGGACGGGCCCTGCTATCTATTATTTGATTATTATCAGCCACCTAGCAACTCTGCAATTTTTTTACATGTTCTCTTGAATTATACAATATTTTTTTTTCCTGAATCTTAAATATTTTTGTCACTTTAGGGTTCACTCTGAGTCATTATTTTTAACTATTTGTGGGAGAACATGAAAAGCAAGATAATTTATCTTATCCTTCCATCTTTCCAGAATGCAACGTAAAATTATTGATTTTAGCTTTTAAAAATCCAAACAGCTTTAGAGTTTGAACTAAATATAGCCCTGAAAGAAAAGAACATAGTAGAGCAAAGGAAGAGGGTCTATGAACTTCCTTTAATATATTTCTGTGTAGAAATGTTTTTCAGTGTCATTTTTGATACAAATTAAGGTTTAATTGTATTTTTTGGGGGGGAGTAACAACATAATTTATGGAATTCCTTACATTTTATTTTGGGCAATGTCTACCTCTCAAAACAGGAAGTTATCATAATGACCTTCCTGATATTTGTGTGCTTTGATCAGGAATTATTATTTTTCCCATTTAATGAAGACACAGGATTTTCTGAGGCTTGGAACTTTAAAATACCTAAGAAGGAATGGTGGGAGGGTATGGAACCAAGATGTTGGCTTAGTAACAGTAAAAGCCTAAGCCATTCTCACATTCCTTCCAATCCAACCTTTAAAAAAAAAGCCTCAGAACAACAGGAATGAAAAACAAATAGTAAGAAAGAGAACGAGGGCTTTCCTGCTAAATACAACTTGAAAGATAGGCAGAGAGAGTTGATATTCATGGGATAAGGTTGAACTTGAAGCAAAAGCAGAGTTCTGGCTGACAACTTCCACACTCCCTTCACCATTGATTGTGTAATGTTCTTCATCTGGGTGTAGGCTTACTTCAGGATCCCAGAACAATAGCAAAAGAATACTTTAGACCCATTAATTGTAATCCTAGGCCATGGCACCAGCCCAAAGTGAGAACTGGAATTCTATATGACAGGGCCCTTTCCAGACAGCCCTTCTGTAACATAGATATAGTTCCAGGGCAAAATATCATGTTTTGCAAAATCAAGTAAGCCAGAAGTAGAGGAGATAGATCCCCCAAGAAGGTTTCAGAATTCACAGTCCACAGGAAAAAAATAAGCTAATAAAATTTGCTGAAAATTTCTATGGGAAAACACAGAACCAATAGTAGATGGTGAGATTAATGCAACCACATGTAAAACTTCAAAAAATGGGCATGGGTCTCAAGCTCTTGAAGAACTTAAAAAGGAATTAAAAAATCAAGTAAGACAAGTTGATGAAAAATGGGATAAAGAAATTAAAGTAATGCAAAAATAAAATGCAGCTTAAAAAACAAAGCTAACTGAAAAAAGAAGTACCAAAATCCAATGAAGGAAAAAAAGTGTTCCATAAAAAGTAGAATGGACCAAAACAAAAAGGAGGGTCAAAATATCACTGAAGAAATTCAGTCTTTAAAAGACAGAATTGGGGAAATGAAAAAAAAAGAAAATTTGAAATATCTCATTAAAACAACAACAACAATAACAACTGACCTGGGAAATAGATCGAGGAGTGACAATTTCAGAATCATTGGAGTACCTGAAAGGCATAACAACAAGAAAAACCTAGATATCTTATTACAATAAATTATCCAATAAAACTGCCCTGATAGTCTTGAACAAGAGGGTAAAATAGAAATTGAAGCATACATAGATCATGTCCTGCATTAAATCCTTTGATGGCAAGTCCCAGGAATGTTATATGCAAGTATAAGAGCTCACCACCAAGTAGAAAATACTTCAAATAGCCATGTAGAAATAATTCAAATATCATGGAGCCCTAATATGAATTACACAGGATCTGGCATCTTCCACATTTAAGGAAAGGAAATTGTGAGAAATGATATTCTGGAAGGCAAGGGGACTAGGTTTAAAACCAAGAATCATCTACCCATCAAAATTGATTATATTATTTTAATGGAAATTATGGCCATTTGATAAAATAGAATATTTCCAAATATTCCTAAAGAAAAGATCAAACATTAACAGAAAATATGATGTCCAAACAAAAAGTACAAGTGAAGCATATAAAAGTACAAAAGATAGAGAAAAAAAATAAGGGTTTCAATAAGGTCAGGTAGTTTTTAATCCTATATGGAAAGATTATATCTGTAAATCATAAAAATTGTTATTACTTTATTACTAACATAGTAGTTGAAATACGTATACCTAGACAGAGGGTATAGGAGTAAGATGTTTAGGATGACATATGAAAAAAAGAAAAAAATCTAGTGGTGAAAAATTGGATTGTACCAAGAAAAATTGGAAGAAAGAAATATAAAGGAGTAAATTATGTCATATTAAGAATTGTGTAGAGGGAAAAAAAAAAAACTATTAAAGTGGAGAGGAGGATGAGGGTGATGATGGGTAATATTTAAAACTTTCTCTTATTGGAATTGGATCAAAGAGGGAAGAACAACCAGATTCAATGGAACATAAAATACTATCTTACCACATAGAGCAATAGAAGGGGAATAAGAAAGGGTGTGATGGGGAGGGGAGTAATATAAGGAAAGGAGAAGTTGAAGGAGGTGATTAAAAGATCATATAGACAAGATGCAGTGGGATAAGAATAAATTAACATTGTGGGAAGGGAAGTAATATAATGGAGGGGAAAGTGGTAGAGTGACTAAGAGTAAAACTCTGGTGTGGAGGGGAAGAGCAAAAGAAAAAAGGGCAGGATTAAAAGAGGAAATCAAGATGGAGGGGAATAAAAAGATGGCAATCAAACTATGAATATAAAATGGGATAAACTCACTGATAAAACAGAATCAGATAGCAGAATGGAATGGATACTGGAATCCTACCATATGTTGTTTACAAGAAAAACATTTGAGGCAAGTAGACATACACAGAGCAAAAGGAAGTGGCTAGAGCAGAATCTATTGGGTCACAGGTGAGACAAAAAATAGAGAAATAACAAGCATCATCTCAGACAAAGCTAAAGCAAAAATAGATTTGATTAAAAGGGGTATGAAAGTTGATTACATCTTGATAATGAAGAAATAGCAGTACATAAACTATATGCACCAAATGTTATAGTCTTCAATTTTTTAAAGGAGAAACTAAAGGAGCTTAAGGAGGAAATATATAATAAAATAATACTAATTGGAGACCTCAAACTTCCCCTATCAGAACTAGATAAATTAAACCAAAAACAAATTTTAAAAAGTAAGGGAAGTTAATGAAATATTAGAGAAGTTAGATTTAATAAAAATCTGTAGAAAATTGAATAGGTAGGAAAAGGAATATACTTTCTTTTCATCAGCACATGGTACATATGCAAAGATTGACCATGTACTAAGCATAACAACTTCATAACCAAATGCAGAAATAAAAAACAATAAAATGCAACTTTTTCATATCAAAATTCAATAAAAATTATAATTGATATGGGTTCATGGAGTGGACAATGAAAAATTTATTGGAAGCAAAATAATATTCTTCAAAACTAATGATTCAAAGATTAAATCATAGAAACTATCACTTATTTCACTGAAGAGAATGACAGTGAGGAGACAACATATCAGAATTTATGGTATAGAGTCAAAGCAGTACTCAGGGGAAAGTCTGTATCCATGAGTGTTTATTTCACTACAATAGAGAAAAAGCAGATCAATGAATTGGGCATTCAACTAAAAAAAACCTAGAAAAAGAACAAATTTTAAATTCCCACTTAAAGACTAAGTTGGAAACCCTAAAAATCAAAGGAGAAAATAAAATTGAAAGTAAAAACACTATCAAACTAATAAATAAGACTAGGAGCTGATTCTAAGGAAAAAAATAAAATAGAGCATTGGATAATGTCATTAAAATATGAAAGGAGAGAATCAAATTACAAGTATCAGAAATGAAAAGGGTAATTTCTTCTCTTATTAGAAGGAAATTAAAGGAATTATTAGGAGCTATTTTTCCCAATTATATGCCAATAAATCCAATATTGTAAGCAAAATTGCCTAGTTTAATAAAAGAAGAAATAGGATACTTAAATAATCCCCTCTCTGAAAAAGCAATTGAACAACCATTAATGAACTTCCCAAGAAAAAATCCCCAGGGCCAGATGGATTTATGAGTGAATTCAACTAAACATTTAAAGAATAATTAATACCAATACTCTCAAAAAACATCTGGAAAAATAAGTAGAGGAGTCCTAACAAAAATTTTTTATGACATGAATGTGGTGCTGATATCTAAGCCAGAAACATCAAAAATAGAGAAAGAAAATTACAGACCAATTGCCTTAATGAGAATTAATGCAAAAATCATAAATAAAATACTAGCAAAGAGACAAAAGCAGTATATCACAAGGATTATTTACTATGATGAGGTATGACTTATATGAGGAATATTAGTCTTGTTTAATATTAAGAAAAGCACCTGCATAATTGACCATATTAATAATCAAACTAACAGGAATCCCATAATTATCTCAACAGATGCAGAAAAATTTTTTGACAAAATACAACATCCACACCTGTCAAAAACACTAGAAAACATAGGAATAGGAACAGGAATTCTTAAAATAATATATTTTTTTATTTATTTAAAACAATCAGCAAGTATCATCTGCAATGGGGCCAAGTTAGAAGCCTTCACAATAAGATCAGTAGTGGAGCAGAGATGCCCATTATCATCACTATTATTTTGTATTGTATTAGAAATGCTAGATGTGGCAATTAGAGAAGAAAAGGTAATTGCAGAAATTAAAGTAGGGATATGGAAACTAACCTATCACTCTTTTCAGATTCTAGGATTGTACAATTAAAGAATTCTAGAAAATTAACCTGAAACTAATTGAAATAATAATGTTAGCAAAGTTGAAGGATACAAAAAACCCCACATAAATCATCATCATTTCTATATATTTCTAAGACAATTGGCAACAAGAATTAGGAAAAAAAAACTTCATTTAAAATAATTTTAAACTATATATAATATTTGGGAATTCATTTGCCAAGACAAATAGAGCAATTATATGAACACAACTACAAAACACTTTTCACATAGTGAAATAACATACCTTCAGTATCCCTATGAAGGTCATGAGGTACTTAGAGATAGTTCCTAGTTTCTTGCAGCATTATAACTGAAGGCAGATCCTGAGTGAACTCAGCATAACTCCTTCCAGTCTATCTTTTGAATACTACAGAATGGTAATGACTTTCACAGTGACAATGAAAAGTGTGTTTTGATCCTTGTGAAGTTATTCATAGATAACCTCAGTATCATAACTGTTGATATTGGAACTAATAAACAACCTCAAGCTTCCTAAATATTACAACTATTTAATGAAATAGGCTACCTGAAGTAATAGTCAGATTTTTGAGTCAAGGGTGACCAAAGACTTTTAGAACTCAGAAATTATCTAGTCCTATAATTTTACTGATGAAATTTACTTATTTGTCTAAGTATACAGTGTTAGTTATCAAAAGGCTGGGATTTGAATCCATTACTTTTGATTTCTATTCCATTGTTCTTTATGGTGCCTTTTATTATTTCTGCAGCCTATAGCTTTCCCTCACTGGATTTTCTTCTTATAGAATTGATTTAATTTCAATGTTGGCATTAAAAACTATTCAGTGTTTCAGAGTGGAATTTTGCTCTGTGGGGATATATTTGGTTTCCTATACAGCTGCTTATAACAATACTTTTGAACATTAATCAAATTCTACTAGGGGTTCCTGATGATATGCTGAAAATATAATTAACCTCCGTTCTACTGTGTCTTATAGTTTCAAATTCAGTTTATTTTCCTTGATTTTAACACTCTTTTCTTAGTGTAATGATGAGAATTTCCTCCTACCTAGACCAAAGGAATATATGACCTTTTGTATTCTAAAAGCTTTAATTTTCTTCAATGGGAAAGATACTTTGAAACCTGCTCAGGAAGTCTGTCTCAAGGTACCATAAAATAAAATCAATTATTTTTCAGGGAGTTACAGTCTTTAATAAAAGGTCTTCAAATAACAGTGCACAGGGAAAATGTTGGGGATATTTTAATGGGTCACTTATAATAGAGGAAGTGTCTGGAACTTCTGAGGCATACTGTGGGCAGGTTAGACTGAAAATTTCTTTTTGGCTTGCAGGGTCCTTCTTTCATGTATTGAACATTAGAAAAAAGCCTGAAAAATTCATTATTAAATCTCTAAGACAAATATAGGAATTCATCATTGTTGATTCAGAAATATAATTTTCAGAAATAAATGTCCTGTCTTATTTATAATATAATAAAAACAGATATATTTCTGTATATTAATAAATTTTCATTAATGAATAGCCATATTATATTACCAAAAGCATTTTTATTGTTGTTGTTGTTGTTTCAGTCACGTCCAACTTTTTGTGACCCCAATTGGGATTTTCTTTGCAAGGATACTAGGATGATTGGCCATTTCCTTTTCCAGCTCATTTTAAAGGTGAGAAAACTGAGGCATACTGGGCTAAGTGACTTGATTAGGGTTCCCTAAGTAGTAATGGTTCAAGGGGCAAATATGAACACAGGATGATTTATCTTCCTGACTTTATATCTAAATACTGATATATATATATATATATATATATATATATATATATATACATATATATATATATATATATATATATATGTCCATACTATACAACTGTCCATACCAAAATTTAGACTTAATCTTAAATGTTCCATATAAACTATAAATTACAAACTCCTTAAATACTTATTCACATTTGCAGTACTTTTGCAATGCTTCTTCTTTGTCCCATGCATTCAATATTGAGAGATTATGACAGCAATTTAGGATTATTGTAGAAATCATTCTATAAGGCATAGAATATTAGACTTGGATATATCTAACAGAGCATTTGAAATGACCCATTTCATTGTAAAGTAGAATTTAACATCAGAAATATCACATTATTTGTCAAAGATCACAAATCTAGGAAGAGAAAAGCATGAATTTAGACCCAGACATGCTGGCTCTTAATGGAGGGTTCTGAATATTCATACCACTGTAAAAGGGAATTCTTTGTTCTCTTTTTTGACACTTGTAAAAGGGAATTCTTTATTTCCTTTGTCTATTTTGAGTTAACACTTGGTTAAACAATAATTTAAGTACCCCTACTAAGTACCTCACTAGATTGTGAAGACAGTATTAACTCTCCTTTTTCCACTTTTGAATTTAACCAACAAAGCTTGAACTAGATGGAGGAGTTCCCAAGTCACCTTCAGGTGTCAACTCTGATCATAGGATTCACAAGTTTCTGGTGTTGTCACCTAATGTAGTTAGTGACTTGGGAACTCCTCCATCTAGCTCAAGCTTTTGTTGGTTTAATCCAAAAGTGGACAAAAGAGAGTTAATCCTGTCTTCATAATCTAGTGAGGTACTAAATAGGGGTATGTAAGTTATTGTTTAACCAATTGTTAACCCAAAATAGATTAAGAGAACAAAGAATTCCCTTTCACACCACACACTCCCTTGTTGTTGTTCAGTTATTCAGTTGAGCCTGACTCTTCCTGTCCTCAATAAAACATAGCTATCCATAGAATTTTCTTGGCAATGATATTAGAGGTGTTTGAAATTTCCTTCTCCAGTGGATCTATTATGAATCCTTTTGTCAGTCAATAGAGGTTAAGTGACTTGTCCAAAGTCACACACCTATGAAATGCCTGTGTTCAGATTTGAACTCTGGTCTTCCTGACTCAAAGTCCAACAATCTACCCACTGAGCTCCAGAACTTCCTTGTATACTCCTTTATATAGGCCCTGAAACATAACAATAGACAAGAATAAATAATTCATGATGAAGGAGGGACAGAGTGGTATGGTTTTTTGAAGTCAGAATCAGGCAAAATATACCCACACAATCCAGCAATACAGGAAATTAATTTGACTTTAAGTATAAGGAGCTAATTTATACCATGAGGATAAACTCATAAATAAAATAAGAAAACATTTTATATGAAAGATAAATTAGAATGATAAAATAATAAGAGATAAGCACAGAAAACAAATATAACCAAACAAGGCTTAAAAGTATAGTGTCAGAGAAAAAATGACTTTAAAATCTATAATACTACCTAAAAGAAATTAAAATCAGAAAGATAAAATGAAGTATCTACAGGAAAAATGTTAAAGGAATATAGTTTCTAAGAATACAAAGTAAAAATATTTATCCAAGAACTGAACTCCCTAAAAATTAGAATGTGTCAGAGGAATGAAATAAAAACATCATCAGTAAAATAAAACCTCAGGGATAAAAATAAGAAAAATGTAAGGTCTGAAAAAACTGATTAAAGTCAAATAGATTTGTTCCAATATTCATTAGATTGCCTAAAACCATGACCAGGAAAGTATTTGAAAAATATATTTCAAAAATAATAAATGAAAATTGCCTAGATCTTTTTGAATCAGAGGGCAATGTGCAAAAGAAATAGATCCAGAAGTAATTTTTTGAACAAAATAATGGAAACCTCAGAGGATATCTTAGTTAAAATTGATATTTTTAAAAAAATCAAATATGTATGTATATGTATGTGTGTACATGTGTGTATACATATAGAGATAGATAGATAGATAGATAGATAGATAGATAGATAGATAAATAGATAGATAGATATGTATGTTTAGGTGGCCAAATAGTAAGAGTTCAAAGTTCAAAGGAACCATAGTAAAGATTTTGGCAGCTATCATATAAGAAAGAATGTGGTATATAATATTACACAATGCTAAAATTGTTAAAATGTTAAAATAAATAAATGAATGAATATATACATATAACCATACATATATATGTATATACAGAGAGAGAAAGAGAGAGTGAGAGAAAGAGAGAGAAGAGAGAGAGAACTAAATTGTAAAACTATAAAACTAGTATGATCCTAGGAGGGGAAATGAGCTTTTAATAATGTGGAATGTTTTCTAGTTTTCCTAATATAAAATCCAAAACAGAATAGAAACTTTGAAAGAGAAACACAGAAGACAAAAAGTACATTGATAAGTAAATGCCTTTGATTAATTGAAAGGAAATATATGAGGATGATGTGCTTATATGGTAATAATAATAATATTTTAATGCTTACAATGAATCCCCTGTGTTTCATAAAGCCACTACATAGTGTATATTTGATAAATGATTATTGACTCAATGCCTAATTTGAAAAGAAGAAAGTGGTACCCTTTCTGATACCTGAAGTTATAAAATATAGAATAGGTTAAACAAGACAGGTAAGGAATCTGAAATTTTATTTAATAAACTTTAAAAAAGGAAATTTGATAAGATGGGAAAGAAAAAAGTTGGAGACTATCTATCTATTTTTCTATCTGTTAGATACATATATGGAAAGGAAGAAGGGAAGAGTCCTCACTATTTTGCATAGTAGAGATATAGTAAATTAATATATGATCACAAAGGAAAGGGAGCAGGTATCATATAAAACTTAATTTCACAGATAATATACAAAGGAAATACAGAAAAGTGTGTGTTGTAAAAATTCATAAAATAGGCCAGGATAAGGAGTAAGTAAAGAAGCCTTTAAAAGAAGACTGAATGGGAAGTACTTTCAGGCAACATCAAATATATTATTATAATGAGAAGTGTGAATGTGGCATTAAAAGAAAGAAATAATGTATAAATATCTACAATCTGTGACAAGATAATTAGAGATAAAAAGAGTAATGAACAAAAAATAGCTCATGGAGTTATAGATCATAAAGGTTATATAAGCTCATATCTCAACATTTTTCATCTTTTTTCATCATTTGTTTTATTTTCACTAATTTTTATTTCATTTTCCTCCTGGATAAATTGGTAAGCAATCTGATGCAGATTTTAGATGTGCAAGCATATAAAACATTTTCAAATAATCATACTTTTGTAGAAGAAAACAATAAAAAATAGGGAAAAAATTTGGTTTGGATTCAGACTCTACCACTTCTTTCTCTGGAAGTAGATGGCAGTTTTTATCATGAGTCCCTTAGTATTATTTTGGATCATTGTATTTTTAATAATAGCTAAGTTACTCACAATTCATTATTCAATACATATGCTGTCACTGTTTAAATTTGTCTTCTTGCAAAACAAATGAAAATCAACCCTACTTATACAACTGTTGTAAATCCATCGCATCCCTTCCATCAGATTGCCCCTCTATCAGTCCTACTATTTTACTTATCTTCAATATCTTTCTGATCACTCCATGCTTTCCTAATGACTGCCAATATGCCCATGTCAGCCCCATATCCATCCTAAATAAATTGCTTTTGACCATTTACTGCTTGTGGTCCTATATTTCTTCTGCCTTTTACTTAATTTTTAAAAATTATTTACAATAGATGTCTTCAATTCATCTTCTCTCATCTTTTCAAATTCCAAACTTTATCATTCTACTTAACTCAGTCTCCCCAAAGCTACCAATGAGATTTTACATTCTATTTTATTAGTCTTAATCTGTCTTGACCTCTCTACTAAGTTTTAAACTATCGTACAACTATTTATCTTTATATGCACTCTTCTTTCTATGTTTTTGGGATAATAATCTCTCCTGGTTCTCTTCTTATCTGACTATTTCTTACTGGTTCTTTTTTTATACCTTCATCCAGGTCATGTCTGATAAACATGATGTCCCACAAGACTGTTCCCTATGTTTCTCTTCTCCCTCTCTATTGTTTCACTTCATAATCACATCAGCCACCATGTATTTATCTATCTTTTATTTATTTTGCCTGACATATCTCAATTACCTTTCAGACATCTCAAGTGTCGTAAAGACATTTTAACTTGAAGTATACAAAACTGAATTCATATTTTTCCAAAATTTCTAAACTGCCCTCTTTGTTTCTCATCTGCCCATTATTTTGGAGGAAGTCTTTCCATGCTTGAGGTAGGTATTCTGCTGATTCATTGACAGGATTGAAGCATGTCAGTTGGCCTAAACCTAGTTTAGCTTATCTGACAAAACAGTTTTCCCAGGCTGTGGCTGCTGCACATATTACCACTTCTTGGAGATAAAGGGGAGAGTTAGGTTAAAGGTAGGCACCAAAGGTGGGTAAGAAGCTGTGTGAAAGGTTTGGAAAAACCTCAAACTATGGTGTGAAATGCATTTTTGTTTAAAATATGCTTGTCTAGTTAAATAATCAGCAAGATTGCTCATTCTTCTGTCCTTTTGTAGAAACAGTAATCTTACCTTTTGTTATAAAAGTGATAAGTATATAAAAATAAATAAGTAATAATTAGTCACGAATGTCTAAAAAAGGAACATCTTGCTTTTTGTACGGGCACTTACATCAATATTACTCAAGAATGTAATTTAATATGTGATAATTTAATATTCAGGTACACAGAAAGGTAATTTTTATAAGTATTAAGTATCTACTATGTGTCAGACACTGTGCTAAGTATTTTACAATTATTATCTCATGGAATCCTCGCAAAAAACCTGGGAGGTAGGTACTATTACTATTCGTAATTAATGGAGGAGGAAACTGAAAAGTATCAAGAGATTTTTTCCCAGAGTGACTTAATTCAGAAGTATTTGAGTCCAAATTTTAACCCAGGATTTTCTAATTCAAGCTTTATTTCCTCATTATACCTTCTAATTCTTTCAATTTCTTCTTTAAATATTTAATAGGATTTATTTGTAAATCCATCTTTTTTGGGGGGGGAATTCACTGATGGCTTATTACATTTCTTTTTATGAGATGGGATTGTTTAAGTATTCTATTTCCTCTTCTCTTAATCTGGGCAATTTATATTTCTTTATACATTCATCTCTTTCATTTTGCTTATAAGATTTGTTGTCCTATCCTTGAAGAAATAACTTCTAATAATTCTTTTAACTTTTTCTTCATTGGCTGCAATCTCACCTGTAAAAATTAAAATTAGTCTCAATAAGTAAAAATATTATATTTTAGGAGATTTATTATTGATCAGTACAAATAAAGGAATAAAGATGATACAAAATAAAGACCATATGCCCATGGCTGATTAACCCATTTAAAATTCCTATGCTTAACTTACCACCACCAGCATCTATGCTTGCTGCAAGCCAAAGAGAGGGTGGGAACTTCCACATCCCTGCCTAATATCGCCTGTCTACAGGAAGTACATAATGACAGGAAGTCAGTGGGCTCCCGAGAAATATAGTTCTTTTTTTAGGGTAATAGATTTTCAATTATACACTCCTTCCTGAGATCCATGGAAGACTAGTCTTTCCAATGGATCTTGTAAACATAACCAACTTTAAAATTACAATAATTTGAGGATAAAAGGAAAAGAGGACAAAACCAATGATTCGTAGGTACACTGAAGAAAAGCCAGTTAAGGAGCAGTCCCCTTCAGCATAAAAGTATACATAAAAAACAGTGCATTCAACCCCACACAGTTCAAATCACCACATGACAAAGTTCACTCTGAATCTTCTGGTGCAGTGTGTGGTCTATGGAGGCATCTTCCCCAAACAGCTCTCTTTTTGATTCAGAGAGGTAGCATGTTTCTTATCCTAAAATTATTCTCAAAGAGAATTTAAACTTTGCATTTTAGAATAATAATACATTGACCCCTGAAGAGGATGTTGGAAAAGACAGGGATCATTAGGGATGCATGGCTAAGTTATGAGGTATATGAATCAATTGGCAAGAGAAATCAAAACTATCAAAGAATCCAAATAAAAGATAACTTCTGCATGAAATATAGACTATCAAAGTCTTATTTGAAAAAATTCTAAGTAAAGGAAAATAAACCTATAACAGATCCTTGAATCAGGGTCCAATTAAAGTGATTTAAGTAATTTTGCACTTACTCCAATCAGTAGCCAGGACTATAGAAAGATTGCCACACTATGAAAGTGGAACTAGATTTTTGGAGCCAGTAGGAGGCTGTTACATTTTCATAGTTGTACTGAATACTTAATTGGTCTCCAGGGATTTAATTTCTAAATCCCCAAAATGAATTACTAAAGTAAAATGGAAATTTATCTTATAATAGAGGGAAGATATTAAGAAAGAGAGAAAATGGGGGGGCAGAGAGAAAGAGAGAGAGGAAGTCAAGGTTCCACTTCCTCTGAACCAGGTAGAAATTCTAAGGCCCCAGGCAGGGGAAAGGAGTTTCAATACAATGGACCTTTCCTGGAGGTTCATGTCTCTAGAAAGGGCCTAGAAAGGAAGTCAGCCTTTACACACACCACATTGTCAGTTCAATTAGCAGGTTCTTTATCAGTCTCAACTCCAGGAGGCTCAACTCCAACTGTGTTTCTTTCAAACTCCAAGTGTCCCTCTTAACTCCAATTGTCTTCCCTCTAAGTGACTTCAAGTCACTTCAAGTCTTTGTGTGTGTCCCTGTTCCACTTTTAAAGATCTTTTTCTCTTGTGTCAATACCCCTAGAATTTTACATCTACTAATCACAGCAGAGACTCCACTCCAGGACTGCCCACTCTTTCACAGGTGGATCACAGACCTCCCACTCAGTGTATGAAATGGGGACTCATATGTTTTTGTGGTTAAAATCCAAATTGGGTAATTTCCATATTCATGTTTCATGTTTAAGTACTGTGCTTTACACTTTGGGGATTAAAATCTAAAAATAGACAGGGGATTATAATTTAATCTTCACAATCAAGGAAGAGCTAAGTACCTTCATTGTTACAATCAGGAGAGAGCTAAATCCAATCTTCACAAGACAAATTTTAGATACTTGGTAGAATGTGGGACAAGGAAAACCTGCCTTTGACACATGTCAAAACAGACGCAACCCAAATCCCAAAGAAGTTCAAGTCCTCTTGTCTTGGCTAGAAATTTCATCAATCCTATTGAGATTGGCTGGTCTCTTTGGCATCTTGGCTAGATGGTAGTGAGTGAGATTTTCAACAGGCTGAATAGCCATGGGCATGTGGTCTTTTCATTTGTTACCTTTTCATTCCTTTACTTCTAATGATCATTAATAAATCTCTTAAAATATAATAATTTTATTATTGAGATCTAATTTTAATACTGGTTATTTGATTTTCTTCAATACACATTTTTGTAGCACTTTCATTGTGGTAGTGTCTATGATTCACATTGAGAAGACTATTTTTGCCTTTAAAGATTTTATATTCTATTGCATGAAATAATACATGAACATAAGAAAAGGTAACAAAAAATGTAAATGAAAATTTCTGTCAGAAGAGGTGGAGAAATAACAATTATGAGAATTAGTAAAAGCCTATTGTAAGAGAGTTTTCCTGTTGAACTTTGAAGAGATCTCTATGATCCAAGAGATCAGATGGCAGAATATTCTAAGCATGGAAAAAGTCATTGAAAAGAAATAAGATGCAATGCCATGTAGAGGAAACGGCAGGAAATAAAAAGAGAGCTCCCATTTAAAATAAATATAGACCATAAAAAATACCTCAAAATACCTGGAGATCTATCTTCCAAGGCTATACAATTTTGAGGGGGGGGGGCACAAAATAGTTTACCTGCCAGAACTATGGACAAAGGAAGAATTTAGTTCAAAATAAAACTTAGAAAATATTTTGAGATGTAAAATAGAGAAACATGACCACAATGAACTAAAAATAGTTTCTGCCCATACAAAAGCAATTCAATCAATATTGAAAGGAAAAAAAATTGAGAAAAATCAAGAAGTCTCTTTATAATAAATTCCTCTGGGAAAGGTTTTATTTTTCAAATATATATAAAGAACTGACTCAAATTTATAAGAATTTCCTCATTGACAAATGATCAAAGGATATGAACTTGCAGTTCTCAGATAAAAAATTGAAAGTGTCTTTAGTCACATAAAATAATGCTCTAAGTCAATATTGATAAAAAATGCAAATTAAAACAGATCTGATTTACCACCTCACCGTCATCAGACTGGTTAACATGACTAAAAAGTACAATAATAAATGTTGCAGTGAATGTGGAAAATTTGGGACCCTATTATATTATCTCTGGTGGAACTGTGAACTGATATAACAATTATGGGGAGCAATTTGGTACCATTTTCAAAGGTCCATAAAACTGTATATAGATACCACTACTAGGTCTGCATCCTAAAGAACTTAAATAGTGTGGAAAAGAAGGTATGTGTATAAAAATATTTATTGCAGCTATTTTAGTGGTAGCAAAAAAATAAAGCTGAAGTGATGTCCATGATTTGGGAAATGGCTGAACACTTTGTAGCATATGCTTGTAATAGAATTGTGCCATAAGAAATGAAAATATTGTGATCTCCCCAAAATAAACCCAACAAAAACTGGACATATATGAAGTAGTGTAAAATGAAATGGGCATAATAAGGAAAACATTGTATACAATAGGAAAATTAATGTAATATTTTCGACTGTAAATTATTATCAACAAGTCAAGGATATAAGACTACACTGAGAAATTCGTGACAAAATAAGGTCATCCACTTCCACAGGCATAACAGTCTAAATTAAAATTGAAATATACTATTCTTCCCTTATTTCCTCCGTGAATTTTTTCTCTAGTGTAAACAATATGTCTTCTTTCACAACATGAATAACCCATGTATAACCTTTACCATATTTACCTGTCTTCTTATTGAGGAGTTAGGGTTGGGGTGAGGGAGAGAACATGGATTACACAATGTAAGGGCATGATTATTTTAAAATTATATTCACTTGTAAAAATGTTACCTATTTTCAAATTATACTCTAAAAGTAGAAACAACATGAAAATGATTATGTATGTATTTATTCATCTATCTATCTCTTCATTGAAACTTCATCTGTGAGGGAAGAGACTAATGTTCAAGAAAGTTCTGGGAAAAGCTTCTTACGGAAGGTTGAATTTCACTTGAGAACTGAAGGAACTGAGGGAGGTTAAAGGAAGAGGTGAAAAGAGGGAATCTTCTATTTCTATAAAATAACTAAAAAAATGCATGAAGTAGGAGGTGGAATGTTTTGTGTGAGGAATAGCAAAGAGATCAGTATTACTGAAATATGAGTAGGAAAACAAAGTGTAAGGAAACTGGAAGAGTAAGAAAGGGCAACTTGGTGAAAAACTTTGAAAGCAAAATAAATATATACTTGATCCCTGAAGTACTAGGGGCCCCTAATAGTTTAACTGAATAGGAAAGGAATTTGATTCTACTTGCATTGTAAGAATTTCATTTTTATCACTCTCTGGAGGATGTACTGGAGTGGAATGAGGCACAAAATTTCAATCAATTATCCAAATCTCATATGATGAAGCCCTGCAGTAGAGTGGTGGCAGCATGAGAGGAAAGAAGAGAGCATACAGGAGATAGTGGAAGTTATGATCACCAGGCTTTGGAAACAGATTGAATTTGGAGCACAATAGGATGGGGCATTAATGATAACAAAAGGTTTCTGATTTGGGGTGATTGAGAAGATGGCAGTGCTCTCCACATTAATAGGCTATATTTGATGGCAACAGGCAAGAGAACTTCTATATAGGTGATAACTGTATTCATGAAGAACTCATATCAACAATGAAGAGTAAATAGATTAAAAAAAAGATGGATGTGGCCAAAATGTTAAGTAATATTAATCCAGTAGCTCACACAGCACAGATGATGAGTCAAAGGTAAAAGAACAAAGACTGTCAGAGAAGGTAAGAGAGGGAAGAAGATCCAGAAGTAGAGGAAAAGGAGAGAACAATATATATAAAAGAAAAAAGAATCTAAGCTGAGAAATAAAAGGTCCCATAAAATTCAATGGTTTTGTGGTAGTGTTTATTGGAAAAAGCTAATAGTAAAAGAAAGTAAATTATTGTGAAGAGAATATCTTTCAGAAAACTGTAATATTCTGAATATTGAAGTGATGTATATAAGATCATGTCCAAACAGAAGCTCTCTAGTACTCAAACTTCATACATGTCTCTATTTTTACCATGTACTACAATCTTTCATGATAAAAATAATAAGCACCTTTGGTGAGAATTTATTTATTTCATTGTGTTATGCCACAGAAGGCTTATTTGTTCATTTGCACAAGAAATCTTATTGGAAGTTAACTTTTAAGACTATTTTACTCTGCTATGTTAAACATTAAGCTCTGCTTTTAATTAACAAACATTAAAAAATCTGGGATCTCATGTTTCTTGATCTTTTCTGTTAATTTGTAGAGAGGTAATGACCTATAGAGAACTTTTGGTAATTTTTTTTCTTAGATTCAAAGCAAAAATCTTGTTATGCATGGATATTATTTTCATGAATATATTTTCATGAGAGAAAATAGTTTTATAGGTCAGAAATTATTGATGTTCTTACATTAGTTTATTTTATATTAATTTTGATTGATTTTTCCCTTAAGATTTTTTTAAAGTCCCTCAATGCTTTCAAGGTTTTATTGCCTCCAGCTTGATTTTTTCAGTGTGAGCTAAATCTGGTCTAAATGCTGCTTTCAATTTCAATCTTATGAATGACATTGCTTTTTCTTTACAAAATGCTTCAGAAACTAAATACCAACATCCTTATATGGGCATTCTTTGTCAGTGATGATGAAAATGTATCAATAAAGAAAAATTGACATGTTTGTCCCATTGATTGTTTTTCTGACAGTTTCAGGTAAGAATATTGTTCATATGATGCTCATTCGGGTATCCTGCCAAGTTTTTGTAGATTCAATTGTTTTCAACTGCTTTTTGCTATTTTATAAAGCAGCACCACTATTCCTCCTTAGTGCTTATTTTAACTCTGGATCGCCTTTATCTATTGATTTGGTAAAAATAAATGTATATGTGTGTGTTTTTGTATTAAACTATAATTTTCTTCATAACTCATAGATATAAAAACCATCAACAGAAATGAATATTTCCATATGCAAAGAACAGAAATGAGGGAATTTTTATGAGACTGGATTTAATTACATTCATTTTGCTTTAAAATGTATGTTAAATTTAATATAAAAAAACTGCCCTAGGAATCTGTGTCTCATTTCTGTGTTTTTTTTTGCTCTTATTATGTTTCACTGACATTTTTATTTTCATTTCTATATCTCTATAACTCTCTGTTACTTTTCTCAAAAAACAGAAACATTCCTTTTTAACAAATAACTGCCCAAAAGTAAAACAAATTCATACACTGAGTATATGAAAATTGAGTATATAAAATGAGTTTTTGTACATTTCTCTTCCATCAATTTCCTTGCTAATACATGGAAAAGATGTTTAATCAGTCTCATAATATCATGAGTAGTCAAAACTACTGTTATATTCCTTCATCTTTATAGTGCATTATTTCAATAATTTCCAATTTCAGAATATCAAATAATAGTGGTAACAAAGGGCATTCATATTTTACCCCTGAAATTATTGTAAAGGTCTCTAGTATTTCTTCATTACAGATGATCACAGACTTAGCTTTTTATATATACTCTATAGAATTTTAAGGAAATGTCCATTTATTCCTATAATTAGGAATACTTGATTTAAAAGGTTTTAAAACATGTATTTTCATATTTATATCATTTATGTTTTTCCCAATTTCTATTTTATATATTATTCATACTTTTTTAACAATGAGCTAATTCCTGGTATAAATACAACTTGTTTAAAATGCACAAACTTTTAAATGTCTGATTATAACATAATCTATACTATTTCTAATAGATTTGCTTTGATATTCATGCCAATGTTTGTAGCTTTCATTTTTTTGTCTTATCTATTCATTAGGAAAATATTTATTTCAAAAGTCTTAAGAAGGAAAATATTCTTTGCTTCTGTGAATAACTAATACAACAGTGGAGTTGATTTTTCTTACTTTCCTTATTGAACTTTATAAAACTATAATTGAAGAAAAATAATTTTTCTCAGCCTATAACATACATCTTAATTTGGAAGTTTATCTGCTAATAAAAGAAGCAGGTGGGGGAAAAGAACCAATCTAATTTGATCTCTACAACAACCCCACAAAATATTTATAGGTAAGATGACCCCATTTTACAGTTGATAAACCTGAGGCAGAGAGAAGTTAAATGACTTGCACAGGGACATAGAGGTAGGAAATGTTGGAGATTGGATTTAAATTTAGGTCTTCCTAAAACAAGGCCTTAACTACATATACTGCCAGCTGCCAAAAAGAAACACATATAATGAATCAAAATAGATTGTAGTGTTAGCTATAATTTGTGCTGAAGAAGAAACATTAAAAAATTATCAGACATCTTATAATCAAAAAAGAGATGTTTTGGTCACACTTCAAAAATATCTTTGTCTATACAGGTAAAGTTTTACATGGATATACCAAATGAATTAGAGGAAACATTTCATTACTTTTTATAGGGAAACATGAACCAGAAATCTATAGATATAGAATAGGATTTGCAATGTATGTATGTATATATATATAGTGGAAACCATTATAAAAAGTAAAATTGACCAATGTATCACAAGTGGTATCAAATTGCTTTACAAATTCACTGGTGAGTTAACTCATAATTATAAAACACAATATTTATCTATATGAATAACAGCTTCTTTGGGAATCAAAGGATCATAGACTCAGAGGTAGAAAGGAACTTAGAGTTTACTTGATTCAATTTCTTCATTGCATATATCAGTGTTGGCAAAGTATTGGCATGAGTGTATAGCCACCATTAGCAGAACTGCAGCCTTCCCCCTCTTCCCAGCACCTAAAGACAATTTTTGCATGTACCGCCCTTCTGTCCAGCCTCCCAAAGCAAGCACTTCTTCCCTCCACTTTCTGGGCAGCAGAGTGTCTCACAGGCACCTTGAACTCACAGTTTGGGCACAAAAATTTGAAAACCTTTGCCAGCACTGGTATAGATGAACAAAACAATGCCTATGGAGATTAAGTGATTCAGTCAAAATAAAAGAGGTAGCAAGTAGCAGAGCAAAGAGTTAAACTTAGGGTGTGTACCACACTGAATCTTAAATTCTTGGCAACATCTGCAACATAATTATCTCTAGGACATTTAATAGTAATAACTAAGTTTATCACAATAGGATGAATACAGATGGCCTTTCCCAAATTCCATCTATAAAGGATGGGAAAGGGAGGCACCAAAGAGAAAAAAAATGTTAAATGAAAAATTTCCCTAGGTTCTTCTGCTGAGGGAAGGAATTTATGTTGTCAGAAAGTAGAGGAGAAAGACACAAGAAATCATTGTAAGGTTTTCTAAGCTGTAGATTCAATTAACTTGAAGGGTGAGGGAAAAAGTGAGCAGAGAATATTTTGTTTTCTAAGGCTAGGCTAAAGTAAAACAATTCTGTATGTTAGCAATTCCTTGAAAATGAAATAGAAAAGTAATTCCTTATCCTGTAATTTAATGAGCTTTCTTTTGAATAACATTGCTCCTAGATAAACTATCTTACTTTTTTAATGTACCAATGGAATAGTTAATGATCAGACAATCAAACGTTCAGAAGAGTAATTCCTTTTCCTGTAATTTAATGAGATAATTATTTCTTTGCCTTTGTGTTTGCTTACCCATGCTATTTATTTATTTTTCAAAATTTTTCATTTGACAAAAGGTCAAAAGATATAAATAGGCAGTTCTCAGAGGAAAAATTAAAACTATCAATAATCGAACTAAAAAGTGTTCCTGATTAGAGAAATGCAAATTAAAATAACCCTGAGGTACCACCTCATATCTAGCAGATTGACCAATATGACAGTAAAGGAAAATAATAATTGTTGGAAGGGATGTGGCAAATTGGGACACTAATACATTGCTGGTGGAGTTGTGAATTGATCCAACTATTCTGGAAGGCAATTTGGAATTATGCCCAAAAGGCTTTGAAAGAATGCATATCCTTTGATCCAGCAATAACACTACTAGGTTTGTATGCCAAAGAGATATATTCATGGCCACATTCTATGTGGTAGCAAAAAAAATAGAAAATGAGTGATGTCCTTCGGTTGGGGAATGGCTGAACAAATTATGGTATATGATGGTGATGAAATACTTTTGTGCAATATGGAATAATAAACTGCTTGATTTCCATACAAGCTGGAAATATCTCCATGAACTGATGTGAAGAGAAATGAGCAGAACGAGGAGAACATTGTACACAGAAACTGAAACATTGTAGGATGATCATATGTAATCAACTTTGTTACTAATAGCAATACAATGATCCAAGAAAATCCTGAGGGACTTATGAGAAAGAATGATATCCACATAGAGAGAAAGAACTATGGGAGTAGAAACACAGTAGAAAATATTTGATTATCACTTGTTTATGTGGGTATTGGATGTGGAGATTTGGTTTTTAAAAGACTACTATACTACAAAAATGAATAATAACGAAATAGGTATTGATTTATAAGACATATAACTCATTGGAATTGCTTGTCAGCTCTGGGAGGGGGGAGGGAAAAGGGGAGGGCAAGAACATGAATCATAGAACCATGGAAAAACACTTAAATTAAAAAAAAAAGAATGAATTGGGAAAGAGTTACAGAGAGGAAGGCATATTTTCATAAAAACTAAAATGCATTATTTATTTTTCCCCTCTATACCAGTATTATGATGGGCCATCAAGTGAAGAAATCCCTATTTTAATAATTATGTGGCTAAAGAAAAAAAAAGAACTTTTTATTATGGTGAAACTATAGGTTGCTCAAACACATGTGCTAAATGGATGAGAAAAGAGAAAATACCTTAGCAATTTATGTTAATTTAATGTTTACAGATTACTTGTTGGCACAATTTTTAATATATGTTTTCTGACATTTTATAATATATATTCTCTCCCTCCCAACCTTTCCCCCTCCCCAAGAAGGCAGAACATATGATATATATTGTACATATATTATCCTATAATACATATAAATAATACAGAATACAGAAAAATTCAAGGACCAAATAATGTGAAGAATGGTATGTTTCCACCTAGATAAGACTCCATCTGTTCCTTCTATGGTGGTGGATATCCATTTCTTTGATGAGTGCCTTGGAGTTCTCTTGGATCCTTTCCTTATTGATAATATTTGGGTCATTCAGATTTGATCAATATCCATTATTACTATTGTGTATAAAGCCCCCATTTTGCTCACTCCATTTCCCATCGCTTTCCAGACTTCTTGTTTTGGGAGGGAGGGGAATCATCTTCTTTGGTATTTCTTATGGAACATTAGTATTTCATTACAATGAAATACTAAAACTTCCTTAGTCATTCTCCTCTTAACAATACATTTTTAAATATGTCACAGTTAATAGGAGTCTGGGATCTACTGTCCTCACTAAGGGCTTTGAGCTCGACAAAGAGCTATTAAAAGCAATACTTTTCCTTTAGAACAAAACTATGAGCTGAAATAAAATATTTAACAGATCCCAGTTTGTTGTGCAAACAGCAATCTATAAGTTAAATAATCAGGTATAAAAAAACCCCCATAATTACTTGAGGATAGTAATGCCAATATAAGTAGATTTAATTGGTAGTATAGATATAGACATAGATATAAGTGATTGAAATGAACAAAAATATGTAATTTTCAACTGTGATATGATCACTACATGCTGACCCTAAGTGAAATACAATGACAAGATAGACATCAAGATATCTTTGTTCCAATGGACTGAACACAGGATCAAAAAATATGGGAAGAAGCCTATTGCTTCAAATCTAAAGTGATAGAATGGAGTAAAAAAACCCTAAAATTTGAGAACTTTAGTCAAAATAGAATGGGACCTGCAGTGGAAGAATAATAGAGGGGTTAAGATGTAGGAAACAAGAAGTAGCCAGAATAGCAACAATGAGTAATCATGGTGGGGAAAAAAAAGAGATGTCTAACTTATAATCTGTTTTTGTAGGAGAGGAGAAATCATCATGGAAGCCATAAACTAGGCAATACATTAATTATAAAAAATACATGGTCATGGGATATTTAATAATGTGATTCATAGGTGAGGGAAAGGTAAATAGGGTCAACAGAAGCAAGCAGCTCAAATTCTAAAATAAAATGTTTTCTCTCTTAGCATTTGAACTGGAAGGAGAAATCAATCATATTCCTTGATTACATTGTCAAGAACTTGCCTTTCATCTGCTTAAACTACAAGAGAAGTAGCAACTGGAAAATAGATAATTCCATAATGCAGACTTGAAGTAGGTAAAAACCACTAGAGAGACCAGAATAAGAGATCAAGTGTTTTGAAGAATCACTTTAATGAAAATGAAATATCCTTTCACTTTTCTGCACTAATTTTCTTCTCCAGGTATGTGTGATTGAAAGGAAAAACATCTTGCAGGATCCAGCATTCACAACCAAGATGTATAATTGAAAAGGAAAATGGAAACATTAGGAAGAAAGTGTTCTTTCCATTTGGAAATATAAAAATACATGTAGATGATCAATATGTATGTTTTATTTACTTCCACCTCCTGCCATGCCTGGAGAAGTGATTTATTTTTGCTTGAACTAAACAATAATTTTAAAATAGACATTTTCCATTTCAACAGATCATTTTAGGGCATAGTAATTAGACATAATCTGCTTTTAGATAAAAAAGTTCATTGCTTAAATGTAAATACAATATAAAAAACTAATATGATTTAATAGTTCATTATTAGTATTAGGAGAATAAATGTGGATTTTCACATAATGTGTACTTTGCCCTAAATATTGTACAAATTATTATATAAATATTCTCTGATTTTTCTTGCTTAGTAATTTTTTGTATACTTGTTAGATATATAATTATCACCCTACACTTTGTCTCTTTGAATTATTCTATTCAATGCTGTTCTCCAAAGTTATCAATGATTTCTTAATTGTCAGTGTACCAATTGTCTTTCATCAAACTTCATCATTATTGAGCTATCAGCAGGCTTTTACACTGCCATTCACCTTCTCCTTTATAATCTCCTTTCTCTGGATTTCTGTTATACTTTTTTATCTCTATTTGATTGCAATTTCTGTCTTTATTTTTTCTAAATCTTTATCTAAGGTACTAGTCCAACCTTCTAATTGTAAGGGTGGCATCTTAGTAACTTTCATCTCGGCACTCAATCCACTATGTCTACTTAGGTGCTTCATTTTTCTAGTAAAATCTTTAATACAACACATTCCAGAGGAAGTACTCATGGACCAAGTAGTAGCTGTTCTTCACTTTAGATTTTAAAAATCAGATTGTTAAGTCGATTAAAGTATGGTATTTTCACCTGAAATCAGATAGATTGGAGTTCAAATTTAGCCTCAGACATGTATTAGCTGTGTTACATAAGACAAATCACTTAACCTATCTACCTAAATTTTCTTATCTGTTAAAATAGGGATAATAATAACATCTATCTCCCAAGATTGTTGTGAGGAATACAACAAACATAATTTGTAAGAATGATTTGCAAAACTTATAATACTGTATCTTTACTATCTATCATAATTAGATCTTATTAATATTCCATTAATAATAAAATGATTACAAAATGCTTTATATTTTATGATTATAACTTCAGTCCTAGGGTCCATTGGGATGAAATTTTCTCTTCATTGGTAGAAATGAATGTCCTTCCCTGAATGAAGTGGGGAGTGGATTAGTTAGAGCAAGAGAGTCTTCTTTAGTTCTTTTTGAGGAATCTTTAGACTTCAAGTCTTCCTCAGTATTCTTCAAACTGTTGAGTTATTTCAGGAACTCTGGTTTCCAGCTTTAAGACAGAAAATGGAAGAGACCAATGAAAATTCTGGTTGTTGAAGGAAGAGTCTCAGGGAATACATGAAGGGAACCAGCAATCTCCATTATGTTCCTAGCTTCCTACAAGGAATTTGAATAATTTCCCCTGGAGAAATTTCTTTCTTTCTGCTTGTCTCTCTCTCTCTTTCTTAGATTAATAATGTCAAAGGGAAAAGATAGATATAATTCTAGTCCAATATCTTCTCCATTTGGGGAGAGGAGAGTGGTCTCTGGTCCCATTTTCCAGATGAAAGAGTGATAAGAGTCTAGGGAAAGAAAGTTCCCACTCCACAGAAAAACTTATCTCTATCTGAAAAAAGAATGGGAGAGGAGAGACTAGAGATATATTGATTCTGCCTTCCTTTGAGCTACTCAAGAACAGCCTTCACAACACAAGGGTCCCTCTCTACAGGAAGTTCTCTTTCCTACAGTTAAGAACAATATGACTTTTAAAATGAGCTTTTATTATAATTTGGAGCAGAACTATATGTGGTAGAAAGAGTAGTGAATTCAGAATTAGAACTGGGTTTGATAAAGTCTTGACACTTCCCAAAATTGAGACTCCGGGCAAGCCCCAATCTATTAGTTTCAGTTGCCTTATGCTTGAAATTAGATGGTATCCTCCAAGGTCTCATCATATTCTAAACTTAGTTAATCCTCTCATCAGCTGATTCATTTATTTTTATTTACAGTACTCATAATATTTCCTAATACTAGGATTATATATTCTAATGAGATTAATAAAATAAAAATAAAATAAAAATATCTTAAATGAATCTGCTTCCAATGACATCCATAATAAACCTGGATATTCAGTCATGTAGGGGAAAACACTATCATATGTAAGCTAGTTGTTGTATTATTTGCTCATAATTCATCTTACCTTTCCATCACTTTTCTAATCCATTTATTCTATTCACTAACAAACTCCATTATATGCCAGGCATTTCTCTCATATCTGTTCATCCTCTGACTTCCAAAGGAAAGCCCTTTGAACATTCTTAATTCAATGTTTTATTTGCTATAATGTCTGATAGAAATATAGTACAATATTTAGAGCCAATGTAGTATATAGAATGGGTGATTTAGATTCCATATATTATTTAGCTGTGTGATGGTGGACAAGTCTATAAACTATTTTGGCCTCATTCTCATTTGTAAGATGAGGACTTTCTAGTAGGTGGCATCAAATGTCCTTTCTATCTTTAAATGCTTGATATAATGATCAAAATTTGTCCATAAGTGATATAATCTACTGTTAAATTAATCCCATTTTGGAAAGTCTATGTGTATAGCTTCAATTTCTATTTGTATTACTATTTGTGTTGAAATTATCATTTCCTTTACAAAAAAGTATAGGTAAATTCTAGTCCAACAAGGATAATTCAGGAAACCAACAGGCCATTCCATTTTCATTTTATTATATTGTGAAATTAGATAATAATTTAAGCAAAATGAATTTTTATGAATAGGAATTAATGATCATCACTGAATTACTGCTAAAATATTTTAATAAATCATATCAAGGAAGTAACGGGGTTTAGAGAGTATAGAGCTGGTCTTGGAATCAGAAAGAAATAATCTGTAAGACTTTCTCCAATATAAAGTGGATCTGTAACCTAGGCAAGTTACTTAATGTATCAAGGATTTACATTATTCTCTAGTTTGCAGAGGTTGATGCAGATCTCCATTGGTAAAGAATACCCTTTCTGGGAGCTTCAATGCCAAGGAAGTAGTATATCCAAAAATCAAACAACAATAGCAATACATTTTTATCATTTTGATAAAATACACAAAATATTACAGTATCATGTTAGTCACTTGGAGTTGTAACTTTTCTATGATTAAAACTATATTGTATATATGCATACACACATATTTTTCCAAATTTAAATAACTACTTCTTCATAGTTAGAATATCCTAATCCAAAAAGGAATTAAATATATTTTAAAATGTAAATATGATGAAAAAGATTAAAATTTGACATGGAGATGAATAATGCATCCTTAGGAAGTGTGCTATACAAAGTATAAATGAAGTTTAAACAAAGCAAGCATTTTCTGAATCCAATCTTTCTCTATCTTCAATTCAAATACTTTCCTGAAAAGAAATAAATCTGCTCTTACCATTACCATTTCCTTTACAAAAGGATAAGTTACTATCTAAACCAAAAATTAATTTGCACCTCAAGAGATGCAAGTAAAGAAAGAATTACCCATCTGCCAGGTAAGAAATTGCTTTAAAACAGAATGAAAAGCGTTAGCTTTCCTTAAAATTGAATTTACACCTTGCTTCAGTGGGGTGGAGGGAAGGTAATGAGTTCAGTCTATTATAGGTGTTATGGTGTCTGCACAATTCTTCTCCACTCTCCTAAGGGACTCTTTGTCTCTTTTGTTTTTATAGAATGGCAGACAGACAGACAGTTGCAGGTGAAGTCTATTCAAGCCAGAAATAGTAGTTCTAGAGGCCAAAAGATAATTCAGTTTTCACACCTGTTTAATCTCTGACCATTCCTCTGCAGACTGCCAGTAAATGAAGCAAATAGAGACCAATCATTGAGCACCATTTTATCAGTGCAACAGGGTACTGGAATTTATTAATTTAATTCCATAGTTGAACTTGTATTAGCATGACAGTTGCAAAACATTCTGGAACTCATTTTGTCCTACTTACTCCTTTTCTCTGAGTCTCAGTGGTAATCTCTAAGTGTAAACTGAATTAGAATCTTTAATTGGGATCAATTTTTGGAAATATTTATTAAGCACCTTCTATACCCCAAACCTCAATACTAGGCACTGAACACATAATGATAATTGGAAAAATCATTTTCACATAGATGATATTCCCTACAAGCTCTATCTTACAGAGAAGGAATTCAAATTATGGATTGGTGGAAATCTATATAAGGGCAAAAATAGAATGTGGGAGAAATAATATTCCACTTTGACTGGAATGTAGAATATTTTCATGAGTATGATATGAGATACTGCTAGAAGGAGTGTTGGTATTCAATAGACCTCAAATGCCAGATTAAAGTTTTTATTCATTACTGGAAGAGAGAAGGTAAGAGCCTGAAAAGGAGAAAGAAGAGACATCAGAATTATAAGATGTATGACCTGAGAGTTCAGAGTGATAAGAGTTTAGGGAGAGAAGGTTCCAGCATTAAGTGTTGGTCAAAATTCACCAAAGTTATAGAGAGGTGATATGGACAAAGACAGAATTAAAGACTAGTGAACTATTGTGGTAAAAATATATTGAATTTATAAGGGATTCTAAATATCAAGCACTATGCTAAGAGTTTTATAAGCATTAGCTCATCTAATCCTCACAACAACTTTAGAAGATAGGTCCTATTTTTATCCCCATTTTACATTGGAGGAGACTACAGCAAATAAGTGCAAGGTCACATAGCTAGTAAGTTAAGTACCTGAGATGAGATTTTAAATCAGGTCTTCCTGACTCCAAACTCAGTACTCTATCCAATGTGCATAAGAAGGGAATCCTTAATAAAAAAAAATAAAATAAAACATTTATTAAGTGCCTGCTTAATTTAATTTAAAACCTCAAAAAGACCCAGGTACTATGCTAAGGTTTTTAAATTTAAAGAAAATCAAAAGAGAACCCTGTTCCTCAGGGACTTCACAGTCTCAAGGACCTTATAGAGGGAGTCATGGAAAAAAAAATGAAGATTTGTACTTGTTAGTGTTGCTAATATTCTAGTTCTACTCCCTCAGAAAAGATCTGTCATCCTTGAGGGTTTGGTATCACTTTATTTAATGATATTAGCTTAAGTTTTCATTCTGGTTTGCATCCCTCCTCCTAAATGTCAATGACTAGCAAGCCAGTTCAATTTAAATAACTAATGTTAGTTAGCTGTAAGAAGGGATATTTAATTCAAATATATTGTGAAAAAGTACATTTTCCTCCAATAAGATGGTTGTGGTAGGATGAGGTGGGGGAAATTCATTTGTATACTTGTCTCAATCACTAGAGAAATTTGGCTTAGACTGAAAACTGTTTCTAAATAACATTGGGAGGCTTGCTCCATCTACCAAGATGGAGGGAGGGTTACTACCCCCTCCTCTCCTGCTGCTGCTGCTCCTGGTTCCCTTGCTCCAAGCTCCTGGGTCTCTCTTGGCTGGTGCTTCAGAGCTGCCATCAGTTCCTTCTTTCACCCAGGACAATATCAAAATTAATGTAACTACCCTGAAAGATGATGGGGAACTCTATGAGAAACAGGTTTTTCTTGATATTATTTGTAAAAATGGACAGATATATGTAAATTACTTTCCCTTAAAGAGTGGTGTAACCCGATTAATGGGTGAAGGCTTCGTAGTGGAGGATAAAAATTTGGAAAA
Source organism: Monodelphis domestica (assembly GCF_027887165.1). Lineage (NCBI taxonomy): Eukaryota > Metazoa > Chordata > Mammalia > Didelphimorphia > Didelphidae > Monodelphis > Monodelphis domestica. The sequence goes on from NC_077229.1 coordinate 252,059,955, forward strand.
CCTAAAGGTCGAAGGATATTTTGGAACTGTCAGCATATGGATATTAGTTCCTCAATGGCCTCTGGCATCCAGTTCCAATGTATAAATGATAGCCATTCAAGAAGAGGTAGTAGACATTGATGGGAAAAAAGCTCAACAAAAAGTTGTCATTGAAGTTGGTATTTTTGTAAAGAACCACAGAGTCCACTGACATTCAAATTACACTGTTCCTTTAGAGAAAAGCATACTATATTCTATTCCAAGAGACAATGAGGTTTTCTTTACATTTCCTCATCTTTCACAAAAAGACAGCCCTAGTGCATTGCAGACAACTAGCCAGTACCATGTCAGGAATGTGGAAACAACCATAAATGAAGACCCATTGCCCAGAAAGTTACCCAAAACTACACTTCAAGCAGAGCCTTCATCTTCATATGAGTTAATTTGCCAGTTGATAGAGGATTTCAGAAAATATATATGTAAATTCTGGAATAATGTTTTCCCAGTACTTTTTATATTTATGAATATCATGGTGCTTGGAATTATAGGAGCAGCTATAGTTACAGCCATCTTGAAGGTGTTTTTCCCTTATTATAAATCCAAGGGAATTCTTCACTTAGATAAAGAGGACTACCATAAGTACTATCCTATTTACATTTCAGAGATGACAGAGGAACCAAAGATTACTCTTGAAGAAAAGATATGTATTAAACATATGCCCCATTTTTTTCCATTTTGAAACCTGCCATGTTAAGCCAAAATTCCTAATCAAAGAAAAGTATAATTTAAATAAAGAATAAAAGTATATTGAAAAACAGTGCCACAACTAAGCTTGGCCTTCTAGGAGATATTGGAGAATTAGGATATAGCATTTAACTTGTGAAGTCAGACATGACTTCCTAAAGTAGGGCAGAGTGATAAAGTTAGCCAAATGGAAATCAACAAAAGTAAACAAAGACTTCCAGTACCTATATTTGCATAGCAAAAAACACTTTGAAAATAATTTGAGGTGTCTTATTTTTTATTATTTTAATTTTTTAAATTTATTTATATAAATATATATAATTATATATATTTATATATATTTTTATTTTTTTATTTATTTATATAAATATATATAAATTAATAATTTAATTTATATAATTATATATAATTAATATAATATAATAAATTAAACATATATAAAATATATAAATATATATAAATAATAATTTATTATTATTATTATTACATCTTTTTTTCTTGTTGTAATATATAAGGATTTTAAGCAGTTTATGAAAAGCTAAATTTAGGAGACACTTCCAAAATAGTAGAGTATAGTGGCAGTCTCTCGGCGACCGAGAATGACTATTGTCTTTGTGCAGTTTCATCTACGGTGTACCCTCATGTGACTTTGGAGTCCAAAGACTGAGGTGCAGACTTTGTGGCACATGGGGCACAAGACTCCAGTTGTTATAGGAGGTGCAGTTGTGGCCTGGTGTTGGCATTCATGTGCAGTGGCAAGATGTCGACGTCGTTCATCTTCAAAGGTGGTGGCGGCATGGTTAATGTGGGTTCACCAGCTGCTTCTGACAGAGGCAGCAAGTACTAGTTGCTTTGGTGTAATGCCAGCCCACTTCAAGTTTGACTTTAGCTGATCCTTGAATCTTATCTTTGGTCGGCCTTGTTTCCTGAGTCCAGCTGACAGTACAACATAGAATACCTGTCTTGGTATTTGCTGTGGGTCCATGCGGATGACGTGTTCAGACCATCATATCTGGGTTTTTAGGACCATTACTTCTATACTGGTGGAGTTGGCTCTGTCAAGGACTTCCTGATTGGTGATTCAGTCCTGCCATCGGATCCTCATGATTGACCAGAGGGAGTGTTGGTGGAATTGCTCCAACTGCTTCATGTGCTTCCAGTACAGTGTCCATGTCTCCCAACCATACAGGAGCGAGCTGAGGACCACTGCGTTATTCACTTTGAGCTTCGTTGCAGTGCTTACACCTCTGTGTTGGAGGAATTTAGAGCCCAGCTGCCCGAGTGCCTGGCTGGCCTTTTGGATCCTGGCATTAATCTCGTGGTCTAGGGACCCGTCGTTGGCAATGGTGCTGCCCAGGTACTTGAAAGTGTTGATGTTAGAAAGCTGCGTGTCATCGATTATAATGCACAGCTGGTTAGTTGGCCTCCCTGGTGCAGGTTGGAACAGCACCTCTGTTTTGCTGAGGCTGATAGTCAGGCCAAACAGTTTTGTTGCAGTAGAGAACCTGTCCACAATGGTTTGAAGATGATTTTCTTGGTGGGCCATGAGAGCACAGTCATCTGTGAAGAGAGCTTCCAGGATGAGTCTCTCTGTTGTCTTTGTTTTTGGAGTCAGGTGGCAAAGTTCAAATAGTGAGCCATCCAGTCGGTATTTGATGTAGACTCCCAGGTCTAGATCCATCACAGCATGTCGTAATACTTGGGTGAAAAATTGGTTGAATAGTACCGGAGCGAGGACACAGCCTTGTTTCATGCCATTGGAGATGTTGAAGAGATAGGATGTCTCTCCACCAGATAGGACTTCCCCTGTCATGTCAACATGAAAGAGCTGGATCAGTTTGATGAATTTTGCTGGGCAACAGAGCTTGCTGAGGATCACCCACAATGCATCCCTATTCACTGTGTCGAACACCTTTGTCAGGTCTATTGAAGACAATGTAGAGACTTAGGTTCAGCTCAAGGCATTTTTCCTGCATTTGCCTCACCGTGAAGACCATGTCAATGGTGCTGCGATCTGGTCAGAAGCCACATTGTGATTCAGGCAGGTTCTGCTCTGAAACAGATGACAGGAGTCTGTTGAGTATAACATGGGGGAGGATCTTTCCGGCAATGGAGAGTAGTGAGATGCCTCTGTAGTGTTCACAGGCTGCTCGTGAACCTTTGTTCTTGTACAGGGCTACGATGGAGCCATCTCTGAGTTCTGGGGGTATGCCTTCCTCTTACCATATGCTGGTCAGCACTATGTGGAATGCCTGGAGCACCTTTCCATTTAAGGCCTTGTACACCTCTGTTGGGATCCTGTCTTTACCGGGTGCCTTGCCTGAACTCATTTGTTTAATGGCTTTTTGAACTTCCTCTATTGAAGGAGGGATGCCAAGTTGTTCAATGGTGCGGTTTTGGGGGATCTGGTCAAGGGCGCTTTGGTTGACTGAAGAGGGTCAGTTGAGAAGCTGACTGATATGTTCTTTCCACGTGTTGCTGATGCCTTTTTTATCTTTTATGAGAGTATACCTTCAGAGGATAGCAAGAGAGTGGTGGTGGGTTTTAATGGCCCATAGACAGTCTTGAGGGCACTGAAAAATTGTTTGTAGTTTTTCATATCAGCAAAACGCTGAATTTCTTCTGCCTTTTTTTCCCACCATCTGTCTTGCATCTTCCAGATCTCACGCTGCGCCGTGGCTTGGAGAGACTTGAATCTGTCCTTTTTAGGAGCAGAGTTTGGGTTATTTTGCCACTCCATAAAAGCTTTGTTCTTTTTGCTCAGTAGGTCTTCAATAGCAGTGTTGTTGTCGTCGAACCATTCCTGGTGGTTGCGTTGTTTTGAGCCTAGGACTGCCTTGGTGTTTCTTTCACTGTTTCTCTGAACTGGTTCCATTTCTTGGTTGAGCTTCCAGTGAGTGGTCCCTTGGCAGACAGCTGGTTGTCCAGGCAGGATTGGAATGTTTGCAAATAAGATGGATCTCTAAGACTACTCATGTTGTAAAATGTGCAAACTGTCTGGGCATGTTTTGGATGGCAAGGTGCAATGCGCATTTGAAGAATCACTCTAACCAATTGGTGGTGTCCAGCATTCAGCTCCTCTCATGGCTCTGGTGATCTCTTTACATCCTGGATGTCTCGCCAGCGTACAATGATGTAGTCAATGAGATTCCACTGTTTTGATCGTGGGTGCATCCACGTTGTTTTATATTTGTTCGCTATTCTGAACACAGTGTTCATGATGGTGAGTTCGAACTCTCAGCATTTGCTGAGTAGTAGTAGGCCGTTGTTATTCATTTTGCCCACGATGTGTTTGCTGAGCACTCCTTTCCATCTTTCATGGTTCTGGCCACCGCGGGCATTGAAGTCTCCCAGTAGTATCAGCTTGTCATTTGTGGGCACTGAGTGCAGGACAGCACTCAGGTCAGAGTAGAACTGCTCGATGGTCTCCTCTGTGCTGGTCAGTGTTGGAGCATATGCGCTGATGATTGTGGCATACCGGTCTTTGCTGAGAGGCAAACGGATCTTAATGAGCCTCTCGCTGATGCCCACAGACAAGTCTGGCAGCTGTTTGAGCAAACTGTCTTGATATCCAGGCCAACACCATGAACTCTGTCTCCATTTGTGTCTCTACCTTTCCAGAAGAAGGTGTATCCAGTTTTGGGATCACTGAGTGATCCGTTTTCTGGTAAGCATTTTTCACTTAAGACTGCGATGTCAATGTTATACCACGCCAGTTCTTTACCAATTAGAGCTGTTCTTCTCTCAGGTCTTGGGGTATTCTCTCTATCAAGTAATGTCCTGATGTTCCATGCTCCTAGTAGGAGTTTCTTTGTATTTTGTTTCTTTTGATTTCGACCGCTTAAAGGGATCACCCGCCAGCTGCGGTGTGCTGACAGGGTATTTGTAGGGCAAGCAATGTTTGGGACACCTTTTCTAGTCCCCTCCCTTGATTAGGGTGAGCAGTGCTGTTCTAGAGAGGGCTGCTCAGTCATCCTGGATGCTGAGGAACATCCCTGCTGCCCACAGGGCCGAGCGACCACTGGTCTGTGGGCCGCCTATGTGCAGGATCGTGACTACAACTGCCAGTGGTCACCTCCACCTGTTGCGTCTCTATCCTCCCATCACCGTAGCTCTTGAAGAGGGTGGACGGGGTCAGGATAGATGAGTGTGCACAAAGATAGTTGTGCGTGAAAGAGATTTAAGTGGAAAAGCCGATGCACAGAGACAGTCCTACTCTCTTGGTGTTGGAAGCCTGGGTCCAGTGGCACAAAAAATTGTTAAGTCTGGAGACTTCTTCAGTTGCATTGGATGGCTGTGTTGTCTGATGTGCTCCAACATGCCCTAAGCACTCCACAGTGCTTTGCTGTGTCGCCATCTCAACCTTTGAACCTTCTTATTGGTTTCTTCCATCTGTTCAGCCGAAGCAGTCTTCACATGCTGGGTGAGCAAAGCCCTGGTTCACCAGGGGTCAATGACCCAATGGCTACCCTCACAAGGTTTAGCCAGCCTGTCGAAGCCTTTGCCTGGGGTGTGGCCGCTGCCACATGCTAGCAGGTACTGGGAGCCACAAGTGAGAGCTGGGTGTCAGGTGGGAGTCAGAGGCTGGAGGGCTGCCCTAGAAGGACATGACAAGCCCTCCATACGAGAGATACTACCCCTCCCTGAGCACCTCAAAGAGCACTTCCAAAAGAACACTTTTTTAACTATCTGACTTGTATTTTGTATGAAATAAATAATTTTGGTGAAGAGCCTTGAGATACATTATTACTTCATTGTACCTGGACCAAGACAACTCAGCAGTATCCAAATGGAATTGTCAAACATTCAGAATCAATCTACTGGGGAGGGAAGGAATTAGGTAGATACTTAGTGGGTTATGATGGGTCAGAACTTATGCTAGTGACTCATTTCCCAAAATATAAATGAGTGACAATATTACTAAATTTCAGTGAACAAACAATACAAAGTTTTAAGATAATCTAGTAGTGATATACTTTGTTTTACTTAGCTATTCTGATTTTACTTTTAGTGCAATTAATGTATGATTGGACTTAAACACTTAAGTATATTTTTTAAAACTTATTTCAATGGAATACATGAAAATGAAATAAGTTATTTTGAGTCATAAAAAAGTTTACATAAGCTTTAAAGAATATTAAATAAAAAAGCAATGCTTGTTTTAATGAACTCTACATAAAATCACAGTCTGTTTATGCTCAAATAGCCAGTCCTAGTTTTATGGGATGATATATATTCATAAGGAAATTTATTCTATATACTTAGAAGAAAAAGTATAAAGTAAATCATTTAAGGTTTTACAACTCATTTGACAATTCAATATCATTTATAAAATGCTTTAGATTTAAGTCCTCAAATAAGCTATAATGAGTGTCTGAATAAAACTGTGGAAATAAGTATTTACCTGCCCCTACAGTAAATTTATACTCAGGGACATGAACATAGAGCCAGGTAAGACTCCTAAATATTTCTTCAAATACTTAATAAAATATGAAATGTGAGGAGAACCTTCTTTAGCTTTGCTGAGGATTCCAAAAGTAGTAGGAAGGGCACTGTAGTTCTCTGTTCCAAGTGATTGCTCTTTGGTTTATCTAAATGAAAAAAAAAACTTTTCTTAAAAGTTCCATCCATGAGCACACAAGGTTGATGTTAGAGCTGGCTCCATTACTATTTGGATTGAAAAGTGGCTGAAATCAGTTCTCTTCCTCTGTTAATAGATGAAACAATGTAAAAAAGGGTCATCAACTCTTAAGTCTATATAAAGGTATAGCCTCAAATAAGAGTTAATTGTACAATACTATTAAATAAAAAAGATTTAATGCAAGAGTTAACAAATTGAGTCAAATTTCCCTGCAGCTTAAAAAAAATTACATTTATTCAGAATCTTGAGTTCGTTTTATAAATATCATTTTGAAAGTTTAAAAAATATAGCACTCAGTGCAATGAAATACTAATTTTCATCACTATTGAAACAACTTAAGGCAGGTTTCTCACAGTTTACTTTAAAAAAGAATTTAGCAGTGAAGTCTCCCTTTTCATTTTGAACACTGTCAATTTGGTTTTCTTCTTTCTTTTTTTTATTAGACTGACCAGTACTTTGTCTATTTTATTTATTTTTTCAAAGCACCAGGTTCTAGTCTTGTTTACTAATTCCATAATTCTATTACTTTCAATTTTATTAATTTCTCCTTTAATTTTTAGGACCTATAATTTAGTTTTCATCTAGGGATTTTTAATTTGTTCACTTTCTAACTTTTTAATTTGCATGCCCAATTCATTGATCTCTGCCCTCTCTAATTTATTAATATATCATCTCAAGGATATAAATTTTCATCTAAGTACTGTTTTAGCTTCATCCCATAGATTTTGAAAGGATGTCTCTTCATTGACATTTTCTTCAATGAAATTATTGTTTCTATGATTTGTTCTTTAACTTATTTTGGAGAATCATATTAATTAATTTCCAATTAATTTTTATTTGCCTCTCCCTATATTCTTACTAATAATTATTTTCATTGAATTTTGTTCTGAAAAGTTTATATCTGATCTTCTGCACTTGTTTGCAATGTTTTTTATGCCCTAGTACATGGTCAATCTTTGTGAATGTACCATGTTTGCTGAAAAGAAGGTGTATTCCCTTTTGTCCCTATTTATTTTTCTCCATATATCTATTAACTCTAATTTTTCTAAGATTTCATTCACATCTCTTACCTCTTTCTTATTTATTTTTCAGTTTGATTTATCTAGTTCTGATAGAGGAAGGTTCAGGTCTCACACTATTAAAGTTTTTTTTTATCTATTTAATCTTTGAGCTCCACTAGTTTCTCCTTTAAAAATTTGGATGCTATGCCATTTGGTGCATACATGTTGAGTAATGATATTTCCTCATTGTCTATACTGCCTTTTATCAGGATTTAATTACCTTCCCTATCTCTTTAACTAGATCTATTTTTACTTTGGCTTTGTCAGATATCTTTATTGTGACTCCTGCCTTCTTCATATCAGTTGATGCCCAATAGATTTTTTGTCATCCATTTTTTTTAACCTATGCATATCGACCTTCCTTATGTGTGTTTCTTGTAGACAACATATGGTAGGATTTTGGTTTCTGATACACTATGCTATTTGCTTCCACTTTACAGGTGAGTTTATCCCATTCACATTCAATGTTATGATTACTACTTGTATATTTCCCAACATTTTCATTTTCTCTCCTTGCCCTGCTCTTTCCTCTTTCATTATTTCCTTCTACATCAGTATTCTGTTTTTAATCAGTCCCCATAAACCCACCCTTATTTTACTTTCCTTATTTCCCCCTCCATTTTTATTCCTCTCTTAATTTTATTTTGGGGTCTTTTTAAGCTATCCCACACACTCTCCCCCCTTGAATTATTTCTCTCTTCACCATCCCTTTCCATCCCCTCCCTTTTTATTACCATTTGTTTGGGAAAGCATAAAAAAGGAAAGAAGAAAACCAAACTGAGAATATCTAAAATGAAAAGGGAGACCTCACCTCTAATGAAGATGAAATTAGGGCAATCATTAAAAATGATTTTGCCCAATTATATGGCAATAAATATGGCAATCTAGATGATATTGAGTAATATTTATAAAAATATGAATTGCCTAGATTAGCAGAAGAAGATAACATATTTAAATAACCCCTTATCAGAAAAATAAATTGAACAGGCAATCAAAGAACTCCCTAAGAAAAAATCCCCAGAGCCTGATGGATTTACAACTGAATTCTATCAAACATTTAAAGAACAACTAATCCCAATACTACACAATCTATTTGACATAATAAGCAAAGAAGAATTTCTACAAAATTCCTTTTATGACACAAATATGGTACTGATTCTAAAGACAGGTAGATCAAAAACAGAGAAAGAAAACTATAGACCAATATCCTTAATGGAAGATAGATGAAAAAATCTTAAATAGAATACCATCCAAAAGACTCCAGTACGTGATCACGAGGGTTATTCATTATGATCAGGTGAGATTTATACCAGGAATGCAAGGATGGTTCAATATTAGAAAAATCATTCACATAATTGACCATATCAACAAGCAAACCAACAAAAATCACATGATTATATCAATAGATGCAGAAAGAGCTTTTAACAAAATACAGCACTTATTGCTTTTTAAAACATTAAAAAGCATATGAATAGATGGGCATTTTCTAAAAATAATAAACAGTATATATTTAAAACCATCAACAAACATCATCTGTAATGGTGATAAATTAGAAGCATTCCCAATAAGATCAGGAGTGAAACATGTATGCCCATTATCACCTTTATTATTTAACAATGTACTAGAAACACTAGCAGTAGCAACTAGGGAAAAAAAAGAAATTGAAGGTATTAAAATAGTCAATGAGGAGACCAAGTGATCATTCTTTGCAGTTGATATTATGGTCTACTTAAGGAATCCTAGTAAATCAACTAAAAACCTAGTGGAAATGATCAACAACTTTAGCAAAGTTACAAGATACAAAATAAACCCACATAAATCATCAGCATTTCTATATACCTCCAACTCATCCCTGCAGCAAAATTTAGAAAAAGAAATTCCTTTTAAAATCACTCTAGACAATATAAAATACTTAGGAATCTATCTGCCAAGACAAATGCAGGAATTATATAAACACAACTACAAAATGATCTCTTCACAATTTAAACTAGATATAAATAAATAGGAAAAACATGAATTGCTCATGGGTAGGATGAGCAAACATAATAAAAATGACAATCATACCCAAATTAATTAATTTATTTGGGGCCATGCTCACCAAACTACCAAAAAACTTTTTATTGAATTGGAAAAACAGTTACAAAGTTTATTTGGAATAAGAAAAGATCAAGAATATCAAGGGAAATTATGAAAAAAAATATAAGGAAGGTGGCCTAGCAGTACCAGATCTTAAACTGTACTATAAAGCAGTGATCATCAAAATCATTTAGTACTGGCTAAGAGACAGAAGGGAGGATCAGTGGAATAGACTTGGGGTATATAATCTCAGTAAGACAGTCTATGATAAACTCAATGATCCCAGCTTGGGTGACAAAAATGCACTATGCGACAAAATCTAATGGGAAAATTGAAAAACAGCATGGGAGAGATTAGTTTTAAATCAACATCTCAATACCCTATTCCAAGATAAACTCAGAATGGGTGAATTACTTGAACATAAAGAAAGAGACAATAAGAAAATTAGTTGAACACACAATAGTATATGTGTCAGATCTTTGGGAAATGAAAGATTTTAAGACCAAGCAGGAGTTAGAAAAAATTACAAAATGCAAAATAGATAATGTTGATTACATTAAATTAAAAAGGGTTTGTACAAAGAAAACTAATGCAGTCAAAAATAGAAGGGAAACAACAAATTGGCAAATAATTTTTATAACAAAAATCTCTGACAAAGATCTAATCACTCAAATTTATAAGGAACTAAATCAATTGTCCAAAAAAATCAAGTCATTCCCTAGTTGATAAACGGGCAAGGGACATGAATAGGCAATTTTCAGATTACAAAATTAAAACTATTAATAAATATATAAAAATGTTCTGAATCTCTTATAATCAGAGAAATGTAAATCAAAACAACCCAGCACATTTTCCAACATGACAACAAAGGAAAGTGATGAATTTTGGAGGGGATGTGGCAAAATAGGGACATTAATGCATTGATGGTGGAACTGTGAACTGATACAACCATTCTGGAAGGCAATTTGGAACTATGCACAAAGGGCACTAAAAGACTGCTCTTAGATCCAGCCATATCACGGCTGGGTTTATGCCCCAAGAGATAATAAGGAAAAATATTCATAGCTGCGCTCTTTGTGGTGGCAAAAATTGGAAAACAAGGGGATGCCTTCTGATTGGGAAATGGGTGAACAAATTGTGGTATCTGTTAGTGATGCAATACTATTGTGCTCAAAGGAATAATAAAGTGGAGGAATTCCATGTGAACTGGAATGTCCTCCAGGAACTGAAGCAGAGTGAGAGGGGCAGAAACAGGAGGACATTGTACATAGAGACTAATACTGTGGTAAATTCAAATGTAATGGACTTCTCTACTAGTGGAAATGCAATGATCCAGAAATATTTGGAGGGACATATGAGAAAGAATGATATCCACATTCAGAGGAAGAACTGTGGGAAAAGAAACACAGAAGAAAAACAACTACTTTGTCTCATGGATTGGTGAGGCTATGACTGGTAAAGTGACCTCTAAAAGATCAACCTAGTGCAAATACTAATAATAAGGAAATGTGTCTTGATCATGGAACATGTTAAATACAGTGGAGTTGTGCATCATTTATGGGAGGGGGGCAGGGAGATGGGAGGGAAGGAACATGAGTCTTGTAACCATGGGAAATGATTGTAAATCATCTAATTAAATAAAATTTAAAAAATAAAAAAGAATTTAACATGATCCAAATTCATATATCAATTTTTCATATCTTTCAATGTCCCCAGCAGTTACTGACTTAGAAACCTTTTTATAAAGCCATTGCAAAGTCCTCCATAGTTGTGGGCATATGCATTTCATCTCTAGAAAGATTTCTGATTTCTTCAGGTGTCAAACCTTCAATGCTCCTTCTTGTGTCCATCAGGGAAGTATCTCATTGAAAAAAAAGAAGTTAAAAGATTAAATCTTTCAAGTGTAGCAAGGGCATGGTCTTAAAACTCCAAACAACAAACCCTTTGTTGCTACAACAGAATGTTACAATGGTTATAATTTATGATCTTACTACCTGTGCAATAAAACGGTATTTGTATTATATACACTTAATGTTTCCTATACTTGAAATGCTTCTCTAATATGCTAAATGGCAGAGTCCTACCTATCTTTTAAGGCCTAGTTCAAATAATGCCTCTTCTACAAAGCTTTCCCTGATCCTTCTCAAAGTAGAAATTTTCTCTGAATTCTTGAAACTTGTGTACATGTATGTGAGTGTGTATTTCTTCAGCACATGTTTTATTTTGTATTATAATTATTGGCATATGTGCCATTTACTATACTAGGCTATAAGTTTCTGGAGGGCAGAGACCTTGTATTTTAAGCTTTGTCTCTATCCCCCTTTACCAAACACAGAATAAATGCTTATTAAATAGCTAAAAATAAATAAATGAATAAATAACATCGGCCCCACCAAGTTTATCTAAAAATACAACATCAAGGCTAGATGAGTCCTAGTCCCCTCAGGGTAAGTTTCAAAGACAGTTCCTCACACCTTGGTATATTGGTGGCAAATTCTGGTCTAGATTCAACTACTGAACCTGAGTCTTTAATTGACTTTATAATTGCTTTACTGTATTTGATATTTAAGATAAGCATTAGTCTAAAGATATAGATAAAATTCAATAGATACAATCACAAAATATGTTAAAATAAAAATGTTTTAAAAACATGGGAATAATGATTTATCATAGTTATCTCATACCAATATATTAAAAATAACATCCATATAAATATTGGCCATGTCTCTTTTGGTGGCAAATCCTTTCCCTTACCTCATATATCGAAACAGTTGTCCTATACCATCATTTCTATCCTCACACCATCTATGAGACATTGTCTTCTTTCTATTCACACAACTACTACCCTAATTCAATCTTTCATCACTTTTCTCATGAAGGAATGCAATACCCTATTCCTATATCAAAATTCTCCTCTATCTTATCCATCCTTCACACAGTTTACAAAGTGATTTTCCTGACTTGTAGGTCTGAGTATGTCACTCTCCCGATCAATAAATTTGTCTTTTCCTATTGATTCTAGGATCAAGTGTCATTTAACAATCTTACTCATGTTTAATCTCAAACTTATATGTTGTATAATATATATAAATATTAATACAAGAGAATATACAATGTGTATCCATATATCATTAAATAATATCATTTTTAGAAATTTATAGAAATTTGAAGTTTTGAAAAACACTATAAATATTATCTGCATTTTTTTACTTTATATGTATTGATGTCACATACTAAAAATACTTTTCTGAAAAAGGTATAGGAAAACAATGCAGTTCTAACCTGCACCATATTGCTTGCAACCTCTGGAGATTGTAATTGATTTAACAGTAATTAATCTTCCTTTCACTAAGGTCGAATGATGGGACTCCTAACTGTGTTTAAAATAGTTCTTGAGATTATAGACAATATCAAAGTTAATTTAAAGATCACAAAGTATGACATGGTGAGAAATTGAAGGGGAATTATAACTTAAATAATTTTTTTGTCCTATTTTAAGCATTAATGAAGTCAACATATTTTTTTGAATAAACATCAGCTTCAAATATAGTGTGGTATTCTAAAATAATATTTCTTTGAAAATAAAATTTACACATTCATTTGTGCCTACATTGTGCATATACTATACATATAAACATAGAGGAAAATAGCATCTATTATATACCCCACTCAAGGTTATATAAGCCAAATTTGGGGAAAGCATCTCCTCTACCTTTAAAATAATATGGCTATCTTCCCTTAAAATAAACCTATTGTAAGGTTTATTGGTCTCAAAGTAAGAGTCTTCAGGTTCACATATGTAGAAGGCAGAAACACAGATACATGGGTGGAATACAAACAGGGGACATTTTCACTATTGAAGGAGAATGACAAATAACAGTGTATGAACCTGAAGGAAAATGTCTAGCAGAACAGAAGGTTTGGACATGAGTCAATGGACAACAGATTACAGGGGCACATTAGAGACAACCTTCAATTTCCAAACTGGAATGCCAGTGGGCTGAGCAAAAGAGTGCCAGATACCCTATACCCTATAACCCTATCCTCTATACCTTATACCCCTATAAAATGTGTCTGAAACTCAGGAATATGAAAAAAAAATGAGTTCCAATCAAGAATCATAAACTATCAGCCCTTAGTAAAGATCTATAGTAAATCAGTCAGAAATTCTTAGGCACTTAAACAATGACTAGAGTTATTTAAAAAGTAAAACAAATAATAATGGCTGTATAATATTTTCTGTTTCTAGAACATAAAGAACCAATAGACCTGTTGAGAGATATTCATTTCCCTTCAACTTATGTGCTTCTGAAAGGGGCACTGACAACCTTGAAGCTTGGTTTGTTTGTTTGATTCCTTATCAACATACGGAACTGTGGGACACTGAAGCTTTTAATCCTTCCTTTAACCCAGGAGAGTTTTATCTCTCTTGAGCCAGGAGGGAAGAAAACCCTTTGCTTTTCCCACCCAGCTTTTAGACATTTAGCATGCAGGAAAAAGAGATTAGTTCCCTATTTCCATTGTCTGGTGTTGCCTATAGGGATATTTTAGAAATAGAATAATAAATATGTCCTTTACACATGAAGTGGTGGCTGGCCACTGGGAAGATGGGAGAATTAAAAACTGTATTTTGTTCTTTGCCCTGGCCTTTACTACTATAAAGTAAGCAGTAAAAAATGGATGGAAGTAAGAGAGCCTATTGCATATTCAGAATAAAAAGAGGTTGGTTGGGATAAAGAATGAAATACATGGAGGAAAATCATTATAATAATTCAAATATTGAATTGGTTTCATCTGATTGATTACTCTTCCTTTTTATACCATGACACAGAATTGATGCTACTCTTAGAGGTGAAATATTAGCAATGTGATCATGAGCAAGACATTTAACTTTTCAATGCCTAGTAAATTATTGGAGAATATGAACTAACTAGGTGGATCAGAACATAGAGTCCTGAGCCTAGAATCAGAAATAGCATTAGAAATTTACTAGCTATGTGATCCTGGGATATTCACTTAACCTAGATTTACCTTAATCCACTGGAGAAGGAAATGGCAAATTACTAATGAATCTTTGCTAAACAATACCAACAACAATGCTGTGGACAATATGAGCCTTCATACAACTTATACGTTCATCCATTTGGGGTTTTGAAGAAATTGTCTAAATAACAAGGAACAAAGGAAGATAATCAGATATGCCAAAAAATTTTAGTGTTAACAGGTTTAAGAACTCCCCCCCCCCCAATGTTTATTGCAACTGTAATTTGTCGTATCTCTAACTGCAAGGAGAGCAAATCTAATGCTCAGTATTCTTGGTGGACACCTACTAGCCAGCTTTCTTTTTTTTTTTTTAATCCTTACCTTCTGTCTTGGAGCCAATACTGTGTATTGGCTCCAAGGCAGAAGAGTGGTAAGGGCTAGGCAATGGGGGTCAAGTGACTTGCCCAGGATCACACAGCTGGGAAGTGTCTGAGGCCAGATTTGAACCTAGGAACTCCCATCTCTAGGCCTAGCTCTCAATCCACTGAGCTACCCAGCTGCCCCCACTAGCCAGCTTTCTAAAGATGAGCCTTTACCACCCTAATCTAAATTGATATGCAGATGACATGGAAATAATATTTCTTTTTGAAAATATTTTAGTAGCATGGAAAACTAAGAAGTGGATAGAGTATTAAAAAATAGAAATTCTGGGTAAACATGGCGGCAGTCTAGATACAATACTCATTATCTCCTCAGCACCCACTGATATAGACTACCTCAAAACACCAAAAGAACCAAATTAATAAGAATGAAGGGATTCTACAGTAGGGCTCAGCACTGAAGGTACATGGGATTAGGGCATTTACAAACTATAAGGGAGTGAAAAATCTCCCACCAAAACATAAGCTGTTCTATCTTCCTCCACCCTACCTACAGAGCCAGAGTCAGAGCCAGAATGCACCAAAATCAGAGAGTCATTGAGGGGCACCTTTAGAATGAGTAAGAGACACCTCTAGGTCCTTAGGAGCTTACTAAGACCAGCAACAATCTACCCATGAGAGCAGCTACACATGAAACACCAGCAGACTGTAGAACTCAGACCATGGGTGATTCTGGGAAGATAGCACAGAGAAGCGCAGCAAACAGCAGAAGCTGTGGAGATTCAAGAGCTCGTCTAAGGCAAAATCCTTGCTCCTTAGCTCCATACACAGAGAGCTTGCCAATCTCGCTCAGATTTCTGACAAAAAAGGGAAGGAAAAACCTCCACAGTGATGTCAAATTGTGCACAGGAAAAACAACCTTCCTCCACCAAAGAAAACAAAAAGAGGGGGCTGACCCTGGAAATTTTTTATGGAGGAAAAACCCAGGCTACATAGGAAATAGAGGAGGAAATTCACATAAACCCAAAAAATTCCAAAGAAAAGGAAATTCTCCACAAGCTCTTGAAGAATTTAGGTTGGAGCTTATCAAAAAGATGGAAGCACTCTGGCAAGAAAAGTGAAAATAGTTCAAAGAGAAAATAACAGTTTAAAGGACAAGAACTCCCAATTAGAGAAACAGCTGAAAGCCATGAATAGGAGGATAGACCAAACTGAAAAGGAAAACCAGGCTTTAAAGACCAGAATTAGGCAACTGGAAGATAATAATCTTGCAAAATATATAGAATTAATAAATCAAAGTCAAAAGACTGACGAAATATGAGAAAACACAAAATATTTCCCTGACAAGATGATAGATCAGGAAAACAAATCATGACAAGACAATTTGAGCATCATTGGTCTACATGAAAAGCCAGAAAAGAACAGAAAACTTGACGTCATATGATATGAAATCATCCAAGAAAACTGCCCTGATGTTCTTGAAAAAGGGAGCAAGATAAACATTGAAAGAGTTCATAGAACACCCTCTACACTAAATCCTCAAAAGACAACTCCCAGGAATGTAATTGCCAAATTCAAGAGCTTTCAAGCTAAGGAGAAAATAATATAAGAAGCCAAAAAGAGATAATTCAGATACCAGGGAGCACCAATGAGGATCACAAAAGACCTGGCAGTATTCACACTAAAGGACCACAAGGGTTGGAACATGATATTCTGAAAGGCAAGAGAATTGCGTCTTCAACCAAGGATCACCTATCATTCAAAACTGACTATATACTTCCAGGGAAATCATGGACATTCAACAAAATAGAAGATTTCCAAGTATTTATGAAGAAAAGTCCAGAACTAAATGGAAAGTTTGACATCCAAACCCAAAGATCAAGAGAAACATGAAAAGGTAAATGAGAAAGAGAGGGAAAAGGGGAAAATGTTTTTTTTTTACTCAAACTTTCATCTTTAATGGATATAATTGGATCAAATTATATATATTAATATATGGGGAAAATGTTATTTGTACCTCTCAAAAGTCATGTTCACTATTATAGTAATTAGAAGAATCATTCATAGGAAGAGATTGGGGTAATAAGTGCTATAAGATGATATGAAAAAAAGAAAAAGGAAGGGGGAAATCAAAGATGGTACCAAGAGATACTTGAAAAAATAATATAAAGAAGATAATCTTTACCACACAAAGATATGCATGGGAAGGGGAGGGGAAGAATACTCTTATTAGAAGGAGAGGAAGAGAGTGCTAATATCTAATACTTAAATGTTAATCTCAGTGAAATCAATTCTGAGAGGGAAAAGCATCAAGATCCATTAGGGTGTTGAATTCTAAGTTATCCTACAAGGAATGTGAGAAGGGAAAACTGAGGGGGATATAAGGGAGAGAGTACAAAAAGGGAGGGAAAGAGAGGGGGGAACTTAAAAGACCCTAAGAAACAAGAAGAGAACAAAAAATGAGGGACCAGAAAGGGAAGCATATTAAGGGAGGGGATTAGGGAAATTGAATAAAAGTGAACCACTGATTTAAAAGGAATATAGCAAAAGGAGAAAGGATAGAATTATGAGAAGATATTAAAATGCTGGGGTATACATAAGTGACAATCATAACTTTGAATGTGAACACCCCCATAAAATGAAAACAAATAGCAGAGCGTATTAGAATCCAAAATCCTACCATATGTTGTCAACAAGAAGCTGGTATTTTGAAAAAAAAACAAACAAAATAGACAAAGTACTGGTCAATCTAATAAAAAAGGAAAGAAGAAAAACAAATTAACAGTATCATAGATGAAAAGGGAGACCTAAACTCCAATGAAGAGGAAATTAAGTCAATCATTAAAAACTACTTTGCCCAACTATATGGCAATAAATATACCAACCTAGGTGATATGGATGAATATTTACAAAAATATAAATTGCCTAGACTAACAGAAGAAGAAATATAATTTTTAAATAATCCCATATCAGAAAAAGAAATTGAACAAGCCATTAAAGGACTCCCCAAGGGAAAAAAAATCCCCTGGGACTGATGGAATTCAAGTAAATTCCATCAAACATGCAAAGAACAGCTAATCCCAATACTATACAAACTATATGACATAATAAGCAATGAGGGAGTTCTATTATATTCCTTTCATGACATAAATATGGTATTGATTCCAAAACCAGGAAGGTCAAAAATGGAGAAAGAAAACTATAGACCAATATCCTTAATGAACATAGATGCAAAAAATCTTGAATACGATACTGGCAAAAAGACTCTAGCAAGTGATCATGAGGGTTATTCATCATGATCAGATGTGATTTATACCAGGAATGCAAGGATGGCTCAATATTAGGAAAACTATCCACATAATTGACCATATCAACAAGCAAATCAACAAAAATCACATGATTATCTCAATAGATGCAAAAAAGCCTTTGACAAAATACAACACCCATTCTTTTTGAAAACAGTAGAAAGTGAAGGAATAGAAGGGTCTTTCCAAAAAATAATAAACAGTATTTATCTAAAATCATCAGCCAACATTATCTGCAATGTGGATAAACTAGATGCATTCCCAATAAGATCAGGAGTGAAACAAGGATGCCCATTATCACCTCTATTATTTAAAATTGTACTAGACACAGTTGCAGTAGCAATTAGGGAAGAAAAAGAAATTGAAGGTATTAAAATTGGCAATGAAGAGACTGAGCTATCATTCTAGGCAGATGATATGATGGTCTACTTAAAGAATCCTAGAGAATCAACTACAAAGCTAGTGGAAATAATCAACAACTCTAGCAAAGTTGCAGGATACAAAATAAACCCACATAAGTCATTAGCATTTTTATATATCTCCAACAAATCTTAGAAGTAAGAATTTGAAAGAGAAATTCCTTTTAAAAATCACCCTAGACAATATAAAATACTTAGAAATCTATCTGCTGTGACAAACACAGGAACTATATGAACACAGCTACAAAACACTTTCCACACAATTAAAACTAGATCTAAACAATTTGAAACCTTAACTGCTCATGGGTAGGATGAGTTAACATAATAAAAATGACCATCCTACCCAAACTTATATACTTATTTAATGCCATACCCATCAAACTACCAAAAACTGTTTTACTGAATTAGAAAAACAACATAGCAAAGTTCATTTGGAAGAACAAAAGATTAAGGATATCCAGGCAAATAATGAAAAAAATGCAAAGGAAAGAGGCATTGCACCTCAAATTATACTCTAAAGCAGTGGTCATCAAAACTATATGGTACTGGCTAAGAGACAGAAAGGAAGATCAGTGGAATAGACTTGGGGTAAGTGACCTCAGCAAGACAGCCTATGACAAGCCCAAATATCCCAGCTTTTGGGACAAAAATCCACTATTTGATAGAAACTGCTGGGGAAATTGTAAGACAGTGTGGGAGAGATTAGGTTTGGATCAACACCTCACACCCTACACCAAGATAAACTCAGAATCAATGAATGACTTGAACATAAAGAATGAAACTATAAGTAAATTATGTGAACACAGTATAGTATACATGTCAGACCTTTGGGAAAGGAAAGATTTTAAAGTGAAGCAACACTTAGAAAATGTCACAAAATGTAAAATAAATAATTTTAACTACATCAAATTAAAACAGTTTTGTACCAAAAAAACCCAATGTAACCAAAATTAGAAGGGAAGTAACAAATTGGGAAACAGTCTTAATAACAAAAACCTCTGACAAAGGTTTAATTACTCAAATTTCAAAGATGTAAATCAATTGTACAAAACATCAAGCCATTCTCTTATTGATAAATGGGACAGGGACATAAATAGGTAATTTTCAATCAAAGAAATCAAAGCTATTAAAAAGCACATTAAAAATGTGTTCTAAATCTCTTATAATGAGAGAGATGCAAATCAAAACAACTCTGAGGTATCACCTCACACCCAGCAGATTGGCTAAAATGACAGCAATGGAAAGTAATGAATGCTGGAGGGGATGTGGCAAAGTCACTACATTAATTCATTGCTGGTGGAGTTGCAAATTGATCTAACCATTTGGAGGGCAATTTGGAACTATACCCAAAGGATGCTAAAAGACTGTCTGACCATTTATCCAGCCATTGCACTGCTGGATTTGAACTCCAAAGACATAATAAGAATATTATGTACAAGAATATTCATAGCTGCGCTCTTTGTGGTGTCAAAATTTTGGAAAATGAAGGGATACCCTTCACTTGGGAAATAGCTGAACAAATTGTGGTATCTGATGGCGATGGAATACTATTGTGCTCAAAGGAATAATAAAGTGGAGGAATTACATGGGAACTGGAATGACCTCCAGAAATTGATGCAGTGAGAGGAGCAGAACCAGGAGAACATTGTACACAGAGACTGATAGACTGTGTGTATCCATAAAATGAAATGTAATGGACTTCTCTATTAGTGGCAATGCAGTGATCCTGAACAACCTGCAGGGATCTAAAAAATACTATGCACAAGCAGAGGAAAAACTGTGGGAGTAGAAACACCAAAGAAAAACAACTGCTTGATTACATGGGTAGAGGGGAATATGATTGGGGATATAGACTCTAAATGAACATCCTAGTGCAAACATCAACAACATGGAAATAGGTTCTGATCAAGGTCACATGTAATACCCAGTGGAATTGTGTGTCAGCAGTGGGAAAGGCGAGGGCAGGGGAGGAAGTAATAGAATATGATTTTTGTAACCAAGGTATAATGTTTGAAATTGACTAAATAAAATTTAAAAAAGTCTAATCCCTTTATTCACTATAGACATTGAGCAGACAATAAGTAATTGTAATAGAACTAAAGTCATTTTATAGAAACATTTTATTAATTGATAAACTGCCTTGTTTCTAAATTATTTTTACAAGTAGTTTTTATTTCAATATATTTTATTATATTCCAAGAAAAAAAAGTTCTTCAAAAACCCTTACCTCCTATTTTATAATCAATGCCAAGTATTATTTCTGAGCCAGAAGCGTAGTAAGAACTAGGAAATTGGGTTTGAGTGATCTGCTCAGGGTCACATAGGTAGGAAGCATCAGAAGTCAGATTTATACCGAAGACCTCCCATCTCCTTTGCTATCTCTCTTTCCATTGAGATAACCTATCTTCCACAGCGTATATTCTATTGCTATACTCTATCCCTTCTAATGGGTTTTTGACATTAAACTTGACCATTATATATCACTGCATAGTCTTTTCTATAATCTTTTGGACTGAAGACTGTCATTTACTAACCATGTAATAAAGGTATTTTCCCTCCCTGGGTATCATATTTCTTATCTTTATAATTTAAAAAATGATTAGATATCCTATTATAGAAATATATGACATAAACCTTTAATAATCTGACTTGAATGGGGAGGAAGAGATGTAAGGGAGGAAGAGGTGGAGAAGAAGAGAAGGGAACAAGCATTTATCGAATACTTACTATATGCTAAGATCTTTATTAAGTATTTTACAAATATTATCTCATATGATCCTGAGAAACTTGTGAGGGAAAGAATACTGTTATGAACATTTTATACTTAAAGTAATTGAGGCACATAGTGTTTAAGCAGTTTATTCAGGATCAAACAGCTAATAATGTCTGATGTCAGAATATAACTCAGCTGTTCATCACTCTTGGCCCAGGAATATATTTACTGTACCTTTTACTTTCCAATGATTTAAAATATTTTTAAGGCTAAATCAAACCTATAAATTTCAAAGAGTAGATCAAATTTCCTCTTTGATTCATGTTCAAGCTACTATATCTATGGTAGGAAGCCTGAAATCCTTCTTGTTGATATTACACATACATATTAACAATGACATGAATTAAATATAGACTCCTTCTTTTCCTGTCCCTAGCATGGTTGCTACAGAATTAGAATTCTCAGACTTTGGGTTTCCTTGACAATAATTGCATTTTTTGTTGTTAGTTTTTAAGTTTCCAGTTCATAGATTCAGAACTACAAGGAAACTCATAGTCCACCTCTTTCAAACCTCTCATTTTATATTTATTGCCACACACTTTGGGGTGGCAGAAAAAATGGAAAATAAGAGGATGGCCTTTGATTGCAGAATGGCTGAACAAATTATGCTATCTGAAAAGGAATAATGACTGGCAGAATTTCATGTAAACTGGAATAGCCTCAAGGAATTGATGCAGAGTTAAACAGAGCAGAGTCAGGAGAACATTATACACAGAGAATGGTAGACTATGGTACAATTGAATGTAATGGACTTCTCTATTAGCAGCAATGCAATGATCCAGGACAATTCTGAGGGACTTATATGAAGAGATGCTAATCCACATACAGAGAAAGAACTGTGGGAGCAGAAACAGAGAAGAAAAACAACTGCTTGATTACATGAGTTGATGGGCATTTGATTGGGGATGAGACTCCAAATGATCACCCTAGAGCAAATACCATTAAAATGGAAATAGGTATTGATCAGTGAAATATGCAAAACCCATTGGAATTTCCTATTGGTTATGGGAGGACTTTGGGGAGAACAGAGGAAAAGAACATGAATCATGTGAGCATGGAAAATATTTTTAATTAATTAATTAATTAAAATTTTTCCAAATTTAAAAATAAAAATAGGATGGTCTATTAAAAACAAAACAAAATAAAACAAACAAAAAACAAATTCTCATTTACAGATGAAATGACTAAGACATCAGACACTTGTCCAAGATGTCCTCATATTTTCCTATTTACTATAATAGATTTCTATATGTCATTCCATGTGTAAATATATTTTCATCTTTCTTTGAACAATTTCTTTTAATTATATTTTATTTGATCATTTCCAAGCATTATTCATTAAAGACATAGATCATTTTATTTTCCTCCCCTCCATCCCCCCACCCCCATAGCCGACACGCAAATCCACTGGGCATTACATGTTTTCTTGATTTGAACCCATTGCCATGTTGATAATATTTGCATTAGAGTGTTCATTTAGAGTCTCTCCTCTGTCATGTACCCTCAACCGCTGTATTCAGGCAGTTGCTTTTCCTCGGTGTTTCCACTCCAATAGTTTATCCTTTGCTTATAAATACTGTTTTTTTCTCCTAGATCCCTGCAAATTGTTCAGGGACATTATACCGCCACTAATGGAGAAGTCCATTACATTCGATTATACCACAGTGTATTAGTCTCTGTGTACAATATTCTCCTGGTACTGCTCCTCTCGCTCTGCATCACTTCCTGGAGGTTGTTCCAGTCTCCATGGAACTCCTCCACTTTATTATTCCTTTTAGCACAATAGTATTCCATCACCAACATATACCACAATTTGCTCAGCCATTCCCCAATTGATGGGCATACCCTCGTTTTCCAGTTTTTGGCCACCACAAAGAGCGCAGCTATGAATATTTTTGTACAAGTCTTTTTGTCCATTATCTCTTTGGGGTACAGACCCAGCAGTGCTATGGTTGGATCAAAGGGCAGACAGTCTTTTATCGCCCTTTGGGCATAGTTCCAAATTGCCCTCCAGAATGGTTGGATCAGTTCACAACTCCACCAGCAATGAATTAATGTCTCTACTTTGCCACATCCCCTCCAGCATTCATTACTTTCCTTTGCTGTTATGTTAGCCAATATGCTAGGTGTGAGGTGATAACTCAGAGTTGTTTTTATTTGCATCTCTCTGATTATAAGAGATTTAGAACACTTCTTCATGTGCTTATTAATAGTTTTGATTTCTTTATCTGAGAACTGCCTATCCATGTCCCTTGCCCATTTATCAATTGGAGAATGGCTTGATTTTTTGAACAATTGATTTAGCTCTTTATAAAATGAGTAATTAAACCTTTTTCAGAGGTTTCTATGAAGATTTTTTCCCAATTTGTTGTTTCCCTTCTGATTTTAGTTACATTGGTTTTGTTTGTACAAAAGCTTTTTAGTTTGATGTAGTCAAAATTATTTATTTTACATTTTGTGATTCTTTCTATGTCTTGCTTGGTTTTAAAGCCTTTCCCCTCGCAAAGGTCTGACATGTATACTATTCTGTGTTTACCCAATTTACTTATGGTTTCCTTCTTTATGTTTAAGTCACTCACCCATTTTGAATTTATCTTGGTGTAGGGTGTGAGGTGTTCATCTATTCCTAGTCTCTCCCACACTGTCTTCCAATTTTCCCAGCAGTTTTTATCGAATAGTGGATTTTTGTCCCAAAAGCTGGGATCTTTAGGTTTATCGTATACTGTCTTGCTGAGGTCTCTTTCCCCCAGTCTATTCCACTGATCTTCCTTTCTGTTTCTTAGCCATTAACAATTTGTTTTGATGACTGCTGCTTTGTAATATAGTTTAAGGTCAGGGACTGCAAGGCCCCCATCATATGTGTTTTTTTTTTCCATTATTTCCATGGATATCCTTGATCTTTTGTTATTCCAGATGAACTTTGTTATGGTTTTTTCTAAATCAGTGAAGAAGTATTTTGGGAGTTCAATGGGTATGGCACTAAATAGATAAATAAGTTTTGGGTAGGATGGTCATTTTTATTATATTGGCTCATCCTATCCATGAGCAGTTAATGTTTTTCCAGTTGCTCAAGTCTAGTTTTAGTTGTGTGGAGAGTGTTTTGTATTTGTGTTCATATAGTTCCTGTGTTTGTCTCGGGAGGTAGATTCCTAGGTATTTTATTTTGTCTAAGACGATTTTGAATGGGATTTCCCTTTCTACTTCTTGCTGCTGAGCTGTGTTGGAGATATATAGAAAAGCTGATGATTTATGTGGGTTTATTTTGTATCCTGCAAATTTGCTAAAGTTGTTCATTATTTCAATTAGCTTTTTGGTTGAATCTCTAGGATTCTTTAAGTAGACCATCATGTCATCCGCAAAGAGTGATAACTTGGTCTCCTCCTTGCCTATTTTGATGCCTTCAATTCCTTTATCTTCTCTAATTGCTACTGCTAGTGTTTCTAGTACAATGTCAAATAGTAGAGGTGATAATGGGCATCCTTGTTTCACTCCTGATCTTATTGGGAATGCATCTAGTTTATCCCCATTGCAGATGATATTAGCTGATGGTTTTAGATATCTACTGTTTATTATTTTTAGGAATGACCCTTCTATTCCTATGCTTTCTAGTGTTTTTAATAGGAATGGGTGTTGTATTTTATCAAATGCTTTTTCTGCGTCTTTTGAGATAATCATGTGGTTCTTGCTGGTTTGCTTGTTGATGTGGTCAATTATGTGGATGGTTTTCCTAATGTTGAACCAGCCCTGCATCCCTGGTATAAATCCTACTTGATCATGGTGAAAGATCCTTCTGATCGCTTGCTGGAGTCTCTTTGCTAGTATCCTATTTAAGATTTTTGCATCTATATTCATTAGGGAGATTGGTCTATAGTTTTCTTTCTCTGTTTTTGACCTGCCTGGTTTTGGAATCAGTACCATTTTCGTGTCATAAAAGGAGTTTGGTAGAACTCCCTCTTTGCTTATTTTGTCAAATAGTTTGTATAGTATTGGGATTAACTGTTCTCTGAATGTTTGATAGAATTTACTGGTGAATCCATCAGGCCCTGGGGATTTTTTCTTAGGAAGTTCTTTGATGGCTTGTTGGATTTCATTTTCAGATATGGGATTATTTCAGAATTCTATTTCCTTTTCTGTTAGTCTAGGTAGTTTGTATTTTTGTATATATTCATCCATTTCTCCTAAATTGGTGTATTTATTGCCATATAATTGGGCAAAGTAATTTCTAATGATTGCCTTAATTTCCTCTTCATCAGAGATGCTGTCCCCCTTTTCATCTTTAATGTTAATTTGCTTTTCTTCCTTCCTTTTTTTAATTAGATTGACCAGTACTTTGTCTATTTTGTTTGTTTTTTCAAAGTACCAGCTTCTTGTCTTATTTATTAAATCAATAGTTCTATCACTTTCGATTTTATTAATTTCTCCCTTAATTTTTATGATTTCTTGTTTGGTTTTCTGCTGGGGGTTTTTAATTTGATCACTTTCGAGTTTTTTCATTTGCATTTCCAATTGATTGATCTCTGTTCTCCCTAGTTTGTTAATATAAGCATTCAGAGTTATGAATTTACTATTGATTACCTCTTTGGCTGCATCCCAAAAGGTTTGGAAGGATGTCTCGCCATTGTCATTTTCCTCAATGCAATTATTGTTTCTATGATTTCTTCTTTAACTAAACGGTTTTGGAGTATCATATTGTTTAATTTCCAATTGGTTTTAGAATTGGTTTTCCATGTACTATTACTAATCATTATTTTTATTGCCTTGAGATCTGAGAAGGCTGCATTCATTATTTCTGATTTTCTGCATTTGTGTGCTATGTTTCTGTGACCTAATGTATGGTCTATTTTTGTGAATGTGCCATGTGGTGCTGAGAAGAAGGTGTATTCCTTTTTATCCCTATTTATTTTTCTCCATATGTCTATTAATTCTAATTTTTCTAAGATTTCATTCACTTCTTTTACCTCTTTCTTATTTATTTTTTGATTTGATTTATCTAAATTTGATAATGTTTGGTTTAAGTCTCCCACTAATATGCTTTTACTGTCTATTTCTTCATTCAATTCTCCTAGTTTCTCCATTAGAAATTTGGGTACTATATTATTTGGTGCATACATGTTGATTAATGATATTTCCTCATTGTCTAAAGTCCCTTTAAACAAATATAATTACCTTCCCTACCCCTTTCGATCAGTTCTATTTTTGCTTTGGCTTTATCAGATATCATGATTACCACTCCTGCCTTCTTTCTGTCAGTTGAGGCCCAGAAGGTCTTACTCCATCCTTTAATTCTGACCTTGTGGGTGTCAACCCGCCTCATGTGTGTTTCTTGAAGACAACATATGGTAGGGTTTTGGATTCTAATCCATTCTGCTATTCATCTACTTTTTATGGGTGAGTTCATCCCATTCATGTTCAAAGTTATGATTGTCATTTGTGGACTCCCTGGAATTTTGATAACCTTCCCTAATTCTAACCTTTCTTCTTCAGCTCTACCTTTTAGTACAGTGATTTACTTTGAATCAGTCCCCCTTGTCCCCTCCCTTGATGTTTCCCTTTTTAGTCCCTCCCTTTTTGTTCCCTCTCCCTCCCCCCTCTCTTTCCCTCCCTTTTTGTTTTCCTCTCCCCCTCCCCCCCTTGGTTTTCCCTTCTCCCTACCCTTGTTGGGTAAGATAGACTTTAAGATCCCAATGGATCTGGATGTTTTTCCCTCTCATAGTTGATTTCCCTGAGATTAAGGTTTAAGTAAAAAACCCTCTCTTCCTCTCCTTCTTATAGAAGTTTTCTTCCCCTCCCCTTCCCATGTGAATCTTTGTGTGAGAAAGATTATTCTATTTGGTCTTTCTTTACCCCCTATTTATACATTACATTTTCCCTACATGTTAGTATACATAGATTGATATAAATGTAGTCCTTATAGAAGAGAGTTTGAGTAAAAGAAGAAGATAACATTTTTCCCCTTTCCTTAATATTTACCTTTTCAGGTATTCCTTGCTCTTTGATTTTCGATATCGAACTTTCCAGAGAGCTCTGGTGTTTTCTTTGCAAAAAGTTGGAAGTCTTCTATTTTGGTGAATGCCCATACTTTCCCTTGGAAGTATATAGTCAGTTTTGCTGGGTAGCTGATTCTTGGTTGAAGATCCAGCTCTCTTGCCTTTCTGAAGATCATGTTCCATGCCTTACGATCATTCAGAGTAGAACTTGCAAGGTCTTGTGTGACCCTGATTGGCATTCCTTTATATCTAAATTGTCTTTTTCTGGCTGCCTGTAGGATTTTTTCTTTTGTTTGAGAGCTTTGGAATTTGGCAATTACATTCCTGGGAGTTGTCTTTTGGGGGTTTAGTGTAGAAGGTGTTCTGTGAGCTCTGTCAGTGACTGTATTGCCCCCTTTTTCTAGAATCTCTGGGCAATTTTCTTTGATTATATCTTGTATCACCATGTCGAGTTTGGTGTTTATTTCTGACTTTTCTGGAAGTCCAATTATTCTTAAATTATCTCTTCTCCCTCAATTTTCCAGATCTGTCACCTTGTTGGTGAGATATTTTATGTTCTCTTCTAATTTCTTGGTATTTTGGCTTTACTTTATTAATTCTTGCTCTTTTACACGATCGTTGTCTTCCAGGTGCCTGATTCTGGCCTTTAAAGCCTGGTTTTCCTTTTCACTTTGTTCAAACTGGTTTTGTAGATGCGTGAATTTCTTTTGCATTATTTCCCACTTTTCCTCCCAGAAGGCTTCCATCTTTTCGGTCATTTCTGATTCAAATTCTTCATGGGTTTGTGGAGAGTTTCCATTTCCTTTGGAACTTTTCGGAGCATTTTCTTGCGTATCGTCTTCTATCTCCTCTGTATTTTGTATTTTGGCTCCGTAGAATGTGTCCAAAGTTGCCCCTTTCTTCTTATTTTTCTTGGTATTTTGGGGCTTCTGTGCTTCTGTGGAGTTTGCCATCTCTGAATGGTGAGGATTAGCTTTTCTTATCTCTGTCTGGTGTTCAGAGGCTTTAGTCCTGGGCAGATTGTCAGTTCTATGAGGTTTCCCTCGGTTAAATTGAGTATGGGCAATGACTTTCACTGGAACTGGAATGGAAGGGTCGGACCAGGGGGCCACACTCTCCCCCTGCTCTATCTGCTTTCCTCCTGCGAAGGTGCCCCCTCGACTGGACTGGGTGGGGTTGCTTTCCGGAAGTTGCCTTCAGAATAGCTGGCCGTGAGGCTGTTTTGTCAGCCCTGAGGGTTGCTGTTGTTTCAGACGACCCTGCTCTCTGCGGGGGGGATGGGCCGAGGATCCCCGGAAATATGAGGGCAATGACTTTCACTGGGACCCGGATAGAAGGCCCTGAGCCTTGCTGTTGTTTCAGAGGACCCTGCTCTCTGAGCGGGGCGGGGCTGTGGCTTCCCGGAGCCTTGGACTCTGAGCTCCTACCCCTTAGGTCCAAGTGATCTCGGGTTCTGGCTTTTGAGGGGGGCCGTACCTTTTGAT
The DNA here is from genome assembly GCF_027887165.1 of Monodelphis domestica. NCBI lineage: Eukaryota > Metazoa > Chordata > Mammalia > Didelphimorphia > Didelphidae > Monodelphis > Monodelphis domestica. The sequence goes on from NC_077229.1 coordinate 252,088,787, forward strand.
CCAGGTCCAGGTCCAGGAGGAAGATTCCCAGGGTCTATGCTGTTGATCGTTTTGAATTTCGGCACCTTAGGAGTTTATAGTTTGAGATCGGTTGGGAAGGGTTTTCTGGAGATGTGAACTTTAGCTTTCTCTAAGCCGCCATCTTGACTGGAAGTCTCTTTGAAGAATTTCTAATGGGAGTGATGTTCAAACAATGTTCATCACTCTTGGTTTTTTGCTCTATTGCAACAATTACTCTTTGCATGTCACTATTATGCAACAAAAACTTTCCTATTCTATTTTATTCTACCCTCTTTTTCAAGTGAATTACTTTTTATCACTTGTATATTTCATTTTCTTTTTTTTTTGGAGAGCTCAAGACAACTGACTCATAGTCATACTCTCCATTTGTGGACTCCTTATAATTGTTCTGATAACAATAAAGTCATTAGTTAGCCTTGTAACTTTAATCTCCCAAGGTAAGATTTTGAACAATTTAAAAATATTAAGTCCCTTAAGATTTGTCTTTCGTATTTACCATTTTTATGCTTTTCTGACATGTTATGTTTGAATATCAAATTTCCTTTTAGCTCTGGTGTTTTCATAAAGAATTCTTGAATATCTTCTTTTTATTAAATATCAATTGTCTCCTGGAAATTTATACTCACTTTTGTAATGATAAATTTTTCTTTTTTGTAGTCCTAGCATTCAGGAATATCTCATTGCATGCACCCTTTGTTCCTATAATGTGAAAGCTACTAAATGTTATGTAATTTTGACTGTGGATCCTAGATATTTGATTTGTTTCTTTCTGATTACTTCTAATATTTTCTTTGATCTGAGATCTCTGGAATTTGGATATAATATTCCTATGACTTTTCATTTTTAGGATCTCTTTCAGGATGGGATTGGTATATTATTTCAATTGATATTTTACCCTATGGATCTAAGGTATCAGAACAATTTTTCTTTTTAATTTCCTGGAATATGATGTCTAGATTTTGGTTTTTACCTTGATTTCAAGTGATTCAATGTTTATTCAATCATTTCTCTTCAGTTTATTTATCAGACCTTTTTTTTCTTAAAGATCATTCAAAATTTTTTATGTTTATTCTTTTAACTTTGGTTTTTATTTTTTCTTGGTATCTTATTGAGTTATTCATTTACAATTGTTCAATTCTAACTTTTAGGAAAACATTTCCTTATGGATAAAGGTTTTTCCTATTTGATAATCTTTCCAGTATATTTGTTGACTTTGAATTTAATGTTATTTTGGGCACTACTCACTTAATGGTAAGAAGGTCCTTTCTTAGGCTACAGGCTTTTTGATTCTATAGTTTTAAGATCTAGGTGCAGGAGACTCAAAATTTTACTTATTCCAAGAGAGGATAGCTTGTCTCACTCTTGATGGAACCATGATTTTCTGCTTTGAAACTCCTTTTGAGGAAGCAAAGTCTATTGTCAGTATATATCATAAAGGGATTGTTTAATTTGTAAACATTTGACATTGGTGAATGTATAAGGCAAGGAATCAGCCCCTGGAGATATGGTCACATTTTCTGTCCCAGAGAGCTCCAAAGAGCAGGAGGAGACCTTGGCTTTATAATTCCTTATGCTGATTAGATTCTTTAATATTTTATTTTTGTCTTTTTCTGCTTTTACATCAATAATTTTGTGCAATAGAAAGAATAATAACCCAATCCATCACTGATATTTACCAAGCACAAAATATTTGCTACATAGAATGGATACAAAGACAATCTTGTACTGTAAAATTCTTACATTTACTGGAAAAAACAGAAGTTATATGAACATATACAAAAAATGGAATGAATACAAAATAATTTGAAATAAAAATGAATCCAAAATAATTTGAAAGGGAAAGCACTTCATATTGGGTTATCAAATTAGGTTTTATTTTGGAGGTGGAATCTGAGCCAATAAATGAAGGAAATTATGGACTATAAAGAGAATAGAGGGAATGTTTCTAAATTAAAAAAAAAACAGTGAAAAGGAATAGAAATGAGGGGCAGAATTTGTAGTGTGTTAAAGCCAATTAATATGTCTCACAAGTGTCAACTAATGAATTTTCAAGGTAAAATGTATTCCTTTAACAATAGGTAAATGCAACAAACCAAGGCCTGAATAATTTACTTGTTATGTACCTAGACCTAAGTAAATGGTGAATAAAATATAAATAATGAAGTTTAAACATAAAAGTTAGTCATGAATATGTTTATTTTTCCCCTAAGAGTTGTGAAGAGAAAATTAAACTTTATTTATTTTTAATGTACTCAATCAGCAACCTATAATTTAATCAATAAATAATTTAAGAAATCCCTACTTAATACTTGGTAAATCACTAAGTAAGAGAGTTCACAAGTCACTTAGTAGAAATAAAAAAATTCACACCCCCAAAGGCCACAAGCACTTCCTTGGGCAGTGCTAGGCAAATTGGGAGGCTGTGATTGATTTCTGTGAAGTGGGAGAGAGATAGGACATGATGTGGAAAAGGGTCTATAAAAGGTGAGACCAAGGAGAAGATTCATGGTTGCCTTCCTTGGCTCTTTGGTGAGCTCTCTCTCTCTCTCTGTCTCTCTCTCTCTTTGTGTGTGTGTGTGTGTGTGTGTGTGTGTGTGTGTGTGTGTGTGCCTTCAGAGGACACTCTTCAACATGAGCTTTGGTGCGCCTTTTGGTGGTCTTAGCCTTGTGTGAACTAAAGGTTCTTTTTCAGCATCTCCTGGCTCTTTGGATCTCAGCTTTCTAATTAGGACTTTGGATTCTGGTGAGATGATCTTTTGGATTCATTTGTGGTCTGGAGGCATTAGGATTAGGATATATGGTATTTGTAGCTAGGTGATTTTTCCACTTCTTTCCTATATTTCCCACTTTAATAACTCTACCTTGCTGTCAATAAAAGCTGCTTAAAGTCATTTTGACTGGAGAAGTTAATCATTTTTATAAGCAGCAACCACAAAAATTTTTCAAAAATTCTTATATTTATCAAACACATTCTTAAATATTACAGAGTCAGTTGTTAAACATTTAGTAACTCACTCTTGGATGCAATTCCATGGATGATGGATAGTGATATAATTATTTTGATTGAAATATATAGTGAGAAGAGAATAATATATAGGAAAAATGTTGTCAACATTGTCAATCATACAGAAAATTGAAGAAATATACATGAGAAAAGATGGCTGTGGATTGGATTTTGTAATTTAAAAGTGATTGCCTCTTTTGGTAGCAATTTAAGTTGAATCATAATAAGTTGAATCATGCATTCTTTTGCATTCAATTCAATTAAAAATCTCTTAGATTCTTAACCTTTTCCTAAGTATCAAGTTTACCTTCTTACCTTCATTCAAACTCACCTTTTCTAAAACCACATGTTCCTCAAGCCTCTATGAAGGAGGTTAATTTCCTTTTCTGCATTTTACCACTTTTTACCACATTAAGTACCATATTTACATATTTGTGATGGGTATTGCATGTTCCTACATCATTTTCTCTCTTTTCTCAAAAACATCTTTTCCTAAATCATAGGCTTATTCTTCACCCCAACCTCTACTCCTACTAAAATATGCCTCTTGAAAATCTACCAAAACTGAATGGATTAAACTATCAGTTTTTACAGATAATTCCTAAATTGACATCATCAATCATCACCATCATCATTGATAATTAGATGGTATTTAAGATTTGTTCCTCACAACAAAACTTTGATGTATATTTGATATTATTATTTCTATTTTCTAAGTAAAGAATATGATAAGACAGACTTTTGCCTGGGGTCACACAATTAGTAAGATAATGTGGCAGAATTCAAACCCTAGGCTTTCCCACTGTGAATCTTAAAAATTACTCAGACTATACTTTAGAAGATTTGATTTAGCTATTTCCTTATTGTAACAATGGAGATAATTGGTCTAACAAGAATCAGAAATGTCTTGGGAACTTTACATTACTCCACCCATACTTAGACATACTTTAGGGGAAGATAAAGTTGTTAACTCCTGATTGAACAAGGAAGACACTTAACTCATACCTTATAGTGAAGCTAGAACTTAAACTAAGTCTATTTTTAGATCTAATACAAAAAGGTGTTAATTTCCTGTAAAGGTTAAATTAATCACAACAAAAGGTCAAGTAACTCACAAAAGGTGAGCTTAAAAGAGAAGTGTGAAGTACCTCAGAAGATATAATCTAACCAGAGAAGGTGAGAACTAAAGAGTGGTGAGAACTAAGAATGGGCAGTCCTGGAAAAAAGCATCTACTGTGATTGGTAGGGGTGAAAATTTAGGGGAGGTGACATAAGAGAAAATTTCTTTAGAAGGAGGGCTAAAAAGTCAGTTCAGGCTATTCAATTCAGTTCAGAGTGGAGTTCAGTTCTGAACTCAGTTGAGGAGATTGACTTCAGTGGAGGATTGGAACCCAGCTTGGAGACTGTCTCATGGTGAGTGATAAAACTGACTCCTTTCCCTTATGCTTAGGAAGGCCACTTTGGCCAAGGCCTCTAACTACTGCTTGGCTCAGCCTGAGCCAGAGCAGTTTAAATTAAAAATTAATTCTCTCTCTCTCTCTCTCTCTCTCTCTCTCTCTCTCTCTCTCTCACTTAATTCCTTCTCTCTATATTAATTAAAAATCTCCATAATTCCCAGATGACTTAGGTATTTTATTATTTGGAAATCATCCTTGTTTACCAAATTAAATAGATATGTCACAAAGCTAAAATTATCTCACACCACTCTAACTCCAGCTATATAACATCTATTTCCTAAAGTGTTAAGATTAAAGTGGGAATATGGCCAGAGTATTAAGCATTTATTAATTAAATGAGAAAGTGAGAGGAGAAAGAGAGAAGATATATAAATATATATATATAAGATATATATATATATATATATATCTTAGAAAATATTAATCTGATTATACAGTTTCCATTTAGCTGGCTTAAGATTTATACATTCTTCCACAGCAGTCTATTCAGGAGTGTAAGTAAAGAGAGTGCTTCTCTTTCCTGAGATCACCTTTAAATCCCACTAGCTCCTCTTTCCATTGCAAGATTACACACAGCAGCTCAGGCTGAACCCAGGAGATACCAGGCTAGGCAGGCCATTAGATATTTAGTTACATCTACACTTGGTGTGTCCTGGTGGAATGGAGCTATTTTTCTTCACACAATGTTCTAGTACTGTATCTATGACTATCAGTTTTGAATGTCTCCTGAATGTAACATGGACTCAATTTTAATGACTTCTTTATTTTTGTGAATCTATCATTTTTCTTCCGGTTACTCAGTTTCAAAACAGAAGAATCATTCTTGACTCATTAGATTACAGACAAGCCCTTTAATCCAATAAATATAAAACTTTATTATTCTATCTGCTCATCTATAGTATGTTTCCTTCCTTTATTATATAACTCATTTCATAAGCCTTTTTATCCTGGTCCTCATCATCTTTCATATGGACCTTGTGACAGCTTTTCAATTTAATCCTTTGCATATAGCTTAGATCCCATTCTTTACTCAGTTTATAACTTGAAATTTCTAAAATGTAGTTCTAATAAAGTACTCATAGAACTTCAATGGCTCACCATTGCCTTTAACATTAAATACGAACATCTCTACTTCATGTGTAAGAAAAAAAAAAAAAAACCTTTACAATTTTGCTTCAGCCTAGTTTTCAATACCAATTCTAAACTACCCCTTTCTAGATGCTATATGCTTCCGAGCCCAAACTGGCCTAACACTTATAATAGTCACATTGTTTAAACCAGGGGGCAGTATAATCTCCACTTTACAGTTTGGTAAATTCCACTTGATTCTCTCCATTCCAGTGTGAATGCTATTATTTTATTTTATTTTTAATTAATTAATATTTTAGAATAATTTTCCATGATTACATGATTCACATTCTCTCTCTCCCCTCTTCCTTCCCCCCTCCCAGAGCTGAAAAGCATTTCCACTGGGTTATACATGTATTAGTGCTCAAAACCTATTTCCATATTAATTTTTGTATTAGAGTGATCTTTTAAAACCAAAACCTCCAAACATATTCCCATATAACGAAGTGATAAATGGTGTTTTCTTTTGCATTTCTACTCACACAATTCTTTCTCTGACTGTAGATAGCATTCATTCTCATTAGTCTCTCTGAATTATACTTGAACTTTGATTTATTTGATCATGCCACAATATTTATGTTACTATGTACAGTGTTCTCCTGGTTCTGCTCATTTCACTCTGCATCAATTCATGGAGGTCTTTCAAGTTCATATAAAAATCAAGCAATTCATCAATCCTTGTAGCATAATAATACAACCACTATTGTATACCACAATTTGTTCAGCTATTCCCCAAATGATGGACCATACCTTGTTTTAGAAATTTTTGCCACCACAAAAGTTCAGCTATAAATATTTTCGTACAAACATTTTTAATTAACTCTTGGGGGTACTGTGATTGAGAGAAATTGGAAAAGATAGAAGAAATGAAATGCAAAGAAGAAAAACTCAATTGAATCCAGACCCAGACACTGGGGGAGAGGAGAGGGTTTTATGGAAGGTTGAGAAGGAGAAGCAGTTGGCCAAAATGGATGTTCTGGACATACTTCTGTTTGGAGTGGTCTGACCTCCACATCACTTCACTTCTCTCTGACTAACCTCTCTGAAGAGGAAGGATGAAAAAATTCTTGATTGTTACCTTTCTCTACCTAGTTTGAGCTGAAGAAAAGAGAGTCTTGCCCAGTAAAGACCCCAGTTGGATTATTACTATTTTCTTCAGGGGATGTCAAATATTCCTTTTTGAAGAGACTTAAACCAAAGCCTTCAATAAGTGATAGAAATTAGAATTAGCCAAATCCTATCTCCCTCACTCCCATTTCCCTCTTATTTCCTTCCCCCCAAGAAAATAAATACGTCTTTTTAACTACAGAAACTGTTCTCAAGATTTTGTAATTAGAGGGAGGGACTGACTCACCATCTGTTAGGCAAACATCATTAGGCTGCTTAGTAGGGAGAACAGGAAGGAAGGTGTGTTCCCTGAAATCAGCTCCCTTCTTTCAAAACTGTTTCTTGGAGTAACATCTATTTACTTCCCCCCCCTCATCTGTCAGGATCATTCTCTAATATAGTACAAATCCAGTAGTGACATAGCTGGATCAAAGGGCTTACATTCTTTTAAAGCTTTGCAAATTGACTTTGAAAGTAGTTTGATCAATTAACAACTCTATCAGCAATGTATTAATGTCTGGATTTTCCAAAATCCCCTCCAACATTTATTATTTTCCTTTACTGTCTTTTTGGCCACTCTGCAAGTGCCGAGGTGTAGCCTTAGAATTATTTTGATTTGGATTTTTCTAATTTAGAAGGGATTTGGAACACTTTTTGATGTGGTTATGGACAGTTTATATTTTGTCATCTGAAAACTGACTATTTATATCCTTTGACTATTTGTCAATTGGTAGAATGGCTTGAATTTCTTTGTATATTTGACTTGGTTTCTTATGCATTTGGGAAATTAATCCTTTCTCAGAGAATTTTATTATAAAAATTTTTCCATCATATCTGAGTTATTTTTTTCTAGCATTTTATAGTATCTTCTCTTTGATGTGGGAGTTCTTGAGTTTGGCTATAATGTTCCTGGAAATAATCATTTGGGGATTTAATATGGGAGGTGATCTGTGGATGCTAAGAAACTTTTATCCTCTTATTAAAAAATATCAGGGCAGGTTTCTTGGTTAATTTCCTGTAGTATGATAACTAGGCTTTTTTAGCATGATTTTCAAGTAGTCCAATAATTCTAAAATTTTCTCTCCTGGGTGTATTTTCCAGATAAATTGTTTTTCCAATGAGGAATCTAAAATTTTTTTCCTATTTTTTATTCTTTTTTTTTTGTTTATTTTTTCTTGGTCTCATGAAGTCATTAGTTTCTATTTGCTCTATTCTAATTTTTGAAGACTGAATTTCTTCCATTACCTATTGATTCTCCTTTTCCTCTTGGTCCATGCTTTTTTCAAGTCATTCTTCTCTTCCTCCAACATTTTTTGCCTTATTTTCCAGCAGGTTAATTCTGGCTGTTAATGATTTTTTTTTCTTGTTTTGATTCCTGTGCCTCCATTTCCAGATGACCTATTTTGCTTCTTAGGCTGCTGTTTTCCTTTTACTATTTTTCTTCAACATGTCTTATTTGATTTTGGAATTACTTTTTGAGCTCCTCCAGAGCCTACATCCAATTTCCTGTTTTGTTTGTTTGTTGGGTTTTCTTTTTGTTTGTTGATTTGTTTGTTTTGGTTGCTTTGCTTTATGTTCCCTGGATCCAATTCTCCTCTGTTCATTTTGTTCTTTGGTCCTTATCCTAATAGAAGCTTTCAGTTGTACCTTTTTCACTTATTTATTCATGTTATTACCTTTTTAAATTTGTTTCTTTTCTCCTTTCCTATGGTCTATAAACACACCCCTCTGTTGATTAACTGAACCAGAGTGTTTGGGCTATTAGCCCTAAGGCTGAATCTTCTCCTTTCACAAACATCTGCTGGTATACTGGATTCAACAGGATGAGCTATTCTTCAGAGATAGCCTGCTCTGGGGCAAATTATTCACTGGAGCCAGAGGAGGCTGAGGTTATCCAGCCTGACACTCCCAGCCACCAAGTTCCTTTCTGCCTACTTTTGTCAGAGCCCTGGACTTCCCATGGTGGGTCAGAGGTGTTCCCTCACAGCTGAGCCTCTACCCAGGACTCACAAGTCCTGCCCTATTTTATAGCAGGTTTCAGTGCACTGGGTTGTGGAGAGTGTTCATCCAGCCCATCTATCTGTTAACCTCTAAAAATAGACTCTCTGTGTCTTCTGTTCAAGTTGTGTTCAGCAGGAGAGTCCTGTGATTTCTTTTTCTTGTTGGGTTTGGATTACTGGTTTCTTTGAAGTGTGTTTTAAAGATTGGTATGGATGAATTGTCAGAAGTTTTGGCTTTTGGTGTTCATAAGTCATCATCTCGGCTCTGTCCCCATAATGCTATTATTTTAGAGGAAAAGACATGAGCATAGTGACAATTACTCTAAAACTGTATTGAGGGAAGACCTTACCCTCCCCCCACCTGGAGGATGAACCCAGTTCCTCAATGTTCTTCACATACAAGAGTTACATCCATGAACATCAATAAAAGAAAGTGGGTGGAATATACCTGGGTCTTTTGGCACAGCTCTGGGAGGGAGCAGAAAGGTGAGAGAGAGAAAGATTCATGGAGAATAAGCAATGCGTGGTCAGAGAACTTAGAATAAGCCAGAGACTTTAACTCTATGCCTATCTACCTTTTCTATTAATAAACTTTATTAAAAATAATAATGGGTAGATATATTAATTTCAAATAAAACAAAAACCCAAATAACTACAATTCTTAATATCTAAGCAAAGTTTGGAATTTCTGCCTAATCTTACATTTATATCTTTCCGTAGATAGACACTCTTCTCTGTGATTGAGGAAAAATTTACTAAGAAGCATATGATCAAGAAAACAGCAAGCTTCATAAATTGTACAAAAAATCAAGCCATTCTCCAATTGATAAATGGACAAAGAACATGAATAGGCAGTTTTCAGATAAAGAAATCTAAACTATTAATAAACACGTGAAAAAGTGTTCTAAACCGCAAACAAAACAACTCTTTGGCATCACCACACACCTAGTAGACTGACTAATATGACAGCAAAGGAAAGTAATAAATGTTAGAGAGGTTGTGGCAAAATTGGGACACTAATTCAGGGCTGGTAGAGTTGTAAATTGATCCAATCATCCAGGAAGTCAATTTGCAATTATGCCCAAAGGCCTTTAAATGACTGCCTGTCTTTTGACTTAGCCATAGATAGCACTGCTGGGTCATTAGCCTAAAGAAATAATAGAGAAAAATATGTATACAAAAACATTTATAGCCACACCTTTTATGGTGGCAAAATTTTGGAAAATGAGGGGTTGTCCACCAATTGGGGAATGGCTGAAGAAATTATGGTGTCTGTTGCTAATGGAATACTATTGTGCTAAAAGGAATAATGAACTGGAGGAATTACATGCGAACTGGAACAACCTCCAGAAATTGATGCAGAGTTAAAGGAGCAGAAACCAGAGGACATTGTCCACAGAGACTGATGCACTCTGGCACAATTGAATGTAATAGATTTCTCTACTTGCAGCAATGCAATGATCCAGGCCAATTCTGAGGTACTTATGAAAATGAATGTTATCCACATCCAGAGAAAGAACTTTGGGAGTAGAAATACAGAAGAAAAACATTTCCTTGATAACACGATTCAATGGGGATATAATTGGGGATGTAGACTCTAAATAATCACTTTATTGCAAATGTTAATAATTTGGAAATTGGTCTTGATCAATGATATATGTAAAACCCATTGGAATTGCCTGTTGGCTATAGGAAGGGGGAGCGAGGAGAGGAGAGAAAGAACATGAATCATGTAACCATGAAAATTTATGCTAAATCAATCAATTAAATATATAATTTTTAAAAAGTAAACAGCAGATTATGTTACATCTCTTTGAATAAATAGGATTCAGGTTGAGATGTTGTGGAAAAATATGTCTTAAAACTTTCCTTAGCATTAGTTTTCTGTTCCAAGATGTTAATAACACCAACAATTCTCTTCAACAGTTCCCTTTGCTTCTACTGCTCAATATTTCCTTTACTTCTCAAAGGCAGGCTGGAAATATCATCTTTTCTCAAACCTGCCAAAATCAGACATTCAGAATTTCTTTCCTTAGTTCTGAAATAATTAGCTCCTTTTAAACAAAATCCTTAGGCCATGACCCGATTTCTCTTAATGTCTTTTATTGAAGAGGGTATAGAGAACCTATTCACATTTACTACCTATTATTTTATTTAATCAAAAAAGACCCTCATCTAATAGGCCACAAGAGCCAAAATGTTGTTGTATCAATTCCACTCTTATCCTTGTACATGGTATTCCATCTCCTATTTACATTGATTTGTACAGGCTATATGATTAAAATGTTCCCTTCCCCATCATATTCACATTTTGAAAATTCGAGTGCCTTCAACAATCATCTAAAATAAGATTGCCTACAACTAACCATTGCTGGTTATTTTAATAATTGATACTAAGCCTGAAAGAGCCAAAGTAAATGTGAAATAGTTCACATATGCTCTGTTTTTATGACTAGCTCTAGGACATTATTAGCTCTAAAGGTTAGGAAGCTTCATTTATCTGTATCCCTACTATAGTGTCAGGTTCATAGTGGGAAATTCATAGATGCTTATTGATTAAGATAAATTTTAATTATTCTTTACTTGCAACTAGAATATAATTCCATCTTCTTTGATTTTTCTGTTTACTATTTATTTTGTTCCAGCACACTGCTACCTCCAGATGACCATAACCCTTACTTTGCCTCCCAATAAAACATATTTCAATTTATTTGCCTCACTTCCTCACTTTAATAATTCAATGTAATATTTACATTTCAAATTATCCTCCTTTTATTTTTTGTCTAATAGAAATGTAATTTGTTCCTTTAAAAAGCTAACTTTAAATGCATTTTATAATATCATTTTACCTCCCTATCATTCAAACCTGGTATCCTTATCCATTAAATATATCCTTTATTTCACTTGTAGGTTAAATATTTCCTCACTAGTTCCTTTCCCATATGATACAACAATGTTCTTCAAACATTATCATAAAATAAAATCTTATCTCAGTTGATTTAACCTCATGCTGCCCTATGTTTTTTTTTAAATTTTATTCTATCATTAACTTCTCAAAAAGTAATCTACAGTTACTACTTGTGACTCTGCTATTCTTTCTCTCCTCAACTTCTCACAATCTGAATTTTTCCCTTGAATTCTTTATTAAATATTGTATTTCCTAAGCTAACAATATTGGTATGTCATTCTTAGTATCTAAAAATATTACCTTGTATTTCACTCCTTTGCATTGGACTACTTTTCTTCCTATTTCTAATTGCTTCTCCTCCTTCCTTTATATTTCTGGTTCTTATATGAAATTGTTTCCTAAGAGAGTGCCTCCTTTTATTCTCTCTAGAATCTCTGTCTTCCCTATTTCATTCACTTCCAGAACTGCAGCTATCATCATTAATCTTGATTTATCTCTACATCTTTACCTCAAAGGACCTATTTTCTCTTTGACATTTCAATCATGATATATGACTTGGACCTCAAACTCAACAAATTTAAAAATGAATTATCCAATCCTGCCTCCCCAAACTAATTTATCTTCCTGATTTTCCTTTTTTCTGTCATTGTAAGTAGTTAGTCAACAACTATTTATAAGCCATTTGCTGTTTCTAGACATGGAAGTGAATGGTTTACAAATATTATATCATTTCCAAGTACTAGTAATATAGGGGGACATAGAAGACATAGAAGAGTTTCCTACAAAAAGTGAGATTTGATATGATGCTTGAAGGAAGCCAGGAAAACTATGAGTAGAAAACAAGGTGAGAGCACATGTTATGCATGGTGGACAGCCTGTATAAAGATATCAAGACAGTAGATCATAGGGTGTGTGAATAGGGAGTAGTAGACTAGAAGGGAAATAAGCTGTATATCTCAATGTCTGCTACACAGCTTTCACCCAAGTAGAGGAAAGCTAGAGCATGTTATTTTTCATAAAATAAAGACTTATGTTATGCCTTGTCTGAAAAAAATAAATATCAATATTCAGCATTCCCTTCCCAAATATAACATGGAATTGTGTTTATGACCCTTTCTATTCCCTTCATCTCAATAATCATTTGGATACTACTTTCTTCCTTTTCAATCCTACTGTCACCATACTATTATTGTCAGTAAATGATCAACAAGTAATTATTAAGTGTCCACAATGGGCCAGGCACTTTACTGACCTCTGGAGATATAAAAGAAGGGGAAAAACAACCAACCTAACAACAACAGCCCCTGTCCTAAATTAGTTTATAATACAATATGAGAGACAACAAGCAAAGAACTGTGCACAAAAGTGTGTAAGCATAATATATATATAACAATGTATATGCACATATAAGTGTGTGCTTACACATATTCATGTGTTGGGATGTATTTGTATATATGTATGTGGACACATCTCAACTGAATGAAATTAACGTTGGAATACACAAGCCTTAGGGGAAGGGAAAGACTTTTTGCAAAAGGCACAATATAAGCTGTTCCTTGGATGCCAGGGAAAGCAGAATAAAGAGATGAGGAAGGAGAGAATTTCTGGTATGATTAACTTAATGAAAATATGTGAAGTTTGGAGATGTATTGCTTTTTGTGAACACCAGCAAGAATGTTGTGTACAACATATCATAAAGTGCACAGAAAGGAGTAAAAGTAAAAAAGACTGGAATGGTAAGAAATCTCTAGGTTATTAAGGATTTAAAAGTCAAAAGAGGAATTGTGAATTTGATTCTGGAAATTTAAAAAAAGAGATCCACTGGAATTTGCAGAATATTGAAATTGTCTTGGTCAGATCACTGACTAAGAGGGAACATTTTAATAACTGAGTGGAGAATGAACTGGAAAGGGTAAGAACTTGAAATAAAAGTCTAAATGACTGTCAATTTCAATAGCCTGGATGTAAGATGATGAAGATTTGTAATAAACCAATGGCAATATCAGAGAATATAAAGGGGTATATATGAGATATTATGAAGACAGAATCAACAGGACCTGAAAATCCTCAATCCCTTCACCCATCAGTTTATTTCTAGTCTATCACCAATGTGTTAGCTATACTCTTCTTTCTTTCCCCATCTTCATTTCTTAGTGAACCAGTTGAAACCTGTACTGTCCTCTTGAATCCCTTTGTCCACTTATTATATTACTGTTCACTTTCACATCCTCTGACTTGATTCCTACACACTTGCTCCTGAAAGAAGTTAGAGAAAATAACAAAATTGTTTTGTCTTCGTCCACTACAAACTAGATATGCTGCATATATGTTAAATTCAACAGTTCCCAAACATTATATTTTTTTCTAAAAAAAATTTTCTAAAAACTCTTTCAAACTTCTCTGTTATGTTCAAGAGTATTGCCATTCTCTATGTGCTCCAGGAATATAATCTAGTTTTAATTTCTGGTTTTTCACCCCAATTGTCAATCTATTGGCAAAATCAGTAATTTTTGCCTTTGCAGGATCTTTCAAATATACCCCCTTCTTTCATTTTATACTAAAATAAATTGGGGTGAAACTTTATTTCCATTTTCAAAACTATTTTACAACAGCTTGTGAATGGTCTAACTGTTCCAATTCTCTCCCCACTAAGGTGCATCCTTCATTCAGCCTCTTAGTCATTTTCTTAAACTGCAGGTCCCAGAAGTTATGTCTTCCTACTCAATAAGTTACTGTCCCTCTCTGTCACAACCAGAATAAATATAAATCTTCTGTTTCACATTGAAAGCCCTTCATTAACTTTCACCATTTTAATATTCCAACTCTGTACTTTTTCATTGTTTCCATTGTGCCTGAAATACTCTCTTTCCTCATCTGTACCTCCTGGTTTTGCTGGAAGTTTTCAAAGATCAATAATTTATTAAATTACTTAAAAGGTAATTATAGTCTTTGTAAATTAGAGTCAAGGAGAGTGATCACTTCAAAGTGGGATGATGAGTGAACAGTTCTATTACAACCAGTGGCATCTGAGCCCAATGTAACAAAGCAAAATTATTAACATATAAATGTCATCAACTCACTTTATCTATCACTTTATATAATACTGCCTAGTAAAATTCTTGTTGAGCTACTACTTATTAAGCCAGTAAGATTTCAGCTACTTCAGGAAACTTTTTATAATTCCTCTTACTTTTACAAGTTTTATTTTAAAAATTAATTCCTATGATCTATATGTATATATGTTCATAAATAGTTGTTTCCATGTTGTCTGCTCCATTATAATATAAGCTATTGATGTGCAAAATCTTTTTGTCCCTGGTGATTAACAGTGACTGACATATTGGGTATTTAGTAAATGATCATCAACTAAGATACTGATAAGGGAGATGAAAGAAAATCTTTAAGATAGTGATACCTTTGAAAGTAATAGGGAAATTAGTTAAAGGAGTGTGTTTTGATGTAGAGATACTAGATTGAGTTCTCCAAAGGTTGAGTTACTCTATGGGAAATCCAGTTGAAAATATCTATTGGGTAGTTGTAGATGTAAACCTGGATGTCAAGAGAGGTCAGTGCTTGATTCTTGTTGCCTCTCACCTGAATTATGTAGCATTTTCCCTGAACTCTAAAATATGTCTTCAAATTCACCATGAAAACTGTTAATAAACTTGGTTTACAAATGAATTATTCTGATCATTTCATTTCCAAACCAAAAATGCATAATATTTGTCCTCATATTATATCTCTAATTCCCTAGTATGCCTTACATTCTTACTTACAACTTTCATTCTAGCTGAACCATGCAACTGCCTATTATTATATGTTTTACCACTTCCTATCACTAAATAACAGTTCATGAATTCCCTCTTCCAGGAAAGCTTTTTTTTTTTCATTCCAAAATCTTTTCAAAACTTCTAGGTCAGGGTTCTAATAAATAAAATCATTTGATAACCTTTATATGTTGAACATGTTTTCTTTGTTATTTAGGGTTCAAGTGCCATTGGTTGTAACAGAAATATTTTCTCACCATCTATCCCAATTAGAAGAGATCTCTTTCCATTAATTTGGAAGCATTTTATTATTACATTTTCCTATAAAACAATAAATGTTTTATTCAGTACCAGAGTTTGATTTTTATTAAGAAAAATCAAATAGAGAATTGTTGTTTTTAAATAGAAAAATAAATAAATAAAAGAAACATTTCTACTATTAATATTTTATATTTTCTAAATGTCGTAGTCAAGAACCAAAATGCTATCTAATCCATCACCATCAATTTAATCTGAGTCAAATGATATGAACAGGCAGTTCCTGGATGAAGGAATCAAAGCTAAATATAGTCATATAAATGGTCTAAATAATTATCTGTTAAAGAAATGTAAATTAAAACAACTCAGTTATCTTACACTTATCAGATTGGCTAAAATTATATAATTAGAAAAGTGTTTAGATAAAATTGGAGAAAATGACAAAGTTGAAGCAAATGTGGGAAAATGGTGACACTAATACTTTGGGGAACTGTGAACTGATTCAACCATTCTTGAGATGAATCTGAAATTATGCCCAAAGAATTATAAAATTGTGTATGCCATTTCTCCCAGCAGTATCAATGTTAGGTCCATTTCCCAAGATAATCACAGAAAAATGGAAATAACCTATCTCTTCTGATAGTTATAGCAGCTATCTTTGTGATGTCAAAGAACTAGAAATTTGAGGGAATGGTCATCAATTGAAGTGAATTAACAAGTTATAGTATATTATTGTGATGGAATACTATTGCATAATAAGAAATGATAGGTTAAAAAACACAGAAAGCCTTGTATGAAATTATGAAGACCAAAAGAACATTTCATATAGCAATGGAAAATATGTTTGCACACATCATGGAACTTAAAGGTAAAAAATAAATAAATAAATAAATTTAAAAAGTGGAATATTTAATATTAAGCCATCAAAGTTAGATATCTTTGGGTTCACTTATCTCTCCTATCAATGAACCACACTAGGACAATTAGTCTGACATAAGCATTAAATTAGGAATTAAATGGTTGCATCTTAGGGTAAATGTTTAGATAATAGGGTTAGGCACCAGTCATCAACTGTGTTATAACATTCTGCTCTCTATATCCTGTAGGTAAACATATGAACATACATATGCATTTTTGTGCATTTTTAGTTATTGTCTCATTTGGCTAATGGAGAAGGAATCTAAAAAGTTTCAAGAGAAAAATATTTAATCAATGTTTGAGAATGTGTTTTCTTTGTGGAATATTCTTGATGTTTCTTCATGATTTCATAGAATAAATGCTTTGTCTACTACATGTGCCACAGGTATTGAGATGACCATATTGTTTTTGAAGACAGAGAATCTAGAATTCTAACAGTCTATATAAATTATGAAAGGCCAAAATTTGGGGACTAGAACTCTTTGAATAAGTTTTTGTTTCTTAAAATTCCAATATTTTGTCACAATATTACCAAATAAGTTTGCTTTACTATATTTGCAAGTAAAACTCATATTTTTCTGACTATTGAAATAGAAAATCAACATGGGATATGGAAATCAATCTAAGTTTTGTACCTTTTCACATCAGGGCAATGCATCATTTTTTGTCTGGCACTTTATTAATATAGCTTGAAGGGTAATAGAAAACATGTGAAGATTCATTGGCCCTACAAGACTAATGGTTACCCAGATTCATATTTGATGTAGTTGTAGGGGAATTTGTTATGAATTGGATGCAAATCTAACCAACTGCAAAAGTTCAAACTTGTTCCAGAAAAGAGCGAGCAGCTGAAAATCTGAATGCACATGTATGTTGAGTAAGAAAGAATGGCTTGAATAAATGTTCTAGCTCTAAATATAATTTCAAAATTTTGCACTATAAAGTTGGTAGTGTTTATTACCAGGGAAATACATAGAATTGAAATTTTGAATTTAACTTCAAGAATGAAATTTAGTTGTACTGTTTTCTACCCCCAGCCCCTTAGTATTATTTTGAAAGTCCACATAATAGAATAGAATAGAATAGAACAGAACAGAACAGAATAGAAGAGTCAAAATGGTGGCCTAGAAGGAGCAGAAGTTCAGACCTCTGAATACCCTTCCTTACTGATCACAAACTGAATGCTCCTAGGGGACTGAAAATCAAACCTAACAAGACAGAGCCAAGGAACCCTCCTGTTGGGCTAAATTTAAAAGGTACACCCCCCAAAAGGCAGAATCTGAGAACACTCAGGTTTAAGGGGAAGGCAGAAGGAAGGTCTAAGGATCCCTCCCACTGCCCAACTAGAGCACTGAGACTCCAGCAGCAGAGGTAATTTCAGGGAGGTCAAAGGTGCTGGTCTGGAGGGTATCCCTTGTGGGCAGGGCTGTGCCAAGTTAAGAGCATTGAACACAAATGGCAGGGAAGGAGCTATAGAGGTAGCATAGAGCTGGCAGCCTGGCCAGAGCTGTGGAGATCCTCCATATTTGCTCCAGCCTTCTAGGAGATGTTGGCCTCAGCACAACCCTCCCAAGGAAGCTGAACTTAATTAATCCCATCAAAAGTCTTCAGAACTCAGGGTAGTCCAGGCTCCACACCCCTCCCTCATTGACTATTGGACTTTAATAACATCAAAAGCCTCCAGAGGACATGAAAGCTCAAACCCCCAACAACTCTCCCCCAGAGAATGCACCGAGAGATCTTCTGTCAAAGCTCCAAGATGGAAGACTGACAGATGCCCCCAAAACCAAAAAATGAGAGCAGCAAGAGCACAGGCAAATACGGGGAGCAAACAAGGGGTGAATATGAGCAAACAACAGAAAAAGAAGAAAGAAATTACAATAGCTTCTATACAGCGAATGGAACAGAGAGGGAGTTATCAGCAAATGATAAATCAGAAAGCACAGTGAATTGGATACAGGCTTTGGAAGAACTCAAAAGGCAATTCAGAACACAAGTAAGAGAGGCTGAAGACAACTTTAACAGCCAGATATGTCATCTGGAAAAAGAAAACAGTGCCTTAAAAGCCAAAATTAATCTGCTGGAAAATGAGGCAAAGGAGATGAAAGATAAAGTAAAGAGGATGAAAGATGACCTCCATATAAAATCAGACCAGAAAGAGAATGATGACCAAAAAGCCAGGGATGAAATCCAGTTTTTAAGAACCCAACCAGAATACAACAACTAGAATTAAGTGACCTCACAAGGCAGCAGGACAGTATAAAACAAAACTAAAAGAATGAAAATATTGAGAAAATATGAAGCATCCCATTCACAAAACAGAAGATTTAGAAAATCGTTCAAGAAGAGACAATTTAAGAATCATTGGTCTACCAGAAGGCCATGACAAAAGAAAAAGCCTGGACATAATACTATAGGAAATTATTCAGAAGAAATTATACAGGAAAACATAGAACAAGAGGGAAAAGTGGAGATTGAAAGAATCCACAGATCACCATCTGTTTTTAATCCCCAACTGACAGCGCCCAGGAATGTTATAGCCAAATTCAAGAACTATCAGGCCAAAGAAAAGATATTACAAGCTGCCAAGAAGAAGTCATTCAGATACCATGGAACCACAGTGAGGATAACTCAGGATCTGGCTGCATCTACACTGAAGGACCAAAAGGCATGGAATATGATATTCTGGAAAGCAAGGGAACTAGGTCTACAACCAAGAATCAGACAGGGGAAAGTATGGTCATTCAAGAAAATAGAAGAATTCCAAGAATTTGCAAAGAAAAGACTAGACCTGAACAGAAAATTTGATTTCCAAGCACAGAACTCAAGAGATCCATCAAAAGGTAATTAAAATAGAGGGAAAAAAAGAAAAACAAAACAAAAGGAAAAAATTTAAGAGACTAAATAAGTTAAAATGATATGTATCCCTATAAGAAAAGAGGTCATTGATAACTCTTAAAAACTGTTCTTATCACCTGGGCAGCTAGAAGAATCAAACTTAGAGGGAACAGTGACAAACTATATAGGATGAAAGGACAAGACATAAATAGATATATAGATATATGCATGCATAAATACATATATATGTGTATATAATAAATATATATGTATATACACACACACATATATTTATATACAACTACAACTAAAAAGGAGAGGTTAATATTAAAAGAAATGGGAAAAGAAAAAAATGGGGGTAAATTCATATGTCACAAAAAAGCTCATGGTGGTAGACATGAGAACATCAATACACTGGAAGGGTAATGAGGTTGGAGATAGGAAATACTCAACTCTTACGTGCTTTGAAATTGACCCAAAGAGGGAAGCATAATCCAATCCATTGGGACAGAGAATAGATTTGTGCCCTATAGGGGAGTAGAAGGGTAACAAGTGGACTGGTAGGGAGGGAAGCAGTAAAAGGGAGGGATTGGGTGGGGGTAATTTCATGAAGACTACAGGAAAAATAAGGGGGGGATAAGAAGGGAGAGTGGTAGAAAGGGAAGTAAGGTAATGGTGGGAACTAGGGGGACTGATTAAGGACAAATATTGGTAAAGAAGGAAATAGTGAAAGAAGAAAAGTCAGGATCAGGAGTAGAAATCAAAATACTGGGTAATACCCAGCTAGTAATCATAACTCTGAATGTGAATGGAATGAACTCACCCATAAAATGCAAGTGAATTGCAGAGTGGACTAGAATCCAAAATCCTACCATAGGCTGCCTACAAGAAAAACACATGTGGAAGGTAGATAACGCATAGGGTGAAAGTAAGAGGATAGAGCTAAATCTATTAAGCATCGACTGATAAAAAGAAGGCCGGAGTCTCAATCATGATATCTGACAAAGCCAAAGTAAAATTAATCTAGTTAAAAAAGATAGGGGAGGTAATAACATCCTGATAAAAGGCAGTATAGACATTGAGGAAATATCTGTACTCAACATGTATGCACCAAATGGCTTAGCATCCAAATTTCTAAAGGAGAAACTAGAGGAGCTCCAGGATGAAATAGGACAGTCTATGATAAACCCAAAGATCCCAGTTTTAGGGACCAAAATCCACTTTTTGATAAAAACTGCTGGGAAAATTAGAAGACAGTATGGGAGAGATTAGTTTTGGATCAACATCTCATACCCTACACCAAGATAAACTCAGAATGGGTGAATGCCCTGAATATAAAGAAGGAAACTATAATCAAATTAGGTGAACACAGAATAGTATACTTGTCAGATCTTTGGGAAAGGAAAGACTTTAAAACCAAGCAAGAGCTAGAAAAAAACCCACAAAATATAAAATCAATAATTTTCATTACATCAAATTAAAAAAGTTTTTGTACAAACAAAACTAATGTATCCAAAATTAGAAGGGAAGAACAAATTGGGAAACAATCTTCATTACAAAAACCTCTGACAAAGGTCTAATTACTCAATTTTATAAAGAGCTAAATCAGTTGTACAAAAAATCAAGCCATTCTCCAATTGAAAAATGGGCAAAGGACATGAATAGGCAATTTTAATTTAAATAAATCAAACTATTAATAAGCACATGACAAAGTTATTCTCTGATAATCAGAGAAATGTAAATCAAAACAACTCAGAGGTATCACCTCACATCTAACAGATTGGCTTACATGACAGCAAAGGAAAGTATTGAATGTTGGAGGGGATATGGCAAAGTTGGGACATTAATTCATTGCTGGTGGAATTTTGAATTGATCCAACTATTCTGGAGTGCAATTTGGAACTATGCCCAAAGGGTGCTAAAACATTGTCTGCCCTTTGATCCAGCCATAACACTGGTGGGTTTGTACCCCAAAGAGTAAATGAGAAAAAAGTGATGTAATCAAATATTCATAGCTGTGCTCTTTGTGGTGGCAAAAATTGGACAATGAGGGGATGCACTTCACTTGGGGAATGCCTGAACAAATTGTGGTATATGTTGGGGATGTAATACTATTGTACTCAAGGAATAATAAAGTGGAGGAATTCAATGGGGACTGGAACAAACTCCAGGAATTGATGCAGAGTGAGAGGAGCAGAACCAGGAAAACATTGTACATAGAGACTGATACACTGTGATACAATTGAATATAATAGACTTCTCCATTAGTGGCAATGCAATGACCCTGAACAACTTGTAGGAACCTATGAGAAAAACCACTATCCACATCCAGAGGAAATACTGTAGGATTAAAAATGCCAAAGAATAACAACTGCTTGAATACATGGGTCAAAGGGATATGGTTGGGGATGTAGACTCTAAATGAATATCCTAATGCAAACAACAACATGGAAATAGGTTCTGATCAAGGACACAGGTAATAAAATGAATAAAATGAAATTGCACATTGGCTGCGGGGGAAGAGTGGGTGGACGGGAGGGAAATAATGTGATTATTGTGACCAAGGAATAATGTTCTAAATTGACTAAATAAACTTATTCAAATGGAATAAAAAGAATAAGATAACATAACATAACAACATAATATGATATGACATGATATAATGTAATACAATATAATATAACATAATATAACATAACAAAACATAACATAACAGAATATAATATAATATAACATAACATAACATAATATAACTTAATATAATATAGAAAGCAATTTGTTACTTCAAATTAACAAAGCTATTTCAAAGTTTTATTTGGAAGGATGAGTAAGGAAAGGAGTTATAAATAGATAATCAAAAAAAGGAGTTGTTATCCTTGATGAAATTTGAGTACTGGACTTTTTTTTTCCTTTTTTAAAACAAAATGAATATTACTTTAATGGTATTCTGAGTAAAGAGTAATAAATGACATTCATCATCCAGCAGATTTTGCAAGTCATGGAGTCCAGCTATGTTTGCTATGATTTGTTGTTTGTTTTATTTTTTAATCCTCAGTGTTTAACACAGTGCCTAGTATACAAAATACACTTAATAAATGCCTGTTTACATCAGTTAGTTACTTTCTTCTTTTGATTTTGCTGGTATCTTAATAAGTAGAAAATCATCCAAGTATGTCATCTTGAACCAAAGTAGTCTTTCCTATTCAAATTATCCATTTTTATGTTTCCACACCTTAAATGTAACTCAATTCATATTTTTAGGTCAAACCTATAGTGCTTCATAATAATGGATATACAGCAAGATATTAGTACTCTCCATGTTTTGATTGTACTTACATTGAAACATTTCTAATATTAATATTTTATATTTTCTAAATGAAGTAGTCAAGAACCAAAATGATATGTTGATCATCACTGCCAATTTAATCTGAGAAAATGACTTTTTTTTGCTCTGAGGACTTTTTTATAGTACATTATTTGATCCCAATATAGTTTAACCCTCACCCAATGAACCAACTTTCCATTTCCAGAGGTAAAATCCAATGATCCCTTATCAATATTCAGCTAGCTGATACCAACACACTTGTTTCATCAAATGTGTATGTTGTATTGGTTTAAGATGTTGGCAACTCTCCTTTATCAACCATAAGTGCCCCAGATGGGATTGTAATACTACTCTCCAAAATTTAGTAGCCAGAGCTGAAATTCATCTGACTTTTATTGAATCTGGTCATATTTTCCCACTTTCAGTATTCCATCCATCATCTGCTCCTGCTGTGCCCACACCACCTGTTTAATCCATCTGTGCTGTTTCTGTAGCTGTTGCTTGCATCCTGTGCTTTGCTTGGTTTTACATCTACTCACTCATTATCTATAAATGAAGCCTGTTGCTTCTGGGCTGCCAAATGGGCATTAGAAACTCTACTTCATTTTCCTCATTCATAATCTTGCCTTACATAAGAATGAATGAAAACCTATCTTTTTCATAAAGTTAGGATACCATTGTAATGCCCAGTGACATCTTCGTAAATTAAACATTGAGAAGAAGGCAATTGGTTGAAAATGAGCTCAGTCCTGGATGTATTAGTATGCCTTGAATAAGCAAGGGATATGTTCTGATTCCTGTAATCAACTATTAACAGACCCCTAATGGCATAGGCATTATCATAAATTATTTCATATATTATAGAGACAAAGAACATTTGTACATACATTGTCAAATAAATTTTGTCCACCTTCTGCAAAACTGAGCTAGCTTACTTGGAGTTTTTTAATAATCCTTATTTTCTGAATAAATGATTTATCAACAACTACCAAAAAATAAACACTTTTATTTCTCGAATGCATCAGTATTTATCTAAATGCAAACTTCTAAGTGCATTCATTGATTCTATTTCCCAGATCCATTTCTAGAATCAAAACTACAATTGCTTTCGTTCACATAGTTCCAAGTAACAAAAAGCAAAATCCATTCATAATATCGGCTCTCAGACAAAACAAGAGAAAATCATATAATTGCCTACATTTGTATTTTCTTAGTTGTTATCTTAACATTTTCAGATTTTCCAGGGCAGTCTTCCAAGAGGAGGAATATCCTTCTACGATTTCAGATGTATTTTTACTTTTACCTCCACAATCATTTACTTGTAAATTCTGATTATTTTAGTAGCTATTCCCTGTGGTGTTCTAGGTGGTAAGGAAGAAATATAAACATGACTATATCCACTCATACATAGGCTATGCCCACACAGTCAGAAGAACCATTTATATTCACATAAGCCAGTTTGACCATGATTTTCATATGGAAGATATTATTTGAAGAAAATTCCAGTTTTATTTACAGTTGAGAGCAAGTGAGTCTCTCTTATTTTATTGTTTTCTACTTAATATAGATGAATTAATAAGCATGTTTAAATAAGATATCACAAAATGTAGATGATCTAGTCTAACATATTACCAGTTATTTCTCTCTGTTCCTGGCTTTTTGTCTTTGTCCTTGCCAAAGACTGTTGACTTGACCTCTTCAACATCTCTGGAATATTCCTGGTTTGTCTCTGACACTTCCATAATTCTGATTCAGGTCTTCATCATCTCATCCCTGGCTCTGCCTGCCTCAAGTCACTCCTTTCGCCAATTTATCCTCCATTCAGTCACTAAATGATTTCCCTAAAATGCAGCTTGAAACATTTCAACCTCTTCTTAATAAACTCCAGTGACTCCCTAGTACCTCAAGAATCAAATATGATTTCTTCTATTTGTCCTTCTCTACATTTCCAACATTCTTACACTTAAATTCATGCCATTTACTTACCATTCAATTCAATTATGTTAGCCTTATTGATGTTCCTCCTCTTCTTGTCTCTGGGCATTGTCTCTTTCTATTCTCCATGCCTGCCTCTTCAATTCAATCTAATATCTTCTCTGGCTTCCTTCAAGTCTCATATTAAATCTCTTCTTCTACAGGAAACATTTTTCCTAAATTCCCTGATTTATAGCAATTTTTCCTCTTTTAACTTCTGACTATTTCTTATTTTTCCAATAGAGAGCTTAGATGCACCTATTTTGTTTGCTTGCTTTTTCCACATTAGACTATAAGCTTCTTGAGATAGGCACTGTATTTCCCTCTTTTAGTTTCCCCAGAACATAGCCTGGCATACAATAGGAACTTAACAAATAGGTATTGCCTGTCTGACTATTGCTCTTGGTCCCATTCTGTCTGTCTCTACTTCTCTGTCTCTGTTTCTCCCTTTGTTTTTCTGTCTCTGTTTCTTTCTGCTTCTCTCTCTTTGTATCTTTTTCTCTCTTCTCTATTTTATGGGTTAGAGAGGGATACTTATTAAAAAAAGCAGGTTATAGTTAAATAGAATCAAAACAGAGTTTATGAATCCCACTCATAGGAATAGCAAAGAATTAATAAGGGCACACCATAAGGAGATATTTTTATGGGAAGTATTTTGCTTTATATTTAAAGATGGGAATTTTTAGCTTTATATTTAGATTGTTCATCCCCATCAACGATCACTAAGCATTTTATGTTTTCAAAGGGGAAAACCACTTTATTCAGAATTCTTAGCTTATCCATTATGGAAACTAACATTTCCAAGTTTAATGTTAAGACACCTAGATGGTGCATTAGATTGTAAGCTACTTAAGGGCAGAACCAGTCTTTTATTTCTTTATGTAATCCAAACTTAACATAATGGCTGTTACATAGTAGGTTCTTAATAAATGTTTATTAATGAAGCAGTATAGTGGATAGATCACTGAACCTAGAGTTAGGAAGACCTGAGTTCAAATGTAGCTTCAGATACTGGGTAATCTTGGTCAAATCACTTAACTTCATCTCAGTTTCCTCATTATAAAACATGGATAATGTTAACACTTGTCCTTTAGGGTTGTCAGGAGGATGAAATATGATATTTTTAAAGTACTTATCATGGTTTATGGAACATAGAAGGTATTATATAAATGGTTTTATATCATCATCATTTCAATAATTATCAACTCATCTCTGCTTCAACTAAAAAATTTTTGTTTTTCCATACCCAAAAATTAGATCTAAAAATGTTTTAATTAATACTACATCAATTTTTGGACCTATCAGTGCCTAGGGTGACTTTTAGAAATCAATATTTCCTTTATCTATGTCCATGTTAAAATGAGCACATTGATAATGCTCTGTTGAATATAAGTGTTCAATGCAATAATTATTTCTATCCTTGTAACACATAAAAATGATTTCATATGGCAATTGTGACCTGTGACTCTTGAAACCCTGAAATCATGAAATAGCTGTATAATTACCAACTTTGACAGTTAAAAAGGCTAAACTTTTCAAACTTTCATCTAGCTTTTAAATTTATATTTATTTTTATCTTCTTAAACATATAAATAATTTAACCTATTTTTATTTTATAGGTTTTATAATAAAGTTCAGTTCATATTTATGTTAAGTTATATTAAACTACTTACTTTTTAGTTACTAGCTATTTAGCATTATTTTTTAATATTAAGTAAAAACTACAAATCCCTCTATAGACTATCAGTTCAATTATGTTCAATTTAGTCCATACTGATTACCAGTAATGTAATTGCATTACAATATACTGGTGAATAAAAGTAGTGGTAGTCATAGTTTCTATAAATAGAGAATAATACAAATATAATATTATACATCAAGTAAAATCAATATTATCTATAATGATACTTGTTAATGCCAGCAGATATCAGGAAGAGCGAGAAATGCAATATAGGATCATTTAGGAAATTTTGTGAGAGAAAAAACACTTCAATTATTCTGGAAAGACAGGTTAGATTTGGGTTAGTGGAGAAAAGGGGATAGAGTATCTGAGGTAGAGAAAATGACATGCATTTGATTTAATTTCAATTTTATCAGTGTCCACTCTACATTGCGCACAATATACATGTGTAGAGAATACATAAACAAAATGAAAGCTGTTTTTGCCCTCTAGGACATTTATATTCTATTAGGAGATACAAAGTATACACCGAAAACAAAAGGAGATAATGAGGAAGGAGATGGAACAGATCAGTGGACAGGGCAAAGAAGGTAGCTCATAGATAGCATTTGGCAGCTGTGTTCAACAAATAACTTAAATGTGAGCGAGTATGTTGTGCACAAGAACTAGTGTGAAGACTGATCAGATTGGAGTAGAGATCCCTAGTGGGAAATAAAGTTGGACAGGTAGTAGATAATGGAATATCATGATGAAAGGAGGGACTTTATTAAAGTGGTATTCTAGGAACATTCATCTGGCAGCCCCATGCAGGAAAGATTGAGTGGTAGAGAGCCTGGAGCCAGTGAGTCCAGTTATGGAGTTGCTATAGTAATTTAGGAGTGGTATGATGAGAGCCTTGATGGAAGTGGTAGCAGTAAAAATGAAGAAGAAATAATAAATCTAAGATATATTGTTGAAGTAGGAACAATGGGGCCCAGTGACAAATTTTATAAAAGTGCCTTTATCCTTCAGTTCTATAGAAATGTCCAGCCACTGGCATAGTAAAGCTTTACAATGGACTATTCTAAAATAGAATCTGATGTCAGGTAAATATTAAAAGAGCTAAAGATTTGACTCCTTTGTAGATCTCTGGTACTGGAAATATATTTCATTATTTAACTATAATTTTATTTTTATTTTTAAATATTATGGTAGATATATGTATAAGCTAATCATTTTCCTATTCCATGGTCTGTCAGTCAGGAGTTTGTTGATAAGTCTTTTGAAAGTTGTATAAACCTTAGACAGCAGAGCACCTGCTAATATTTCTGAATTATGTCATAGAGTCATCTAGATATGTTAAAATCATACATGGGAATGATAATTTGTGATAAAAAGGGAACTCAGTTTACATTAAAAACATGAATATGAATCCAATTATTTCACTTATTTCCCATATAAACTTATAAGAGCCACTAAACTTCTCTGATGTTTGATTTCTTCATCTTTAAAATGTAAGAGGTATAACATATACCATCTAAGGTCCTGACCAGCTCTAAATCTATGTTCCTATCTCTGTGATAGAGAGTTGTGAGGAAAGTATTTCAAAAACCTTACATTGTGTGCCTGTTTTTAATTTAATTTGTTATGTCTCATATGAATGACAATATTATTTTACATGAAATATATAAAATGAAAGACAAGGATTATTTTACTTTTAGACAGATGACAATGGTTCAAATCTCAACTTGGGTTCCTGCTAGTTACTTATCCTTGACAAAATGCTTCATCTACTAAAAAATCCTTAACTTCCTCAGAGTCTTCCATTTCTAAATTCCAGTTGCTGGTGAATCTCCAAATAAAGTATTTATTTCATTATGTACTATATAAAACATGTGATTTCATCATTATAGGTTTTTTTCCATGAAGAATTCAAAAAACTTTTCTTTAGTTTCTGAGGCTAGAACAATTAATTACCTGTTGCTTGACATTTTTATGATAGAGCAGTATGATTTGGCTAGGTTGGTCCTCAGATACCAAACTTACAATGTCTCTTGACCTCTACTGTATGATGTTTGAGCTGGCAACATATTTTAGTGTGTGGAGTGCTAAAAATACAACCAATAAGACCTAGAATTAAATACTGCCTCAAACACTAGCTGACAACCCTGGGGAAGTAAGTTGTTTAACCTTCTCCAGCCTAATTATCCTAATTTCTAAAAT
This sequence comes from Monodelphis domestica, assembly GCF_027887165.1. Classification (NCBI taxonomy): domain Eukaryota; kingdom Metazoa; phylum Chordata; class Mammalia; order Didelphimorphia; family Didelphidae; genus Monodelphis; species Monodelphis domestica. The sequence continues at coordinate 252,117,375 of NC_077229.1, forward strand.
AAGAAGATTGGATTTCATGATCTCAAAGATGTTTTCCAGTTTTAAAAGTTTGATCCCTTGATCCATCTTATGAATACAATACAAATTTCCACACATAAAACTAAAAAGCAAATATTATGTTGAAATACAGTTATTTGGAAATCTGGGAAATATTATTCTTATACCCTAATGCAAACAATTTTTAAAGACAATATTATATGAAAGCATAAAATGAAGGTTTGGGGAGAACACAATATGTTACCCTCAAACCTGAAGATAACAATTCTTACTTGAGATCTCCTCCAAACACACATGGATATAAATGCATAAATACTTATACACATACATATAAATGCATATTCAAAAAAGAAAAAAGTAAGAATAATACTATATAAAATAATATATTAATATGTAATTTAAATAGAAAGATAAATGTCTTGACAAACTTTTAAAAAGTAAATGTGAACTAACAATATTTACACAATGACTTTATTACTCTATCAGTCTCAGGTGTCTCTTGTTACTTTTACCACACAGGCTAACATAGTAATTATTTGTTTTCAACTAAATAACTTTCTTGAGTATATTTCATATTATGTTTTACTTATTTGCTTTCATCAAGTTATTCCTAATTACAAAATAGTAGTTGTTGAATTTGGGATGAAAATCAAGGTCAAAATGGCAGGAAGTTCTTTTGTTATTTTTTTTTCTATCATGACAATGCACAGAAGGAATTTTCATATTCATTATACAGAACATTTGACGCTCTACGTTAAGGAAAAATGCTCTTATAGATGTATACCGGGGGTAGCCAATGAAGCGCTAGATTAAGAGCATGGTCAATGTATTCTGCCTGCTACCAGTGCTTGTGAAAAAGGAAGGAAAGTTTGTTTCCAGAAAGGCATGAATATATTTAATAGGGGTGGTCTGATCCCTGATTTGGAGCATGTACACACATTCTGTTACTATTTCCTGCCTGGTAATCATATAGTGCAAAAAACAAACTGTTGTATTGATTGACTTTTGAGCAAAAGCTGATGTACATTCAACAGTCACTAACTGGCTAAAGTGAATGCCTTGACCTCTTTCTGACCTAGCTGTATTGAAGTTTACAGATGAGAAATTTTGTAAGTCTCTAATGGGAAGAGAGAAGAACAAGGATTCATCTGATTTGTATCTTCTTCCTACACTTCTCCATAGGTCCCAGAGCATGAAACCTTAATATTGGTTTGGTCTCTGATGTATTTATTCCTTCCTATTCTGTTATTAAAGAAAATTTTCAATAGCTATGATATCATGAGTTTTGAAGAAAGAGCAAGTCATCATAAGTAAAGAAGCAGTATTCTTCCCTTACATATCATCATGCTTTTTTGGAAGCAGTCTTCTGAGGCTCTCCTAATCAGGAAGAGCATATTCCATTTTCCAGGCTCCCATTTAAACTGGAAGATACTATTAGACTCATTTTTGTTACCAAAAAAAATATTTCTTCCCTTTGCCCACAAATCCAGTAAGGTTAACACTAACAAAAAATTAACTAGTTCTACATAAATTACATGGACATTTTTATAAAAGAAAATATTTGCAAATGTAGAATATTATAATCCCAAATCCCATTTTATCATTTCAAATAAAACAATACACATTTAGGCACTTAACTTCTTTATTTAGAAATTATAGTGAAATAATTATGGGGATTAGGTTTGGATTATGTTTTCATTAAAACACAGATGAAGAAGTCAAAACAGTATTCTTTTTTTGATCCAGTGAACCTATAAGACATGGCTAGATTTCCATTTAGTTTACCAAGCCATAGAACAAAAATACTTTCAATACTAGATGAATACCTTACTTTCTAAAAGATTGGCAAGAGTTTTACTTGTTTTAAGAATAGGAAAAATGATGAGAATCTTTCTGCAATTTCTTATATATATATATATATATATATATATATATATATATATATATATATATATATTTAAAGGGAATTTTGTAAAGAAGTAATGGGCCAGAGTGGAAACAGAAATTGGATTAAATACAACAAACCAGGAAGCACAGGGTTAGATTTTAGAATCCTGTGGAAAGATTCAGAGTTAACAGCCCTGGAGGAGGGAGAGACAAGGATAGCAAGCAACGAACGGCTCTGGAGCTAATCTCTCTCCTGATCCTGTGGAAAACCCATCTAACCAAAACCCATCTAACCACCTGTTGTGATTCCTGTTATTTCTCTGTGCTCCCAGACATTAAAATAACATATCAAGAACTCTCAAGGAAACCTAGCTTTGGTAGTGATCTGAACTGAAGAGTTGCCTTGGTGGGCTTTGTCAAAGCCAGGGTGACTAGTATGCTACAGACACTATCTTCTGACTCATCTGCTATTCCTAACTTCTCATCAAAGACTCTGTTTTGCTTAGGTTTAGCCAAGGTAGTAAAATAGGAAACAGAGGAAATCTGGATATTGAGGGAGTGAGTGTAGCCTTAACATTTCTTGAGGGTCAAAGAGTCCTTTTGCAAGGTCAGTGGTCTGGGAAAAGGTAGATTTGTTAGTAATAGCTAATCTCAAAGCCCTCAACCCAATACCAATCCACTTTATCCTTCTTTTTTTTTTAATTTTAGTTTGGTCGTTTCCAAACATTATTCATTGGAAACAAAGATCATTTTCTTTTCTTCCCTCCCCAGCCTACCACAACCTCTCCCACAACTGACGCGCAATTCCACTGGGTATCACATGTGTTCTTGATTCAAACCCATTTCCATGTTGTTGGTATATAGTGTTCATTTAGAGTCTCTCCTTAGTCATATCCCCTCCACCCCTTTTACTCCCACAATTTATCTTCTGCTTGTGGATAGTGTTTTTTAGATCCCTGCAGATTGTTCAGGGACATTGCATTGCCACTAATGGAGAAGTCCATTACCTTCGATTGTACCACAATGTATCAGTCCCTGTGTACAATGTTTTCCTGGTTCTGCTACTTTCGCTCTGCATAACTTCTTGGAGGTTGTTCCAGTCTCCATGGAATTCCTCCACTTTATTATTCCTTTTAGCACAATAGTATTCCATCACCAACATATACTACAATTTGTTCAGCCATTCCCCAACTGATGGGCATCCCCTCGTTTTCCAATTTTTGGCCACCACAAAGAGTGCAGCTATGAATATTCTTGTACAAGTCTTTTTCCTTAATATCTCTTTGGGGTACAAGCCCAGTAGTGCTATGGCTGGATCAAAGGGCAGACAGTCTTTTATTGCCCTTTGGTCATAGTTCCAAATTGTCCTCAAGGATTAATTCACCACTCCACCAGCAATGAATTAGTGTCCCTACTTTGCCGCATCTCCTCCAGCATTCATTACTTTCCTTTGCTGTTATGTTAGCCAATATGCTAGGTGTGAGGTAATACCTCAGAGTTTTTTTTTTGATTTGCATCTCTCTGATTATAAGAGATGTAGAGCACTTTTTCATGTGCTTATTAATAGTTTTGATTTCTTTGGCGGAGAATTGCCTGTTCATGTCCCTTGCCCATTTATCAAATGGAGAATGGCTTGATTTTTTGTACAGTTGATTTAGCTCTTTGTAAATTTGAGTAATTAAACCTTTGTCAGAGGTTTTTATGAAGATTGTTCCCCAATTTGTTGCTACCCTTCTGATTTTAGTTACATTGGTTTTTTTTTTTTACAAAAACTTTTTAATTTGATGTAGTCAAAATTATTTATTTTATATTTTGTGACTCTTTCTAAGTCTTGCTTGGTTTTAAAATCTTTCCCTTCCCAAAGGTCTAACAGGTATACTATTCTGTGTTCACCTAATTTACTTATAGTTTCCTTCTTTATGTTCAAGTCATTCACCAATTCTGAATTTATCTTGGTATAGGGTGTGAGGTATTGATCCAAACCTAATCTCTCCCACATTGTCTTCCAATTTTCCCAGCAGTTTCTATCAAATAATGGATTTTCTTTAGGTTTGTCATAAACTGTTTTGCTGAGATCATTTACCCCAAGTCTATTCCACAGATCCTCTTTTCTGTCTCTTAGCCAGTACCAAATTGTTTTGATAACCACTTCTTTATAGTAGAGTTTGAGATCTGGGACTGCAATTCCTCCTTCCTTTGTATTTTTTTCCATGATTTCCCTGGATAGCCTTGATCTTTTGTTATTCCAAATGAACTTAGTTATGGTTTTTTCTAATTCAGTAAAGAAGTTTTTTGGTAGTTCAATGGGTATGGTACTAAATAAGTAAATTAATTTGGGTAGGATTGTCATTTTTATTATATTAACTCATCCCACCCATGAGCAATCAATGTTTTTCCAATTGCTTAGATCTAGTTTTAGCTATGTGGAAAGTGTTTTGTAGTTGTGTTCATATAGTTCCTGTGTTTCTCTCTGCAGATAGATTCCTAAGTATTTTATATTGTCTAGGGTGATTTTAAATGGTATTTCGCTTTTTAATTCTTGCTGCTAAAATGGGTTAGAGATATATAAAAATGCTGATGACTTATGCGATTTTATTTTGTATCCCGCAACTTAAAGTTGTTGATTATTTTGAGTAACTTTTTGGTTGATTCTCTAGGATTCCTTAAGTAAACCATCATATCATCTGCAAAGAGTGATAGCTTGGTCTCCTCATTGCCAATTTTAATACCTTCAATTTCTTTTTCTTCTCTAATTGCTACTGCTAGTGTTTCTAGTAGAATGTTAAATAATAGAGGTGATAATGAGCATCTATGTTTTACTCCTGATCTTATTGGAAAGGCTTCTAGTTTATCCCCATTGCAGATGATGTTTGCTGATAGTTTTAGATATATACTGTTTATTATTTTTAGGAAAGGCCCTTCTATTCCTATACTTTCTAGTGTTTTCAATAGGAATGGGTGTTGTATTTAACCAAAGGCTTTTTCTTCATCTATTGAGATATTCACATGATTTTTGTCAGTTTGCTTGTTAATATGGTCAATTATGTAGATGGTTTTCCTAATATTGAACCATTCTTGCATTCCTGGTATGAATCCTGCCTGGTCATAGTGGATGGCCCTTGTGATGACTTTCTGGAGTCTTTTTGCTAGTATCCTATTTAGAATTTTTGCATCTATATTTATTAGGAAGATTGGTCGTATTCTTTCACTGTTTTTGACCTGCCTGGCTTTGGGATCAGTACCATGCTTGTGTCATAGAATGAATTTGGTAGAACTCCTTCTTGGCCTATTCTGTCAAATAGTTTGTTTAATATTGAGATTAGTTGTTCTTTGAATGTTTGATAGAATTCATTTGTGAATCCATCTGGACCTGGGAATTTTTTCTTAGGGAGTTCTTTGATGGCTTGTTCAATTTTTTTTTTCTGAAATGGAGTTGTTAAGGTAATTTATTTCTTCCTCTTTTAGTCTAGGCCATTTATATTTTTGAAGTATTCATCCATATCACCTAGATTGCTATATTTGTTGCCATATAATTGGGCATAGTAGTTTTTAAGATTGCCTTAATTTCAACTTCATTAGAGGTGACGTCTCCTTTTTCATCTTGGATACTGTCAATTTGGTTTATTTCTCTCCTTTATTAACTAGGCTGACCAGTACTTTGTCTATTTTATTTGTTTTTTCAAAGTACCAGGTTCTAATCTTATTCATTAAATCAATAGTTCTTTGACTTTCAATTTTATTAATTTCTCCTTTGAGTTTTAGGATCTCTAATTTAGTCTTCATCTGAGGAATTTTAATTTGTTCACTTTCTAATTTTTTTTTTATTTGCATGCCCAATTCATTGACCTCTGCCCTTCTTAATTTGTTAATATATGAACTCAAGGATATAAATTTCCCCCTGAGTACTGCTTTGGCTGCATCCCATAGGCTTTGAAAGGATGTCTCATCATTGTCATTTTCTTCAATGAAGTTATTAATTGTTTCTATGATTTGTTCTTTGACTAACTGGTTTTGGAGAATTGTATTGTTTAATATCCAATTAATTTTCAATTTACCTCTCCATGTTCCCTTACTGATTATTATTTTCATTGCATTGTGATCTGAGAAAGTTGCATTTATTATTTCTGCTCTTTTGTACTTGTTTACAATGTTTTTATGCCCTAATACATGGTCAATTTTTGTAAATGTACCATGTGCTGCAGAAAAGAAGGTATATTCCTTTTTGTCCCTATTTATTTTTCTCCACATGTCTACTAATTCTAATTTTTCTAAGATTTCATTCACTTCTCTTACCTCTTTCTTATTTATTTTTTGGTTTGATTTATCCAGTTCAGATAGAGGAAGGTTCAGATCTCCCACTAGTATAGTTTTTCTATCTATTTAATCCTTGAGTTCCTCTAGTTTCTCCTTTAGAAATTTGGATGCTATGCCATTTGGTGCATACATGTTGAGTACAGATATTTCCTCACTCTCTATACTGCCTTTTATCAGGATGTAATTACCTTCCCTATCTCTTTTAACTAGATTTATTTTTACTTTGGCTTTGTCAGATATCATGATTGCGACTGCTGCCTTCTTTTTGTCAGTTGATGCCCAATAGATTTGGCTCTACCCTCTTACTTTCACACTATGTGTATCTACCTTTCCCATGTGTGTTTCTTGTAGACAGCATATGGTAGGGTTTTGGACTCTAATCCACTCTGCTATTCACTTGCATTTTATGGGTGAGTTCATTCCATTCACATTCAGAGTTATGATTACTAGCTGTGTATTTCCCAGCATTTTGATTTCTGCTCCTTTTCCTGCCTTTTCTTCTTTCACTATTTCCTTCTACACCAATGTTTGCTTTAGAACAGTCCCCCTTGTTCCCACCCTTATTTTACTTCCCTTTCTACCCCCCTTCCTATTTATCCCCCCCTTATTTTCCCTGTAGTCTTTCTAAAATTAATCCCCCACTCCCTCCCTCTCTTGTACTGCTTCCCTCCCCACCAGACCTTTTGTTACCCTTCTACTCCCCTATAGGGTGCAAATCTATTCTCTGCCCCCAATGGATTGGATTATTTTTCCCGGTTTGAGTCACTTTCAAAGCACATAAAAGTTGAGTATTTACTGTCTCTGACCTCTTTACACTTCCAGTGTATTGATGTTCTCCCCCCCCCACCATGAGCTTCTTTATGACATATAAATTTACCCCCATTTCTTTTAATATTAACCTATATTTAAGCTCTAGTTATATATATATATATATGTATGCATACTCATGTGTATGCATTTTTGTATTCATATATCTATATACCTATTTATGTCTTGTCCTTTCATCCTATACAGTTTGTTGCTGTTCCCTCTAAGTATACTTCTTTTTGCTTCCCAGCTAATAACAACAGTTTTTAAGAGTTACCAATGACCTCTTTTCTTATAGGGATCCATATCATTTTAACTTATTGAGTCCCTTAATTTTTTTTTGTTTTTCTTTTTTCCCCTCTTTTTTAATTACCTTTTGATGATTCTCTTGAGTTCTGTTCTTGTACATCAAATTTTCTGTTCAGGTCTGGTATTTTCTTTACGAATTCTTGAAATTCTTCTATTTTGTTAAATGAACATACTTTCCCCTATAAGAATATAGTCAGTTTTGCTGGGTAGTTGATTCTTGGTTGTAGACCTAGTTCCCTTCATTTCCGGAATATCGTATTCCATGCCTTTTTTTTTTTCAGTGTGGATGCAGCCAGATCCTTAGTTATCCTCACTGTAGTTCCTTGGTATCTGAATGACTTCTTCTTGGCAGCTTGTAATATCTTTTCTTTGGTCTTATAGTTCTTGAATTTGGCTATAACATTCCTGGGTGTTGTCAATTGGGGATTAAGTACAGGAGGTGATCTGTGGATTCTCTCAATCTCCACTTTTCCCTCTTGTTCAAGGATTTCGGGGCAGTTTTCTTTAATAATTTCCTGCAATATAATGTCCAGGCTTTTTCTTTTGTCGTGGTCTTCTGGTAGGCCAATAATTCTTAAATTGTCTCTCCTTCAACGATTTTCTAAATCCTCTGTTTTGTGAATAAGATGCTTCATATTTTCCTCAATTTTTTCATTCGTTTGGTTTTGTTTTATAGTGTCTTGCTGCCTTGTGAGGTCACTTAATTCAGGTTGTTGTATTCTGGTTCTTAAAGACTGGATTTCATCCTTAGTTTTTTGGTCGTCCTTTTCCTTTTGGTTGGATTTTCTTTGGAGTTCATCTTTCATCTTCTTCACCTCATTTTTCATCTTTGCCTCATCTTTGCCTCATCTTTCATCTCCTTTGCCTCATTTTCCAGCTGGTTCATTTTGGCTTTCAAGATACTATTTTCTGTTTCCAGATGACTTATCTTAGTTTTTAAGTTCTTTTCCCAATTGTCTTCAGCCTCTCTTAATTGTGTTTTGTATTGCATTTTGAGTTCTTCCAAAGCCTGTATCCAATTCACTGGGATTTCTGATTTTTCCTTTGCTGGGTCTTCCCCCTCTGTGTCATTTGCTCTTTGCTCATTACCTGTGCAGAAGCTGTTTATTGTAATTTCTTTCTTCTTTTTCTGTTGTTTGCTTGAGTTTATCCCTTCTTTGCTCCCCAGATTTGGTTGTGCTCTTGCTTCTCTCATTTTGTTTTGGTTTTGGGGCTGTCAGTCTCCCCTCTTGGAGCTTTGTCAGATCTCTTGGTACAGTCTCTAGGGGAGGAATGTTAGCTTCCCTGTCCTCTGGAGGCTTTTGATTGGATTGAGTTCAATTGGGTTGGGCTGTATGTGGTATGAAGCACTGAGGCTCTGAAGACTCATGGAAGGCTGGGCTGCCCAGGCTCTCTCCAGTTCTCTCCAGCTGCTTCTCTGCTGTCTGCAAGTGCCTTTGCCCGCCTCCCTAAATTCTGAGGAGTTCTGATGGGATTAGTTCAACTGGATTGGTGTGGATGTGCCCGAGGCAAGGGTGAGACTGGAGCCTGATGGAGGGACCCAGGCACAGCCCTTTTCTCCCTGGCTCCCTCCCCGCTGTCCAAGCTGGATGCTCCAAGCCCGGCACCCCACTGCTCACAAGGTAGACACTGCAAACCAGCACCTTTGCCTGCTCAGAGGTTCCCGCTGCTGCTGGGGGCTCAGCCCTCTGGGTTGTGGGGGAGGGGTCCTGGAACCTTCGCTCTGGCTTCCCCTTAGCTCTGAGTATTCTTGGATTCTGGCTTTTGGGGAGGGGTACCTTTTGATTTGAGTCCAGAAGGAGGGTTCCCCGCTTCTGTCCTGTTATTCAGATTGAATTTCTGTGCCCTAGGAGCATTCAGTCTGTATAGGTAAGGAAGGGTCTTCCATGAGGTCTGAACTTTTGCTGCTTGCTAAGCTGCCATCTTGACTCCTCCCCCACTTTATCCTTCTTAATAAATCTGTAAATGTTAAATAACTGAAGTCACACTGAGTTACATACCAGCCTTGGACAAAGAGAAGCCATTTACCTCTCTGATCATGAGTAGACCATCTCTTCAGATTCTGTCAAGTAAAATCCCAGTCATGCATCTAAATCACCTTTTACAGTTGGTGAGCAAAACTAGGATTTGGATCTGCTCATGCTGAACAAATTTGAAGACAGAAAAATTGATTCTTGGTCACAGAGAGATTTGAGCCTGGTCAAGCCGGTATAATAGTAGAATGGCCATATTGGACATTTTTGAGCTCTAGTTGTCATTCTACCCTGCAACTGGGCTACCCTATCAGAAGACATCATCATTTCTGAGGGTCAGAATTCTTAAAGGGCCAGTACTAAATGACATTTTTCCTGTTTCGAGGCTTGAGATAATATAAAGGTGCACAAAGTTGTTGTCATAATGGGAATTACAGCTGGATTATACCAAGCCATACTTATTGGTTATCATGTGCTTTTTGTGGTGATTCTTTATTTCATATATATCATGATGAATTTGTATTAGACAGTGAAATGACTGAAGATGGAAACAGACAAAACTCTATCACACATACCTGTGATTTCAGTGTTGCTGTATATATTGAAAAACATTTATTGTACTGGGGGAAAAGTTATGGGCAAGCTATGTGAGGGAAAAAAGTACAGATAAGGATGAGACCGAATTACAGTTAATGTTAGCTCTAAAAGAAGGAATAGCAAACATGGAGACCAAACTAGAGAAAATGAATGTGGAATTACAAGAAATCAAAAATAACAAGACAAAACAACAAGAGACACTAGTGAAGGAAAATGACAATAAAGGGGATCAGGAATAAAGCAATGGTGGAGTGTCAGTGCTTCCACTACATGATATGACTAGTCTTCAGGCAGACACAAGGATTGTGCCTATTAAAACACACAATTTATTACTGTAGATTTGGAATACCTACATAAAAGAATTACCAAAATTTTCAAAGAGCCTATGAAATCCATTAAGGAATTTAAAAGTGCAATTAGATTATACTATCATTCCTTTGAAGATACTGAACTTATATTATCTGAACTATTTTCCAAAATAGAAAAAGAATGATTCATAAGGGAAACGAGGGAAAATCCAAATTTAATTTCTTGGCCTACAGATGGACAGAATTTATAATTATCCAATGCACAAAACTTACATTTCCTAGATCAAGCTAGGCAAGCTTCCTTAGAAGCAATGTGAAACTTTGGAATAAGATGTGACACAAGGGGTAAATTAGAGAAACAGAAACAAGAACACAGAGAACATCCTTCTACATTTTTATGTAGGGTTATTGAGATGGCAGAATGGGGGGGGGTACAGATCTTTCTGAAAACACAAAAGAAGACAATTTGTCAAGGGAAGTTGTTTACCAGTGTGGACTTATTTCAGACTTCAGTATCCAGGCTGGGAGTCTCTTGGTCTATAAGACTTAAGAAAAACTGCTATATAATTTTTTTTTGTTTGTTTGTTTGCTTGTTTTGGAGAGAAAGAACTTACAAATGAGGAAAGAGGTGAACTTGTACAGGAATTGAGGTCACAGTTAAAAGAGGGCTACAAAAAGCTAAGAGAAAAAGAGATAGAGGAGGTGAAAACGATGACTACATTGCCATCATATAGTCCAAGGAAAGAATATGTACAAAGCCAGCAAAGAACTAGTCAGCCAAAATATTTCCTCTGTGGGAAGCCTGGTCATTTTTACATTATACATTGAGTCATATTTGCAGTAAGTAGTTCATTTGTAAATTGAATAGACCATATGGGAGTTGGTGAATTGCACTTCTTCAAGTATCAACAAATAGTGATTTAAGAATTCTTGCCATACAATTTCAAAGTCAATTAAATATCACATGCATATGCTTAAATTCCTAAATAGCACATTAAATAAGATGATTAAAAATAATATATTTTTTATTACAAGAATTTTAAAAATTCAATACACTGTTACAACAATCAGTGAGAATTTATTGAATTTTTAACTCTTGATCACAGCATTTTTTCAAGGCAAAATTATATTTTTCAATTATTTATTGGCTCTGGAATAAATTCTGCAAATATATTTTAACATAATCTGGTTTGTGTGTGTGTGTTTTTTTGTCCAAACACACAGAGATAGATATAAATATATATTTATAATGTTTATATGCATGAATAAGCACATATGTATGTATACATCTATATATAAATACATATACATATGTGTATAATACAGGCAGACCCAAAAGATGACCCACCTATAAAATTACATGTATAAACTCCACTAATCTTTTTTATTTAATCTCTTTAATATTCATTATAGCTCTCAAATAATTCTGTTTTTGAGAGATTTTAATATGAACATGACATCTCCTTCTATTGGTCCTATGTTCCCTGTTCATACTCACCTTCTATCCATATGGTTTAAATATCTTACTTGGTTAATGATTTCATGCATATAAATTTGTTTCTTTAGAAAAATCCCTCTTCTCTTTTAGTTGTTAAAATTAGTGACTTTTTCTACATTCTCATTCTTCATGAGTGATTTATAAACTTTGACATTATTGAACATGCTCTTGTTCTAGACAGTCTTTCCTTTATTAAGTTTTGATCAGAGTTTTCATGTAGTCATTCTCCTCCTAATCTGACTACTGCTTCTTCTTAGGTTCCTTTATTGATTCTTCATGAAAGTCATACACACTGATTGTGGATTTCCCCCAAAGATCTGTCATTCTCTTTCTTTTCTTTTCCCTCTATAGGATTTCATTTCTTAACTATTTCATCAGTTCCTTTACATTATTAAAATTAATATAATTTTCTTTCCCATAACATATGTACATAAAATTTCAAATAGTCATTTTCTGACATTATGCTCTGCATATTCTCTCCTTTTCTATCTGTCTGAGATGGCTGGTGATATGTTATAGTTACTATTATGCAATATATATTCCATGTCCATTATATCATAAAAGAAAATATAGATCATTTATTCAAGAAAAAGTACCATGAAGGAAATAAAATGAAATATGATTTTATACATTCTATATATTTTTATATATTTTATATATTCAATTTATATATTCATTATATTCAATAATCCGAAAGCACAAAATTCCTTGATATACCTTCTAGTTTTCTTTTCTCTTCTAAGGTCCAGTTCCACCTCAGGTACCTTTTGGAGAAAATTATTTAAATATTTAATAGGCCTCTAATGCTCTGACTTTGTAAGGCAAAAGTCATCTCTATCAGATTGTTGACAATGTCATCATCTTCTTAGTCACACAAGTTCCTAATCTTGGTATAATACTTGAATTCTCGCACATCGACAATCTAAATATTAATCATATTGTTAAATCTTGTCATTTTTATTTTCACCACATCATATATATATATATAAATATATATAGATATATATATTAGGATTTTTAATAATAATCAAAAGAGAGGGGAAAGAAAAAAGATTCTTTCAGTCAATTGAGTAGAGTAAAGAGAAACAGAGACAGAGACAGAGACACACTGCAGCACTTTACCAAAAGCACAACCTATGAAAAAGAGCCCTACAGCATGGCTCTCAGTCAAATGTATCTCCTAAGCATCCTTATGTAAAATGAGGACCTAACTTAAAAGGATACTGGGAATATAGCTCTGGTGTTGCAAATTTTCCATCTTCACTATATATATATATATTCATAGCTGGGCTCTTTGTGGTGGCAAAAATTGGAAAATGAGGGGATGCCCTTCAATTGGGGAACAGCTGAACAAAATGTGGTATATGTTGGAGCACAATATACTATTGTGCTCAAAGGAATAATAAACTGGAGGAATTCCATTGGACCTGGAATGACCTCCAGGAATTCATACAGAGCAAAAGAAGCATAACCTGGAGAATATTGTGCACAGAGACCCATACACTGTGGTACAATTGAATGTAATGAACTTCTCCATTACTGCCAATACGATGATCCTGAACAACTTGGAGGGATCTATGAGAAAGAACACTATCCACATTCAGAGGAAAATCTGTGGGAGTAGAAACACAGAAGAAAAACAACTGCTTGATTACATGGGTCGAGGGGATGTGATTGGGGATATAGATTCGAAATGAACATCCTAGTGCAAACATCAACAACATGGAAATAGGTTTTGATCAAGGACACATGTAATACCCAGTGGATTTGAACATAAGCTATGGGAAGGGTGGGGGAGGGAAGGAAGGGAAAGAATATGATTCTTGTAATCAAGGAATAATGTTCTGAATTGACTAAATAAATAAAAACAGAAATTAAAAAAAATCAATGGCAAACAAGATAACCACAAAGAAACCTGTAAAGGCTTATATGAACTGCTCAAAAGTATAATCAACAGAACCATAAGAATGTTGTTTACAGTAACAATGTGAATGACAACTATTATCAACAAGCCAAAGATACAGGACAACTCCAAGGGATCCATGTGAAAAAGGCTATTCACCACCATGGAAGAAACTGCTAAGAGTATGAATGAAAATTGAAGCACATGATTCTTTATTTCCTTTCCCCTAGGAATTCTGTTTTTTCTTCTGTAACAATATTTGGTTTGTTTCACATGATGAACATGGAAATATGTATTGTATGATAACACCATGTACAATCTAAATTATATTCCATGACTTCTTGGGGATACAGAATGGAGGGATTACAAAAGGTGATAAAATTAATATTATAAATTCTATTAAAATTGTCTGGAGAAAATAAGAAAAAAATAATAAATTGCCTTCTAATATGCCTCCTTATTTCAAGTATCTACTCCATTTTGCATTAGCTGTTCTCGCTGGATTTAACTCCATGGAATAACATGTAAAGTTCAATTGTTTTTAAGTTATGTCTGACTAATCAGTTACATTTGTCTACATCTTGGCAAAGATACTGAAATTATTTTCCAGATTTTTCTCAATCTCATTCTATAAAAAAATTAAGGAACACTTCCGGTTAAGATGGCGGCTTAGAGAAAGCTAAAGTTCAGATCTCCGGAAAACCCTTCCCGACCGATCTCAAACTATAAGCTCCTAAGGCGCCGAAATTCAAAACGATCAACAGCACAGACCCTGGGAACCCTCCTCCTGGACCTGGACCCGGATCAAAAGGTACGGCCCCACTCAAAAGCCAGAACCCGAGATCACTCAGACCTAAGGGGTAGTAGCACAGAGTCCAAGGCTCCGGGAAGCCACAGCCCGGCACGGCTCAGAGAGCAGGGTCCTCGGAACAACAACCCTCTGGGCCTTCTATCCGAGTCCCAGTGAAAGTCATTGCCCTCGGAGCTCCCCCGGCAGAGAGCAGGGTCGAAACAACAGCAACCCTCAGGGCCTTCTATCCGAGTCCCAGTGAAAGTCATTGCTCCCCCCGCAGAGAGCAGGGTCGAAACAACAGCAACCCTCAGGGCGGGCAAGATAGCCTCACGGGCTGGATACTGCTATCCAAGTCTCAGTGAAAGTCCCTACCCTCAGAGCTTGGGGAAGCTGCAGCCCATCCCCCCGCAGGCCAACGAAACAGCCTCACGGCCAGCTATTCTGAAGGCAACTTCCAGAAAGCAACCCGACCCAGAGAGCCGGGGGGAGAGTGTGGCCTCGTGGTCCGACCATTCCATTCCAGTTCCAGAGAGGCATATTCAGTTTAACCCAGGGAAAGCTCATAGAACCGACAATCTGCCCAGGACTAAAGCCTCTGAACACCAGACAGAGATAAGAAAAGCTAATCCTCCCCATTCAGAGATGGCAAACTCCACAGAAGCACAGAAGCCCCAAAATACCAAGAAAAATAAGAAGAAAGGGGCGACTTTGGACACATTCTATGGAGCCAAAATACAAAATACAGAGCAGATAGAAGAAGATATACAAGAAAATGCTCCAAAATCTTCCAAAGGAAATGGAAACTCTCCACAAACCCATGAAAAATTTGAATCAGAAATGACCAAAAAGATGGAAGCCTTCTGGGAGGAAAAGTGGGAAATAATGCAAAAGAAATTCATGCATCTACAAAACCAGTTTGACCAAACTGTAAAAGAAAACCAGGCTTTAAAGCAAGAACTAATAAAGCAAAGCCAAAACACCAAGAAATTAGAAGAGAACATAAAATATCTCACCGACAAGGTGATAGATCTGGAAAATAGGGGGAGAAGAGATAATTTAAGAATAATTGGACTTCCAGAAAAGCCAGAAATAAACACCAAACTCGACATGGTGATACAAGATATAATCAAAGAAAATTGCCCAGAGATTCTAGAACAAGGGGGCAATACAGTCACTGACAGAGCTCACAGAACACCTTCTACACTAAACCCCCAAAAGACAATTCCCAGGAATGTAATTGCCAAATTCCAAAGCTCTCAAACAAAAGAACAAATCCTACAGGAAACCAGAAAAAGACAATTTAGATATAAAGGAATGCCAATCAGGGTCACAAAAGACCTTGCAAGTTCTACTCTGAATGATCGTAAGGCATGGAACATGATCTTCAGAAAGGCAAGAGAGCTGGGACTTCAACCAAGAATCAGCTACCCAGCAAAACTGACTATATACTTCCAAGGGAAAGTATGGGCATTCAACAAAATAGAAGACTTCCAACTTTTTGCAAAGAAAAGACCAGAGCTCTGTGGAAAGGTTGATACCGAAAATCAAAGAGCAAGGAATACCTGAAAAGGTAAATATTAAGGAAAGGGGAAAAATGTTATCTTCTTCTTTTACTCACACTCTCTTCTATAAGGACTACATTTACATCAATCTATGTATACTAATATGTGGGGAAAATGTAATGTATAAATAGGGGGTAAAGAAAGACCAAATAGAATAATCGTTCTCACACAAAGATTCACATGGGAAGGGGAGGGGAAGAAAACTCCTATAAGCAGGAGAGGAAGAGAGGTTTTTTTTTTTTTTTACTTAAACCTCAATCTCAGGGAAATCAACTCTGTGAGGGAAAAACATCCAGATCCATTGGGATCTTGAATTCTATCTTACCCAACAAGGGTAGGGAGAAGGGAAAACCAAGGGGGGGAGAAGGAGAGGGAGAACAAAAAGGGAGGGAAAGAGAGGGGGAGGGGAAGGGAACAAAAAGGGAGGGACTAAAAAGGGAAACATCAAGGGAGGGGACAAGGGGGACTGATTCAAAGTAAATCACTGGACTAAAAGGTAGAGCCGAAGAAGAAAATGTTAGAATTAGGGAAGGTTATCAAAATGCCAGGGAGTCCACAAATGACAATCATAACTTTGAATGTGAATGGGATGAACTCACCCATAAAACGTAGACGAATAACAGAATGGATTAGAATCCAAAACCCTACCATATGTTGTCTTCAAGAAACACACATGAGGCGGGTTGACACCCACAAGGTCAGAATTAAAGGATGGAGTAAGACCTTCTGGGCCTCAACTGATAGAAAGAAGGCAGGAGTGGTAATCATGATATCTGATAAAGCCAATGCAAAAAGAGACCTGATGAAAAGGGATAGGGAAGGTAATTATATTTTGTTAAAAGGGACTCTAGACAATGAGGAAATATCATTAATCAACATGTATGCACCAAATAATATAGCACCCAAATTTCTAATGGAGAAACTAGGAGAATTGAAGGAAGAAATACACAATAAAACCATACTAGTGGGAGACTTAAACCAACCATTATCAAATTTAGATAAATCAAATCAAAAAATAAATAAGATAGAGGTAAAAGAAGTGAATGAAATCTTAGAAAAATTAGAATTAATAGACATATGGAGAAGAATAAATAGGGATAAAAAGGAATACACCTTCTTCTCAGCACCACATGGCACATTCACAAAAATTGACCATACATTACGTCATGGAAACATAGCACACAACTGCAAAAAAGCAGAAATAATGAATGCAGCCCTCTCAGATCACAAGGCAATAAAAATAATGATTAGTAATGGTACATGGAAAACCAAATCTAAAACCAATTGGAAATTAAACAATATGATACTCCAAAACCGTTTAGTTAAAGAAGAAATCATAGAAACAATTAATAATTTCATCAAGGAAAATGACAATGGCGAAACATCCTTTCAAACCTTTTGGGATGCAGCCAAAGCAGTAATCAGAGGTAAATTCATATCCCTGAATGCTTATATTAACAAACAAGGGAGAGCAGAGATCAATCAATTGGAAATGCAAATGAAAAAACTCGAAAGGGATCAAATTAAAACCCCCCAGCAGAAAACCAAATTAGAAATCCTAAAAATTAAGGGAGAAATTAATAAAATCGAAAGTGATAGAACTATTGATTTAATAAATAAGACAAGAAGCTGGAACTTTGAAAAAACAAACAAAATAGACAAAGTACTGGTCAATCTAATTAAAAAAAGGAAGGAAGAAAAGCAAATTAACAGCATTAAAGATGAAAAGGGGGACAGCACCTCCTATGAAGAGGAAATTAAGGCAATCATTAGAAATTACTTTGCCCAATTATATGGCAATAAATACACCAATTTAGGAAAAATGGATGAATATATACAAAAATACAAACTGACTAGACTAACAGAAGAGGAAATAGAATTCTTAAATAATCCCATATCAGAAAATGAAGTCCAACAAGCCATCAAAGAACTTCCTAAGAAAAAATCCCTAGAGCCTGATGGATTCACCAGTGAATTCTATCAAACATTCAGAGAACAGTTAATCCCAATACTATACAAACTATTTGACATAATAAGCAAAGAGGGAGTTCTACCAAACTCCTTTTACGACACAAACATGGTACTGATTCCAAAACCAGGCAGGTCAAAAACAGAGAAAGAAAACTATAGGCCAATCTCCCTAAGGAATATAGATGCAAAAATCTTAAATAGGATACAAGCAAAAAGACTCCAGCAAGTGATCAGAAGGATCATTCACCATGATCAAGTAGGATTCATACCAGGGATGCAGGGCTGATTCAACATTAGGAAAACCATCCACATAATTGACCACATCAACAAGCAAACTAGCAAGAACCACATGATTATCTCAATAGATGCAGAAAAAGCCTTTGATAAAATACAACACCCATTCCTATTAAAAACACTAGAAAGCATAGGAATAGAAGGGTCATTCCTAAAAATAATAAACAGTATATATCTAAAACCAACAGCTAATATCATCTGCAATGGGGATAAACTAGATGCATTCCCAATAAGATCAGGAGTGAAACAAGGATGCCCATTATCACCTCTACTATTTGACATTGTACTAGAAACACTAGCAGTAGCAATTAGAGAAGATAAAGGGAATTGAAGGCATCAAAATAGGCAAGGAGGAGACCAAGTTATCACTCTTTGCGGATGACATGATGATCTACTTAAAGAATCCTAGAGATTCAACCAAAAAGCTAATTGAAATAATCAACAACTTTAGCAAAGTTGCAGGATACAAAATAAACCCACATAAATCATCAGCTTTTCCATATATCTCCAACACAGCTCAGCAGCAAGAAGTAGAAAGAGAAATCCCATTCAAAATCACCTTAGACAAAATAAAATACCTAGGAATCTACCTCCCAAGACAAACACAGGAACTATATGTACACAACTACAAAACACTTGCCACACAACTAAAACTAGACTTGAACAAATGGAAAAACATTAACTGCTCATGGATAGGAAGAGCCAATATAATAAAAATGACCATTCTACCCAAACTTATTTATCTATTTAGTGCCATACCCACTGAACTACCAAAATACTTCTTCACTGATTTAGAAAAAACTATAACAAAGTTCATTTGGAAGAACAAAAGATCAAGGATATCCAGGGAAATAATGAAAAAAAAAACACATATGATGGGGGCCTTGCAGTCCCTGACCTAAAACTATATTACAAAGCAGCAGTCATCAAAACAATTTGGTACTGGCTAAGAAACAGAAAGGAAGATCAGTGGAATAGACTGGGGGAAAGCGACCTCACCAAGACAGTATACGATAAACCCAAAGATCCCAGCTTTTGGGACAAAAATCCAATATTCGATAAAAACTGCTGGGAAAATTGGAAGACAGTGTGGGAGAGACTAGGAATAGATCAACACCTCACACCCTACACCAAGATAAATTCAAAATGGTGAGTGACTTAAACATAAAGAAGGAAACCATAAGTAAATTGGGTAAACACAGAATAGCATACATGTCAGACCTTTGGGAGGTGAAAGGCTTTAAAACCAAGCAAGATATAGAAAGAATCACAAAATGTAAAATAAATAATTTTGACTACATCAAACTAATAAGCTTTTGTACAAACAAAACCAATATAACTAAAATCAGAAGGGAAACAACAAATTGGGAAAAAATCTTCATTGAAACCTCTGACAAAGGTTTAATTACTCATAGTTATAATGAGCTAAATCAATTGTACAAAAAATCAAGCCATTCTCCAATTGATAAATGGGCAAGGGAAATGGATAGGCAGTTCTCAGATAAAGAAATCAAAACTATTAACAAGCACATGAAGAAGTGCTCTACATCTCTTATAATCAGAGAGATGCAAATTAAAACAACTCTGAGGTATCACCTCACACCTAGCAGATTGGCTAACATAACAGCAAAGGAAAGTAATGAATGCTGGAGGGGATGTGGCAAAGTAGGGACATTAATTCATTGCTGGTGGAGCTGTGAACTGATCCAACCATTCTGGAGGGCAATTTGGAACTATGCCCAAAGGGCAACAAAAGAATATCTACCCTTTGACCCAGCCATAGCACTGCTGGGTCTGTACCCCAAAGAGATAATGGACAAAAAGACTTGTACAAAAATATTCATAGCTGCGCTCTTTGTGGTGGCCAAAAACTGGAAAATGAGGGGATGCCCATCAATTGGGGAATGGCTGAAGAAACTGTGGTATATGTTGGTGATGGAATACTATTGTGCTAAAAGGAATAACAAAGTGGAGGAGTTCCATGGAGACTGGAACAACCTCCAGGAAGTGATGCAGAGCGAGAGGAGCAGAACCAGGAGAACATTGTACACAGAGACTAATACACTGTGGTATAATCGAACGTAATGGACTTCTCCATTAGTGGCGGTGTAATGTCCCTGAACAACTTGCAGGGATCCAGGAGAAAAATCACCATTCATAAGCACAGGATAAACTATGGGAGTGGAAACACGGAGGAAAAGCAACTGCCTGAATACAGAGGATGAGGGGACATGACAGAGGAGAGACTCTAAATGAACACTCTAATGCAAATACTATCAACAAAGCAATGGGTTCAAATCAAGAAAACATCTAATGCCCAGTGGACTTACGCTTCGGCTATGGGGGGTGGGGGGGAGGAAAAGAAAATGATCTATGTCTTTAACGAATAATTCTTGGAAATGATCAAATAAAATATATTAAAAAAATTAAAAAACAGAAATTAAGGAAAACAAGGTTAAGTCATTTGTCCAGGTTTATGCAACTAGCATGTTATATGTAAATAGTTGTTTGCATGGCAACTCCCCTCTCCTCCCATCATTCAAACAAACCAATCAGTACATAGATTTTTGGAAAACAAAATTCATATTTTTGCCTTTACTTTCCCACAGTGTTTAGTTTAATACTGAACATGAAGTCAAAATTAATTAATATATTTTGCTTACTATTCTTTACTTTTCATTGGAATGATTTTTCTTTTTTTTTCAAGGACTTCCTTTTTGAGAGTGTTGCATTCTTTCCCATTCATTTTTCATTTAGAAAGCATGAAATTCTTTCTTTATTAACCATTTCTTGAACTATTTAAAGTCTATACTTTCCAAATTTGGAATTTATATTATATTATATCTGGGCTTTATCTATATTATTATAAATTGTAAGCATAGGAAGTCAAATACCTCCAAAATTTTGTCATTTTGACTACAATAGACACTTTTTTATTACAGGTAAGAATCAGAATCAAAATGAGAATTGCATTATTTGTAATCTTACAATTTTGTTCATATATTCTTTGATTTTTTATTTCACTTTTAATGTTTTACTGGGAAAGTTTCAATTTGATGCTTTCCTAATGCTTTTTAATTGCATATTCAGTTCTTTAATTTTCTATTTCTCTGTTTTATTGATGTGTTTAGAGATATTTTGACACAAGGTATTACTTTGAATCTCATAATTTTTAAAATTTTTTACTATTATTTAATTTAATTATTTATTATTTTGATCAGTTATTCTCTTACCCACTCATTCTTTATGTTTACATTATTTATGTTCCAATTAATCTTCAGATTAAATATGTTTTATTGGATGGAATTTTTATTTCTTTATTGTCAGAAAAAGCTACATTTAATATTTTGATTATTCTGCAGTTGTTTGTAATGATTTTATTTACTAATATATTATTAATTTTTCTTAGATTATCAAACCCAGTTGAGAAATAGGAATGGTTCTTTCTATTCCAGTTCAATACTTTCTAGAAGTCTATCATTTATTTTTTTCTAAAATTTAATTCTTTCACTTAACTTACTTTTTCAAAAATATTACGGTTTCATTGATCTAAATTTGAGTGATAAATTGACATTCCACAGTATTATACTTTTAACATTATTTTTTTCCTCCTATAACTCATTTAATTTTTCCTTCAAGAAAGTAGGTGCTAGACTTCTGGGTAATCACGGCTGCAATCTAGATGCCACACTCCTCCTCTCCCCGGCACTGAATGAAATAGACTACATCAAAGGAGCATAAAAATTACCTTTGGTGGAAAAGGACTCCCCAGTACTCCACAGAGGCAAAGGTACTTGGGGTTTGAACATTTCCACACTATAATAAGAAGGAGGGAAAGCTTGCATGGAAACGTGAACTGAGCCACCCTCCCCCCCCCAACCTCCCCCACCAAACCAGAGTGAGCTACCTGAGGGGTCACTGGGACAGCAGGTGAGTGGGGAATGTCTTTGTCTGGGGGGGGGACTCCCGGGTCCTTGGTATCTGGGGACTGCCAGGAAAAAACGTCTCAGTGACAGAACTATTGAGCTAATAAACAAGACTAGAAGCTGGTACTTTGATAAAACAGACAAAATAGACAAAGTACTAGTTAATCTAATTTAAAAAAGGAAAGAAGAAAGGCAAATTAACAGCATCAAGGATGAAAAGGGGGATCTCACCTCCAATGAAGAGGAAATTAAGGCAATCATTAAAAACTACTTTGCCCAACTATATGGCAATAAATATACCAACCTAGGTGATATGGATGAATATTTACAAAACTATAAATTGCCTAGACTAACAGAAGAAGAAATAGATTTCTAAAATAATCCCATATCAGAAAAAGAAATCCAACAGGCCATCAAAGAACTTCCTAAGAAAAAATCCCCAGGGCATGAAGGATTCACCAGTGAATTCTATCAAACATTCAAAGAACAGCTAACTCCAATACTGTACAAACTATTTGACATAATAAGCAAAGAGGGAGTTCTACCAAACTCCTTTCATGACACAAACATGTTACTAATTCCAAAGCCAGGCAGGACAAAAACAGAGAAAGAAAATTATAGACCAATCTCCCTAATGAATATAGATGCAAAAATCTTAATAATATACTAGCCAAAAGACTCCAGCTTATGATCAGAAGGGTCATCCACCATGATGAAGTAGGAATTATACCAGAGATGCAGGGCTTGTTTAATATTCAGAAAACTATCCACATAATTGACCACATCAACAAGCAAACCAACAAGAACCACATGATTATCTCAATAGATGCAGAAAAAGCCTTTGATAAAATACAACACCCATTCCTACTAAAAGCACTAGAAAGCATAGGAAGCGAATGGTCATTCCTAAAAATAATAAACAGTATATATCTAAAACCATAAACTAATATCATCTGCAATGGGGATAAACTAAATCCATTCCCATGAAGGTCAGGAGTGAAACAAGGATGCCCATTATCACCTCTATTATTTGACATTGTACTAGAAACACTAGTAGTAGCAATTAGAGAAGAAAAAGAAATTGAAGGCATTAAAATAGGCAAGGAGGACAACAAATTATCGCTCTTTGCAGATGACATGATGGTCTACTTAAAGAATCCTAGAGATTCAACCAAAAAGCTAATCGATATAATCAACAACTTTAGCAAAGTTGCAGGATACAAAATAAACCCACATAAGTCACCAGCATTTCTATATAATTCCAACACAGCTCAGCAGCAAGAACTAGAAAGAGAAATCCCATTCAAAATTACCTTAGACAAAATAAAATACTTAGGAATCTATCTGCAGAGACAAACACAGGATCTATATGAACACAACTACAAAACACTTTCAACACAACTAAAACTAGACTTGAACAATTGGAAGAACATTAACTCCTCATGGGTAGGACAAGCCAATATAATAAAAATGACCATCCTACCCAAAGTCATCTATCTATTTAGTGCCATACTCATGGAACTTCCAATTTTTTTTTTTACTGATTTAGAAAAAAACCATAACAAAGTTCATTTGGAAGAACAAAAGATCAAGGATAACCAGGGAAATCATGAAAAAAAAATACAAAGGAAGGGGGCCTTGCAGACCCAGATCTCAGATTATATTATAAAGCAGCGGTCATCAAAACAATTTGGTACTGGCTAAGAGACAGAAAGGAGGATCAGTGGAATAGATTGGGGGAAAGCAACCTCAGCAAGACAGTAAATGACAAACCCAAAGATCCCAGTTTTGGGGACAAAAATCCACTATTTCATAAAAACTGTTGGGAAAATTGGAGGACAATGTGGGAAAGATTAGGTTTAGATCAACACCTCACACCCTACACCAAGATAAATTCAAAATGGGTGAATGACTTGAACATAAAGAAGGAAACTATAAGAAAATTAGGCGAACACAGAATAGTATACATGTCAGACCTTTGGGAAGGGAAAGAGTTCAAAACCAAGCAAGAATTAGAAAGAGTTACAAAATGCAAAATAAATAATCTGGAATGCATCAAATTAAAAAGTTTTTGTACAAACAAAACCAATGTAACCAAATCAGAAGGGTAGCAACAAATTGGGAAACAATCTTCATAAAAACCTCTGACAAAGGTTTAATTACTCAAATTTACAAAGAGCTAAATCAATTGTACAAAAAATCAAGCCATTCTCCAATTGACAAATGGGCAAGGGACATGAATAGGCAGTTCTCAGCCAAAGAAATCAAAACTATTAATAAGCACAGGAAAAAGTGCTCTACCTCTCTTATAATCAGAGAGATGCAAATCAAAACAACTCTGAGGTATCACCTCACACCTAGCAGATTGGCTAACATGACAGCTATGGAAAGTAATGAATGCTGGAGGGGATGTTGCGAAGTGGGGACACTAATTCATTGCTGGTGGAGTTGTGAATTGATTCAGCCATTCTGGAGGGCAATTTGGAACTATGACCAAAGGGTGATAAAAGACTGTTTGCCCTTTGATCCAGCCATAGCACTACTGGGTTTGCACCCCAAAGAGATATTAAGGAAAAAAGACTTGTACAAGAATATTCATAGCTGCACTCTTTGTGGTGGCCAAAAATTGGAAAACGAGGGGATGCTTATCAGTTGGGGAATGGCTGAACAAACTGTGGTATATGTTGGTGATGGAATACTATTGTGCTAAAAGGAATAATAAAGTACAGGAATTCCATGGAGACTGGAACAACCTCCAGGAAGTGATGCAGAGCGAAAGGAGCAGAACCAGGAAAACATTGTACACAGAGACTGATACATTGTGGTACAATCGAAGGTGATGGACTTCTCCATTAATGGCAATGCAATGTCCCTGAACAATCTGCAGGGATCTAAAAATACTATCCACAAGCAGAGGATAAACTGTGGGAGTAAAAACACCAATGAAAAGCAACTGCTTGACTACAGGGGTTGAGGGGATATGACTGAGGAGAGACTCTAAATGAACATTCTAATGCAAATACCAACAACAGGGAAATGGGTTTGAGTCAAGAACACATGTGATAACCAGTGGAATCCTGAGTCAGCTATGAGAGAGGGAAAGGTGGTGGGAGGAGGGAAGAAAGAAACTGATCTTTGTTTCCAGTGAATTATGTTTGGAAATGACCAAATAAAATAATGTTAAAAAAAAAGAAAGTAGGTGCTTGGACATTTCAGTAGCTCAATGAATAAGTCAGTTCTAGAGGCAGGAGGTCCTCAGTTCTAATCTGACCATAAGCACTTCCTTTCTGTATGACCCTGAGCAAGTCACTTGACCACAGTTGTCTAGCTCTTAACATTCTTCTTCCTTTGAAGCAATACTTAATATTGATTCTAAAACAGAAGGTAAATGTTTGAGAAAATAGAAAAAGAAAGTGGTGTTATGTCTTTGGGTTTATATATATATATATATATATATATATATATATACACATATATATTCCATATATATATTTCAGTATTCATATGAATTCATTGCTTAGAGTAGCTTTAGCAAAATTTAATTTCACTTATCTTTTTTGGTAAATCATTTTTTTTTCAATTTTATATAAGATTATTCATCCTCCATTTTTCTCCTACTAATAGATACCAATATATCCTTTAATTTTACCTATACATCTTTCAGTTTCAAGTATGTTTCTTGTTATTAGCATTTTGCATTATTTATATGTTCTGATTTATAATCTACTCTTCAAACTGCCTCCATTTTATGTGTGAGGTCTTTCCATTTACATTCATATTTTTGTTTGCTGATGTTGCATTTCCCTTAATTCTTTCATATTATACTTACCCTTCTCTTTTTAATCATTTCCCTTCTTCGAGAACTTATTTCACTTCTGCTCCCACAGTTTTTCTTCTGAATGTAAATCCCTCTGAGTTATTCTGGATCACTACATTGCCGCTAATGGAGAGATTCATTACATTTGATTGTACCACAGTGTATCAGTCTCTGTGTATAATGTTCTTCTGGTTCTGCTCCCCTCACTGCATCAGTTTCTGGAGGTTATTCCAGTTCACATTTAATTCCTCCAGAAGAACTTGTTTCACTTCTGACCAATGCTTCCCTTATTTTGCCATGCCTCTTATCTCTCATCCACTTTTCCTACTACTTCCCTGTTGTGTAAAAGGCATTTCTGTACTCAGTTGTGCATGTATCTTGTGAGCACATTTGTGTATTTCTTTGTGTGTCTTCTTTCTTCTTTGAACCAATTCAGACAAGGGTTAAGTGCAAGGATTCCTCCCTGCTACATTCTCATTCTCCTCACAATTGTATAAATTCTTTCATGCGTGTCCTATTTATATGAGTTCATTTCTCCATTCTTTGTCTCCTCTCCCAGAATTTCCCTCTTTCTCACTATTCCATTCTTTTGAAATCATCTCACTATAATTGAACCATACTCAATGCTTCTAAGGAGACATTCTTTCACAGTCCTTGTGCTAATAAAGTTCCAAGAGGTTACATGTATCATTTTTCTCATAATGGAATAGAAGCTGTTTAATATTGTTTAGTCTTTTCTGATTTCTCACTCATATTTACTTTTTTATGGTTTTTTTTTTAAGTCCTGTGCTTGAATTTCAATTTCCTAATCTGGGCTGGTCTTCTCAATTGAGTAGGGGTGAGTCAGTACTTGGGCATACAACTTCTTATTAGGAGAGACATTGATAAGTTGCTCTTTGAGTAATGGGCATATTGATCCTAGACTTTCTTAAGGGAAATGATTGGAAAAAATGTAATAAACATCCTCTTGCACATTGTGTTATGTTTCCCCTGAGAGTTAAAACCATGCCTCCAAAGAAAGCAATAGATCCCTGTCCACCAAAACTCCACTTCAAGAACCTCGTGGTAAAGAGGTTATAGTTGAAGGCTTTTTGGGTTTTTTTTTGGGTGGGGGGAGAAGAGGTGGAGTTGGGTGACAAATACCATAGAAACAGTGATATTACCAGTATGTATCACCCAAGAGGCTCATACTAGTAACATCTCAAATCATGTAGTTGAATTAAATTCAAAAAATAGAATATTGAAGACAATAGGTTACACAACTAACTTGGGCAGGAAATAGATCCTACCCCCTCCTGAAACACAGAATGTGATAATTTGTGTTTTTATATTATTCAGTTTACTGTTGAACATTTGGTAATTCTTATAAATTATTTTTAGATTACTGCTGAAAATATCATTTTGGTTGATGTTTTGACTATCAGTTTTGGTAATGAATAGAATATTCACTAAGGGAGATAGATATTCATTTAAAATATTTATTTATTTAGAATGTTTTTCCATAGTTGCATGATTCACAATTTTTCCTCAACTCTCTTCCCTTCCCCTTGCCAGAGCTGTCAAGCAATTCCACTGGGTTATACATGTATCATTGTTCAAAACCTATTTCCATATTATTCACATTTGCAAAGAGTGGTATTTTATTACCAAAACCCTAATCATATCCACATCAAGCCATATGATCAATCATATGTT
Organism: Monodelphis domestica; assembly: GCF_027887165.1. Classification (NCBI taxonomy): domain Eukaryota; kingdom Metazoa; phylum Chordata; class Mammalia; order Didelphimorphia; family Didelphidae; genus Monodelphis; species Monodelphis domestica. Next base: position 252,145,026 of record NC_077229.1, read on the forward strand.
TTTCTTCTATACTTCTGTTCCCACAGTTCATTTTGTGGATGTGGATAGAATTCTTTCTTTCTTTTCCCTGGATCATTTCATTGCCACTAATGGAGAAGTCCATTATATTCAATTGTACCACAGTATATCAGTCTCTGTGTACAATGTTTTCCTAGTTCTGCTCCTCTCACTCTGCATCAATTCCTGGAGTTTGCTCCAGTCCCCATGGAATTCCTACACTCTATTATTCCTTTGAGCACAATAGTATTCCATCACCAAAATATCTCACAATTTGTTCAGCCATTCTCAAATTGAAGGTCATCCCCTCATTTTCCAATTCTTTTGCCACTACAAAGAGCACAGCTATGAATATTTTTGTACAAGTCTTTTTCCTTATTATCTCTTTGGGATACAAAACCAGCAGTGATGTAGCTGGATCAAAGGGAAGGCATTCTTTTAAAGCCCTTTGAACATCATACCAAATCGCTCTCCAGAATGGTTGGACCAATTCACAACTCCAGCAGTGTCTCAAATTTGCCACATCCCCTCCAAAATTTATAACTGTCCTTTGCTTCCATATAGGCCCATCTGCTAGATGTGAAATTGTATCTCAGCATTACTTTAATTTGCATATCTCTACTCAGGAAGAATTTAGAACACTTTTTCATGATGTTATTGATAGTTTTGATTTCTTGGTGAGAAAACTGCTTTTCCATGTCCCTCAATCATTTGTTGATTGGTGAATGATTTGATTTTTTATAAATTTAATTTTGTTCCTTATGTATTTGGGAAATCAAACCTTTGTCAGAGAGTTTTGCTATAAATTTTTTCCCAGTTTGTTGCCTTTCTTCTAATTTTGGTTGCATTCATTTTGTTTGCACAAAACATTCTTAATTTGATATAATCAAAGTGATTAATTTTACATTTTGCTTTCTTGGTCTTAAATTCTTTCCTTTCCCACACATCTGACAGTTATACTCTTTATGTTCACCTAATTTTGATTATGATTTCACTCTTTATATTTGTCATTTACCCATTTTGAATTTATCTTGGTATAGGGTGTAAGATGTTGACCTCAACCTAATTTTTCCCATATGGCTTTCCAGTTTTTCCTGCAGTTTTTGTCAAATAGTGAGTTCTAATGGGAGATATATATTCTAAGAAGAGATCAGAGTTCTTTAAGATTATTTAGTAAAGAAACAACTGCTTCAGTTCCCCATTCAAAAGTGTCACAAATACCACTACTCATTATCCAGAGGTACCTTCTTTCTGGACTATGTTTGGCCTTGAAGTATGTACAAAAAAATTAGCTTTATGAGTACTCATTGTGCTAGGTCAATCCCGTCATGTGTGGCTTTTTATTCTATGTAATTATTGTCTGAAGTTAACTAACAGTGAGGCAATAAACATTTATTAAGTATATGCTATGTGCCATAAATCTTTCTGAAGATATAACTAACATGACTGTTTACATTCATATTTTAATAGTGCTAACTGGGTTTGTCTGTCATTCTTTATTCTTGTATATAACCATTAATCATTTTGCTATGATTTCTGTTATTATTAATAGTTTAAAAAACAAAATACAATGTATTAAGCACTTGCAACTTGCCAATACTCAGCCAAGTACAGTGGATACAAAGAATGATTTTTAAAGGTAGATAAAAAGATCCTGCCCTTTAAGAGCAGCTGGGGTACAAAAACTGGGAAGACCTCCTTCAGAGGGTCAGTTTTAGGTTAGAATTTCTCTAAATCTAAAGATGTGAGAGGTTTTTGGCATAGAGAGTTTTTCCCTCTAACTATGAGGGAATTATAAAATTTTTGACCTTCAAGGGATGTAACAGGTCATTTGATCAAATGTATTCATTTTAAGATGAGAAAACTAAACACCAGAGATATGTCCAGAATTTCATGACTAATTAGTGAAAAAGCCAAAATTAGACTTAGATCTTTTGACTTCCATCCTTGTTCTTTATCTACTGTGCTGCATTACTTGCCCCTAGCTTTTCACCTATTATATCTTTTAATTTCATTTACCCAATTCAGTTGGAGAATAATTCTTCTCGATAAAAGACATAAAATAGAAATAGAGCCATTCTAATTTTTTTTTTCTGAATAGCATTCCTAGTATTTTTTCTAAAAGTTAAAATGTAATAATTTATATTAAGTGGCTTTATATATATGGGGCTGTTCTAGATGCTTTATGATACAAAATAGTCTTATAAAGTATGTACATATATGGGCAAAAATTATATGAAATTTTAAAATTAGTTGTACAATCATGTTTTTAAGATAATTTTGCACCCAAATTAAAATTGCACAAATGATTTATATGAACAATTAGGCTTTTTAACTGGCTAAAAAACCCATGTTATTCAAGAAGAGGGGAACAAAATCTTGGAATGAGTAGTGGTATGCTATTCAATCAACAAAAGAACAAAAAGTGATGCTATGTGGGAGAGAGATAAATAGAAAAAAACAGTTTCTAACTAATTTTAAACAAATATATTTCAATGTCATGAATTATCTTCCCGATACATAGAGATATTTACTTACTAAGTCAAATCACATATACAAAACATGTATGATAAGCATGGATCCAGCCTTTTTCTCTATATCTCTGGGGTTCCTTATTTATTAAATCTGATGTAGACTTGGAAGAGAAGTAGGGTATCACAAATTCCATTTTAAACAACTTTCTCAAGTTTCTACAGTAACTTAAGTAAAACTTATACACAATTACTACACTAAGGTTAAAACTTCAAAGTCTATTATGAATCAAAACATACAGAAAATATGATGCTATAAGTTGAAACTCATGGGCAGAGAACTTGGAACCTTTGACTATGATGCAAAAATATCTTGCCCTGATTCTAGAGAGAGCATAAGAGTATACACTAATGGAAGAGGTGGAAACCTGGAAAGATGTGCCTGCTAATTGTAATATTTGGTATTTGGTACACATGAGCCAGTTGCAAAACTGCTATATGACAAAGTGACTGGAATATCAGCAAAATTTGGAAAAAATAACAACAAAAATCTAATTAGTCCCTATACTTTTTAACTTGTGTCCTAGTCCCACTGAACTAATATAAATAATTTGGGGAAATGATTGGAATCTTTGAATATGTAATTAATAGACACACAAATCCTTACGTCAATCATGATAAGCAATTTGAAACTATTATAGTGTTTGAACTTCATGGGAGATTTTAGTCATGTACTGGAGTTCTAAAGATACCCATCAGTCTGGGCTTAAGGGGTAAATTGTGGAGATATCAATTGATGAGCAGTAATAAAAACTTAAACCAACTAGGGACCTAATCATCTATTGCAGAAAAAATCAAAGGTATAGGAACAATAGGAAAGAGGAGGAAAGTAGGACTTAGCTATGCCAGAGAAAACAGATGAATCAAGGAGGGCCATTGGTCATATAGACATATAGAGAAGAACACTAGGGCCTAATGCTCTTATTTTACTCACATCTTCAAGGACTGAGAGAGTTTTCAAGAAATGATATTTTTTTTTCTTAAGCTTCTCCTTCTTAAGCTTCTCCTATATAGTCACTAATATAATTTGATCAGAATTTACCCAAATATTTTCAATAACCTGAACTTTGTCTCTATTATAAATAACCCGAGGAGTAATTAAGACAGAGTCAAAGTCAATCTTTTCCTTAAATATTAATAGTTTCATTAAATGGGGGAGGGTTTTGAATGATTGTGAATTTTAAAAAATTATATTTTTCCATATTTTATTTTAATACAATTTTAATAATCATGTTTGAACATTTTGCAATCTATTTTCTCTCATACCCTTCCAACTTCCCTTCTCCCCACAAAGGCAAGTATTGTGATAGTGGCTGTATATGTTTGTTATCATATGTAAGAATATATAATTTAGGTTTTAATATGGAAGTTCTAAAGAAATATTGTGGTTGCTGATTAATATTTTAATGTTATTTTTTAATGTTTAATGCTACTTCCTGAAGTAGAGAACCCGTCCACAATGATTTGAAGATGGTTTTCTTGTTGGGCCATGAGAGCACAGTCATCTGCGAAGAGAGCTTCCAGGATGAGTCTCTCTGTTGTCTTTGTTTTTGCAGTCAGGCGGCGAAGGTCGAATAGTGAGCCATCCAGTCAGCATTTGATGTAGACGCCCAGGTCTAGATCCATCACAGCATGTCGTAATACCTGGGTGAAAAATAGGTTGAATAGTACCGGAGCAAGGACACAGCCCTGTTTCATGCCATTGGAGATGTTGAAGTGATCAGAAGTATCTCCACCAGATAGGACTTCCCCTGTCATGTCGACATGAAAAAGCTGGATCAGTTTGATGAATTTTGCTTGGCAACCGAGCTTGCTGAGGATCACCCACAATGCGTCCCTATTCACTGTGTCAAACGCCTTTGTCAGGTCTATGAAGACAATGTAGAGACTCAGGTTCTGCTCAAGGCATTTTTCCTGCATTTGCCTCACCATGAAGACCATGTTGATGGTGCTGCGATCTGGTCGGAAGCCACATTGTGATTCAGGCAGGTTCTGCTCTGAAACAGATGACAGGAGTCTGTTGAATATAACACAGGCGAGGATCTTTCCAGCAGTGGAGTGTAGTGAGATGCCTCTGTAGTTGTTACAGGCTGCTTGTGAGCCTTTGTTCTTGTATAGGGCTGCAATGGAGGCATCTCTGAGTTCTGGGGGCATGTCTTCCTCTTCCCATATGCTGGTCAGCACTATGGGGAATGCCTGGAGCACCTTTCCATTTAAGGCCTTGTACACCTCAGTTGGGATCCCGTCTTTACTGGGTGCCTTGCCTGAACTCATTTGTTTAATGGCTTTTTGGACTTCCTCTATTGAAGTAGGGACGTCAAGTTGTTCAATGGTGTGGTTTTGGGGGATCTGACCAAGGGCTCTTTGGTCGACTGAAGAGGGTCGGTTGAGAAGCTGACTGAAGTGTTCTTTCCATCTGTTACTGATATCTTTTTTATCTTTTATGAGAGTGTCACCGTCAGAGGATAGCAAGGGAGTGGAGGTGGGTTTTAATGGCCCATAGACAGTCTTGAGGGCACTGAAAAATTGTTTGTAAAAAATTTGTTTGGCCTGACTATCAGCCTCAGCAAAACAGAGGTGCTGTTCCAACCTGCACCAGGGAGGCCAACTAACCAGCCATGCATAACTATCAATGGCACGCAGCTGTCTAATGTCAACACTTTCAAGTACCTGGGCAGCACCATCGCAAACGATGGGTCCCTAGACCATGAGATCAATGCCAGGATCCAAAAGGCCAGCTAGGCACTTGGGCGGCTGGGCTCCAAAATCCTCCAACACAGAGGTGTAAGCACTGCGACGAAGCTCAAAGTGTATAATGCAGTGGTCCTCAGCTCGCTCCTGTATGGTTGAGAGACATGGACACTGTACTGAAAGCACATGAAGCAGTTGGAGCAATTCCACCAATGCTCCCTCCAGTCAATCATGAGAATCCAATGGCAGGACTGAATCACCAATCAGGAAATCCTCAACTGAGCCAACTCCACCAGCATAGAAGTAATGGTCCTCAAAACCCAGCTATGATGGTCTGGACACATCATCCTCATGGACCCACAGAGAATACCAAGACAGGTATTCTATGGTGAACTGTCAGCTGGACTCAGGAAACAAGGTCGACCAAAGAAAAGTTTCAAAGATCAGCTAAAGTCAAACTTGAAGTGGACTGGCATTACATCAAAGCAACTAGAACTTGCTGCCTCTGACAGAAGCAGCTGGCGAACCCACATTAACCATGCCGCCACCACCTTTGAAGATAAGTGACGTTTCTGTGGAGGAAAGACACCTCTTTGGTATGAGTCCTTTGGAGTTATCTTGGATTTTTTCATTGTTGATAATAAGTCATTCACAGTTGATCATCATGCATTATTGCTGTTATTGTGTACAATATTCTCACGGTTCTGCTCACTTCACTAGTCATCACTTCATATGAATTTTTCCAGGTTGTTTTTTTTTTAATCATCCTGTTTGTCAGTTCTTTTTGCACAGTACTCTTATAATAATATACCATAACTTGTTCAGTCATACCTGAATTGGTAGCATCCCTTCAGTTTTCAATCCTTTCCTGCTACCAAAAGATCTGTTGGAAATATTTTTTGTGCAAATAGGCCTTTTTCTTTGTCTTTGAATTATTTTTGTCAAAACACCTAATAGTCATTTTTTATAAATTTTTTCAAAGAGTATTTACAATTTTATGGTTGTTTGGACATGATTGTAAATTGTTCTCCAGAGTGTTTTTACCAGTTCCCAGCTCCACCAAAAGCATATTAATGTCCAAATTTTCTCACATCCTTTGCAACATGAATCATTTTTCTTTTGTTGTCATGTTAGCCTTTCTGATAGGTGTGAAGTGGTACCTCAGAGTTGTTTTAATTTGTGTTTCTCTAGTTTATAGTGATTTGGAACATTTGTCTATGACTAAAGACAAATTTAATTTCTTCATCTGATAATTGCCTGTTCAATAACTTTTGACCATTTGTTAAGTGAGAAATGCTTTGTAGTCTTATAATTTTAAGTTCTCTATATATTTGAGAGGTCTTTATCGGAGACACTTACTACAATTTTTCTGCCATTTTGTTGTATTTTAGTTGAATTTGTTTTGCTTGTTTAAAACTTTTTATTTTAATGTGGTCAACGTTACCTATTTTCAATCTCATACTTATTCTTTATATCTTCTTTGGTCAAAAAGTCTGTGTGTGTGTGTGTGTGTGTGTGTGTGTGTGTGTGTGTGTGAACTATTTTGTGCTCCTCTAATTTGTTTATGGTATCATCCTTCATTTATTTATAAATTAAGTATCCATTTTAAATTTACTCAGGATTTGTATGATTGAAAATCTGTTACCATAAAAAAGAACATGTCCCAAGAGCCTACTGACTTCCTGACATTATGTACTTCCTGTACATAGAGGATGACAGGCATGGGCTTTGGAGCCTCCCACTTTCTGATGTAGAATCAGCATTGATGGTGCTGGGTGGGGTTGACTAAAAAATGGCTAGCCAGCCATGGACACATGAACTCTGTTTTGTATCTTCTTTATTCCTAGATTTCTAATGATCATTAAAAATCTCTTAAAATATAATATAATTATTGAGATTTAATTTTAACTTTTACATTGATGGCAACCACTTGTTGGAGAAGAACCTCTCAAATTTTTAAGATAGCTTAGATAATTTTTAAGCCACATTTCTCTTGCCAAGGCTTTTTGCCATCCCACCCATGCTCTCAAACTCAAACTCTCTTTGAAGTTGCTGATTTTTTTTATTACTTTTTTCCCAGGTGCTTGCTCTCTATACTGGCTAGGCTATTTTTAGCAGGGAGAGGAGGGTGAAGGGGGAGACTTTTTGAAGAAGAACTAAACAACATCTTGAGTCCTTCATTCCTTGTTCCTCCTTACTGTTGACTGGTGTTACTGATAGTGCTTCCTCCTGATCTTCTGGACCAAGATCACTCACCCAATCCCAGCCCTTAGGCTCCAGAAATCCTCCTCCTGAATTCCATCTCTGATCATAAATCAGCCTCTGCCCTGACCCTGATCACTGTTGCTGCCTCTGATGGACTGGTTGCTGCCACCAGGAAGCTAGGAGTCCTTGGAGTGACTCCTCAGGGCAGAAAGTAAAAAAATAAAATAAAAATAAAAAGGTGTTTTTCCCCTTAGGCAATGATTAGCCCCCTAACTACCTCTGGGGAAACTAGAATTGTACCTTGGGGGGACAGAAAGAATGAAAAGACTCTTCCAAATAGGAAATTAATTACAATCATGGTATATTCTATGAAAGAGCACTGCATTACCTATTTCAAACAGCTTCTAGCTTTAGGATGTGTTTTTTTTCTTCATACCACTGATGCTTTCAATTACCTTGCCTGAGATTCAGGGGAGAAATTCATCCCTCTACAACCTTTTGTCATTTAGGCCTGCCCAGTTTGAGATTCCTAAAACCCATGTTCTCCCTCACTATGGGAGATACCACGGTGGTGACAATAGGGATCTGAATTTTAGAAAAAGGAACTTTAAAGGATCTGGAGGTGAAATTTTAAGCCTTTTCAGACTTCATATTTTTAATAAAAGTCTCTGTATCTTATTGTATTTTGCTGATTGTTTTAAGATTTAATTTTGTTGTTTTAAGTTCATGTATTAAATGTATTTGATACTGTTCTATTACACTGAATCATTTAAATCCACTGTTTGAGTTCATCTATCATCTATGTGACAATTAACAAATGCAAAATGAAAAAAAAGGCTATTTATGGGCTTTTACAATATTTTACAATATTTTGTTCAGTATTCATAAGGGAAAGTTAACAGAATATATCTAATAGTTAAAACACAGTTGTTTTATTTAACTTTCTTCTTTAAGGGCTTCAATAAACTCAAATTGTTTGTTTTTTCTAACTCTCAGAAATTATATTCAATATTATAGTAATCAGAGAAGTCATTCACAGGAAGAGATTGTAGTAATAAGTGGTATAAGATGATATGCAAAAATAAAAGGGGGGAAATAGAAGATGGCACCTGTGAATCTTAAAAATTCTCAGACCCTACTTTAGAAGATTTGGTTAAGACCATTCCCCATTTTAAACAATGAAGGTACTTGATCAGGAATGTGAGAACTCTACTCCATTCATCCTTAGGCATACCTTAAGGGGAAGATAAAGTTGTAAACTCCTTACTGAACAATGAAAAGTACTTAACCCATACTTAAAGTAAAGCTAAAAAACCTTAAGCTGGGTCTATTTTTAGATCTAATACAAAAGTTGCTAAGTACCTATGAATGTCAGGCAACTTGCAAACTTGCAAAGGACAAGCTTAACAAAAGAGGTGTGAAGTTTTAGTCTACTCAATTGTGAACTTACTCAGAAGTTTTAGTCTACCCAGAGAAGTTGAGAACTAAAGAATGTGTGAATTAAGAATGGTCAGTCCTTTGGAAAATGTCTCTTGTGATTGGTAGATGTGAAAACTTAGGGGAGGTGACATAGGAGAAAATTCTCTTTAAAAGGAGGTCAGAAAGGCCTCTGGGAGTGACCTTACCAAAGCTGAATTGGAAGGCTTGGTGGCTGAACTGAGTTGAACTGAGGAGCTGAACTGGTGGGTCTCTCTGAACACTAGAATCTTGCTTGGGACAAATCTTGTGGTGAGTGGATTAAAGACTGACTGATCTCTCTCTCTCTTAAGGCTTAAGCCTAGGCTGGCCTAGCTCTTTTCTCATTATTTCCTCTTCTCTCTCTCCCCCTTTCATTAATTCCTTAATTTTTATTAATTAAAATCTCTATAAAACCCAGATGACTTGGGTAGCTTTAATATCTCCATATCTTTGTGGTCACAGTTTAAGTTAAACCACTCTTTTGACTATTACACACCAAGAGAAATTTGAAGGAATAACATAAATAGAATAATCTATATTACACAAAGAGTCTCATGGAAAGGGGAGGGAAGAATATTATTATAAGAAGGAGAGGAAGAGAGTACCAATAGGTAATACTTAAACCTTATTCTCAATGAAATAAATTCTGAGAGGGAAGAGCATCTATATCCATTGGGATATCAAATTCTATATTACCCTAGAGGTATAAGTGAGAAGGGAAAACTAAGGGGGGGAGTAGGGTGGGGAGTACAAAAATGGAGGGAAAGAGAGGGTGTCAGAACTTAGCAGACACTAAAAAAATAATAAGGGAACAAACAGGTAGTCGGCAGAAAAGGAAGCAAATTAAGAGTTGGGTATAGGGGGACTGATTAAAAACACACCACTGGTTTAAAAGGATATAACCAAAACAGAACTAGGAGAGGATATCAAAGTGTTGGGGAATACACAAGTGGCAATCATAACTTTGAACATAAATTGGAAGAACTCACCCATAAAACAAAAACAAATAGCAGACTAGATTAGAAACAAAAGTTCTACCATATGTTATCTATAAGAAACACACATAAGGCAGGTAGATATTCACAGGATTAGAATTAAAGGTTGGAACAAAATCTATTGGGCCTCAACTGAGAAAATGGAGGCAGAAGTTGCAATCATGATATCTGACAAAGCCAAAGTAAAAGTAGATCTGATTAAAAGAGATAGGGGAGGTAAGTGCATCCTGATGAAAGGAAGTAAAGACAATGAGGAGATATCAATAATCAATATGTATGCACCAAATGGTATAGCATCCAAATTTCTAAATGAGAAACTAGTGGAGTTTAAAGAGGAAATAGATAGTGAAACTAAACTAGTTGAAGACCTGAAATTTCCACTATCAAGTCTAGATGAATCAAATAGAAAATAAATAAGGGGTGAGATATGTGAATTAAATCTTAGAAAAGTTAGAGTTAATAGATATATGGAGAAAAATAAAGTGGGACAAAAAGGAACATATCTTTTCTTCAGCACATGGTATATTCACAAAGATTCACTATGGCAAACAAGTGCAGAAAAGCAGAAATAATAAATATGACCTTTTCAGATCATAACATAATAAAATTAATAATTTGTATGGATACATGGAGAGCAAATCAAAAATTAATTAGAAATTAAATAATATGATTCTCCAAAATCAGGAAAAAACAAATCATAGTAAATACATACATAGTAAATGCATAGTAAAAATGTCAATCCTACCCAAACTAATTTACTTATTTAGTGCCATACCCATCAAACTACCAAAAAAACTTTTTTTACTGAATTAGAATAAAACATAATAAAGTTCATTTGGATGAACCAAAGATCAAGGATATCTAGGGAAATAGTGAAAAAAATGCAAAGGAAGGGGGACTGGAAGTGGCAGATCTCAACCTATACTATAAAGCAGTGGTCATCAAAATAATATGGTACTGCCTAAGAGACAGAATGAAGGATTGGTGGAATAGACTTGGGGTAAGTGACCTCAGCAAGACAGTCTATAATATACCCAAAGATCCAAGTTTGGGGACAAAATTCTACTATTTGACAAAAATTGTTGGTAAAATTGCAAGACAATTTGGGAGAGATTGGGTTTGGATCAACATCTCACAACCTACACCAAGGTAAACTCAGAATGAGTGAATGACTTGAACATAAAGAAGGAAATTATGAACAAATTAGGTGAATAAACAATAGTATACTTATCAGATCTCTGGGAAAGTAAAGATTTTAAGAACAAGCAAGAGTTAGAAAAAATTACAAAATGCAAAACAAATAATTTGGTTACAATCAATTCAAAGGTTTTTGTATAAACAAAACCAATGCAACCAAAATTAGAAGGGAAGCAACAAATTTGGAGAAAATTTTCATAACAAAAACCTCTGTCAAAGATCTAATTACTCAAATTTATATAGAGCTAAATCAATTGTACAAAAAAATCAAGCCATTCACCAATTGATAAATGGGCAAGGGAAATGAATAGACAATTTTCAGATAAAGAAATCAAAACTACTAATAAGGACATGAAAAAGTGTTCTAAATCTCTTATAATTAGAAAAATGCAAATCAAAACAACTCTGAGGTACCACCTCACACCCAGCAGATTGGCTAACATGACAGCAAAGAGCATTAATCAATGCTGGAAGGGATGTGCCAAAATTTGGACATTAATGTATTGCTGGTGGAGTTATGAATTGATCCAGCCATCTGCAGGGCAATTTGGAACTATGCCCAAAGGGTGCTAAAAATCTGCCTGCCCTTTGATCCAGCCATAGCACTGCTGGGTTTGTACCCCAAAGAGATAGTAAGGAAAAAGACTTATACAAGAATATTCATAGCTGGGCTCTTTGTGGTGGTAAAACAATGGAAAACAAGCAGATGCCTTCTGATTGGGGAATGGTTGAACAAATTTTGGTATGTGTTGGTGATAGAACATTATTGTGCTCAAAGGGATAATGAACTGGAGGAATTCCATGTGTACTGGAACAGGAAATGAGGCAGAGTGAAAGAGCAGAAGCAGGAGAACATTGTCCACAGAGACTGATACACTGTGGTACAATCGAATGTAATGGACTTCTCTACCAGTAGCAATGCAATGATCCAGAAAAATTCTGAAGGACTTATGAGAAAGAATGCTATCCACATTCAGAAGAAAACCTATGGGAACAGAAACACAGAAGGAAAACAAGTGCTTGGTTACATGGTTTTATGGGATTTTATTACAGATATAGACTCTAAATGATCACCCTAGTGCAAACATAACAATTTGGAAATAGGTTTTGATCAAATACACATGTAAAACCTAGTGGAATTGTGCATCAGCTATGGGAGGGGCTGGGAGAAGGACAGGGAAAAGAACATTATTCTTGTAACCAAGGAAATACATTCTAAATTGACTAAATAAAATTAAAAAAGTCATCTCTTAGGGAAAAACACAAGGGTAACTATACTAAAGTAGCTAAAGACACAAGAGTAACTAAATTTATATAAAATATTAGTTTTCTCAATACTTTATATAGATTATTTCACTCAATCCTAATAATAATTCTTTAAGGAAAATTGTCCAAGCATCATCATCTCCATTTTTAAAAATGAAGAATCTAAACTTCAGAAACTTTGTATTAAATTTTAGACAGTGACACTTTGCCAAAGAGCAATGCTATGACTAGAACCCAGTTCTACCAAAGTCCCATGAAGTCATTTTCTCATAAAAATTGCTCCTTTTGTTCTTCAGACTAAGTATTTAACACTTAAAGTATGTCACCTTATATTTCTTAATCTTATGAGATTCATGTCACTAAAACAAGAATATTTTCTAGGACTTTTGGTCATATAGTTTGTCATGTCTATATGAGCATGTCAATATAGGCATAATTTTAAGATAGTATACATTACAAATTTGAATTTTGAAAAAAAACAAAAAAATATATTATGTCACATTTGGGCAGGAAATAAAGGATTCTTATTATAATCATAACAAGTAAATGGTAATTTTCCATCTTATTTTTCCAAAAGTTTGAAGTTTTCCACAAAGAAATCAAACTCCATGACATTGATGAATATGTAATCACACTCTAGTGAAATTGCTTCCATGGATTCAGTTTTGCATAGGAGGAAGGAAGAAGGGAAGGAAGAATGTGAAAAATAAGGTAAGAGAGATCTTGCATTTAGAAGAGAAACCAGTATCAGAGAGATCAGCTGAAGAGAGAGTAAAGGAGGGGTGAGGAGAAAGCTGAAGGTTCTGAGGAGGAATCAAAACTATGGGAGCCAACTGACAGGACCTGCGTTTTTCCACCATGGAAGGTGGAAGGGAAAGGTGGATCTCCTGAAAGCAGAGCTAAAACTCATCCATTTGAGACCTGTTTTCCTTTCTGAGACCCTGAAATATCTACACTAAGAATCTCAACTACAACTATCAAAAATCCTCAAGAGGGATTGTGGATTTTCTGGATTTCTACTTTGACCAGAGCCATCCAGATTCTTCTCTGGGACCATTCTCTCTCTCTCTCTCTCTCTCTCTCTCTCTCTCTCTCTCTCTCTCTCTCTCTCTCTCTCTCTCTCTCTCTCTCTCTCTCTCTCTCTTGTCCCTTAAGTTATACTTTTAAGGTTTAGCTAGTTTAAGAATAGGGGCAAGAAAGCAGTTGGAAAAAGGAGAGGCCAGGGCTGAGAAGCCTTTGGCCTCAAAGGCTGATATGCAAGAGGGGAAAATCTTTAGAACTTCCTTTTATACACTTCCCATTTTCTCCATCATACCTCTGCCATTTCCTTTCCTACTTTGATCTCAATAAATCATTTGAAAATTAGGACTTTGGGTTTGGGCCTGTCTCTAGATAATATAAGAAAGGAGATTAGGATTTAAAATCCTTGATACAGGATTTCACACTGACATCCTGTCCTCTTCTGTGACCTCTCAAAAATCTGTGTTTGTCACTTCTCACCAAGATAGGATTTGATTTTCAGACCCCAGTGACTCAATACCTTCTGACCAAGAAAACTGTCATCTCCTCCTTGACAGTTGATTATTTTTAAACCCTTGAAAAGACTGACAGTTAATGTTCCATGGGAAGCAGAATTGCAAGGGATCATCTGGCCTCACAGAGACAGATTTGATCTCAGGAGCCCTGGGCTCCTCTGAGGGAGTCACCTTGCCACCTCATTGAAGCAATCCCACTCTAGTCTCCTGCCCTCCATTTCTTAAGATAATCTCTCACAGGAGCCACATCCCCTCCAAAGAGACAGCCCCTGGCTTACCTCTCCCCATAAGTAACAGAGGAGAGAAACAATCCTTTCCCCTCTCTTTCTCACCCATTTTCCTTCCTTCTTTCATCTCCTCCATTACAAAATGTAGACAGGAAGGAAGAAGGAAGGAAGGAAAAGAAGGAGGGAAGGAATGAAGGATGAAGGTGGTATTGAATCTGAAATCTCTCCATTTGTGTGTGATTTATACTTTATTACTTGAACAAAGAAGTTATTAGCGCCAGAAAAGCCTATAGGAAGTTTTGATATAGCCCCTTTATTTTTCTAACTGCACATTAATTTTTTTATATGTACAAAGGCACAGTTCTTTAATAGCTATCTCATAGTGTTCATTCAGAAAATGCAGACATTCTCATATATCCCTATATATAATTTGGTAAGAGTTTGAAAATTCTAATTGTGATACTGAGGTATGTTCCATGGCCAGTTGGGTCTTCAACTGTCAATGTCTAAGCATGTGCCATTAACCCTGTAATCAGCCTCACTGAGCAATTTATGCCATTCTCTGTCTCTCAGAGAAATGGTCACAATAAGTCCGTGATTTGGTGTGTTGTTGGGTAATATCTCAGGGTTCATGTCAACTGATCAGTAAGATCAATAGTTTTTAGTTTCAATTCTACTTATCTTTCTCTGTCTCATTATTCCTATGTTTCTATCACAGTCAATAAAAAGGTATGCTTGTATGTAGACAGAGAGCAAAATATAAGTACTTTGAATATAAGAACATATCAAAGCAAACTCTCTCCACTGGAACAGATGTAAGCACCTTCCCCAGCTTGCATGATCCAATCCTCATTCACTGATCATATTAACTCTCATATATGAGGCAGGCTAAAAGTCCAAAAATTCAGTCATCCCAATGCTCTGGTGATAAGATAGAAAGGCTGCTTATCTAGGATTGTTCCCTCATAATCAAAATCTTTATAGTAAATCAAGATATACTATCAATGTCAGCTTCTTGTTGTTAAAAATAAAATAAATAATTCTGGAGGTTATTCTGAGGGATATTCTGAGGAATTCACAGATTAATCAAGATTACTGATACTAGTCAGAAGTTTTAGGGTTCTCCACTCCCTTCTCAATGATTATTTTCCCTATACCTCTGCCCCTAATGATCTTCGACCAAGTTACTAAAACATGTATAGTGCTTGAAGGTTTGCAAAGAAAATTACAAATATCGCCCCATATAATATTTTATTATTATTCCTATTAATATTTTTAAAAATGAGGAACCCAAGGATTCCTACTACGGGGTCACACCATAAGTAAAAGTCTTTAGGAAAGAGTCCAACAGGTCTTCTTGACTCCAAGAATGACATTCCAAGTAATAACCCACTTAGCTCCCTCCCAAGAACTTTCCCCATATGGAAGATAACCAGGATCTACTTTCAGAATTTCTTAAATAGCTAATGATATAAAGAAAGAGGAAGTGTTAATAGGCCATTTTCACTCACCTGCATTTTTTCCTATTCCAGTCTTCTTGAAATGCTTATATGCTGGCAACATTTCTTGCACAGATACATATCACTTAATGTTTATGTATATATTGACTTGCACCTAGAGAAGAAATGAGAAGCAATGATTATGATTCTAGATATTTTGTATAAATCTGACATTTAGATACATTAACTGAAAAAATGTGTGTAATAATTATTTATCTTAGCATACATAATAAAAAATTACTTCTTTATTGGGTATCGCAATGTCCAGAAATATTTAGCTTCATTTTATTGATCAGAGAAATTGAGGTAATATGAAAGGAATGAAGGATTTAGCCAACACAAATAGAATAGAAGTAGATTCCAGTTCCCTTTACTTCTTTTCCAGTGTTTGGCATTGAAAAATTCTAATTGCTTGTAATGCTTAGTACATTTAGAATCATCAGAGTTAGGACTCTAGCCTCAAATTTCTTCCCTGAATAATTTACCTTCTAATAATAAGATGGTTTTGAAAAGTGCTGCACCAAAAGATTAAAATGCATGTGGGGATGGTGGGGGTGTGTAACACCTGCAGGAAATGGTAATGAATCAGAACTTAATGCTTTATCCAAATGTTATATAATCCAAATGCAAATAGTGTGAAATGAAGATAGACATAATACCACTTTGTAGATTCTGCTAAATAAAACCTCAGTGAATTTGGAGTGAGTGCCTTGCCATATCACTTCAAGATTTTAAAACCAAAATGAGGATCGACATAGCTGTCTGAACCAGGCTGAGCAGTTGAGTAACCTTTTAAGTCACAATTAAGTTAGAGACTCCACATAGACATGGCTTGAATTAAGGGGATTAGATATAGCTTTACTCCATTTAGAGGGTTTGATTCCCACTATGCACAAGTTCTGGAAAGACTTTTAATTGGTTTAATTTGCAGAAGTTTGACACAGCTTGTTTGAAGTTGATCCAATTACCCTAAACTTTGAAGAGTTCTGGATTGTAGCTATATGTATACCCCCTTGACAACATGGTGCTTCCAGAGGTATAAATGCCAGTGGACACCTAGATGAACATTTCCTGAAGGGCCATTACTCAGTGGTGCTAATGAAGTCTCCTTCTCAATCACTATTTAAATGTTCAGAAGCCAGGCAACAATCTTCTTGATTCCCTCACTGCATTGAAAAGTAAATACTAAGACACATAACTTCCAAGGATGAGCATGAAGCTAAGACCAAAATTTTGGCCTAAGGATTTCCTATGTTAGTCAAATGGGAGGTTCTCTCATTTTGTCAGTGATGATTGACTTTGTCATTACTCAAGGCTTCTGTAGGGTAGGTACATTGTATGGTAATAATGATGAAAAATAAAATTTTAATTACACCTGTGATTTGATAGGTGACACACTGGATAAAACTCTCAGGTCTGAAGTCAAGAAGACTTGAGTTCAAATTCAGCTTCATAAATTTAATATCTAGGTGATTACTCTCAAATTGCTTAACTTCTATTTGGCTATTTCCTTAACTATAAAATGGGGATAATAACATAACCTATGTTATAAGGATTATGGTAAAGTTTGAATGAAACATTTTTTGTTCTCCTTTTTTATTTATTTAGACTATTTTCCATGGTTACATGATTCATGATTTTTTCTACCTCACTTCCCTCATCCTCCTAGAAATGACAAGCAATTCCAGTGGGTTATACATGTATCTTTGTTCAAAACCTATTTCCACCTTATTCATATTTGCAGTAGAATGATCTTTTAATGTCAAAACCCCAATCATACTCACATCAAACCATATGATGGATCATATGTTTTTCTTCTGTGTTTCTACTCCCATAATTCTTTTTCTGGATGTGGATAGTGTTCTTTCTCATAAGTTCCTCTGGATTGTCATGGATCATTGAATTGCTGCTAGTAGAGAAGTCCATTACATTCAATTGTGCCACAGCATATCAGTCTCCGTGTACAATGTTCTCCTGATTCTGCTTCATTTGCTTGGCATAAATTCCTGGAGGTCATTCCAGTTCCCATGGAATTCCTCCAGTTCATTATTCCTTTTAGGTCAATAGTATTCCATCACCAACAGATACCACGATTTGTTCAGTCATTCCCCAATTGAAGGGCATCGCTTCATTTTTCAATTTTTTTACAACCACAAAGATTGAGTCTATGAATATTTTGGTACAAGTATTTTTCCATATTATCTCATTGGGGTACAAACTCAGTAATGACTGGATCAAAGAACAGGCATTCTTTTCATGTCTCTTGCAAATAATTTCAAATTGCCCTCCAGAATAGTTGGACCAATTCACAACTCCACCAGGAATGAATTAGTGTCACAATTTTGCCACATCCTCTCACTTTCCTTTGCTGCCATATTGGCTAATCTGCTGGTGTTGTTTCAATTCACATTCGTATAGTCAGGGATATTTAGAACACTTTTTCATGTGATTATTGATAGTTTTGATTTCTTCATCTGAGAACCGCCGATTCATGTCCCTTGGCCATTTGTCGACTGGGGAATGGCCTGATTTTTTTTGTAGATTTAACTTAGTTCCTTAAATATTTGGAAAATTAAACCTCTGTCAGAGAGTTTTGTTATAAAAATATCTTCCAAGTTTATTGCTTTCCTTCTACTTTTTGTTGCACTGGTTTTGTTTGTACAAAATCCTTTCCATTTTATATAATAAAAATCATTCATTTCATAATTTGTAATGTTCTCTTTCTCTCTCTCTCTCTCTTTCTCTCTCTCTCTCTCTCTCTCTGTCTCTCTCTCTCTCTCTCTTGATCTTAAATCCCTTCCTTTCTCACAGATCTGACCGGCATACTATTCTATGTTCACCTAACTTATTTATGATTTCACTCCTTATATTTAAGTCATTTATCCATTTTGAATTTATCTTGGTATAGGATGTAAGATGTTGATCTTAATCTATTTTTTTGCCTACTGTTTTCCAATTTTCCTAGCAGTTTTGTCAAATAGTGAGTTCTTGTCCCAAAAGTTAGGATCATTGAATTTATTGAACACTAGCTTGATGAGGTCATTTACCCCTAGTCTACTTCATTGATTGACCCTTCTGTCTCTATAGCTAGTACCATATTGTTTTGATGATCACTACTTTATAGTACAGTTAAATATCATGTACTGCTAGGCCCCCATCCTTTACTTTTTTTTCATTAGTTAGCTTTATATTCCTGATCCTTTCTTCTTCCAGATGAACTTTATTATATCTTTTTTTCTAATTTTATGAAAAAAGTGTCTTGGTACTTTGATAGGTAAGGCACTGAATATGTAGATTAATTTGGCAGTGTTGTCATTTTTATTATATTAGCTTGTCCTACTCATGAGCAATTAATTTTTTCCAATTATTTAGATCCAATTTTAATTGTGTGAAAAGTGTTTTGTAGTTATGATCATATAATTCCTATGTTTGTATTGGCAGATAGATTTCTAAATATTTTATATTATCTTGATTTATTTTAATTTGAGTTTCTCTTTCTACCTCCTCCTGCTGAATTTTTTTGGAAATATTTAGAAATGCTGATGATCTTTGTGGGTTTATTTTTTACTCTGAAAATTTGCTAAAATTTTAATTATTTCCACTAGCCTTATAGTTCATTTTCTTGGATTATTTAAGTGTACTTAAAAAAATAAAAAGTGTACTCTTTATCTGCAAAGAGTGATAGTTTAGTTTCCTTATTGCCTTCTTTAATATCTTCAATTTCTTTTTCTTTTCTATATTCCGTTTTATCCCTGTTTAATTTTCTCCAGGTATATATTAATTTAAATTTTTCTAGCTTTTCATTCACTTCCCTTACTTCTTTCTTATTTAGTTTTTTTTTTATTTTATCTAGTTCTGAAAGGGGAAAGTTGATCTCCCCCACTAGTATGGACTTACTTTATATTTATTATATATTTCCCCCTTGAGCCTTTAGTTTTTCCTTTAGAAATCTAGATGCTATAAAATTTGTTAGATAAATGTTTATTAATAATATTACTGCACTGTTTATAGTATACTACAGCAAAATGTAATTTTCTTCCTTAGCTCTTTTAATCGGATAAATTTTACTTTAGCTTTTTTTGGTATCATAATTGCTACTCTTGCTTTTTATAACTTTAGATGATGCATAATAAATTCTGCTACACTTTTTACTTGCAATCTGTGTGTGTCACCCTGCCTCAAATATGTTTCTTGTAAACAAAATATAGTAGGATTCTGTTTTTAATCAACTCTGCTATACTCTTCTCTTTTATATGTGAGTTCATCCAATTTACATTCTCATTTATGATTACTAACTGTGTATTGCCCTCCATCTTATTATTCCCTTTAGATCTTGCTCTGTTCACTTTCACTCTGTGATTCCTCACCATTTTTTTTTTGCTTTTTGTCATGACATCACTTCCCCTCCTTTCAATTATCTCCCTTGCTTCTTCTCCTTCTGCTTCTCTGTAGGGTGAGAGAGAATTTTATACCCCACTAAGCATACCTTTTTTTTCCTCTCTGAGCCAGTTATGATCAGAGTAAAGTTTAACCTTCTCTTTCTATAATGATTTTTCACTGAGAATGAAATATTATTTGTAAAAAAATGCTTAGTATGGTTCCTGAACTATAGTAGGCACTCTATAATCTTAATTATTATTATTTCATTGATATAGGAAAATCTTAATGAGAAAACAACTACTTCCAAAGTAATATGACAAAAACGCTATCATTTGAAGAAGATATATGTTGTAATTGTAAAATCATAGATTTAGAGGAAAAGGAAGCCAAGTCAATTTAGTCCAACTCCCCAATTTAAAAGTGGAAATTCAGACAAGAGACAAGTTAAATGATTTGCCTAAAGTCACCCAGATTGGTCAGTATTTGAAAGGAGGCCTTATATTCTGCAAGCTCAGCATTCAATCTCCTCTATCTCCTTGTAGCCTCCAGAGGGGGAATGTTGCTATCCTCTCATCAACTTTCAAATTATATGAATATTTATCCATCCACCCATCATTTAACTATCTAGAAAGAGAAAAGAAGGTAGGGGGATAGAGAACCAATATACTAATAAGGTAGTCTTCAGGAAAAATGGTGTGTATGTCTCACTGAAATATGTTAGATATATGATACTGAGCAAGTCACTTATCTCTAAGTGCTTCAAAGAACAATTCAGGAACCTAATAAAAATTATTATGATAAAAATACTTATTCATGTGGACATTGGGGAATTTAAAAGTGCTGTCCTCTCATTATATCCATATTAAAAAGATATTCTAAAAGGGCATCTGGGTTGCTCAGTGGATTTAGAGCCAGGCCTAGAAACAGGAGGTCCTAGGTTCAAATGTGGCCTCAGATACATCCCAGCTGTGTGACCCTGGTCAAGTGACTTAACACTCATTGCCTAACCCTTACCACTCTTCTGCCTTGGAACCAATATTCAGTATTGATTCCCAGGAAGAATGTAAAGGTTCAAAAAAAGATAGTTTAAGTACTCTTAAGTTTATTTTTACAGAACATATGACTTAATCTCATTGAGATTATATTCATAATGATCTAAGAAATGAGTGAGTATATTCCTTGCAATTTAGATTTCATGTTTTGCTTACTTCATATTTTGTCTAGGCTAGAACCAGCAACTATCAAAATTCTAATTTTAGTCACAAAGAAGTAAAGGATCCCAGGTCCTTTATATATATAGCTGTATAGTTTTTAAAGGAACAGGAAATGCAAAACTAGAAAATACACTTTCTGGAAAATAAGATTATAAAAGAAGAAAATATGGTTTTGCTTGTTCTTCTTACTGTCCTTTTATGTGGCATTGAAAGTAGCTTTTCAAGGTATACATTTGTTATTGTTCTTCTGGTTCTACTTCTGTTTCTTCTCTGAATGTTATTCTTTCTGTCTCTTCTCCTTCTGTTTCCTCTTCTCTCCCTCTCTGTCCATTACTGTCTTAAATTTTATAGTTAGTAAAATGAGGGACTCTTCATGAAAAATAGATAATTTTTCAAAAAATAATTGTAAAATATCTCCATTCTTTTTTCTCCATTCTTGTATATACATTTAAATTCCTACATTGCAAGGGGATGTAATAAAAGAAAAAGTGCACATTTAAATAATCATGTAAAAGACTAATTACCTATCATTAAGTAGTATCCCCATTGAGAGATATAAACAGTAAAGTGTTAATTTAAGTCATAATCCACATTACCTGGGTAAGACAGGTCTATTTATATAAGTGTGATGGACATAATTATGTTTTATGTGTAATCCATCAAGAAGCAATTAAGTCAATTAGATGAGATACCTGGAAGTTATCTTTTCAGGTGATTGTTCAGTTGTCATATGTTCAATTGAAAAGAGAGACAAGCTTTTTTATATTAACGGTTCCATTAACAATGTAAATATTAACTCATCCATTAGTTTTAAAAATAGAAGAGTTGTTATAATCAGTCAAGCAATGAAGTATGACCTCTCTTATTACCTCACTGAAACTGTGGTGTCACTAGTTAAACTAAATTTGGAAAGTGTCATTGGGGATAGAAGCAAATATGAAATGTTTGCCACAAAAGATAAGATGGAATTTTGAATTATTCTAATGAATTTTTCTATGGTCATCTTCACAAAGAAATTAAAGTATAATATTTTATGAACATAAACTTTATCTTTCAAAATCAAACCTGTAGGTGAGACAAAAAGGGGAGACTAAATGGAATTGTAAATCAAAACAACAACAAAAGGTAGTAATATACAATCATATAAAGGGATCCAAAACTTAACTTTCATAAGCTTCTTCCAAACATCAAAATCATTGATCAAAAAACACTCAATACCCAGTTACAATAATGGTTATTTCTAATATATATCTATAGAATACCATTGTAACTTCCTATCCAAAAGAATTATATTAGCAGCACTTGACCTACCAAATTTATTACAAAAAAGCAATGTGTTGTACTCTGACAATTTACCAGAACTCCAGGAATAATTCCCATCAGAACAGTAGAACAGGAAAAAGTCAGAGGATAGAACATAACCCATAGTTTTTAGATTGTTATGTTTGATAAATTTGAGTCCATTCTAGTTTGAAGTAGATTCTGGAAGGATACAAAGAAATTAAGGAAATTCATAGCATGCAGTTTGATTATAGCCTGACTATTAAATAGACACTGACTAGGTGTCTCCAATCATAGACACTTTCTTATTGTTGGTTTCAGATCAAGTCTTTTAAACCTCCTCAGCCTTTGTTTCCTTATCTAATGAATGAGGAAAATAGTACTTGATTCTCAAATTTGCTATAATGGAAAAAAAAAGAAGATAGCATTTGGTAAGAGAAGTTGAAAAAAATCTGGAAAAAGTTAATTGAAAAAGAGCAATAAATGGCATTAGCTTTCAACTATATTATAAGCAATTCAATAGAATTCAATTTAATATACTTTTATTAGCTGTCCAATGTGCCACATTCTGTGGTGGAGCTGATGATAGAAACACAAAATCAAAGCTCCTGCCTTTAAGTACCTTACATTCTACCGAGGGGTAACAAAATAGATAGATGCATAAATAGATAGATAGATAGATAGATAGATAGATAGATAGATAGATAGATAGATAGATAGATAGATAGATAGATGGATGGATGGATAGATAGATAGCTAGATGCAAAATATGTACAGTTTAAGAATAAAATAATGGGATCCTCAGAAATGTTGAGAATCAAAAGATCTTCTTTAGGTTCATCAAACTTAAACTGATACTAAAAGGGAGCTAAGAGTTCTCAGAAGTAGAAAACCATTCCAGGAATATGTGAAAAAGACTATACAAAGACTCTAAACCAGGGAAAGGAAGGTCATGTATTGAACAGTTAAGTGGCCCAGTCAAGAAACTATGGCTTGAACTAAGAAGAATTGCTTTTACAGGGAGAAAAATTGAAAAACTAATCTCTATTAATAGTCATCAGTCCTTTAATATGTAAATTTATTTATTTATTCTCTAAAAAGGAAGAATTCACTGCTTAGGGAAAGCCCAAGGACAGAAACCCAAATGAAATTATAAGATCAAGGTTTGATGTGCTTTTTAAGGATAATGCTAAGGTTATGCTGACCCAATGAGATCCAAAGATTGATGCAAGGGGTTTTCTCACAATTACGCATGTCAAGCAACCCATATGTCTTATCTGAAAGTTGACCCCATATTGGCCAATCAGATGGCTTCTTCTCTATTCCTTTGATTGTTAACAGAAATGAGGGTGGAGTGGGATATCTCTTTTTCTGATTCCAGGGAATTGTACCTATTTGCTCTCCCTACCTTCCCAAGTTGGTGTATGGGGTGCTCAGGGAGTTGTAGTATCTCTGGTATGGAGAGCTTGTCGTGTCTCCTAGGGCAGCTCTCCAGTCTCTGACCCTCACCTGACACCCAACTCTCACTTGTGGCTCCTAGCTCCAGTAGCTGCTAGCATGTGTCAGCGGCCACACCCTGGGCAATGGCTTCGACAGGCCCGCTAAACCTTGTGAGGGTAGCCATCGGGTCGTAGACCCCTGGTGAACCAGGGCTTTGCTCACCCAGCCTGTGAAGACTGTTTCAACGGAACAGGTGGAAGAAACCAACAAGAAGATTCAACAGCTGAGATGGCAATGCAGCAAAGCACTGTGGAGTGCTCAGGGCATGTTGGAGCACAAAGGACAACACGGCCACCCAATGCAGCTGAGGAAGTCTCCAGGTGTAACGACTTTTCATGCCACTGGACCCAGGCTTCCAACGCCAAGAGAGTGGGACTGTCTCTGTGCATCTACTTTTCCACTTAAATCTCTTTCACGCACAAGTGTCTTTGTGCATACTCATCTATCATAAATGAAAATGCACAAAGACAATCGTCATCCTCAGTTACTGAGAGACTACAACTACTACTACTGCTTAAAGAGCAGAGGCTTCCATTAATTCCCCCATAATGGAGTTAAAATTGAAACTTCCAAAGTAGAGTAAGCAACCTAACTCATTTGAGATTGGAACCAGGAGGAACACCTGTAAAACAGAGTGGGTAAGGACAAGATTTTGTCAAGTACATTTAGACCCTCAGATTTTTAGGCCATAGGAAGAAGTTACAGAACATCATGGTCTAACATTTCTGGGCCATGCTTCAGGTTACCTCAGGCAATTTTTAGGGGTCATGTTAGTTCTTAGATAATAATGGCTATCATGGTCAATCTTTGATAGAATTTTCTGGTAAGGAAGAGGTCTAATAAAGGGAATTGTTATTAGTTTCTTACCTCCCTGAAAAATCAAATATGAAAGTAGAAGTTTGTAGCCAGTAATTTTTCAAGTTTAAAAATTTCCAAATAAGGGGGAGAATATTTGAAGGGATCAAATACCAGTTATGAGGGAAAATATAACTTAGGAATTGAAATCTTACTAGACAAAAAAACTTGGCAAAAAAATAAAGAACCAAAAAAAGGTGATTTTTAAAATTTATTTGTTTGATTGTTTTTTTTTTCCTGAATTATAACAACCAGGATGGTTGGATCATAGAGTGCACAAAATCCAGTTATGTCTCCATGCTTAAAAACATAGGTATGAATCATATTTAAAATTGATTTGTGTTACAACAGAGAATAACTAAAACTTCTTGAGCAAGATCATTGCCAGACTTGTGCTTTGGAACAATAAATTTTCATGACTATGAAGAATTTGATTAACAGAAGAAAGAGACATGGTGGAATGAGGCATTTTGGTATAGTTGAACGACGTCTTAAGTCAGAGGTTCAAGGTGAAATTGATAATATATTTGCTCATCTTAGGCAGGTTATATAAACCTCACTGGGTCTTAGTGTACTCATGAATAAAAAACATTTGAACTACGTGTCCTCTGAAGTTGCTTCTAGCTTCAGATATTAAGTACTATCAACTTAGATCTCACCATAGAAAGTAAGGCATGAGTAAATAAAGATGATTTTGTGGTTGGGATTCATAGTGACTAAAAGAATAGGAGTACACTAGACAGAGAGAAGTTCAGAATAGGGGTGGGTTGAGGGTAAAGATCACATGTCCTGTGTTGGAGTTCAAGATGCATCTCAAAGATAAGAATCTAATGCTTATTAGATCTTTGTTGATATAAAGCATGGGGTTCTGAGAAGAGATATGGACTGGACATATGAGTTGATATTCATAAATATAAAGATTATAATTGAGGTTGCTAATGACAATAGAAAGAAAGTTTACAGCAGGGAAAAAAGAAAGAGCAAGTAGGAAAAAAAACAAAACTTGGTAGTATTAGTATATACTACATAAAAGGCATGATATCAATGAAAATCTAATGGGGGAAACTGTGGAGTTGTACATAGTGAAAAAACCCCTGGAAATGAATGGATTCAGAGGGTGAGGAGACTAGAAGGATAAAGGAGCCAAATGGAGTATAGAGGAGCCAAGAAGAACAAAGACTCAAGCATAAAGGTCACTGAGGTTAGAAGTTAAGAGATTACTGGTAACCTTGAACAAATAAATGTTATTTAATGATGCATTTGGAAGTTGTATTTTACAGGTTAAGAAGTAATTGGCAGAAAAAGTCTAGAAGGCTATGAGTGGAAAAAATTTTTTTCTGGCAATTTATTTAGTAAAAGGAGAGATATAAGTGAACAGAATGTGGGAATGACAGGATTAAATAAAGTAGGGAGATAATCATTGTTCCCGTGTCTTAAAGGATGGAGGAGATATGAGCAATAAAGAGATCAGATGTTTTGAGGGGGAAGCCATATTCTTGAGGAGGCCTTCTATCAACTTCCCCACTTCAAAAATAAAATATTTTCAATATAAATCACTTAAATATCCATATTTGCATCCAGTAGCCAAATATTCATTCCCTGAAAACCAGATGGAGCCAATGAATGGCAATTTTAGCAAAATTTCTTTGAGCATTAGCTTCCCTGATATGTAAAAGTATCCTCTGAGTGAACCATTCAATTAACACCATAAAATAAAAACCTACTATGCCAAACACTATGCTAAGTGCTGGGCTGACAAAATAAGTTGGCTTCAGTTTAACCCTTGGCTATGATAGTGCCCTAACAGTTCTCCATCATTTTAGGTATAATGTTTCATATCCATCAAGCAGGTGGGTGGTTTTTTGGTTAGATCAGCTTATGCCTTCAATGTGAATGCAACAAGAATGAAAAATTTGCGATACTTCTCAACTTCCAAATTCATGTCTTTATTATGTCACAACAGACATGTATTCTCAACTCATCTTGTGATTCCAAAAGGCTATCAAATAGTGGAATAGAAAAATTTAACCTTGCTAACCTTGTTTTATGCCAACAAATCCACTCTATTCTTCCCTTTTCTCCTTTTGAACATACCCATTTTTTCCTTGAGGCTATCTAGTCACAGTAAATAGTGAAAATTCTCAAAATTTATCCTGGAATTATTAATAAATTTAAATTTATTTAGATTAATAGTCATGAATCACCAGTGTGTGTGATACTAACATGGGTTTTATGGGCTGAGATATTTTTGGTTGATGACTCAAGGACACTAAAGGAATTAGCAGTCAGCGATGTTCCTTTCAAAATTTCTCATTTTAACTAGTTCTCAATATAAGATATAAGGTTGCCAGTGTTTCTCCAGATCCCTAGATTTCAATTACACTTTTTCTGTAGTCTAAATCTGAAGGTTTTTATGCACATCATGGTTCTTATTGGAAAAGAAGAGACAGAATTCTTTTTAGGATCAACTTGCAAATGTAGTAAGAACTCTAGAATTGAATGGAAAGAACAAAAGTTACCTTGGTCCAGCTTTCTCTTTGTATTTGTTGGTAACTATTATAAAAAATGATCTATAATAAATATGATAATAATAATACTTGACCAATAATTGATGATGTATAAATTTGCTGGGAATGCCACACCTATCCATAAAAAGAAAAAATTTTAAATCATTAAAATTGAATGTATTCTATCACACTGAATTGGGCACTTCATGAAAAAGAATCTGAGTTGAAAGTTATCTCAAAGATCTGGTTCAATTCATAACTGAATACAGATCCCCTGACTAGTATTCCAGAGAAGTTTTTGATCATCCCTTCCTGCAAAAAAATCCAGTAGAGTAGACTTCATTCTGTGTAGAAGCAGACCATTTCATACTGGGGTAAGTGAAATAAGAGTGATAGCCTCGAAACCATGTGTCATTTCTGACCACCAGGCACATTCTTGTGTCCATCAACAACAATAGCTAGAATGAAAAGAGGTACATTAATTTTCTGGCAGTTAGAACTGTTCAGTGATATCCTCCCATAACTTTTCCCAAACCAATAGAAGTTTTGCTGTCATTTCTGATATAAAATTGTAAGATGCTGATGTACCAATGTTTTGTCCATCATTCCTTCTAAAATATTGCTTCTTATAAAGTAAAGGATACAGAAAATATTCAGACTAAGATACATTCTATGAATGTTCAATATAAGTAAATTTGCATAAGACAATGTTTATGGGACTTGCTCTAGCTTTCTCTGCTCCACCTCTTCATACTCACACAGGTCCTAGTAATGATTCTGATAAACATGAAATCAGAAATTCTTGACTTAAGTCCTTGATCTGAACCCTTCTAGCCACATGATTCTGGGCAAATCAATTGGAATGTCAAAAGTTGTTTTTATTTGCCAGTAGCTTGAAAAAAATTTAGAGATATCCTTAGAGCAATTAGCATTATTTTGGGGAGAAGATACAGCTGCCATGACATATGTAGACAACAAATACTCATCTCCATACTAACAGCATATCAGTGGGCTTCTCAAAGAAAGTCTGTGAAATCTCCTTTCTGCTGAGGCAACAGAAAATACTTTTGCTGCAGTCTAGGCAATGAGATGACTAAAAATGTTAAGAAATAAAAACATTTTTTATTGGAATCAGTTAACAGAAACATCTGCGTGTAGCAAAAAAAATATTCTTGTTCATAGAATTTTTGTATGAACATCTATCTCTTGATGAAAGTGTCTTTGTTTAACAAATTTAGACCCTCATTTTTTGTTGCATTTTTCTAGGTACAAAATCCTTCTTTCAAATTCCCTAGAGATACAAAAATGATAACTAGATTCCATTATGCTAAATGATAATTTCCTTAGCAAGTGTTCACTAAAAAACAGACTAATGAAACTTTTATTCTAGAGCAGCTAATTCAAACAATAATCTTTTTTTTATAATCTTGAGGAAACAGAGAATGTTAATATGCCAAAGAGTGGGAGGAGAGAGTAAAAATTATTTCATTCAATGGGGAAATAATTTTAGAGGAAAAAAGGAAAATATTCCCCCATATGGCTCCTTTAATTATGCTTCAGGTTTCAATTCCTCTTATAAAGTGAGTTCTCCCTGTAAGGCAACCAATTACATTTTATGTGGCTGGGTATCCTGTATCTCTGCCTTGGACACTTAAGGCGCTCATTAACACAGCCTCTTCACTCTGCTTAGTTGCAAAGTATAACCTTGTTTATTACCAAATTCAAGTTCTCAGCACATTCTTGGATTGGCAGGGGAGTTAAGGGTGAAAGAACCCAGCCATGACACTTAAAAAAAAATTACATTATGGAAATGAAGTCACATCTCCCCCTGTTGACCATTAAGCCATAAGACCATAAGAGCTCCCATTTAATTAATACAACCTTCAAAAAAGATAAAAAAGAAATTGACCATAGTTTGCCCTATGCAGAAAAAATAATATTTTAGAAATAAATGTTTCATACAATTTTCCTATAATTCCTATTACATTTTATTCCTCTACACATGTGCTTTGGTTCACCAAGTCTTTGAGGGAATGAGTTAAGGGGGAAGATGTCATATTTAAAACTGTTCTTCATAAAAAAGTGCCATTTCTTGTCCCCATATCTTTGGTCTGGTTGTCTTTTATGCCATTTTAGTCCATTTTTCTTTAGTTTTATAATCCTTAATTTTTATCAAGATACACTTTTTGTGCCATCTCCAAAACATAATCTATTCTAATATTCAGAAATCCCTCTCTCAGAATTTCATTTTGAATCTAAATTTCAATCATATATGTACATATTTAATAAATCATGAATGTTTAAAACTTTGGTGAAATCCCATTTTCAATAACTTAAGAAAAAATTTAGACCCTTTGGGAACTAAATTGATGAATGTTGTAATAGTATATCATAATAGTTCACTGTTCTCTTTCTACAAAAAAAATATGCATTTTGTACTTAGATCATATTAATTCTTCAACATAACAATCTTGCAAATCCATTTTAATACAATTTAACCTTTTGTAAAAAAATAAGGACAATAAAATTACACATAGAATATGTCTGATATTTTTAATTCATATTCACTCTAAATCCATCAGTAAAACATAGTTGTACATTACCTGATCCCATTGTTTGGGCCAAATTATTCATTATAATTACACAACTTTCAACTCCATTTATATTTATATTTATGTTATAATACGCAGTGTATACACTGATTTCTTGGCCCTTTTTACTTCAATTTGCAACAGTTTGTAAAAATATTCTAATATTTTCTTTAATTACTTAAATTCTTTATTTCTTTTGATAAAAAGCATTATGTTAAATTTAAAAACATGGGTGTCTCAAAAAATGAAATATTTATTATATTTTCTCAATTTACAAAAAAAAATTATTACATATTAATCAACCTTTATATGTAGAATCCAAATTGGCTATCAATTCATTTGGACCAAAGTCCTTTTCTAGAATACACCAACTAATACCTTCATGTTTCAACTTTCAATTTTTGAAATTAGACAATTTTTAATATATTTTCTACATATACATTTGTAAGGGAAAACTAACTTAACTGCAAAAAAGGAATATTCATATATAAGTGTGTATGAATTAAAATTTTGTTGGTTTTCCTTCATAAATTCAGAAATAGAGATGCTCCCCTTAGCTGAGTATATGTTTTTAAATTGTGTTTTCATTAAAATTATAGTTTCATTATCTCTACTTCAAGTATTTTTCTTGTAAGTCATATATTGTAAGGATTCCAGTTTTAAATATACTCTGATTTGAATTTCCATTTTATGAGTGAGTTCATTCCATTTATATTCATGTTTTTTTTTTAATCCTTACCTTCTGCCTTGGAACCAGTATTGTTTCCAAGGCAGTAGAGTGGTAACGGCTAAGCAATGGGAATTAAGTGACTTCCTAGGGTCACACAGGTAGGAAGTGTCTGGGCCCAGATTTGATCCTAATATCTCCAGGCTCTAGGTCTGGCTCTCTATCCACTGAACTACCCATCTGCTCCCAACATTCACTGTTTTTATGAAAACTGTGTATTCTCCTCCATTAAACCACCATGCCCCAAGCTATCTTTCTTTATCTCTCATTTCACCCTGTACCTCATTAAAAGGATTTGGCTTCTGACATCTGCTTCCTGCAACTTGCCCTCCATTTTATTATCCCTTTCTTTGTCTTATCCTCTTCGTCTTCTGATTTTCTGTATTGTAAGACAATTTCTTTACCCAAGTTAGTGTATATGTTATTCCTTCTTTCAGCTAATTCTGATGAGATTAAGGTTCAGACACCCACCTGTCCCCCAAATTCCTATAAAATATTTTTGTTCCACTTTTATGTGAGATGATATACTCATTCTACTTCTCCCTCCCCCCGTTTCATTGTGTATTCCTCTTATTTTTATTTTTTGCATATTATCATATCATAGTCAATTCTCACTTGTATTGTAGGTTGATGTATACTCATTTTAATTGCCGTAATAAATAAATAAATTTTGAATAAATAAATTTATTTGAAGTTTCATGTTTTATTTTCCCATATCCAAATGTAAACAGTTTAAACATACAATGTTCTTTATCATTTCTCTTTCATGTTTACCTTTTTATAGCTCTATTGATTCTTGTATATGAAAGTCAATTTTTCTTGAAATTTTCATCCAGGATGCTTAAGAGTTCTCTAGTTCATTAAATATCAATTTTCTCTCTGAAGGATTATAATCAGTTATAATGGGGAGGAAATTCTTGATTTTTATTCTAGTTCCTTTACCCTCCAGAACATCAAATTCCAAAGTCTATGATTCTTTAATGTAGAAGCTACTAAGTCTTGTATTATCCTGACTCAAATTCCACAATATTTTAATTGTTTCTTTCTAGTTTGTAATTTTTTTCCCTGACCTCAGAGTTCTGTAATTTGGTCACAATATTCTTGGACTTATCATTTAGTGATATCTTTTTTGTGGTGAGGGGGTGACAGTATATTCTTTATATTTTTTATCCTCCTATTCTAGACTATCAGGGCATTTCCCCTTAATTCTAGAAATGTGATTTTCAGTTTCTTTTTTAAACATTGCTTTCAGTTATTCCAATAATTCTTCATTTATATCTCCTAGATATAACTTTTTCCCAGGTCACTTTTTTCCAGTGATGTATTTCACATTTTCTTCTAACATTACATTGTTTATTTAAAATTTTCATTATTTAGCATTAAAGATGAAAAGGGGGACAGCACCTCTGATGAAGAGGAAATTAAGGCAATCATTAGAAATTACTTTGCCCAATTATATGGCAATAAATACACCAATTTAGGAGAAATGGATGAATATATACAAAAATACAAACTGCCTAGACTAACAGAAGAGGAAATAGAATTCCTAAATAATCCCATATCAGAAATTGAAATCCAACAAGCCATCAAAGAACTTCCTAAGAAAAAATCCCCAGGGCCTGATGGATTCACCTGTGAATTCTATCAAACATTCAGAGAACAGTTAATCCCAATACTACACAAACTATTTGACATAATAAGCAAAGAGGGAGTTCTACCAAACTCCTTTTACGACACAAACATGGTACTGATTCCAAAACCAGGCAGGTCAAAAACAGAGAAAGAAAACTATAGGCCAATCTCCCTAATGAATATAGATGCAAAAATCTTAAATAGGATACTAGCAAAAAGACTCCAGCAAGTGATCAGAAGGATCATTCACCATGATCAAGTAGGATTCATACCAGGGATGCAGGGCTGGTTCAACATTAGGAAAACCATCCACATAATTGACCACATCAACAAGCAAACTAGCAAGAACCACATGATTATCTCAATAGATGCAGAAAAAGCCTTTGATAAAATACAACACCCATTCCTATTAAAAACACTAGAAAGCATAGGAATAGAAGGGTCATTCCTAAAAGTAATAAACAGTATATATCTAAAACCAACAGCTAATATCATCTGCAATGGGGATAAACTAGATGCATTCCCAATAAGATCAGGAGTGAAACAAGGATGCCCATTATCACCTCTACTATTTGACATTGTACTAGAAACACTAGCAGTAGCAATTAGAGAAGATAAAGGAATTGAAGGCATCAAAATAGGCAAGGAGGAGACCAAGTTATCACTCTTTGAGGATGACATGATGGTCTACTTAAAGAATCCTAGAGATTCAACCAAAAAGCTAATTGAAATAATCAACAACTTTAGCAAAGTTGCAGGATACAAAATAAACCCACATAAATCATCAGCTTTTCTATATATCTCCAACAAAGCTCAGCAGCAAGAACTAGAAAGAGAAATCCCATTCAAAATCACCTTAGACAAAATAAAATACCTAGGAATCTATCTCCCAAGACAAACACAGGAACTATATGAACACAACTACAAAACACTCGCCACACAACTAAAACTAGACTTGAACAAATGGAAAAACATTAACTGCTCATGGATAGGACGAGCCAATATAATAAAAATGACCATCCTACCCAAACTTATTTATCTATTTAGTGCCATACCCATTGAACTACCAAAATACTTCTTCACTGATTTAGAAAAAACTATAACAAAGTTCATTTGGAAGAACAAAAGATCAAGGATATCCAGGGAAATAATGAAAAAAAACACACATGATGGGGGCCTTGCAGTCCCTGACCTAAAACTATATTACAAAGCAGCAGTCATCAAAACAATTTGGTACTGGCTAAGAAACAGAAAGGAAGATCAGTGGAATAGACTGGGGGAAAGCGACCTCAGCAAGACAGTATACGATAAACCCAAAGATCCCAGCTTTTGGGACAAAAATCCACTATTCGATAAAAACTGCTGGGAAAATTGGAAGACAGTGTGGGAGAGACTAGGAATAGATCAACACCTCACACCCTACACCAAGATAAATTCAAAATGGGTGAGTGACTTAAACATAAAGAAGGAAACCATAAGTAAATTGGGTAAACATAGAATAGTATACATGTCAGACCTTTGGGAGGGGAAAGGCTTTAAAACCAAGCAAGACATAGAAAGAATCACAAAATGTAAAATAAATAATTTTGACTACATCAAACTAAAAAGCTTTTGTACAAACAAAACCAATATAACTAAAATCAGAAGGGAAACAACAAATTGGGAAAAAATCTTCATAGAAACCTCTGACAAAGGTTTAATTACTCATATTTATAATGAGCTAAATCAATTGTACAAAAAATCAAGCCATTCTCCAATTGATAAATGGGTAAGGGAAATGGATAGGCAGTTCTCAGATAAAGAAATCAAAACTATTAACAAGCACATGAAGAAGTGTTCTACATCTCTTATAATCAGAGAGATGCAAATCAAAACAACTCTGAGGTATCACCTCACACCTAGCAGATTGGCTAACATGACAGCTATGGAAAGTAATGAATGCTGGAGGGGATGTGGCAAAATAGGGACATTAATTCATTGCTGGTGGAGCTGTGAAATGATCCAACCATTCTGGAGGGCAATTTGGAACTATGCCCAAAGAGCGACAAAAGAATATCTACCCTTTGACCCAGCCATAGCACTGCTGGGTCTGTACCCCAAAGAGATAATGGACACAAAGACTTGTACAAAAATATTCATAGCTGCGCTCTTTGTGGTGGCCCAAAACTGGAAAACGAGGGGATGCCCATCAATTGGGGAATGGCTGAACAAACTGTGGTATATGTTGGTGATGGAATACTATTGTGTTAAAAGGAATAATAAAGTGGAGAAGTTCCATGGAGACTGGAACAACCTCCAGGAAGTGATGCAGAGCGAGAGGAGCAGAACCAGGAGAACATTGTACACAGAGACTAATACACTGTGGTATAATCGAACGTAATGGACTTCTCCATTAGTGGCGGTGTAATGTCCCTGAACAACTTGCAGGGATCCAGGAGAAAAAAACACCATTCATAAGCAAAGGATAAACTATGGGAGTGGAAACACCGAGAAAAAGCAACTGCCTGAATACAGAGGTTGAGGGGACATGACAGAGGATAGACTCTAAATGAACACTCTAATGCAAATACTATCAACAAAGCAATGGGTTCAAATCAAGAAAACATCTAATGCCCAGTGGACTTACGCGTTGGCTATGGGGGGTGGGGGGGGGAGGAAAAGAAAATTATCTATGTCTTTAACGAATAATGCTTGGAAATGATCAAATAAAATATATTTTAAAAAAATAAATTTTCATTATTTAATTTAGTGAGCCTTTGTATTTCCTTTACTATTCAGTCAATTGTACTTTTTAAGGAGTTCCTTTCTCCAATGAATTTTTGTAATTCTTTCCCCTTTAGCCAATCCTTTAAATGTATCTTTAGTGATTTTTTGTACATATTTTTTCCTTTGACCAAATCTATTTTTTAAGGTCATCCCTTCAATGGATTTTTTGGTCTCACTTGCCATTGTCGCTATTCTGTTTTTTAATGTTATTTTCTATATTTTTGTGCCTTTTATTCATGATTTTTTTCTTGAATCACTATCTTTTTCTATTTTTTTAATCACCATCTATTATTTGATTAAAAAATATTTTGGGGGCTTTTAATTTGCCTGAGACTTAATCATATTTATCTTTGAGGTTTTGAATATAACTTTTTTTTGTGGTGTCCTCTTCTCAGTTTCTGTTTTGATCATCCCTGTCACCATCCACCATAGCTACTTTCTAATGAACAAGTATGAACAAATTTGAGGAGTTTTTTTGTATTCATCTTTTCTTCATTTTTCAAGGTTATTTTTAACTTTTAACTTTGAATTAAAGCTAGATTCTGCTGCCTGGTTGGAAAAGGCACTGTACCAATCTTCAGCTTTCTCATGCTCCTGTTTTCAGAGATAGCTCTGAGGGTCTACAAGCTCTTATTTCTTTCAAGGAGAGATGTAGTCTCTGCTTTTGTAGACTGTGTTACAATCAGAGAGTGACTACAAGCACTCTTTTCTGCTCTAAAAACTGGCACCAGGCTATTGTTTTCCTCAGTGTTCCTCTTTATCCAGGAGATGCAACCTCAAATCACATATGTGCAGTATAACAAAGTCCTGCTCCTACTTCCAGCAAAGGGTCCCTGTTATTTGCAGCATGCTATCCATATTGTCTTGGGCTGAAAAAGTATTTTTATCCTGTCTTTATGTTGTTTCTGCCTTTCAAGAACTCAAATGGAAATGTTTTTTTTTTTTTACATGGTTAATGGTTGAATTTTGGAGAAGGGGAAATCCCTTCATTTATTCCTCTATCATGGCTTTGCTCCCTCCCTTTACTATGTTTAAACATAATGTACCTTTCTATTTTAACTGTCTTGTCATTACTTTTTGGGAAGAAGTTGCATTGTTTGATAGAATGAGTAAAATAGTTTCTTTTTTACAAAAATGATCTCCAATGTAATAAAATCTCTTCCCTTCATTATTTTCATTCTCTATGTGTCTAATTTTAGATATATTTTTCTTTTTTTAATTTCATAATATTTTATTTGATCATTTTGATCAATTCACAACTCCACCAGCAATGAATTAATGTCCCTACTTTGCCACATCCCCTCCAGCATTCATTACTTTCCATAGCTGTCATGTTAGCCAATCTGCTAGGTGTGAGGTGATACCTCAGAGTTGTTTTGATTTGCATCTCTCTGATTATAAGAGATGTAGAACACTTCTTCATGTGCTTGTTAATAGTTTTGATTTCTTTATCTGAGAACTGCCTATCCATGTCCCTTGCCCATTAATCAATTGGAGAATGGCTTGATTTTTTGTACAATTGATTTAGCTCTTTATAAATTTGAGTAATTGAACCTTTGTCAGAGGTTTTTATGAAATTTTTTCCCCAATTTGTAGTTTCCCTTCTGATTTTAGTTACACTGTTTTTTTTTTTGTACAAAATCTTTTTAATTTGATGTTGTTGAAATTATTTATTTTACATTTTGTGATCCTTTCTATGTCTTGCTTGGTTTTTAAATCTTTCCCCTCCCAAAGTCTGACATGTATACTATTCTGTGTTTACCCAATTTACTTATGGTTTCTTTCTTTATGTTTAAGTCATTCACCCATTTTGAATTTATCTTGGTGTAGGGTGTGAAGTGTTCATCTATCCCTAATCTCTCCCACACTGTCGTCCAATTTTCCCAACAGTTTTTATGGAATAGTGGGTTTTTGTCCCAAAAGCTGGGATCTTTGGGTTTATCGTATAATGTCTTCAAGAGGTCCCTTGCCCCCAGTCTATTCCACTTGTAAACCTTAAAATTTCTTAGACTTATGAATGTTGGAAAATTCCCCATTGGGAAATTTCATACTTGAAAAATTTCCTACTGACAGTCTATTGGAATGTGAACCCCATTGGCATGGGAGGGTCATTCTCCTCCCTACTTAAGATTTCTTTAGGACAGAAACCTTTTGCTGAACAATGGAAAGGGCTTTGACCTATGCCTAAGCGTAGAATAGGAAGTTCTTTGAGTCATGATTGATTTTGGAATTGATACAATAGAGATACTTGGAATGACAGAACCAGGTCTTGGAACTTCCAATCTCCACCCTGCTCAGGGTAACAGGATTTAGAAAGGGCTGCAGCAAAGGATCAAGATTTAATTATTTGTGAATATGACCTTCAATATACATGTGCAAAGCCACAGACCTCTGGGAGGTCCTGGGTTAAGCTAGAGCCACCAAGGGCAAAAGGAAGACATGGACAGTGTTTGGTAGATGTGAGAACTGAGGGGAGGGAACATGGATGGTTTCCTTAAAGATAGCAGGGTCTGAAGACTGGGGGGTGGTTGGAGAGGTTTTGTTCTGAGAGGTTGTGCTCTGAGAAGCTTGCTCTGAAGGAAGCTAGAGGTTGAGGCCCCTGAGACTGTTTCTCCATTTTGGTCATGTGAGTGATAGGGACTGATCTCTTTTCTTTGCCTCAGCTATTTAAGGGCTTGGGCCTTTTGGCCCAGCCTAAGCAGAAGGGATATTTAAGCCCTATTCCCTTCTCTCCCCTTTCTCTCTCTCTCTCTCTCTCTCTCTCTCTCTCTCTCTCTCTCTCTCTCTCTCTCTCTCTCTCTCTCTCTCTCTCAAACTTTCTTCCTCCTGTTTGTAATTAAACTCCATAAAAGGTTTACTGATGACTTGAGTTTTCATTTAGGAATTACATAGCTGAATTCCTTGGCGACCTTAAATTAAAAAATATCAGTCTTTTAAAGTGATTTCCTTGTCACATAGGGCGCAAATCTATTCTCTTCCCCAATTAGTTGGATTGTTCTTCCCTCTTTGGGTCAGTTTCAAAGTACTTAATAGTTCAGTATTTCCTATCTCCAACCATTTTACCTTTCCAATGTATCGATGTTCTCCCTCCTCCCACCATGAGCTTCTTTGTGACATATAAATTTATCCCCATTTGTTTCTTTTCCCATTTCTTTTAGTCATAACCTCTTTTCTTTTTTAGCTTTAGTCATGTATATGTATATATATATATAAATGTATATGTATTTATGCATGCATATATCTATATACCTATTTATGTCTTGTCCTTTCATCCTATACAGTTTGTCACTGTTCTCTCTGAGTGTAGTTCTTCTAGCTGCTCAGGTGATAGCAACAGTTTTTAAGAGTTACCATTGACCTCTATTCTTATAGGAATACATATCATTTTAACTTATTGAGTCTCTTAAAAAATTTTTGTTGTGGACTTCCTGTCAAGATGGTGGCTTAGAGAAAGCTAAAGTTCAGATCTCTGGAAAACCCTTCCCGACCGATCGCAAACTATAAGCTTCTAAGGCGCCAAAATTCAAGACGATCAACAGCATAGACCCTGGGAATCCTCCTCCTGGACCTGGACCTGGATCAGAAGGTACAGCCCCCCTCAAAAGCCAGAACCTGAGATCACTTGGACCAAAGGGGTAGGAGCGCAGAGTCCAAGGCTCCGGGAAGCTGCAGCCCCTCCCCGCTCAGGGAGCAGGGTCGTCTGAAACAACAACAACCCTCAGGGCCTTCTATCCGAGTCCCAGTGAAAGTCACTGCCCTCTGAGCTCCCCCCGCAGAGAGCAGGGTAGAAACAACAGCAACCCACAGGGAGGGCAAAACAGCCTCACAGGCTGGATCCTGCTATCCAAGTCTCAGTGAAAGTCACTGCCCTCGGAGCTTGGGGAAGCTGCAGCCCATCCTCCCGCAGGCCGACGAAACAGCCTCACGGCCAGCTATTCTGAAGGCAACTTCCTGAAAGTAACCCGAACCAGAGAGCCGGGGGAGAGTGTGGCCCCCTGGTCCGACACTTCCACTCCAGTGCCAGTGAGGCATACTCAATTTAACCCAGAGAAACCTCATAGAACTGACAATCTGCCCAGGACCCTTCCATTCCAGTTCCAGTGAAAGTCATTGCCCATACTCAATTTAACCCAGGGAAAGCCCATAGAACCGACAATCTGCCCAGGACTAAAGCCTCTGAACACCAGATAGAGATAAGAAAAGCTAATCCTCCCCATTCAGAGATTGCAAACTCCACAGAAGCACAGAAGCCCCCAAATCCCAAGAAAAATAAGAAGAAAGGGGCAACTTTGGACACATTCTATGGAACCAAAATACAAAATACAGAGGAGATAGAACATGATATACAAGAAAATGCTCCAAAACCTTCCAAAGGAAATGGAAACTCTCCACAAACCTATGAAGAATTTGAATCAGAAATGACCAAAAAGATGGAAACCTTCTGGGAGGAAAAGTGGGAAATAATGCAAAAGAAATTCACGCATCTACAAAACCGGTGTGACCAAACTGAAAAGGAAAACCAGGCTTTAAAGGCCAGAATCAGGCAGATGGAAGACAACGATCGTGTAAAAGAGCAAGAATTAATAAAGCAAAGCCAAAATACCAAGAAATTAGAAGAGAACATAAAATATCTAACCAACAAGGTGACAGATCTGGAAAATGGAGGGAGAAGAGATAATTTAAGAATAATTGGACTTCCAGAAAAGCCAGAAATTAACACCAAACTCGACATCGTGATATAAGATAAAATCAAAGAAAATTGCCCAGAGATTCTAGAACAAGGGGGCAATACACCCACTGACAGAGCTCACAGAACATCTTCTACACTAAACCCCCAAAAGACAACTCCCAGGAATGTAATTGCCAAATTCCAAAGCTCTCAAACAAAAGAAAAAATCCTACAGGCAGCCAGAAAAAGACAATTTAGATATGAAGGAATGCCAATCAGGGTCACACAAGACCTTGCAAGTTCTACTCTGAATGATCGTAAGGCATGGAACATGATCTTCAGAAAGGCAAGACAGCTGGGTCTTCAACCAAGAATCAGCTACCCAGCAAAACTGACTATATACTTCAAAGGGAAAGTATGGGCATTCAACAAAATAGAAGACTTCCAACTTTTTGCAGAGAAAAGACCAGAGCTCTGTGGAAAGGTTGATACCAAAAATCAAAGAGCAAGGAATACCTGGAAAGGTAAATATTAAGGAAAGGGGAAAAAGGTTATCTTCTTCTTTTACTCAAACTCTCTTCTATAAGGACTACATTTACATCAATCTATGTATACTAATATGTGGGGAAAATGTAATGTATAAATAGGGGGTAAAGAAAGACCAAATAGAATAATCGTTCTCACACAAAGATTCACATGGGAAGGGGAGGGGAAGAAAACTCCTATAAGCAGGAGAGGAAGAGAGGGTTTTTTTTTTTTTACTTAAACCTCAATCTCAGGGAAATCAACTCTGAGAGGGAAAAAACATCCAGATGCATTGGGATCTTGAATTCTATCTTACCCAACAAGGGTCGGCAGAAGGGAAAACCAAGGGGGGGAGTGGGAGAGGGAGAACAAAAAGGGGGGGAATGAGAGGGGGGAGGGGGAGGAAACAAAAAGGGAGGGACTAAAAAGGGAAACATCAAGGGAGGGGACAAGGGGGACTCATTCAAAGTAAATAACTGGACTAAAAGGTAGAGCCGAAGAAGAAAAGGTTAGAATTAGGGAAGGCTATCAAAATGCCAGGGAGTCCACAAATGACAATCATAACTTTGAACGTGAATGGGATGAACTCACCCATAAAATGTAGATGAATAGCAGAATGGATTAGAATCCAAAACCCTACCATATTTTGTCTTCAAGATACACACATGACGTGGGTTGACACCTACAAGGTCAGAATTAAAGGATGGAGTAAGACCTTCTGGGCCTCAACTGATAGAAAGAAGGCAGGAGTGGTAATCATGATATCTGATTAAGCCAATGCAAAAAGAGACCTGATGAAAAGGGATAGGGAAGGTAATTATATTTTGTTAAAAGGGACTCTAGACAATGAGGAAATATCATTAATCAACATGTATGCACCAAATAATATAGCACCCAAATTTCTAATGGAGAAACTAGGAGAATTGAAGGAATAAATACACAATAAAACCATACTAGTGGGAGACTTAAACCAACCATTATCAAATTTAGATAAATCAAATCAAAAAATAAATAAGAAAGAGGTAAAAGAAGTGAATAAAATCTTAGAAAAAATAGAATTAATAGACATATGGAGAAAAATAAATAGGGATAAAAAGGAATACACCTTCTTCTCAGCACCACAAAGCACATTCACAAAAATTGACCATACATTAGGTCACAGAAACATAGCACACAAATGCAAAAAAGCAGAAATAATGAATGCAGCCTTCTCAGATCACAAGGCAATAAAAATAATGATTAGTAATGGTTCATGGAAAACCAAATCTAAAACCAATTGGAAATTAAACAATATGATACTCCAAAACCATTTAGTTAAAGAAGAAATCATAGAAACAATTAATAATTTCATCGAGGAAAATGACAATGGCGAAACATCCTTTCAAACCTTTTGGGATGCAGCCAAAGTGGGAATCAGAGGTAAATTCATATCCCTGAATGCTTATATTAACAAACAAGGGAGAGCAGAGATCAATCAATTGGAAATGCAAATGAAAAAACCCAAAAGCAATCAAATTAAAACCCCCCAGCAGAAAACCAAACTAGAAATCCTTAAAATTAAGGGAGAAATTAATAAAATCGATAGTGATAGAACTATTGATTTAATAAATAAGACAAGAAGATGGTACTTTGAAAAAACAAACAAAATAGACAAAGTACTGGTCAATCTAATTAAAAAAAGGAAGGAAGAAAAGCAAATTAACAGCATTAAAGATGAAAAGGGGGACAGCACCTCCTATGAAGAGGAAATTAAGGCAATCATTAGAAATTACTTTGCCCAATTATATGGCAATAAATACACCAATTTAGGAGAAATGGATGAATATATACAAAAATACAAACTGCCTAGACTAACAGAAGAGGAAATAGAATTCTTAAATAATCCCATATCAGAAAATGAAGTCCAACAAGCCATCAAAGAACTTCCTAAGAAAAAATCCCCAAGGCCTGATGGATTCACCTGTGAATTCTATCAAACTTTCAGAGAACAGTTAATCCCAATACTATACAAACTATTTGACATAATAAGCAAAGAGGGAGTTCTACCAAACTCCTTTTACGACACAAACATGGTACTGATTCCAAAACCAGGCAGGTCAAAAACAGAGAAAGAAAACTATAGGCCAATCTCACTAATGAATATAGATGCAAAAATCTTAAATAGGATACTAGCAAAAAGTCTCCAGCAAGTGATTAGAAGGATCATTCACCATGATCAAGTAGGATTCATACCAGGGATGCAGGGCTGGTTCAACATTAGGAAAACCATCCACATAATTGACCACATCAACAAGCAAACTAGCAAGAACCACATGATTATCTCAATAGATGCAGAAAAAGCCTTTGATAAAATACAACACCCATTCCTATTAAAAACACTAAAAAGCATAGGAATAGAAGGGTCATTCCTAAAAATAATAAACAGTATATATCTAAAACCAACAGCTAATATCATCTGCAATGGGGATAAACTAGATGCATTCCCAATAAGATCAGGAGTGAAACAAGGATGCCCATTATCACCTCTACTATTGATATTGTACTAGAATCACTAGCAGTAGCAGTTAGAGAAGATAAAGGAATTGAAGGCATCAAAATAGGCAAGGAGGAGACCAAGTTATCACTCTTTGAGGATGACATGATGGTCTACTTAAAGAATCCTAGAGATTCAACCAAAAAGCTAATTGAAATAATAAACAACTTTAGCAAAGTTACAGGATACAAAATAAACCCACATAAATCATCAACTTTTCTATATATCTCCAACACAGCTCAGCAGCAAGAACTAGAAAGAGAAATCCCATTCAAAATCACCTTAGACAAAATAAAAATCCTAGGAATCTACCTCCCAAGACAAACACAGGAACTATATGAACACAACTACAAAACACTCGCCACACAACTAAAACTAGACTTGAGCAAATGGAAAAACATTAACTGCTCATCGATAGTAAGAGTCAATATGATAAAAATGACCATCCTACCCAAACTTATTCATCTATTTAGTACCATACCCATTGAACTACCAAAGTACTTCTTCACTGATTTAGAAAAAACCATAACAAAGTTCATTTGGAAGAACAAAAGATCAAGGATATCCAGGGAAATAATGAAAAAAAAAATGCATATGATGGGGGCCTTGCAGTCCCTGACCTTAAACTATATTACAAAGCAGCAGTCATCAAAACAATTTGGTACTGGCTAAGAAACAGAAAGGAAAATCAGTGGAATAGACTGGGGGAAAGCGACCTCAGCAAGACAATATACGATAAACACAAAGATCCCAGCTTTTGGGACAAAAATCTACTATTTGATAAAAACTGCTGGGAAAATTGGAAGATAGTGTGGGAGAGACTAGGAATAAATCAACACCTCACACCCTACACCAAGATAAATTCAAAATGGGTGAGTGACTTAAACATAAAAAAGGAAACCATAAGTAAATTGGGTAAACACAGAATAGTATACATGTCAGACCTTTGGGAGTTGAAAGGCTTTACAACCAAGCAAGACATAGAAAGAATCATAAAATGTAAAATAAATAATTTTGACTACATCAAAATAAAAAGCTTTTGTACAAACAAAACCAATGTAACTAAAATCAGAAGGGAAACAACAAATTGGGAAAAAATCTTCATAGAAACCTCTGACAAAGGTTTAATTACTCATATTTATAAAGAGCTAAATCAATTGTACAAAAAATCAAGCCATTCTCCAATTGATAAATGGGCAAGGGACATGGATAGGCAGTTCTCAGATAAAGAAATCAAAACTATTAACAAGCACATGAAGAAGTGTTCTAAATCTATTATGATCAGAGAGATGCAAATCAAAACAACTCTGAGGTATCACCTCACACCTAGCAGATTGGTCAACATAACAGCAAAGGAATGTAATGAATGCTGGAGGGGATGTGGCAAAGTAGGGACATTAATTCATTGCTGGTGGAGTTGTGAACTGATCCAACCATTCTGAAGGGCAATTTGGAACTATGCCCAATGGGCGACAAAAGAATACCTACCCTTTGACCCAGCCATAGCTGTGCTGGTTCTGTACCCCAAAGAGATAATGGACAAAAAGACTTGTACAAAAATATTCCTAGCTGTGCTCTTTGTGGTGGCCAAAAACTGGAAAACGAGGGGATGCCCATCAATTGGGGAATGGCTGAACAAACTGTGGTATATGTTTGTGATGGAATACTATTGTGCTAAAAGGAATAATAAAGTGGAGGAGTTCCATGGAGACTGGAACAACCTCCAGGAAGTGATGCAGAGTGAGAGGAGC
Organism: Monodelphis domestica; assembly: GCF_027887165.1. Classification (NCBI taxonomy): domain Eukaryota; kingdom Metazoa; phylum Chordata; class Mammalia; order Didelphimorphia; family Didelphidae; genus Monodelphis; species Monodelphis domestica. The sequence goes on from NC_077229.1 coordinate 252,189,558, forward strand.
AGAACCAGGAGAACATTGTACACAGAGACTAATACACTGTGGTATCATCGAACGTAATGGACTTCTCCATTAGTGGCGGTGTAATGTCCCTGAACAATTTGCAGGGATTCAGGAGAAAAAAACAGTATTCATAAGCAAAGGATAAACTATGGGAGTGGAAACACTGAGGAAAAGAAACTGCCTGAATACAGCGGTTGAGGGGACATGACAGAGGAGAGACTCTAAATGAACACTGTAATGCAAATATTATCAACAAAGCAATGGGTTCAAATCAAGAAAACATCTAATGCCCAGTGGATTTACGCGTCGGCTATGGGGGGTAGGGGGAGGAAAGAAAGTGATATATGTCTTTAACAAATAATGCTTGGAAATGATCAAATAAAATATATTTTAAAAAAACAGAAAAAAAAATTTTGTTGTTGTTGTTGTTGTTTCCCCTCTTTTTTAATTACCTTTTGATGATTCTCTTGAGTTCTGTCATTGGACTTCAAATTTCCTTTTCAGGTCTGGTCTTTTATTTATGAATGTTTGGAAATCTTCTGTTGTGTTAAATGACCATACTTTCCCCTGTAGGAATATAGTCATTTTTGATGGGCATTTTATTCTTGCCTGTAGACCTAGTACCCTTGCTTTCAGGAATATTGTATTTCATGCCTTTCGGTCCTTCACTGTGGATGCAGACAGATTCTGTGTTATCCTCACCGTGTTTCCATAGTGTCTGAATGGCTTCTTCTTGGCAACTTGTAATATCTGTTCTTTCATCTGATTGTTTTTGAATTTGGCTAAAATATTTCTTGGTGTTGTCAGTTGTGGATTAAATACAGGGGGTGATCTGTGGATTCTTTCAATCTCTACTTTCCCCTTTTGTTCTAGGATCTTGGGATAGTTTTCCTGGATAATTTCCTCTAGTAATATGTCCAGGTTTTTCTTTTGTTGTGGTCTTCTGGTAGTCCAATTATTCTTAAATTGTCTCTTCTTGAACTATTTTCTAAATCATCTGTTTTGTGAATGAGATGCTTCACATTTTCCTAATTTTTTTTCATTCTTTTTGTTTTGTTTTATAGTGTCCTGCTGCCTTGTGAGGTCACTTGATTCTAGTTGTTGTATTCTGGTTCTTAAAGATTGGATTTCATCTCTGGCTTTTTTGTCGTCTTTTTCCTTCTGGTCTTATTTTCTTTCATGATCATCTTTCATCCTCTTTACCTCATCTTTCATCTCCTTTGCCTCATCTTTCATCTCCTTTGCCTCATTTTCCAGCTGGATGATTTTGGCTTTCAGGACATTATTTTCTTGTTTTAGTTCAAGTGCCTCTGTTTCCAGATGACTTATCTTAATTTTTAAGTTCTTTTCCCAATTGTCTTCAGCCTCTCTTAGTTGTGTTTTGAGTTCTTCCACAGCCTGTTTCCAATTTGCTGGGATTTCTGGTTTATTGTTTGCTGATCTCTCCTCCTCTGTTCCATTTGCTGAGTAGTAGCTGTCTATTGTAGTTTCTTTGTTCTTTTTCTGTTGTTTGTTCAAATTCACCCCTTCTTTCCTCCCCTGTGCTCTTGTTCTTCTCATTTTTTTGTTTTTTGGGGACTTCTATTGGTCTCCCCTCTTGGAGCTTTAACAGAAGATCTCTTGGTTTAATCGCTGAGGGAGGGTTATTGGGGGTTTGAGCTTTCCTGTCCTCTGAAAGCTTTTGATTGGCTTAAAGTCTAGCAGTGAATGAGGATGGATGGGGAGCCTGGGCTTCCCTGTGTTCTGAAGACTTTTGATGGGATTGAGTTCAGCTTAGTTGGGCTGGGTTTACTCTGAGTTTTAAACTTCCTGGATGGCTGGAGCAAATATGGAGGGTCTCCAAAGCTCTGGCCAGGCTGCCAGGTCTCTGCTCCTTCTAGGCTGCCATCTTGACTCAGCCTCTAGGTTTCTGCTTTTTCAGAAGACCCTGCTGTCTAAGGGGGGAGGGGTCAAGGCTTCCCTGGGCTCTGAGGGATCCTGATAGGATTAGGTTCACCTGGTTTGGGCTGAATGAGCCCTGAAGCAAAAAAAAAAAAACCTCCTCCTCCACAATCTGTGTTGAATGCCTGGAGACTGGCCCAGGTTGTTTTCAAGGTACGTTCTTTGAAGCAACCCCTTTGCTGGCTCTGAGTTTTCTGTCCTTTCAGTAGCTCTGAGGGCTCCTAATGGGATTGGGTTCAGCTGGTACCCTAAAGCTGGGACCTCCCTTGAGACTCAGATGGAAGGACCCAGCCAGGGGGCTACAGGCTTCCCCCTTCTCTCTATGTTTCCCTGCCCTGCCTTCTGTGTTGGGCACCCAGGAGACTTGCTCAGGTTGCTTTCAAGGTGAGTCCTCAGAGCTCTGAGGTTCCCGCTGCTGCCGTGAGCTCAGCACTCTGGGTTGGGTGGGATGGGTCCTGGGACCTTCCTTCTGCCTACCCCTTAGATCCGAGTGATCTAGGGTTCTGGCTTTTGGGGGGATATACCTTTTGATCCAGGTCTAGGAGGAGGGCTCCCCAGGTCTATCCTGTTGTTCAGGTTGAATTTTGGTGTCTTAGGAGCACTCTGTGCGATTGGTATGGAAGGGTTTCCAAGGTCTGAACTTTCGCTGCTTCTAAGCCGCCATCTTGCTCATCTGCCTCATGTGTATTTCTTGAAGACAACATATGGTAAGGTTTTGGATTCTAATCCATTCTGCTATTTGTCTACGTTTTATGGGTGAGTTCATCCCATTCATGTTCAAAATTATGACTGTCACTTGTGGACTCCCTGGCATTTTGATAACCTTCCCTAATTCTAAACTTTTTTTTCTTCGGCTCTACCTTTCAGTCCAGTGATTTACTTTAAATCAGTCCCCCTTATCCCCTCCCTTGATATATTTCCCTTTTTGTTTCCTCCCCCTCCCCCCTCTCTTTCCCTCCCCTTTTGTTTTCCCTCTCCCCCTCCCCCCCCTTGGTTTTCCCTTCTCTCTACCCTTATTGGGTAAGATAGAATTCAAGATCCCAATGGATCTGGATGTTCTTCCCTCTCAGAGTTGATTTCCCTGAGAGTAAGGTTTAAGTAAAAACTCTCTTCCTCTCCTTCTTATAAGAGATTTCTTTCCCTCCCCTTCCTGTGTGAATCTTTGTGTGAGAAAGATTATTCTATTTGGTCTTTCTTTACCCCCTATTTACACATTACATTTTCCCTACATGTTAGTATACATAGATTGATATAAATGTAGTCCTTATAGAGGAGAGTTTGAGTAAAAGAAGAAGATAAGATTTTTCTCCTTTTCCTTTTCCTTCATATTTACCTTTCCAGGTATTCCATGCTCTTTGCTTTTCGATATCGAACTTTCCACAGATCTCTGGTCTTTTCATTGCAAAAACTTGGAAATCTTTCGCTTGGAAGAATATAGTCAGTTTTGCTGGATAGCTGATTCTTGGTTGAAGACCCAGCTCTCTTGCCTTTCTGAAAATCATGTTCCATGCCTTACGGTCATTCAGAGTGGACCTTGCAAGGTCTTGTGTGACTCTGATTGGCATTCCTTTATATCTAAATTGTCTTTTTCTGGCTTCCTGTAGGATTTTTTCTTTTGTTTGAGAGCTTTGGAATTTGGCAATTACATTCCTGGGAGTTGTCTTTTGGGGGTTTATTGTAGAGGGTGTTCTGTGAGCTCTGTCAGTGGCTGTATTGCCCCCTTGTTCTAGAATCTCTGTGCAATTTTCTTTAATTATATCTTGTATTACGATGTCGAGTTTGCTGTTTATTTCTGGCTTTTCTGGAAGTCCAATTATTCTTAAATTATCTCTTCTCCCTCTATTTTCCAAACCTGTCACCTTGTCAGTGAGATATTTTATGTTCTCTTCTAATTTCTTGGCCTTTTGGTTTTGCTTTATTAGTTCTTGTTTTAAGGCCTAGTTTTCCTTTTCAGTTTGGTCATACTGGTTTTTTAGATGCGTGAATTTCTTTTGCATTATTTCCCACTTTTCCTCCCAGAAGGCTTCCATCTTTTTGATCATTTCAGATTCAGATTCTTCATGGGTTTGTGGAGAGTTTCCATTTCCTTTGGAAAGTTTCGGAGCATTTGCTTGTGTTTCCTCTTCTGTCTCCTCTGTGTTTTGTATTTTTGCTCCATAAAATGTGTCCAAAGTTGCCCCCTTCTTCTTATTTCTTTTGGAATTTGGGGATTTTTGTGCTTCAGTGTAGTTTGCCATCTCTATCTGAGTGGGGAGGATTAGCTTTTCTTATCTCTGTCTGGTGTTCAGAGGTTTTAGCCCCAGGCAGATTGTCCTTTCTATGAAGTTGTTGTTCTGTCTTCCTGGGGAAGCCAGGAATTGCTGGTGTGTCCCTGGGTTGAATTGAGTGTGCCCTCAGGCAGGGACCTGAGACTGGGATGGAGGGATCCAGCCAGGGGGTTATAAGCTCCCCCCGTCTCTCTGTTTCCCTGCTGTCTGGGTGCCCCCTCAACTGGGTCATGTTGTTTTCAGGAAGCAGCTTCTGAATAGCCAGCCCTGGGGTCCTTTTGCCAGCCCTGAGGGTTACTGTTGTTTCTGAAGACCCTGCTCTCTGAGTGGGAGGGGCCACGGCTTCCCAGAGCTCTGGGCAAGGGCTCCTGATAAGAAGATTAGCTTTCCCTGCGTTGAATTGAGATTCTGATGGAAGGATCCAGCCAGGGGGTTACGAGCTCCCCCATCTCTCTGTTTCCTTGCTGTCTGGGTGCCCCCTCGACTGGGTCAGGTTGTTTTCAGGATGTGGCCTTCAGAATAGCCGGCTCCAGAGGCCCTCTTGCCAGCTCTGAGGGTTGCTGTTGTTCCATACAACCCTGCTCTCTGAGGGGGAGGGGCTGCGGCTTCCCAGAGCTCCGATGGCTCCTCCCAGGGGGTTAAGAGCTCACCTGTCCCTCTCTGTTTCCCTGCTGTCTGGGTGCCCCCTCTACTCAGTTAGGTTGTTTTCAGGATGTGGCCTTCAGAATAGCAGGCCGTAGGGCTCTGAGGTTCCCTCTGCTGCCTTGGACTTGGTGCTCTGGGTTGGTGGGGATGGGTCCTAGGACCATCCTTCTGCCTGCCCCTTAGGTCAGAGTGGTCTCGGGTTCTGGCTTTGGGGGGGCTGTACCTTTTGATCCAGGTCCAGGTCCAGGAGGAGGACTCCCAGGGTCTATGCTGTTGATCATTTTGAATTTCAGTGTCCTAGGAGCATTCAGTTTGAGATTGGTAAGGAAGGGTTTCAGGAGATCTGAACTTTAGCTTTCTCTAAGCCACCATCTTGACTGGAAGACTCCTAGTGTGACTTTTAAGGGAAGAAAAGTAGTCTTTTTCTTTGCCTCATGAATCCTAAGGAGAACAGATTTCCTTTTTTTGTTTTTGTAATTTAGTAATTCTTAATTCCACACCCACAAAAGGAATCAATAAAATAAACAAGATTTTAAAAAAGATCATTCATAAAAATAAATAAATAAAATCGCTACATTACAGGAACAAATTTATTATGATCTCGCCAATGATGGTAGAGTCATGGTGACCAAAGGAGTGGTAAATTAAAGAATTATGTGTTAGCTCACAATCACAATTCAGATGTTTTATAAGAATTTTGATGTTGATTTAATGATTATTCCCAGATTTGTTAGTAAAGCAAGGATATATAGGCTGTATAGCATGTTTTCCTATAATGTGAAAATATTTGGAGAATAGGACTATATTATCTACTGTTACAAGGGAATCACTTTAAAAGACTGATATATATTAATTTAAGGTCGCCAAGGAATCAGCTATGTAATTCCTAAATGAAAAACTCAAGTCAGCCGTCAGCCTTTTTTGGAGTTTAATTACAATAGGAGCAAGAAAGGAATTAGATATATATATATAGAGAGAGAAAGGGGAGAGAAGGGAATAGGGCTTAAATACCCCTTCTGTTTAGGCTGGGCCAAAAGGCCCAAGCCCTTAGATAGCTGGGGCAAAGAAAAGAGATCAGTCCCTATTACTCACGTGTCCAAAATGGAGAAACAGTCTCAGAGGCCCCCACCTTCAGCTTCCTTCAGAGCAAGCTTCCTCAGAGCCCAGGAACAACACCGACCCCAAAAATCCACCTTCTCTCCAGTCTCCAGACCCTCCTATCTTCAAGGACACCATCCAAGTTGCCTCCCCTCAGTCCTCACATCTACCAATCACTCTCTTCATCAATTTCCCTGTCAATGGAGGCTCTTGCTTAACCCAGGACCGCCCAGAGGTTTCTGGCTTTTGCACATGTCTGTTGAAGGTCATATTTTTCAAATGATTAAATCTTTACTCCTTTGTTACAGCCCTTTCTAAATCCTGTTAACTTGAGTATGGTAGAGATTGGAATAATTAAATTTTGATCTAGGCTGCAGCCCTTACTCAATCCTATTAGGACTGAATAGGGTGGAGTATCTCCATTGTATCAATTCTAAAATCAATCAAGACTCAAAGAAATTCCTGTTCTATGCTTAAGCATAGGTCAAAGTCCTTTCCATTGTTCAGCAAAGGGTTTCTGTCCTAAAGTAATCTTAAGAAGGGAAGAGAAGGAACCTCCCATGCCAATGGAGTTCCCATTCCAATAGACTATCAGTAAGAAATTTTCCAAGTATGAAATATCCCAATGATGAAATTTTCAACAATTATAAGTCTAAGGAAATTTGAGGTTTACACTACGTCAGGTTCACCAGTCAGCAGCTGAAGAATAGAGAGTAATTTGGTTCTGTGTGCTACTGATGGTGATATCTAGAGTATAGACACAAGGAACAGATGAATCACATAAGAGAAGTTCAATGCCGTGTCAATGATATTTTTTATACTTATGTCAAGATTATGAACATTTAAAGAGTGAGTAGCTTCAACAGACAAATCTATCTTGAGAGAGCTACATATCATATATTATTATTACTTGAGTAAATTCTATAGCATGCTCTCTCTCTCTCTCTCTCTCTCTCTATATATATATATATATATATATATATATATATATATCAATATACCAATCTATCATCAGATAGAAGTCCCAGGAGTACCTTTAACAACACTGAACCTTGCCTCTAATTTGGAGGAATTAATTGATTGAGATTTACATATTGGAAAAAGCAGGGTAGGTAAGGTCATTTCAGCAAGGTCTGTTCATCTATAATCATCTCATTAAAACAAGTCAAGGTTTTAGATAAAAAACAATTGATACATACAAATATATATGCATATGTATGTATAGGTATATACACATATCCACTCATTCAAATGTATCACAGTGAATATAATAAAGAGCTCTTTACGTATATTTACAGATACATGCATATAGATACATGTAGCTATAGAGAGGTAGATATTTTCCTCATAATTATACTTAAAAAGTCCTCATTTTCCAAAAATGCAACTAGAACAAAGCTGATGTGACAATCACCAACTATTCAGATCTAGTAAGCACTGATTTATATTTTACTGCTCAGTAAAATATATGCTCCTTGAGGAAAGGGATTGCCTAGAATCTCCAGTATATAGCACAGTTCCTCACATTTTGTGAGCCCTGATAACACATTTATCAATCTAAATCGAATATAACCTCTTCAGTGAAAACTTATTCCCAAGGGTTTCATTTCAAACAATTCACAAAACTAAGGTTAATAGTCTCTGCTCAAAAGAAGCAAAATTGATTGCTTTATTTGATTTGATAGAGTGAGTAGTTCTCCTTGTTGCCAAAGAAGATTAAAAATAAGTCAAGCGAAATTAATCAAGTCAGAAATCAAATGAGTGGGTGGTGAAGAAGTGCTATATTTAACTCTTGCCTTTTAATACATATGAATAGAGAAACCTGAACTGCCCCTCATTACCAAAATATGTGTTAAAATTCAACAGTCCACAATCTATCCTTGTTCTGCTTGATTGGCTTCCAAGAAGGTGAAACCTGACCTCATTTAAATGAAAAAACAAAACTTCTCATGCTACATTAATCTTAAATTTTTTAAATTATCTATTAATTCTAATTAAATTCAATCATGACCTCACTGGCATGCTCTTTTATTATAAATAAAGTATTTTTTTCCTGAGTAACATTTCTATGAACTATTATAATACTGTGTGTGTAGAACACAAACAATATTGTTTTTAATACTCTAGTTAGATTCAATTACATAACTGAATTTGGGAGAAGGTATATTTGGGCCTAATGAAAGTGTTATCACACATGAAATGGTAATAGAAAAGAATATTTAAGATACTATGTACACATGGTCTCAGGAAGCAAATTGGGACATATATACAAATTTTGAAACAAATATATTAAAGATTATTTAGTTTAGTATATATGAATTAAGAAATTAAATAACAGTATGACTTTCTCATGAATCCCTCCCTATGACCTAAATAGTTATGTAGATATCCTGAACTTACTTTGATAACCAATTTTACTCACACAAATTAGGCTAATATGATTGTTTCATAATTTCAAGGTTTTTATCATCAAAATAAAATTTTTTCTTCCTCATTCATTTTAGATTTTGAGCAAAAATATTCCTATTACTTCTTTGCTAAATTAAAAATTGTGAATTGTAAACATTTAAAGACAGGAAAAAAAGAAGAGGAAGAGGAGGATAAGAGAAAATGCTCAATATTTGATTCAACATATGTATGTGTTTATACACACATACTGTTGTAACAAAATATTACTTTATTTGGATCTCATTTTTTTCTGAGGATTTAGAATGTTTTATTGATGCTTTCAGTTTTTATATCTAATACTAATCATTAACTCATCTCTCCTAAAACTGTATTGGAAACAATAACATTTTAAAATGAATCTTTTTTTCAATTATCCAGCATCTTTTTTTCTTACCCCCACTAAATTAAAAAAAAGAATCCTTATAAATACGTTGTTTAATAATGTGGAAGAGGCATGCATGCAAAGGACAGAAGCTGGAGATGGGTCAGATGTCAGTCAAATGAAGATTCTGTTTGGAATGTTATCAGGAAAAGCAGTTTGGAGTCAAGCCAACAGTGACTGATTTTCTGGGACTTGGCTGAGTGCTTCTTGGATGATGGTGGTGAATTTGAAGGAAGAAGCTGGGTTTATCTCTAGGACTTGGGATAATCTAGTTGGAGGTGGCCCTGGTTGATGTGAAGGCAGAAGAAGAAGGACAATAGTCCATATATCTCTCTCTGACTTGCTCTGTTTCATGGAAGTGACTGAATGGCCATTTATCTCAATATCCTGCAACCTAAGACTCACTGCAGATAATAGGGAAATCCCAACTCTCTTACCTTCATCCTCCATATTGTCCTGTTTTCCACAATAAACCCTTACTTGAGATAAAGAAGAGAAAAGAGTATTTCCTCTGAAACATCATAGCTCACCCTGAGTGACTTACAAGGAGACTGAAGGAGAAAGGGGGAAGGGGAAACTGAAGGGAAGAAGAGATTGGAAGAGGGAGGAAGGGAGGTATAAAAGGGAGAAGGGTAGGCAAAAGAAGAAAACTACCTGATGCATTAGTTATCATTTATCCATCAAATATACTCCTCTAATATTATCTATTACAATTTGGCACCCCAGGCTGATTAAATTTACAATCTCCAAAATTAATAGCAAGATATTCAAGCAAGTACAATAACATAAAACAAAATACTGCTTCCACTTTGAATAGTCAAAATTGGGAAAAGTAAGGAATGATTCAAGCATACCCAAAATTATCTCCAAAGAATTCATACTCTCCTTCTAACACACACACACACACACACACACACACACACACACACACACCTGAAAAGAAATTTTGGATTTGAAATAACAATAATATAAACAAACAATTAAAAGTAAGTAATATTCATGTTAGTCACATTAAAAAATGTGCATTTCATTCTGTCCATTAGTCCATAATCTCTCTTTCAAAGGTGTCCATAATTCACGTTAGTAGGCACCTTGAAATATGGTGGATAACTGGGTCAACCAGATTTATTAAATTGTTAAGAATGTTTTTACAATGTTGGTTTGATAGTACAATTTGTCTCTTGGCTTTTTTCACTTTAATTTATGTCAGGTCATGCAAGTCTTCCAAGGATTCTATAAGATTTTCTCTGTATCATTATGGTACAATAGTATTTCATTTCGATTCCATTCCTAACATAATTTGTTAAGTCATTCCCTAGTATATGCAAATATATTTATAAGAGCTATGTTGATTTTGTAATAAAAATGAGAAATCCTGGAAAGAGGTTGAAATAAAATAGAACATTAGTTATATCTTAATGCATCTCTGAATGGTTATCATTATTCTGAATTGATATTTGGGATATGCTTCAAAATTTCTAAATTGTGCATCTCTTCAACCAGCTACATGACTTCTAACAATAATCCCCCTAAATATCAAAGTAAGTCTTAATAGTGATATAATTGGTTCAAAAGTATATATCAATTGTTTGGCCCTCTACTCCTTTTTTCTAAATCCTTTTCATTTCAAAAAAGTTGTCAATATATGTTAATTCTCACTGAGAGATTTTTTTGATGAGCACTAGTCAAAAAATTCTCCTGTTTCTTTCTCTAATTCTCTACTTTCCCACCTATTTCCTATTGAGTGAAAATGTGTCTGAACCCAACTATGCATCAATATTTTGTTCTCCCTTTTATTTAAAGAGAGTGAAGTTCAAATATTGTCCTTCTATTTGCTTCTACTTTGTTGTGATAGGACATAATTTGTACCTTATTAAATGAGTTGATTTTCCCTATCCCTCTCTCTCTTCCCTTCTCCAATATATTTCTCTATCTCTCCTTTTTCATTTTTTTCTTTTTAGATCATCACTATGAAAATCAGTAAATAAAAATTTTATTCAGTACCGATTGTATGTCATGTCCTGTGTCAATCTTTGAAAATTCAAAGAAAGGCAAACAAATATCCATGCTTTCAAGGAGCTCACAGTCAGTTGACAGAGTTGCAATGAAAGAAGTGCTTTATTATCAAGCTAGCTAGCCATATAAATACATAATTTGTAAAGATATAACTGAGAGATAAATGGATCATTTATATATAATCATATATATATATATATATATATATATAAAGATTTAAAGAGATAGATTATAATCAAGCTAAAGGGAAGAATTGGATATAATCCACAAAGGTAATATATTATCATTATGGGAGATTATATAAACTTTTGTTAGGAGATCAGCTTTTAGCCAGGACTTATAGGAATCCAGAACATCCAGGAATTAGGGATGAGGGAGAAAATTCCAGACATGGAGAGATATTCATTAAAAATGGCTAGAGCGACTTCCGGTTAAGATGGCGGCTTAGAGAAAGCTGAAGTTCAGATCTCCGGAAAACCCTTCCCGACCGATCTCAAACTAGAAGCTCCTAAGGCGCCGAAATTCAAAACGATCAACAGCACAGACCCTGGGAACCCTCCTCCTGGACCTGGACCCAGTTCAAAAGGTACGGCTCCCCTTAAAAGCCAGAACCCGAGATCCCTCGGACCTCAGGGGTAGGAGCGCAGAGTCCAAGGCTCCCGGAAGCGGCAGCCGCGCCGGGCTCAGAGAGCAGGGTCTGAGGAACAACAACCCTCAGGGTCTTCTACCCAAGTCCCAGTCCGGGTGAAAGTTACTGCCTGGGGCTTCCGCTGCAGAGAGCCTGTCGGTCCGGGTGAAAGTTACTGCCTGGGGCCTCCGCTGCAGAGAGCTGGTCAAAACAACAGCAACCCTCAGGGCGGGCAAGACAGCCTCAGGGGCTGGATCCTGCTATCCAAGTCTCAGTGAAAGTCTGTGCTCTCGGAGCTTGGGGAAGCGGCAGCCCATCCCCCCGCAGGCCGACGAAACAGCCTCACGGCCAGGGATTCTGAAGGCAACTTCCGGAAATCGAGCCAGGGGGAGAGTGTGGCCTCGTGGTCCGACCCTTCCATTCCAGTTCCAGTGAGGCATATTCAGTTTAACCCAGGGAACGCTCATAGAACCAACATCTGCCCAGGACTAAAGCCTCTGATCACCAGACAAAGACAAGAAAAGCCAATCCTCCACGTTCAGAGATGACAAACTCCACAGAAGCACAGAAGCCCCAAAATACCAAGAAAAATAAGAAGAAAGGGGCGACTCTGGACACATTCTATGGAGCCAAAATACAAAATACAGAGCAGATAGAAGAAGATATACAAGAAAATTCTCCAAAATCATCCAAAGGAAATAGAAACTCTCCACAAACCCATGAAGAATTTGAATCAGAAAGGACCAAAAAGATGGAAGCCCTCTGGGAGGAAAAGTGGGAAATGATGCAAAAGAAATTCACGCATCTACAAAACCAGTTTGACCAAACTGTAAAAGAAAACCAGGCTTTAAAGCAAGAACTAATAAAGCAAAGCCAAAACACCAAGAAATTAGAAGAGAACATAAAATATCTCACCGACAAGGTGATAGATCTGGAAAACAGGGGGAGAAGAGAAAATTTAAGAATAATTGGACTCCCAGAAAAGCCAGAAATAAACACCAAACTGGACATGGTGATACAAGATATAATCAAAGAAAATTGCCCAGAGATTCTAGAACAAGGGGGCAATACAGCCACTGACAGAGCTCACAGAACACCTTCTACACTAAACTCCCAAAAGACAACTCCCAGGAATGTAATTGCCAAATTCCAAAGCTATCAAACAAAAGAAAAAATCCTACAGGAAGCCAGAAAAAGACAATTTAGATATAAAGGAATGCCAATCAGGGTCACACAAGACCTTGCAAGTTCTACGCTGAATGATCGTAAGGCATGGAACATGATCTTCAGAAAGGCAAGAGAGCTGGGTCTCCAACCAAGAATCAGCTACCCAGCAAAACTGACTATATACTTCCAAGGGAAAGTATGGGCATTCAACAAAATAGAAGACTTCCAACTTTTTGCAAAGAAAAGACCAGAGCTCTGTGGAAAGTTTGATACCGAAAATCAAAGAGCAAGGAATACCTGAAAAGGTAAATATTAAGGAAAGGGGAAAAATGTTATCTTCTTTTACTCAAACTCTCTTCTATAAGGACTACATTTATATCAACCTATGTATACTAATATGTGGGGAAAATGTAATGTATAAATAGGGGGTAAAGAAAGACCAAATAGAATAATGGTTCTCACACAAAGATTCACAGGGGAAGGGGAGGGGAAGAAAACTCCTATAAGAAGGAGAGGAAGAGAGGGGGGGGTTACTTAAACCTCAATCTCAGGGAAATCAACTCTGAGAGGGAAAAACATCCAGATCCATTGGGATCTTGAATTCTATCTTACCCAACAAGGGTAAGGAGAAGGGAAAACCAAGGGGGGGAGGGGGAGAGGGAGAACAAAAAGGGAGGGAAAGAGAGGGGGGAGGGGGAGGGAACAAAAAGGGAGGGACTAAAAAGGGAAACATCAAGGGAGGGGACAAGGGGGACTGATTCAAAGTAAATCACTGGACTAAAAGGTAGAGCCAAAGAAGAAAAGGTTAGAATTAGGGAAGGCAATCAAAATGCCAGGGAGTCCACAAATGACAATCATAACTTTGAACGTGAATGGGATGAACTCACCCATAAAACGTAGACGAATAGCAGAATGGATTAGAATCCAAAACCCTACCATATGTTGTCTTCAAGAAACACACATGAGGCGGGTTGACACCCACAAGGTCAGAATTAAAGGATGGAGTAAGACCTTCTGGGCCTCAACTGATAGAAAGAAGGCAGGAGTGGTAATCATGATATCTGATAAAGCCAATGCAAAAATAGACCTGATCAAAAGGGATAGGGAAGGTAATTATATTTTGTTAAAAGGGACTCTAGACAATGAGGAAATATCATTAATCAACATGTATGCACCAAATAATATAGCACCCAAATTTCTAATGGAGAAACTAGGAGAATTGAAGGAAGAAATAGACAATAAAACCATACTAGTGGGAGACTTAAACCAACCATTATCAAATTTAGATAAATCAAATCAAAAAATAAATAAGAAAGAGGTAAAAGAAGTGAATGAAATCTTAGAAAAATTAGAATTAATAGACATATGGAGAAAAATAAATAGGGATAAAAAGGAATACACCTTCTTCTCAGCACCACATGGCACATTCACAAAAATTGACCATACATTAGGTCACAGAAACATAGCACACAAATGCAAAAAAGCAGAAATAATGAATGCAGCCTTCTCAGATCACAAGGCAATAAAAATAATGATTAGTAATGGTACATGGAAAACCAAATCTAAAACCAATTGGAAATTAAACAATATGATACTCCAAAACCATTTAGCTAAAGAAGAAATCATAGAAACAATTAATAATTTCATCAAGGAAAATGACAATGGCGAAACGTCCTTTCAAACCTTTTGGGATGCAGCCAAAGCAGTAATCAGAGGCAAATTCATATCCCTGAAAGCTCATATTAACAAACAAGGGAGAGCAGAGATCAATCAATTGGAAATGCAATTGAAAAAACTCGAAAGCGATCAAATTAAAAACCCCCAGCAGAAAACCAAATTAGAAATCCTAAAAATTAAGGGAGAAATTAATAAAATCGAAAGTGATAGAACTATTGATTTAATAAATAAGACAAGAAGCTGGTACTTTGAAAAAACAAACAAAATAGACAAAGTACTGGTCAATCTAATTAAAAAAAGGAAAGAAGAAAAGCAAATTCACAGCATTAAAGATGAAAAGGGGGACAGCACCTCCAATGAGGAGGAAATTAAGGCAATCATTAGAAATTACTTTGCCCAATTATATGGCAATAAATACACCAATTTAGGAGAAATGGATGAATATATACAAAAATACAAACTGCCTAGACCAACAGAAGAGGAAATAGAATTCTTAAATAATCCCATATCAGAAATTGAAATCCATCAAGCCATCAAAGAACTTCCTAAGAAAAAATCCCCAGGGCCTGATGGATTCACCTGTGAATTCTATCAAACATTCAGAGAACAGTTAACCCCAATACTATACAAACTATTTGACATAATAAGCAAAGAGGGAGTTCTACCAAACTCCTTTTACGACACAAACATGGTACTGATTCCAAAACCAGGCAGGTCAAAAACAGAGAAAGAAAACTATAGACCAATCTCCCTAATGAATATAGATGCAAAAATTTTAAATAGGATACTAGCAAAAAGACTCCAGCAAGTGATCAGAAGGATCATTCACCATGATCAAGTAGGATTCATACCAGGGATGCAGGGCTGGTTCAACATTAGGAAAACCATCCACATAATTGACCACATCAACAAGCAAACTAGCAAGAACCACATGATTATCTCAATAGATGCAGAAAAAGCCTTTGATAAAATACAACACCCATTCCTATTAAAAACACTAGAAAGCATAGGAATAGAAGGGTCATTCCTAAAAATAATAAACAGTATATATCTAAAACCAACAGCTAATATCATCTGCAATGGGGATAAACTAGATGCATTCCCAATAAGATCAGGAGTGAAACAAGGATGCCCATTATCACCTCTACTATTTGACATTGTACTAGAAACACTAGCAGTAGCAATTAGAGAAGATAAAGAAATTGAAGGCATCAGAATAGGCAAGGAGGAGACCAAGTTATCACTCTTTGCGGATGACATGATGGTCTACTTAAAGAATCCTAGAGATTCAACCAAAAAGCTAATTGAAATAATCAACAACTTTAGCAAAGTTGCAGGATACAAAATAAACCCACATAAATCATCAGCTTTTCTATATATCTCCAACACAGCTCAGCAGCAAGAACTAGAAAGAGAAATCCCATTCAAAATCACCTTAGACAAAATAAAATACCTAGGAATCTATCTCCCAAGACAAACACAGGAACTATATGAACACAACTACAAAACACTCGCCACACAACTAAAACTAGACTTGAACAATTGGAAAAACATTAACTGCTCATGGATAGGACGAGCCAATATAATAAAAATGACCATCCTACCCAAACTTATTTATCTATTTAGTGCCATACCCATTGAACTACCAAAATACTTCTTCACTGATTTAGAAAAAACCATAACAAAGTTCATTTGGAAGAACAAAAGATCAAGGATATCCAGGGAAATAATGAAAAAAAACACATATGATGGGGGCCTTGCAGTCCCAGACCTCAAACTATATTACAAAGCAGCAGTCATCAAAACAATTTGGTACTGGCTAAGAAACAGAAAGGAAGATCAGTGGAATAGACTGGGGGAAAACGACCTCAGCAAGACAGTATACGATAAACCCAAAGATCCCAGCTTTTGGGACAAAAATCCACTATTCGATAAAAACTGCTGGGAAAATTGGAAGACAGTGTGGGAGAGACTAGGAATAGATCAACACCTCACACCCTACACCAAGATAAATTCAAAATGGGTGAGTGACTTAAACATAAAGAAGGAAACCATAAGTAAATTGGGTAAACACAGAATAGTATACATGTCAGACCTTTGGGAGGGGAAAGGCTTTAAAACCAAGCAAGATATAGAAAGAATCACAAAATGTAAAATAAATAATTTTGACTACATCAAACTAAAAAGCTTTTGTACAAACAAAACCAATATAACTAAAATCAGAAGGGAAACAACAAATTGGGAAAAAATCTTCATAGAAACCTCTGACAAAGGTTTAATTACTCATATTTATAATGAGCTAAATCAATTGTACAAAAAATCAAGCCATTCTCCAATTGATAAATGGGCAAGGGAAATGGATAGGCAGTTCTCAGATAAAGAAATCAAAACTATTAACAAGCACATGAAGAAGTGTTCTACATCTCTTATAATCAGAGAGATGCAAATCAAAACAACTCTGAGGTATCACCTCACACCTAGCAGATTGGCTAACATAACAGCAAAGGAAAGTAATGAATGCTGGAGGGGATGTGGCAAAGTAGGGACATTAATTCATTGCTGGTGGAGTTGTGAACTGATCCAACCATTCTGGAGGGCAATTTGGAACTATGCCCAAAGGGCGACAAAAGAATATCTACCCTTTGACCCAGCCATAGCACTGCTGGGTCTGTACCCCAAAGAGATAATGGACACAAAGACTTGTACAAAAATATTCATAGCTGCGCTCTTTGTGGTGGCCCAAAACTGGAAAACGAGGGGATGCCCATCAATTGGGGAATGGCTGAACAAACTGTGGTATATGTTCGTGATGGAATACTATTGTGCTCAAAGGAATAATAAAGTGGAGAAGTTCCATGGAGACTGGAACAACCTCCAGGAAGTGATGCAGAGCGAGAGGAGGAGAACCAGGAGAACATTGTACACAGAGACTAATACACTGTGGTATCATCGAACGTAATGGACTTCTCCATTAGTGGCGGTGTAATGTCCCTGAACAACTTTCAGGGATCCAGGAGAAAAAAAACACCATTCATAAGCAAAGGATAAACTATGGGAGTGGAAACACCGAGAAAAAGCAACTGCCTGAATACAGAGGTTGAGGGGACATGACAGAGGATAGACTTTAAATGAACACTCTAATGCAAATACTATCAACAAAGCAATGGGTTCAAATCAAGAAAACATCTAATGCCCAGTGGACTTACGCGTCGGCTATGGGGGGTGGGGGGGAGGAAAAGAAAATGATCTATGTCTTTAACGAATAATGCTTGGAAATGATCAAATAAAATATATTTAAAAAAAAATGGCTAGAGCTAGGAGATGGATTTTCCTGCATCTGCAAAGAAGATACTTTCATGGAATTATAGATTACATGAGATGGTATAAAGTATAGCAATGCTTGAAATGAGGAAACAGATAATGAAAGATTTTGAACACACAAAAGAGGATTTTATAATTTGATCTTGGAGCATTCTATAATTAATTTAATGTTTTCTTTATACTCAGGAAGAGAATATGCATATTTCAGGAGTAAATAGCTCAGATGAGTAAATATCTATTTCTGTTCTATAATTCAATAATTAAACTCAGTATTTGAATCCAATCATGCCAGGGCTCTGAAAGGACATGTATATAATCTCATATAATATTAAAGTTTAAACAATTCATCTTTATTATAATTATTCTCTTTATTTATCCCTTATGATTATTTGTTTTTCAATAAACTTTTTATTTTTCTAAATTGCTGCATTTGAACTTCAAAGATTATATGAGTTTTTCTTTCTCTTTTCATTGAGTAGGAGTATTTTAAAGTCCTATATTTCATTAAAACTCTATTCCCTCCCTCCAACTACAGATTAAGCTTGTGCTCTTTCTTTCTGGAACATCATTTCCCAAATTCTCTGGTCCTTTTTAACAGTGACCACTAAATTATCGGTGATCTTAACAGTGGTTCCTTGTATTAATTCTAGGTTATTACACTATATTTTCTTTGATTTGCTTGACTATAATGCTCTTGGTTTATTTTCATTTTGGAGTTTCTGGAGATGAATAATAAATATTGTTTCTTTGTTTCTTTCCTTCCTTCTTTATTTCCTTCTTTCCTTTTATCTCTGGTTTAAAATAAAATCATGTGGGTAGTTTTATGATTTCTTCATATATGGTGTCTAATATAATGGAAAGAGCATGACATTCAGGTAAACTATCCATTCTTAAATTATTTCTCTTTCTTTTTGAAATGAGAAGCCTTATTTTTTTCCTTTTTCATATTTTACTCAGATGTATTTTTATACTTTTTGTCTCATGAAATTATCTTCTCTTTATTCTATTCTCATCATTATGGTGTTTATTTCTTGAACAACATTTTGTACCTCTTTTGCCATATTATTATTCCTTTTCTAATTTTTTCTTCATTAGTTCTCATATCCTTTTTTCCATTTACTTGTACTCATTATGTTTATGAAAATAGCATTTTAAAAGCTGAGTCAAATTGTTGGCTTAGAAGCAGCAAAGATCAAATCCTCTGTGAAAACTCTTCCACACCAATCAAAAACAAGGTGCTTTGAGGGGGACACAAAACCAAATCTAACAACAAGACAGAGTTGCAAAACCCTCCTGCTCAAATTAACTTAAAAGATGTGCAGAGAAAGCTGAATTCTCAGGTTTAAGGAAAAGAAAGAAGGAAGGCCACAGAATCTTTACCTGTTGTATTGAGACTTAGGTGTTTTCTGGGATCTGAGAGTGAGAACTCCAACCCAGAGGGAATACCTTGCTAACACAGCTATGCAAGGCTCAGGGTACTTACTATTCACAACAGGAAGGGAGGCAGCTGGAGGAGAGGGGCAGAGAAGAAGACATCCTGGTATCAGCCTTCAGTCAGCAATCTCCATTGTGGGCTACTTCCTCTGGAGGTTTTCGTTTCAGGGCACATCCAGGACTGCAGATAAACTACTAGCTTAATCCCATCTATCAATAGTGCAGATAAAAAGACTTCAGAGGGCAGGGAAACAAAATCTCAAATACTCTTCCCTCACCTATTTCACTGAGACCTGTGATTAAGAATCTGTCTAACTGGGATCCCAGGATGAAGACTGAAACCTTGACAGAGTACCTGGGTACAACAATGGGAAGTTCGGGGCTCTCACCTGGCAGTTGGCAGGGAGTTGGCTGGCAGAAAGGAGTAGAGAAGATGAGGGTCACTACCTTCAGCCTCCACACCTTCACCTTCAGCTTTTACTCACAGCTGGAGAAGAACTGGCCTCAGGGCTCATTCATACTACTGGTCAGCTCTATCAGTCTAATCCAGTTAATAAGCAGATCAGATAAAAAGCCCCATCAGAACAGAGTAGCCCAAACCCACGAATCCAGCAAATAAACAGAGGATAAAGAATATTTAAAAAATGAAGTAGGATGGGAGGGAGAAGGAAAAATTATGAGTAAAAACAGAAAAACAAAAAGAAATTATAATCAACAGCTTCTATCCAGGTAATGAACAAATATAAAATGGAACAGAGGAGGATCAAGGAACACCAAGCAAAAACTCAAGAACTTCAGCAAATTGGACATGGGCTTTGGAAGAACTAAAAACACAATTAAAAAAACAATTAAGAAAGTTTGAAGAAAATTGAGAAAAGAACTTAAAAAGCAAAGTAGGTCATCTGGAAACAGAGGCACATGAACTAAAAAAAGAAAATAGTGTATTAAAAGCCAGAATTGACCAGTTTGAAAATGAGGCAAAGGAAGTGAATGATGACCTACAAAGAAAAATAGTCCAAAATGTAAAGGATGACCAAAAAGCCAGGGATAAAATTCAGTCTTTAAAGTTTAGAATCCAACAACTAGAAACAAATGGCTTCACAAGGCAGTAAGATTTTATAAAACAAAATCAAAATAATTTTAAAAATTGAGTAAAATATGAAATATTCCATTGACAAAGCAACTTACCTGGAAAATAGATGCAGGAGAGACAATTTAAGAATTATTGGACTACTAGAAAATTATGACAAAAAATAAAAAGCCTGAACAACATTCTACAGAAAATAATCTAAGTTAATTGTCCTGATATCCTTGAACAAGATGGTAAAGTAGAGATTGAAAGAATCTATAGATCACCTCCTGCATTAAATTTCCAATTGACAATGCCCAGGAATATTATAGCCAAGTTCAATAACTTCCAGACCAAAGAAAAGATATTACAAGCTGTTAAAAAATAACAATTCAGATATTATGGAGCAACAATGACAATTACATAGGGCCTGACTGTACCCACACATATGGGCCAGAAGGCATGGAATATGATATTCTGGAAAGCGAGGGAACTGGGTCTACAAGCAAGAATCAACTACCCAGCAAAATTGACTATATTCTTTCAGGGGAAAGTATGGCCATTGAATAAAATAGAATATTTCAAAGCATTCCTAAAGAAAAAGACAGACTTAAACAGAGAATCTGCATCCCAAATACAAAACTCAAGAGAAGCACCAAAAATAACTATGAATGAAAAAAAAAATAATTAAGGGATGCAATAAGTTAAAAAGGATTTGTATTCCTACATTAATAGATGATAATGGTAACTCTTAAAATTGTGATTATCATTAGTGTAGCTAAAAGAAGTATACTTAGAGGGTACAGTAGTAAATTATATAGGACAATATGTTAAAAAAACTAGGGATAAAAAAGAGAATAATTCTAATACTAAGAGAAATGGGAAAAGAGATAAAATGGGAGTAAATATATATTTCATAAAGAAGCTCTCAGAATGGGGGAAGAAGACCAGTACAATGGAAGGGAGGAAGTGGTTGGTGACAGGTAATATTTACAACTTACACTCATTGGAATTGGCTAAGAGAGGGAAGAACCTTCAGATCCTCTTTTGGGGCAAAGAATTATATCATGACCTATAAAGAAACAAAAGGGCAATAAATGGCCTGGTGAGGAAGGGAGCAATACAAGGCAGGGAGAAGTTAGGGGGTCCTTTAAAAAGCACTATAATAAGAATGGAGGGATGTGAAGGAGAGTAACATTGGGGAGTGAAAAGAAGGGAGAGTGACTAAATGTGATATGTTGAAGGGGACAGTAAGAGGGATAAGAGAAAAAACTAGCAACAATGGAAGAAGTCAGAATGGAGGGGACTTTCCAGACAGTAATCATGATGGTGAATGTGAATGGGATGAACTGACCCATATAAAGGAGGGAGAAAAAATAATGTATTAAAAAATAGAATTCTACCACAAATTGTCTACAAGAAACACAGTTGAAGCAGGTAGACATACACTGGGTAAAAATAAGAAGTTGTAAAAATGGAGACTTGAATCCAGGACTTCATTCACCAGAAGTCCTTGCTCCACTTCGCCAGAATGCCCTCTAATCTCACTGAAACCTCACCTGGGCCGAGAGCGAGATGGGGTATTTAACCTGGTTGTGAATAGGCTCTGCCTCTTTTCCCTACTTCCTCTTGGGAGCAGACACAGCTCTCCACCTAGCAGGCAAGATGTGAGTGGTCGTGAATAGGCTCTTTGGGCCTAGACATGTGCCTCTCTTACTTGTATTTTCTTTATATTTTAATCTTTAATAAACCTCATAAAAATAATACTCCTTGCAGAGAGAAACTAATTTCCACCTGCCTCAGCTTTCCCCAAAATTTTAATCTTAACAAAGGTGAAGCAGAATTTACTGGGCTGCAACTGAGACAAAGAAGGCAGGAGTAGCAATTATGATCTCCAGACAAAGAGAAAGCAAAAATATATCTGATTTAAAAGATAAGGGTTGTAATTACATCTTGATGAAAGCCAGTATAAAAAGTGAAGGATTATCAGTACTCAACATATCTGCACCAAATTGTATGTCATTCAGGGTTCTAAAGGAGAAACTAAAGGAACTTAAGGAGGAAATAGATAGTAAAATCATACTACTGTGGGACCTCAACCTTCCCCTATCAAAACTAGATAAATCACACTAAAAATATAAATAAGAAAGAAATAAGGGTAGTTAATTAAATGTTAGAAAAATAGAGCTAATATATATCTTGAGAAAAATAAATGGGAATAAAAAGGAATATACCTTAATTTCAGAAGCACATGGTACTTAAATAAAGACTGACCATGTACTAAGGCATAAAAACATTACAAACATATTTGGAAAAGCAGAAATAATGAATGCATTTTTTCAGATGATAATTTAATAAAAATTATAATCTGCAAAGGTTTATGAAAAGGCAAATTTAAGATTAATTAGAAACTAAATCTCATTCTTCAAAACTGGTGGGTCAAAGAACAAATCAAAGAAACAACTACTCATTTCATTGAAGAGAATGACAATGAGGAAACAATATATCAGAATCTATGGTATGCAGCCAAAGCAGTACTCAGGGGAAAATGTATATTCCTGAGTGCATATATCAACAAATCAGAGAGGATAAAAAAATAAACCTACATAAATCATCAACATTTCTGTGTATTTCTAGCACAACTCAGCAAAAAGAGTTATAAAATGAAACTCTATTTAAAATAACCCTAGACAATATAAAATATTTAGGAATCTATTTACTGAGACTAATACAGGACTTATATGAACACAACTACAAAACACTTCCCACATTTAAAACTAGATGTAATAATTGGCAAAACATTAATTACTCATGGGAAGGATGAACTAATATAATAAAAATGACAATCCTATCCAAATTAATTTACTTATTTAGTGCCAAACCTATAAAACTACTAAGAAATTTTTTTTATAGAATTGGGAAAATAATTACAGGTAAGTTCATCTATAAGAACAAAAGATCAAAAATGTCAATGGAAATAATGAAAAAATGTGAAGGATGGGGCCTAGCAATATCAGATATTAAAATGTACTATAAAACAGTGATCATCAAAACAATATGGTACTGGCTAAGAGGTAGAAGGATGAATCAATGGATTAGACTAGAGGGAAATGACTTCACTAAGCTAGTGTTCAATAAACCCAAAGATCCTAGCTTTTGGAACAAGAACCTACTCTTTGACAAAAACTGCAGGGAAAATTAGAAAATATTATGGGACAAATTAGGTTTAGATCAATATCTCTGACCCTATACCAAGATAAATTCAGAATGGGTAAAGACTTAAATATGAAAAGGGATATTATAAATAAATTAGATCAACATAAAATAGTATACCTGTCAGATATGTGAGAAAGGAAAGAATTTAATACTAAGCAAGTGATAAAGAGTATTAAAAAGATAAAATGCATAATTTTGATTACATTAAATTAAAAAGTTTTGTACAAAAATGCAACTAAAATCAAAAGGGAAGAAACAAATTGGAGAAAAAAATTTAATAACAAAATCTTCTAAGAAATGTCTAATTTCTCAAATGTAATAGCTAAGTTAATTGTACAAAAAAATCAAGCCATTCCCCATTTGATAAATGGGCAATGGAATTGAATAGGCAGTTTTCAGATAAATAAATCAAAACTATCAATAAGCACATGAAAAAGTGTTCTAAATATCTCATAATTAGATAAATGCAATTCAAAAGAATTCTGAGATATGACCTCACACCTAGCAGAAATTGATGCGGAGTGAAAGGAGCAGAATCAGGAGAACTTTATACACAGAGACTGATACACTGTGGCACAACTGAACTCAATGGATTCCTCTAGTAGCAGTAATGTAATGACACAGGACAATCCAGAGTGACTTATGATAAAGAATGCTATCCACAGCCAGAGAAAGAAATGTGGGAGTAGAAATACTGAAGAAAAACATATAATTGATTACATTGTTCGATGGGGATATCATTGAGGTTATTGACTTTAAATAATCACTCTTTTGCAAATATTGATAATATGCAAATAGTTCCTCATAAATGATACATGTAAAACCCAGTGGAATTGCTTGCCAACTCCAGGAGGGTAGAGGTAGGAGGAGAGAGAAAGAACATAAATAATGTAACCATGTAAAATATTTAATTAATTAATTAATTAATTAATATTTTAAAATAGTATTTTAATTGCTTTAAAAGGAAAACAACATTTTTCTTAATATTTTCCTGAAGTTCTTATTCAACTTTTAACCAAAACACTGTATTTATTTGATATATTATTTGTAAAATTTTAGAGTGATTTTTTTTTTGTTCTAGATTTATGTGTGAGCATTTCTATCACCAAAATATTTTAGAGTGACTCTTTTGTTCTATGTTTATGTGTGACTATTTCTTGGTGATATATTTATATTTGTTTGTTCTTTTATAGAGACTACTACTTGAGTTTCATCTCAGGACCATATTTTCAAGGAGACATTTGAACTAATTTGATTGCTATTTTCTTGGAACATTGAAGGTTATGCTATTCCAGGATTTCAGAGGAATATCAGATTATGGGCCTAAAACATTTCAATGCTTATGAAATTGTCTGATCCATCACAAAATTGGCTTGTTTCCCACCTTGAAATGTTTTGGGTTCTAGGCATCATATTTGTTGTCTTTCCCCAATTGAAAAGATAGTTCACTACTTTTGGAGCTGGCTATTATCAGTCATTTAGAAAAAAATTTTTTTCTGATTCAGAGTGACATAAGTAAATACTAATCTTAGCTCTGAGATTCTAATCTTGGTTATCCTGATGCAGGCTTCAGACTGCTATGAATACTGGAACTAATATTGATCTCTGGTCCTGGGATCAAAAGCACAGAGTTGCTGATTGCTTCTGAACATGCTACACACTTGGTATACCATCTAGGATTCACAACTCTGCATCACACTGTGATACCATCTCTAGACACAATTCTCCTTCTTGGTCTTCCCTAAATCTGTCATAATTACTAACCTCAGAACTCCTGGTGCTCTGTAATACAGCTTATACTAGAAAACAATTCACTAAGAGTATTCATTATGCCTCAGACTGGCAAATTTTTTTACACAAAATTATAATTAATTTTCTCTTTTTTGGAGGGGGCACTAAATTTTTCATTTCTTATTACTCCATCATCTTTACTCATTCTTCATCACCTATTTTCATAGACAAAATAAGTCATGAAATGCAGGTGTGTGTTCAGCAGTAATTATGTTTGAGGCATAGTTTCAACCCTTCATCTTTTCTCTTTTTCCCCAACCCAAATGCTAATCATAAATCTTACATTTTTCCTATTAACCCCCTCTTCACAATCCTTACTCTATACTTTTTCTTTTACTTTTGAATAAATTTTCCTTAAATCTAGTCCTCTTCTTCTCCAACCCTATTTTACTTCCCGTGTTTCCTCCTATATCCTTGTTAAGTTAAATATATTTTTAGACAAAAATATTTCTATAATGGCATTTGTTATTCTCCTATGACTAGTTGAGATGAAAGTTTCTATGGACTTCTACTCTACCAATAATATAAAATAATCTTGTCATTTTTCCCTTTTATTCTCCAACTTATACCTTTAATTCTCTTTTTCTTTTTATGTTGCCAAACCATCAAAAAATCACTCCAAAGCCCTGATTTTTCTTTCATTCACTATATGACTAATGATGATATTAAAAGCCTGTGGAGACATGCTACATCTCATTAAAATATAAATATTTAACTCATATAAATTATTTTCCTGATTACTTCTTACTACAATTTTCTTTTTTCATTTTCTCATGTTTTATATCCATAAAGTTCTGCTCAGATCCCATTGCATAGTTGTGAAGTTCAAAATTCATATAATATATAGAAAAAAGACAGCTTTGTAAAGGAATGAAAACTCATCTTCCTAAGATTAAATCTGACACTTACAAGCTGTGTTACTCTGGGACAAGTAACTTGATTCTGTTTGCATTAGTTTTTCTCATCTTACAAGCTGGAGAAGAAAATAGCAAACCACTCCAGTGGTTCCAGAAAAGGGAAACATTCAAATATGAAAAAGCATATGAAAATATGATGTCGAATGAGGTCACAAAGAGTTAGGCCTAAACAACAAAAAAGCAACATAAATGCTGAAGGAAGGTAGAGCTTTAAGTCTTCATGTTTGAAATTTGAATGGCAAATTGAACTAATAGAAGAAGGTGATACTAAGAAATGCAATGTTCTTCTTCAGACAAGTCAAATAAAAGAATAAGTTAGGAAGGAGAAATAAATGGATAAAAAACATTTAAACATACTTCTATGCTAAAATCAAAGTTAATTGTAAACACTGACT
Source organism: Monodelphis domestica (assembly GCF_027887165.1). Lineage (NCBI taxonomy): Eukaryota > Metazoa > Chordata > Mammalia > Didelphimorphia > Didelphidae > Monodelphis > Monodelphis domestica. The sequence continues at coordinate 252,215,970 of NC_077229.1, forward strand.
TGCAATAAATAATACCAATACATTGATAGATTTAACACATATTTTGGGATAATAACATTGACCAAAGCAGATTTGGAAATTATATTTCAAAAATCTTATAATATGAAATAAAGGGCCTATCCCTTCAAGGCATCTATGGAAAAATTAACAGTTCCTCACTGAAAGAGAGGAAGAAGTGAAAAGATACACTAACAGAATGAATGATAAATATATTTTAAGAAAAAAAAAAACTTTTAGAACCAAATCCTCTGAATATGGATTTTCTTATACAAGGGACGTATAAGACCAGCAATACTTTAGAAATTAAGGTGATTTTATGTTTATCTATATCCTTAGCCTTAGGTAAGAATTTACCTCAATTTCTGGCAAATGGTACATTTTCAATAAAAATTTTACTCTATCTTTCATCTGGGGAGGAACTTGCTTATATGTTTACCTTGGTTTTCTTGACTATATTTCAACTATAATGGAGACCAAGCAATCTTATTTATTAAGTGTCTTAATAAATACATGTTCAAATTTTGAAATAAGAAGACTAAGCCATTATACCATGATAAGATGGTCAACATGATTGAGAAGTTGGAAAAGAAAGATAGAAAATCCATTTAAATAATAAGCTATGCAATGTAAACCAGTCTAATGATTTTTTATTTATATAGAATTCATACATGGTTAGCACTTGTTGAAATTAAACATACTTGTTCCATTTAAAAATAATTAACTTTGTGGATTGCAATATGGCAAGAAGTAGGAAAAAAAGAATATGTCTGATGAAAATAGGAGAATGTTAATTTCTCTGGGGAAAGGTGTCCTATTTGCCTTATATTTAATGGAAAAAAAATTACTCAAGCAAGATTTATTGTAATACAACTGATAATCTTTTGCAATGTAATACCCTGGGGACCATATTAGATTATAAGCTCTTGTGCTAAGATAGCAATATTTATTAATAAAGACATTTTCAAATAAGTGGCATTTCATATGATAATATTTATTCTGAAACAATGTGACATATATTACAAATATCTGAGTCATTTAAGGCTAAAGCAATTTTTAGAACATATATGTGCAAATATCTCTCTATTGACCTGTATCCATATATAATCCATAATCTTATCTCCCTCTCTATATCCATATTGATATCAAGTTATGAGTATATATGTATGCATATAATACATATGCATGTATAGTTTATACAGTTTGCTACACATATACTTAACTATACCCATGTACACAAATAAACTCATGCATATGCACACATACATATGTGTGTGTGTGTGTATATATATATATATATATATATATATATATATATATGTATTGTATGGGGTCCTCAGGGAGGAGTAGTATCTCTGGTATGGAGGGCTTGTCGTGCCCTCCTAGGGCAGCTCTCCAGCCTCTGACCCCCATTTGACACCCAGCTTTCACTTATGGCTCCCAGTAGCTGCTAGCATGCGGCAGTGGCCACACCCCAGGCAATGGCTTCAACAGGCCGGCTAAATCTTGTGAGGGTAGCCATCGGGTCATAGACCCCTGGTGAACCAGGGCTTTGCTCACCCGGCATGTGAAGACTGCTTCGGCTGAACAGATGGAAGAAACCAATAAGAAGGTTCAACGGCTGAGATGGCAATGCAGCAAAGCACTGTGGAGTGCTTAGGGCGTGTTGGAGCACAAAGGACAACACGGCCATCTAATGCATCTGAGGAAGTCTCCAGGTGTAACGATTTTTCATGCCAATAGACCCAGGCTTCTAACGCCGAGAGAGTGGGACTGTTTCTGTGCATAGACTTTTCCACTTAAATCTCCTTCATGCACAAGTGTCTTTGTGCACACTCATCTATACACCATAGATGAAGACAATTGTCATCCTCGGTTACTGAGAGACTACTAATATTTATATATATATATATATATTTATATATATATATATATATTTATATATATATATATATATATATATATAAATTTGGTCTTACCTTAAAGGACTAACAAACATTAGAATATATCCACATGCATGTATGCATGAATTTAATAATAAATGCACATATACATGTATATAAATATAAATATATACCAATACCACACAATGCCTATTCCTACATATGTACATGAATATATACAGTTTATGTACACATTAATTCTATATATGTATGTTTATAATGTACACATACACACAAAATACCATTTTTTTCTTTCAGATAAGTTTTGTGAAAATTGGTAATCAAAGGCTTATGAAAGCTGCATACATACATACATATATTCACCAAATTATTTTCTCTTCCTAACTTCTCTGATACATTAATGGAGTTCTAATTTAATTACTCAGACCTGAATTTTTAGTTATACTTAATTTCTTAATTTCATTATCTCTATCCACTAATTAAATAATTCTCCAAATCATATTGATTCTAGCTCCACAGTGTACAGCTCCACAAAGTCAGTAATCTTGAAATTCACGCAACTATCATCATAGTATAAATATCTATTAACTCTTATAAGTGTGAAAATTGGATTTGGCTCTCCCCTGATTGTAACAATGAAGGTACTTAGTTCTTCCCTGATTGTGACTATTTAAGTTGTAACTCAAGTCTATTTGATCTGAGTGCTGTCCTACACTCAGTGCCCACAAATGACAAGCTGATACTACTGGGAGACTTCAACGCCCTCATTGGCCAGGACCATGAAAGATGGAAAGGAGTGCTCGGCAAACACGGCGTGGGCAAAATGAATAACAATGGCCTACTACTACTCAGCAAATGCTCAAAGTTCGAACTCACCATCACAAACACTGTGTTCAGAATGGAAAACAAATATAAAACAACATGGATGCACCCATGTATACATCATTGTAGGCAAGCAAGATATCCAGGATATACAGATCACAAGAGCCATGAGAGGAGCTGAATGCTGGACTGACCACTGATTGGTTAGAGCTTCTCTTCAAATGTGCATTGCATCTCGCCATCCAAAACGAGCCCAGAAAGTTCGCGCATTTTACAACGTGAGTCATCTTAGAGATCTATCTGATTTGCAAACATTCCAGTCCTGCCTGGATGACAAGCTGTCTGCCAGGGGACCACTCACTGGAAGCTCAACCGAGAAATGGAACCAGTTCAGAGATGCAGTGAAGGAAACATCAACGGCAGTCCTAGGCCCCAAGCGACCAAAGAGCCCTTGACCAGATCGCCCAAAACCACACCATTGAACAACTTGATGATCCTCCTTCAATGGAGGAAGTCCCAAAAGCCATCAAACAAATGAGTGCAGGCAAGGCACCTGGTAAAGACGGAATCCCAACCAAGGTGTACAAGGCCTTAAATGGAAAGGTGCTCCAGGCATTCCACATAGTGCTGACCAGCATATGGGAAAAGGAAGACATGCCCCCAGAACTCAGAGATGCCTCCATCGTAGCCCTATACAAGAACAAAGGCACACGAGCAGCCTGTGACAACTACAGAGGCATCTCACTACTCTCCACTGCAGGAAAGACCCTCGCCCATGTTATACTCAACAGACTCCTGTCATCTGTTTCAGAGCAGAACCTGCCTGTATCACAATGTGGCTTCTGACCAGATCGTAGCACCATTGTCATGGTCTTCATGGTGAGGCAAATGCAGGAAAAATGCCTTGAGCAGAACCTGAGACTCTACATTGTCTTCATAGACCTGACAAAGGTGTTAGACACAGTGAACAGGGATGCATTGTGGGTGATCCTTAGCAAGCTTGGTTGCCCAGCAAAATTCGTCAAACTGATCCAGCTCTTTCATGTCAACATGACAGGGGAAGTCCTATCTGGTGGAAAGACTTCTAATCGCTTCAACATCTCCAATGGCATGAAACAGGGCTATTTCCTCACTCAGGTATTATTCAACCTAATCTTCCCCCAAGTATTATGACATGATGTGATGGATCTAGACCTGGGCGTCGACATCAAATACCGACTGGATGGCTTACTATTTGACCTTTGCCTCCTGACTGCAAAAACAAAGACAACAGAGAGACTCATCCTGGAAGCTCTCTTTGCAGATGACTGTGCTTTCATGGCCCACCAAGAAAATCAACTCCAAACCATTGTGGACAGGTTCTCCACTGCAACAAAACTGTTTGGCCTGACTCTCAGCCTCAGCAAAACAGAGGTGCTGTTCCAACCTGCACCAGGGAGGCCAACTAACCAGACGTACATTACAATCAATGACCCGCAGCTTTCAAACATCAACACTTTCAAGTACCTGGGCAGCACCATTACCAACGACAGGTCCCTAGACCACGAAATTAATGCCAGGATCCAAAAGTCCCACCTTGCACTCAGGTGGCTGGGCTCCAAAGTCCTCCAACACAGAGGTGTAAGCACTGCAACAAAGCTCAAAGGGTCTAACGCAGTGGTCCTCAGCTCTCTCCTGTACATTTGCAAGGCATGGACACTGTACTGGAAGCACATGAAACAGCTGGAGCAATTCCATCAATGCTCTCTCTGGTCATTCATGAGGATCTAATGGCAGGACCGAATCACCAATCACCAATCAGGAAGTCCTCCACTAAACCAACTCCACCAGCATCAAAGTAATGGTCCTCAAAACCCAGCTACGATGGTCTGGACACTTCATCTGCATGGACCCAGAGCGAATACCAAGATAGGTATTCTATGGTAAACTGTCAGCTGGACTCAGGAAACAAGGCCGACCAAAGAAAAGATTCAAGGATCAGCTAAAGTCAAACTTGAAGTGGGCTGGCATTACACCAAAGCAACTAGAACTTGCTGCCTCTGTCAGAAGCAGCTGGCGAACCCACATTACCCATGCTGTCACCACCTTTGAAGATGAGCGACGTTGACGTCTTGCCGCTGTGCATGAACGCCAACACCAGGCCATAATGGCACCTCCCGTAACAACTGGCGTCCCATGCCCCATGTGCCACAAACTTTGCACCTCAGTCTTTGGACTTTAAAGCCACATGAGGGTACATCAATAGATGATAATGCACAAAGACAATTGTCATTCTCGGTCACCGAGAGACTACTACTACATGTCTATTTTTAGATTTTAATCCCTATAAGTGTAAATACCCTACTTAAAAGATAATTATGGAGACCTACCTATTTTTAATTCAATCACAAAGAGTGCAAACATGGTACTTAAAAGTTAAGTATGAAGATCTCATTTAGATCTAATCATCAAAAGTGAAAATATCCCACTTAATCATAAGGTGGGATGACTGTGACCGACATGTGCGATAGTCGGTAATGAATCAGAATTGACTTACAGCCTTCTGGGCAGTCATAGAGAAGAGCATAAACTGTGATTGGTAGACATGGAATTAGGGGAAGTGACACAAGAGAAAATGCCTTTAAAAGAGAGCATTTTACAGATTTTGGGGGATTCTTAAATTGGAGTTCAAATTGAACTTCTACCTCTGCTGGAGGACAATTCTTCATGCTTTCAAGTTGAGACTGGAGAAGAGGGGCGGGAGAATCTGCTGACTAGACTGATATGTGGTGAGTGAAAAAGCTGACTCTGAACTGCTGGATTTTCTGAAAATAATTCCCTGGTCCTCAGCTTTGATGAGACTGGCTGATACTAATTCTCCCTGCCCAGAGGGGCTGGGAGTAAATTACTTAGTCATCAGGCTAGATATCTTACCTTATCCTCTCTTTGATTTTTTGCTTCACACTGTAAACATTGTAAATACATTACAAATAAAATCTCTTTGGAATTAATTACATTCCTGGTGATCAAACTCTTAAGCAATCAAATCCAACCCTTTAGAAGTTAACCCCTTTCCCCCTTACATGAGGATTATTACAATCAATTTTTATCTGGTAACTCAACCTCTTGTGCTTTCTCTCCAAAATTACTGGAACTATAAAACAAAATAAAATGCTCTTTTATAGGTTTATGTCACACTATTCTCCTACATCTCATTCAATTGATCTGCACCATTCATCACATAAAAAAACTTTCTATTTTTATAACATTTGATAAAATATATTTTTCACTGTATAGTAATGAGAAGTACATGGTTATCAAATATTAATGGGATCTGCACTACCTCTAGCCTTTTTACATTACCTGATCTGTTTTATATCTCTATTTCATACAGAGCTATATCAATCTTTCATTTCATGTTTCCTTTTGGATAATTTTTCTTCTTTGGTTGAAGGTACATTTTGAGTATGAAGTTGTGGATTTGAAGGGTATATTTTGCAAATCCCTAATTGACTCTCCAATATGGCTCATATTTAATGTTATTTGGGATTGTCAATATGGCTTCAAGTTATATTTAAGTTTAGAAAAAATGAAGCATTGAAGAGAGCACTATGTATTTAATCAGACAAACTGAAATCAAATTTTGGATATGTCATTTGCTGCCTTAGATGTTGATAAGTGATGACAGTGATCCTATGTTTTCTTATATGTTTTCTTATTTGTTAAATGAGACTGTTAACCTAAGTAATCTTGAAGATTTTTTCCCTCTTCAACTTTTTTCAAAATATAATCATCTTTCAATTCTGAAACATGTTATCTATTCCATTAACATTAACTTCATCTACCTCAGATATTACTCCTATATATTTCCATATTCATTACCATTATGGCATCTGATTTATACATTTTAAAAGTAATCTATCAAAATCTGCTGCTTTTTTTGGTTGTAGGTGGATTCTTAATAATGTCTACCTAGAATTCTCTGGTTATATGAGAGTCATTTTTTTTTAAGGATAAATTTTTTTAAACAATATATTATTTGGTCATTTCAAAACATTATTTATTGGAAAAAAAGATCATTTTCTTCTCCCCCCCCCAATAGCTGACGCAAAATTCCACTGGGTTTCACATGTGTTCTTGATTCAAGCCCATTTCCATGTTGTTGGTATTTGCATTAGAGTGTTCATTTAGAGTCTCTCCTCAGACATGTCCCGTTAACCCCTGTAGTCAAGAAGTTGCTTTTCCTCGGTGTTTTTACTCCCGCAGTCTGTCCTCTGCTTGTGGATAATGTTTTTTCTCCTAGATCCCTGCAGATTGTTCAGGGACATTGCATTGACACTAATGGAGAAGTCCATTACTTTCGATTATACCACAGTGTAACAGTCTCTGTGAAAAATGTTTTCCTGCTTCTGCTCCTTTCTCTCTGCATCACTTCCTGGAGGTTGTTCCAGTGTCCATGGAATTCCTCCACTTTATTATTCCTTTTAGCATAATAGTATTCCATCACCAACATATACCACAATTTGTTCAGCCATTCTCCAATTGAAGGGCATCCCCTAAATGTCAAATTTTTGTCCACCACAAAGAGCTCAGCTATGAATATTCTTATACAAATCTTTTTCCTTATTATCTCTTTGGAGTACAAACCCAACAGTGTTATGGCTGGATCGAAGGGCAGAGAATATTTTATCGACCTTTGGGCATGGTTCCAAATTGCCCTCCAGAATGGTTAGATCAATTCACAACTCCACCAGCAATGAATTGATGTCCCGACTTTGCCACATCCTCTCCAGCATTCATTACTTTCCTTTGCAGTCATGTTAGCCATTCTGCTAGGTGTGAGGTGATACCTCAGAGTTGTTTTGATTTGCATCTCTCTGATTATAAGAGATGTAGAGCACTTTTTCATGTGCTTATTAATTGTTTTGATTTCTTTGGCTGAGAACTGCCTGTTCATGTCCCTTGTCCATTTGTCAATTGGAGAATGGCTTGATTTTTTGTACAATTGATTTCGTTCTTTGTAAATTTGAGTAATTAAACCTTTGTCAGAGGTTTTTATGAAGATTGTTTCCCAATTTGTTGCTTCCCTTCTGATTTTTGTTACATTGGTTTTGTTTGTACAAAACTTTTTAATTTGATGCATTCCAGATTATTTATTTTGCATTTTGTAACTCTTTCTAATTCTTGCTTGGTTTTAAAGTCTTTCCCTTCAGAAAGGTCTGACATGTATACTATTCTGTGTTCACCTAATTTACTTATAGTTTTTCTTCTTTATGTTCAAATCATTCACCCATTTTGAATTTATCATGGTATAGGGTGTGAGGTGTTGATCCAACCTAATCTCTCCCACACTGTCTTCCAATTTTCCCAACAGTTTTTATCAAAAAGTGGATTTTTGTCCCAAAATCCGGGATATTTGGGTTTATCATATACTGTCTTGCTGAGGTCACTTACCCTGAGTATATATTCCATTGATCCTCCTTTCTGTCTCTTAGTCAGTACCAAATTGTTTCGCTGACCGCTGCTTTATAATATAGTTTGAGATCTGGGACTGCAAGGCCACCTTCCTTTGTTTTTTTTCATTGTTTCCCTGAATATCCTTGATCCTTTCTTCTTCAAAAAAACTTTGTTATGGTTCTTTCTAAATCAGTGAAGAAATTTTTGGGGAGTTCAATGTGTAGGGCACTAAATAGATGAATATGTTTGGTTAAGATATTCATTTTTATTATATTGGCTCGTCCTACCCATGAGCAGTTAATATTTTGCCAATTGCTCAAGTCTATTTTTATTGTGTGGAGAGTGTTTTGTAGTTGTGTTCATATAGTTTCCATGTTTGTCTCAAGAGATAGATTCTCAGGTATTTTATTTTGTCTAAGGTGATTTTGAATGGGATTTCTCTTTCTAGTTTTTGTTGCTGAGCTGTGTTGGAAATATATAGAAATGCTGATGACCTATGAGGATTTATTTTGTATCCTGCAAATTTGCTAATGATGTTGATTATTTCCATTAGCTTTTTGTTTGAATCTCTAGGATTCTTTAAGTAGATCATCATGTCATCTGCAAAGAGAGATAACTTGGTCTCCTCCTTGCCTATTTTAATGCCTTCAATTTCTTTTTCTTCTCTAATTGCTACTGCTAGTGTTTCTAGTACAATGTCAAATAATTGAGGCAATAATAGGCATCCTTGTTTCACTCCTGATCTTATTGGGAATGCATCTAGTTTATCCCCATTGTAGATGATATTAGCTGATGGCTTTAGATATATGCTGTTTATTATTTTTAGGAACGATCCTTCTATTCCTATGCTTTCTAGTGTTTTTAATAGGAAAGGGTGTTGTATTTTATCAAATGCTTTTTCTGCCTCTATTGAAATAATCATGTGATTTGTTCTGTTTTGATTGTTGCTATGGTCAATTATGTGGATGGTTTTCCTAATATTGAACCAGCCCTGAATCCCTGGTATAAATCCTACTTAATCATGGTGAATGACCCGTTTGATCACTTGCTGGAGTCTTTTTGCTAGTATTCTATTTAAGATTTTTGCATCTATATTCATTAGGGAGATTGGTCTATAATTTTCTTTCTCTGTTTTTGACCTGCCTGGTTTTGGAATCAGTACCATGGTTGTTTCATAAAAGGAGTTTTGTAGTACTGCCTCTTTGCTTATTATGTCAAATAATTTGTATAGTATTGGGATTAACTGTTCTTTGTATGTTTGATAGAATTCACTTGTGAATTCATCAGGCCTTGGGGATTTTTTTCTTAGGGAGTTCTTTGATGGCTTGTTGGATTTCATTTTTTGATATGGGATTATTTAAGTATTCTATTTCTTCTTCTGTTAGTCTAGGCAGTTTGAATTTTTGTATATATTCATCCATATCACCTAGATTAGTACATTTATTGCCATATAATTGGGCAAAGTAATTTTTAATGGTTACTTTAATTTCCTCTTCAATGGAGGTGAGGTTCCCATTTTCATCTTTGATGCTGTTAATTTGCTTTTCTTCTTTCTTTTTTTTAATTAGATTGACCAGTACTTTGTCTATTTTGTTTGTTTTTTCAAAGTACCAGGTTCTAGTCTTATTTATTAGTTTAATCATTCTATCACTTTTGATTTTATTAATTTCTCTCCAAATTTTTAGGATCTCTAGTTTGGTTTTCTTCTGGGGGTTTTTAATTTGTTCACTTTCAAGATTTTTATTTGCATTTCCAATTCATTGATCTCTGCCCTCCCTATTTTGTTAATATATGCACTCAGGGATATTAATGTACCTCTGATTACTGCTTTGGCTGCATCCAATAAGGTTTGAAAGGATTTCTCATCATTTTCATTTTCCTCGCTGAAATTATTAATTGTTTCTATGATTTGTTCTCTAACTAAATGATTTTGGAGTATCATATTGTTTAATTTCCAATTAGTTTTTTATTTGGTTTTCCATGTACCCTTACTGATCATTATTTTTATTACCTTGTGATCTGAAAAGGCTGCATTTATTATTTCTGCTTTAATGCATTTGTACTCCATGTTTCTGTGACCTAGTGTATGATCAATCTTTGTGAATGTGCCATGTGGTGCTGAGTAGAAGGTGTATTCCTTTTTGTCCCTATTTATTTTTCTCCATATGTCTATTAACTCTAATTTTTCTAAGATTTCATTCACTTCTTTTACCTCTTTCTTATTTATTTTTTGAATTGATTCATCTAAATTTGATAGTGGTTGGTTCAAATCTCTCACTAAAATGGTTTTATTGTCTATTTCTTCCTTCAATTCTCCTAGTTTCTCCATTAGAAGTTTGGATGATATACTATTTGGTGCATACATGTTAATTAGTGATATTTCCTCATTATCTAAAGTCCCTTTTATCAAAATAGTGTTACCTTCCCTATCCCTTTTAATCAGGTCTATTTTTGTTTTGGCTTTGTCAGATATCATGATTGCAACTCCTGCCTTCCTTCTATCAGTTGAGGCCCAGAAGGTCTTACTCCATCCTTTAATTCTGACCTTGTGAGTGTCTACCCACCTCAAGTGTGTTTTTTGAAGACAACATATGGTAGGGTTTTGGATTCTCATCCATTTTGCTATTTGTTTATGTTTTATGGGTTAGTTCATCCCATTCACGGTCAAAGTTATGATTGTCACTTGTGGACTCCCTGGCATTTTGATATCCTCCCCTTATTCTGCCCTTTCTTCTTTAGCTATAACCTTTTAAGCCAGTGATTTACTTTAAATCAGTCCCCCTAATCCCCTCCCTTGATACTTTTCCCTCTGTAGCCCCTCCTATTTGTGTACTCCTCCATCCCCCTCATTCCCTCACTTTTTGTGGTTCCCCCTTTTCATCCTTGTTTTTCCCTTCTCCCTTACCCTGTTGGATAAGATAGAAGTCAAGATCCCAATGGATCTGAATGCTCTTCCCTCTCAGAGTTGATTTCACTGAGTGTGAGGTTTAAATAAAAACTCTCTTCCTCTCCTTCTTATAGGAGTTTTCTTCCCCTCCCCTTCCCATCTGTATCTTTGTGTAAGAAAGATTATTCTATTTAGTTCCCCCCCATTTCTTGGAGTATATCTCATTACAATCAACAATTGCCCCCTCCCTTTTTCTTTCTACCCCCCTTTCTCTATATCATCTTGATGCCCCAAACATACCCTATGAGTGATTCTTCTTACTACTCTAATGATGCATATAATTTTTGAGAGTTACACATTACATTACCCCACATATTAATATATATAAATTGATAGAAATGTAGTCCTTATAGAAGGGAGTTGGAATAAAAGAAAAAGATAACATTTTTCTCCTTTTCCCTTTCCTTCATATTTACCTTTTCATGTATTCCATGCTTTTTGTTTTTCAATATCAAATTTTCCAGAGTGCTCTGGTCTTTTCTTTGCAAAATCTTGGAAATCTTCTATTTTTTTAATACCCATACTTTCCCCTGGAAGTATATAGTCAATTTTGATGGATAGCTGATTCTTGGTTGAAGACCCAGCTCTCTTGCCTTTCTGAAAATCATGTTCCATGCCTTATGATCATTCAGATTAGAAATTGCAAGGTCTTGTGTGTCCCTGATTGGCATTCCTTTATATCTAAATTGTCTTTTTCTGGCTGCTTGTAAGGTTTTTTCTTTTGCTTTAAACCTTTGGAATTTGGCAATTACATTCCTGGGAGTTGTCTTTTGGGGATTTAGTATAGAGGGTGTTCTGTGAACTCTTTCAATGCCTGTATTACCCCGTTGTTCTAGAATCTCTGGGCAGTTTTCTTTGATGATATCTTGTATTATGAGGTCAAGATTATTATTTATTTCTGACTTTTCTGGTAGGCCAATTATTCTCAAATTGTCTCTCCTTCCTATATTTTCCAGTTCTATCACCTTGTCAGTGAGATATTTTATGTTCTCTTCTAATTTCTTGGTCTTTTTGCTTTGCTTTATTAATTCCTGCTCTTTTGTCTTCTAGTTGCCTGATTCTGACCTTTAAAGCCTGGTTTTCCTTTTCAGTTTGTCACACTGTTTCTGTAGTTTAGTTTTTTCGTGTTTCAGTTTGTTGATTTCCTTTTGCATTATTTTCCACTTTTCCTGCCAGAAAGCTTCCATCTTTTTGATCATTTCTGATTTAAATTCTTCAAGAGTTTGTGGAGAGTTTCCATTTCCTTTGGAGGATTTCAGAGCATTTGCTTGTGTTTCCTCTTCTTTCTCCTCTGTAATTTGTATTTTTGCTTCATAAAATGTTTCCAAAGTCACCCCCTTCTTTCTTTTCTTGGTGTTTGGAGGCTTTTGTACTTCTGTACTGTTTGCCATCTCTATCTGAGTGAGGAGGACTGGCTCTCTCTGTATCTGTCTGATGGTTCGAGGCTTTAGCCCCAGGCAGATTGTCCTTTATCCAAAGTTATTCTGACTTCCCAGGGAAGCCCAGAGCCTGCTCTCCCCTGCCTGCTGGTGTTTCGGGTATTACTGCTCTCAGTTTACTCCAGTTGTTTCTCCACTGCCTTACTTCCACTCTCTGATCCTGGCACAGCAATGTCCTCAAGGTATCTCAATGCCTTTCCCGGACTTGAGGTTTCTGTTCTTTCAGAAGACCCTGTACTCTAAGCGGGGGAGGGGTCGTGGCCTCCCTGAGCTCTGAGGGCTCCTGATGGGATTAAGTTCACCTGGGTTGGGCTGAATGAGCCCCAAAGCAAAGGAAACCTCCTCTGCAGTCTGTGTTAGATGCCATGAAGCTGGCCCAGGTTACTTTCAAGGTAAGCTCTTCGCCCTTTGGAGCAACCCCTTTGCCAGCCCTGAGGTTTCTGTCCTTTCAGAAGCTCTGAGAGCTCCAGATGGGATTAGGTTCAGCTGGGTTGGACTGAATGTGCCCTGAAGCAGGAATCTGCTCAGATGGAAGCAGGAACCAACTCAGATGGAAGGACCCAGCCAGGGGGCTACAGGCTCCCCTTGTCTCTCTGTTTCCCTGCCATCTGTGTTGGGTGCCCCCAAAACTGGCCCAGGTTGCTATCAAGGTGCATCCTTCAGAATAGCCGGCTCTGAGGCCATTTTGCCGGCCCTGAGGATCCTGCTGCTGCTGTGGGCTCAGAACTCTGGGTTGGGAGGGAGGGGCCCTTGGACTTTCCTTCTGCCTTCCCCTTATAACTGAGTGATCTAGGATTCTGGCTTTTGGAGGGTGGCATAACTTTTGATCTGAGTCCAGAAGGAGGGTTCCCCAGGTCTGTCCTGTTATTCAGTTTGAATTTCTGTGCCCTAAGAGCATTCAGTTTAAGGGTTTTCTGAGGTCTGAACTTTTGCTGCCTCTAAGCTGCCATCCTGACTGGAAGTCCTCATGAGGATCATTTTTCCAAGCCTTGATATTTCTCCTCTCCTTCTCCCTTCTAGTACAAGGTCCTCTGGACATAGTAGAAGCTAAAGGAACTAGAGATTTTTAATCAATAAAGATAAAGGTCAATTTAAAATATATGTATATTTCTCTGTGTAGGTTGTTACCATATTTGCATATTTTCTTCATGTAGACCACCCAGTCAAATTGGACCCCAAAATAACCTGAAGTGTCCATAAGTGCTTTAAAGTGAGCAAAATTTTATTCTTTAGAAGGCTAAGGACAACTTATGGGATGATGGGGGACAATTCTTATCCAAGTCTAACATAAAATGCTAAGATACAATCTTGATACATATACATACATATGTATGTATGTATGTATGTATGTATGTTTGTGAAAAGACAATGGTAAAGTCTGCTTATATTACAAGACAGTTTGTTTATCATCAAAGTGTCTATTCTTATGGTTTGTCTAGCATCAAAGAGAGGGATAGTACATTTTATTTATTGATTTAAAGTCTATTCATGTTAGAGCCTGTTGGCTGAAATGTGGTTTCTACAGTTGTTCGACATTACTCCGAGCTGACATGGTTGATATGAATTGACCAATGGTTCTGGTGAGTGGTTTTAACAGTAAAAGATTTAAGGTAATAGACTTCATCCTGAGTGCATGGGCACAAAGGACTGTGGTTAAGCCAAACTCATAGCACATCTTGATTGGGTGAAATATGGTCAAAACCTAGGTTTGGACATGAAGCTAGAAGTCCTGGGTGTAAGAAATATAATAATTCAGAAAATGAATGGTATTAGTACTAGATTAATTTTGGAGTCCTGATATTCAAGAATTTGCCTGATTAGTAAAAGATTAACTTTATAAACTAGGGCCACAAGGTGGTATTTGCCAGAGGTGAGACCATAACACAGTACAGGTACAAAATGTATAATTAATTTTGGACTACTTGACTGCCCTTCAATGCCTGACTAGTTAATTGTATTTAATAGATTTTAATTAAATATTTTATTATATTTTATAATATTTCAGATAATTAAATAATATTTTCCTAAAATAAAACATTAACATTTATGATTAAATATAATTTCAGAGATAAAAGGTAAATGATAAATTATCTAATCACTTTCTATCATCTTATATATAAGCACATTAAAATTAAAAAGTCTACCATAGTCACATAGGTAGGGATAGATATTCAGGATTAAAATTTATGTCTCAATGTTCTTTCCAGTATACAACTTTTAATTCAATTGCTATTGATTTTGTGTCATATTAATTTATTTTTGTTATTTTTGAAGGAAATCAGATAATAAACATAGTCTTTTCAGTTTTGTCTATTTACTCACATATAATTAGTCATTTTCTAATTTTAAATAAAATTCAAACTCAGAACCTTCAAGTTCTTGTTTACCAACTATCACAGCTATTCCTCTTTCACAAAGATTCATCACAAGTCTATGAGTTCTCAAAACAATAGAGGAAACACTAAAATCTGTTACATATACAGTTTCCCTTACAATAAGAGCACATAATTACTTTAAAATATTATAGCTTTCTCTACACCTATATTTTCATTCCATATCCCCAAAATTCTATATTTTGCATTGTTCATGGAATAACTACATAATTGAGATGCTACAAATCACACATTTCTTAGACAAGCATCCAGCATTTATTTAATTTACTAGAAATTAAACATACTTATATTGAAATTCTCCCAATAGGATCAGAGAATACAAAGAAGATATAGAAAAATGGAAGAGATATAAATTCTTTAAGATACTTGAGTTGAATGAAGTTGGATTATTCATGTAGCCCAGGTAGTAAGAAACAGTATTTCAGAAGATTCTTATTCATTTTGCCTTACAGTTATGTAACAAGTGAAAACAAAAATACCAGCAAGCAAATAATTAAAATTTATATACCAACATTTGTTGCAAAGAATCAAGAAGTAGAAGGAATTAAATTAAGAACTTGACAGGATTTTCCAAACTAAATTAACATATATCTCAGGATGAAGTAACTTTGATGCAGAAGTGGTCACGGGTAAGATAGCAATAGATATTTATGGAAAATATGGTTCAGAATCAGGAAATAAAGCACGTCAAAAGTTTGTATATTCATCAGAAACTAGATTTTTTTGACAAAAAATAAACTGTCTTTACCAAAAATATCCTTTAGAACACCCATGAACAGAAAACTAAATGGTCATGTCTTTTAACAAGATTGAGGAAAAGTAGTCAATGAGCAGACTATGTGTTCTACTGTGGCATGCAAAAAAAAGACCTTAGAAAACCAATGAATTAAGATACCCCATTTAGAAAACCTCAAAACAAAAAAGTAAATCAAATTTGAAAATAATAATTTACTTATAAAATATTAGTAATAAAATAATAATTATATAGAATAAAATTATTGAAATTAAAGTATACAAAATAAATCAGTAAAATTAATCACAATTTATTTTACCAAGCTAAGCTGAAATATAAGGAAATTAAAAGAAAAGAAGACAAGGAAGAGTAATTTCCATTTTAAATCAACAAACTAAAAAAAAATGCTCCAAAATTGTCAGTAAGAGAAATACATAAATACATGTCTCTAAGATTCTACCTCACATTCTTTATATGTACAGTATGCAAATAGAGACATGCAAAGAAAATGACAAATGTTATAGGGGTTAAATATGTTAAATATGAAGGATGAGATATATAATTTTGCACATGGCCAATATTGAGATTTTTTTGTTTGAATATTTAAGAAGGCTATCCTCCTCTCTTATTATTCATCATCATTATTAATTATATTAATTAAAAATTAATATAAAATACATTAATATATCATTATTACAGAGAGGAAAAGGTAAGATGAATAATAAAATTAAAGGTTGAAAATCAGAAAATAAAAATTTAATTTTTAAATTCTAAAATATTTTCATGAAATACACCTGTGAGAGAGAGAGAGAGAGACAGATAGACAGGTAGACAGCCTGGTATAGTGAGCAGATTTAACTTCAATTCAATGAGGCATGGATTCAAATCATTCCTGTCCCATTTACAAATTATGTATCCATGGGCAACTCACTAAAAGACTTCTGAGGCAAACAAGCTTCTAAGAATTTTCTATCTCATTATTTAGTCCTAGCTAAGAGTTATTCTACCTTAGGATTACCAAAAACAGTCTTAAGTTGTTAATGGGATAATCAATAATCTTGTTGTTCAGACTGGGCTAGACAAAATAATGTATAACAGAAGAGTAAGAATAAAAATAAAAAATCTGTTTTCAGTCTTGTATTCTATTAGAGCAGTTATAAAGTCTATAGAACCTTTTCAACGAACAGGATCATTGGATACATTCAGCAGAGTTCTTGGTCATCTATAGGATTCTTATAAAAGCAGAAGATTCCATATTATTAGAAGGATTCTGTGACCTTTTAAGTTAATACTATTCGCATTGACATGTTCAGCTATACCTTTGATTTAAAGAATCATCAGGGGGTACTAACCAGGCATTCTTTGATTAACCTCTGAGATAAGACATAATTATATGCTCCAGGGGCTTCCAAACTACCTTCTTGCTGCCTCTTCATCTCTGCCAATTTACTCTTAGACAGAAATCTAAATCTTATTGACTTCAAAAAGAAAATGTGATGTTCCTTCCTTTTTGTCACATGTAATTTAAAACCAGAAAATGAAAGGGTTAATATTTTCTACATATATGCAATTGGATAACTCCACCTCACTTACTATCCAGGCATTGAGTCTCCAAATTTTTTTCACATCATTTTCTTCTCCTTTTTAACCCTTAAAATGTTCTGTAACTATTTAATGAGAACACCTAACATATGCCAAAAGCAAGCAACTAGGAGGTGCAGTGGATAAAACATTGTCTTGGAAACAGGACAACTCATTTTCAGAAGCTGAAATCTGGCCTCAGAGACATATTAGTTGTGTGACCTTCAGCAACTTATTTAACTCTGCTTTAGTTCCTCAGCTTTAAAATAAATTAGGGAGGGAAATAGCAAACCACTCCATTATCTTCTTTAAGCCCCCCCCCCTCCAAAAGGGATCATGATGATTTGAACATGGCTGAACCACATATGCCAACAACCATAATTATAAACAGTCCTAAAAAAGTATCTTCCAAAATGAAGAGTTCAACGTTTCTAGGTTAATCAAAGAGTACACATCAGGTCCAAAATACTAAAACAAAACCACTAAGCAAAGGAAAAAAAATTGGAAGGTAAATATGAGGTTGCCAATATACTTAGAATGTATGAAATCAGACAAAGTGAATCAATACATAATAAGTGAAGCAAGAAATGTCAGTGATATATCAGATTGTCAAGAGAAGGGCAGAAGTTCAGAGAAAAATGATTCAGCAAGCATCTGAAGTCAATTTGGACCAAAATAGGGTAAATCCATCGAAGTATATCATCCATTAGAAAGAGATTCCTCACAAACAGAATAAATGGCTACCTGTATTAAGTTACATTCTCAAATTTACCTACACTCATAATTTTACAGTATCACCTATTTCACACAGCTATGAGATCCTTGCTTCTATTGCCATATGATGTATAGTACTATTGTTACCGCAGTATTAATGTTACGAAATATATGTACCTACCATGTTCCCTCTCTCTTGTTATTGACTGTTGCCTACTCAGTTTACATTGTGATATATGTGTGTACCTCATGTCTGTCTATCCTTTTTCCACTCTGGTGCACATTTTTAAAAGATAGGAATATATGTTTCACTTTTGCCTCTCTATCCTTACATTCTTCACCACATTTTGAAGTATAAGTACTAGTTACAGTTTTTCTCATATGCCCTACCCAATGAGAGTGGTAGGAAAAACAGAATACATTTTGCTTAATATCATCATTACAAAATGTTTTCCACATTATTTCCGTAACATTTCTTCCTCTGAGGTTCATCTTATCACACAAACAAGATTCTGGAAGATTTTCTGTGGAACTCTAGGTCTCTCTTTCCCTCCTCAGTGACATCAGTCCCTGACTAAAGGGATTCCTCTTCACTCAACTCTTCTTTATACATATTGCTGCACCCTAAATTCCCATTTCTCATTTTACTTAATTCCTTTAAAACCTACTCCTCCTTTCCAAATGAGATACACATGTAGATGGTAATACCTTTGGTATTGACATTATTCACAAGTGTTCCTTTTCTATTTTCATTAAACAGGCTAATTTATTTATCTATTCATAATATTTTATAATTTTTATCTGTGCTTTATTAATCTAAACATCACCTCACCGTGACCTCCAATTCATTGTCCCCTAAGCTCTTTAAATGATCATTGTTATTTTCCTGGCTCTATTATCCTAGCTTCCCTATATAAAACACTTGGTGAAACAGTTCAGGGTAGGAACCATCCCATTCTTTATACCTAAATGATTTGCCCCCCTTATCCTACAGCTGTCTTTTATCACATGCCATACTTTGCCCACCATTAACAGACTTTATTTTTACATACTTGCTTGTATATAGCAATATAAAATATATGTATATTTTATGTCTCCCAAATCAATTCATGATCTGATTTACCATAACAACTCTACCAAATCTTGGCATTTTTACTTAAGTCTGTCACAGACCCTATTCTACCAAGTCCTTAGTTGAAAAATTGTACTTCATACTTAACAAAAAATAACTGACCTATCCAAGGATAAATACCTCTTCTCTCCCCAGTTCATCTCACATCACTCATATTTCTTCTCAAATTATATCTTCTTCTCATTTTTCTAACAGAGGCAAAAGATATGAATAAGTTTTTAGTGCTATGTAGACTAGATTTAGTATTAGGAAGCATCTATAGAGCTAGAGTCTGTAAGCTGGGCAATGTTTTCTACTGGCAATAGCATCCAGAACTCCCTAGTATGTGATAGTAGTGCCTGCCTCTCTGACAGCAGGAGAGCAAGCAGTATCTACAAGACAATTAGTTCCCCTGCTTTGTAGATTCTCTCTGCCTTGCTATTTCAACAGCTCATTACTAAGTTAATGAATACAGCTTCAGAGAAAGACATTTATGCAATTGGTGATGGTTTGACCTCTCCATAAATGAATGCCTAATTATTTCTTCATGTGAAGGCCCTAATTTAAAGGTTACTGCTCATTCCCCAAGTCAGATGTAAAACTCCTTATTGACTCACCTGGCATTTGGTAAAACTGTAGGGACTCTAAATGCTTTGTGAACACAATATTCTGTTGCCCAAAGTATTCTTGCCATATTTAATACCCTGCACTTTCTAATCTCCCACTGATTCCTTAGTTTCTTATAATCAGCCTTTCAAATCACAATACTAGTGAAATTTCCTCTCAAAGACTATCAATAGCCTTCTATTAATTAAATCCAAAGTTTATCCTCAGTTTTTATCCTACTTCATGTCTCTAGTATATTCTAGAATGATAACCATATTATTTAATGCCTTTCTTCTCTTTGTCTTCATGGCATTATATGCCTTCCTTTTGTTTTTGTTATCTTTATTTCTATTACTTATAGCTTTTCCAAGAAATTATCGTTAATATAGCCCATCTCCAGTATTCTTTTCTTGGCCTTCTGTTCTTACATTGTTTTCTTAATTATATACACTCAAAAAGCTTCAACTATTCTTTCTATACAAATAATTCAAATATGCATTTTCATTTTTCTCATCATTCTAGAGCTCCACATCTACTTTTTAATTACTTATTAGAAAACTCTAGCTCAGGAGGCAGAATCAAGATGGTGCCTTAGAAACAGCAAAATTCAAGTCCTCTGTGAAAACCCTTCCACACCAATCAAAAACAAAGTTCTTCCAGGAGGACACAAGACCAAATCTAACAGGACAGAGCCAGGGGACCCTCCTGTTTGAGTCAACTTAAAAGGTTGGCAGATAAGGTTGAATTATTGGGTTTAAGGAAAGAAAGAAGGAAGGTCTCAGAACCCTTACCCCTTCTACTGTTCTGATACTCAGGCAGTTCCTGGGATCTCTGGTTGAGAGCTCCAGGCCAGAGGGAGTGCCTTGCTACCACAGTTACTTGAGGCTCACAGTTCTGACCACATCTGGCAGGGAGGGAGCTGGAGGAGAAGGGCAGAGAGCAGAGCAGCCTAGTTACAGTCTTCAGCTACCACTCTTCCATCTTGGGCCTCTGCCTCTGGAGGTTTTGGTCTCAGGACACATGCAACTCTACAGATAAGCTTGCCTAGCTTAATCCTGTCTAGCAATAGTGCAGATAAAAAAAGCCTCTGAGGTCAGGGAAGCTCAATCTCCAAACTCCTGGCCAACTTTCCTCACTGAGATACAGGTAAGAATCCTGCTGACTGGGATCCTAGGGGAAAGGCCAAACAATACCAGAGTACCTTGTTATAACCATGGGAAGATCAGGACTCTGAATTGGCAGCTGGAAAGAGAGGAGGACAAGGATAACTACCTTAAGTATCCAGACCTTCACCTTCAGCTTCTGCAGGCATCTATGGAAAAATTTGGCCTCAGGACACATTAATACAAGAAGTTAGCTCCATCAGCCTAATCTAGTTAATCAGCAGAGCAGAGAAGTAGCCCCTTCAGGGCAGAATAGCCTGAACTCACAGATCCAGCAAATAAACAGAAGAGAAAGAATACAGCAAACAGATGGGGGACATGGGAGAAGGAAACATTATGAGCAAGCAACAGAAAAAGAATAAAAGGAAATTACAATTTCAGCTTCTATCCAGGTATTGAACAAAGAACAAATGAAACAGAGGAGGACTAAGGAACACCAAGCAAAAACTCAGGAACTCCAGTGAATTGCACAGAGGGTTTTGAAGAACTAAAAACACAATTCAAAAAACAAATAAGAGAGGCTGAAGACAATTTGGAAAAGAACTTAAAAAGCAAAATAGGCCATCTGGAAACAGAGGCACATGAATTAAAACAAGAAAATTGTGTGTTAAAAGACAGAATTGACCAGCTTGAAAATGAGGCAAAGAAAGTGAAAGATGACCTACAAAGAAAAACAGTCCCAAAATTTAAGGATGGCCAAAAAGCCAGGGATGAAATTCAGACGTTAAAAATTAGAATCCAACAACTGGAAGTAAACGACTTCACAAGTCAAAAAGAGTCCATAAAACAAAATCAAAAGAATGAAAAATTTGGGGAAAATAAGAAACACCTCACTGAGAAAACAACAGTCCTAGAAAATAACTCTAGGGGAGACAATTTAAGGATTATTGGAGTACTGGAAAGTTATGACAAAAGAAAAAAAAACCTGGACATCATTCTACAGGAAATTATCCAAGAAAATTGCCCTGTCATTCTTGAACAAGAGGGTAAAGTAGAGATCAAAAGAATCCACAGAAAACCTCTGGTATTTAATTCCCAATTGACATCTCCCAATAATGTTATAGCCATGTTCGAGAACTGCCAGACCAAGGAAAAGATAATATAAGTTGCTAAAAGAAATAATTCAGATATCATTGAGCCACAGTTAGGATAAGACAGAGCCTGACTGCATGCACACTAAAGGACCAGAAGGAATGGAATATGATATTCCCAGAAAGCAAGGGAACTGGGTCTACAGTCAAGAATCAACTACCTAGCAAAGTTGACTATATTAATGCAGGGGAAAATATGGTCAGTTAATAAAATAGAGTATTTCCAAGCATTCCTAAATAAAAGACCTGAATTAATCAGAAAATTTGATGCCCAATCACAGAATCCAAGACAATCACTGAAAGGGAGGAAAAAATCTTTTTAAAGGACCCAATAAGTTCAAATGATTTGTATTCCTCTAAGAAAAGATGATATTAGTAACTCTGAAAAACTGTTATTTTCATCAGGGTAGCTAGAAGAAGTATACTTAGAGGATACAGTGACAAACTGTATAGGATGATATATCAAAAATATATAAAAAACTAAGGGTAAAAAGGAAGATAATACTAAGAAATGGGAAAAGAGATAAAATGAGGTAAATATGTATTTCATAAAGGAGCTCAGGGGTGAAGGGAGGAGAAGATCAATACAATGGAAGAGTGGAAGAGTGGAAGAGGTTTGTGAGAGGTAATACTTAAATCTTACACACATTGAAATTGATTCAGAGAGGAAAAAACACCCGGATCTGTTGGAGCAGAGACCTGTATCTTTCCATATAGAGAAATAGAAGGGCAATAAATGGGCTGATAGGGAGGGGAACATTACAAGGGAGGAAGATATTGGGTGAGTTGTTTAAAAATCACTATAGTGAGAGGTGAAAAAATAAGAGGGGAGCATAAGGGGGGAAAGGAAAGGGAAAAGGAAGAGATTGACTAAATGCAAAAAAATTGAGGGAAGGTTGAGAGGAATAAGAAAAGACAGAATCTAAGAATGAAGTCAAAATAGAGGGAAATATAAGGATAGTAATGATAACTGAAAATAAATGGGATGAACTAACCAATTAAAAGGAAACAGCAGAATGGATTAAAAAACAGAATCCTACCATATGTTGTCTGCAATAAAGACACTTGAGGCAATTATCAAAATACCAAGAAACTTTTTTTATTGAACTAGAAAAAAATTATGAAAAAGTTCATTTGGAAGAACAAAAGCTCAAGAATTTCAAAGAAAAATAACCAGATCTTAGATTGTACTATAAAGTAGTGATCATAAAAGCAATATAGTACTGGCTAAGAGACAGAAGGGATGATCAATGGAATTGTCTTGGGGTAAATGACCTCAGCAAGATCATGTTCAATAAACAAAGATCCCAGCTATTGGGACAAGAACCCAGTATTTGATAAAAAACTGCTGGGGAAATTGTAAAACAGTGTGGGAGAGAATAGGTTTAGATGAATATCTCACACCCTATACCAAGATACATGGGTAAGCAACAAATACAAGAAGAAAATTATAATAATTTAGGTCAACATAGAATAGTAGGTCTGTCAAATCTAGGTTAAAGGAAAGACTTTTAGACCAAATAAGTGATAGGTAATATTACAAAATGTAAATTGAATAATTTTGATTACATTAAATTAAAAAGTTTTGCACAAACAAAAATAATGTAACCAAAATTAGAAGGGAAGTTACAAACTGGGGAAAATATCTTTGTCACAAAAACCTCTGATGAAGGTCTAATTTCTCAAATTTATAAGGAGGTAAGCTAATTGTACAAAAAAATCAAACTTTTCCACAACTGATAAAAGGGTAAGGGATATGAATAGGCAATTTTCAGATGAAGAAATCAAAATTATCAATAATCAACATGAAAAAGTATTATAAATCATTCATAATTAAAGAAATTAAAATCAAAACAATTCTTAAATGCCACCTCATACTTAGGAGATTGGCCAATATGACAGCAAAGGAAAGTAATTAATATTGCAGGGGATGTGGCAAAATTGGAACACTAATGCATTGCTGATAGAATTGTGAATTGATCCAACTATTCTGGAAGGCAATTTGGAACTATGCCCAAAGGGCTTTAAAAAATGCCTGCTCTTTGATCCAGCTGGTTTTGTACCCCGAAGAGATAATAAGGAAAAAGACTTTTACAAAAATATCCATAGCCATGCTCTTTGTGGTGGCAAAGAATTGGAAAATGAGGGGATACACTTCAATTAGGGAATGACTGAACAAACTGTGGCATCTGTTGGTGATAGAATACTATTGTGCTGAAAGAAATAATGAAGTTGACAAATGCCATGTGAACTGGAAAGACCTCCAAGAATTTATATAGAATGAAAGGTGCAGAACCAGGAGAATATTGAACACAGACTGATACACAATGGTACAATCAAATGTAATGGAGTTTTCTACTAGCAGCATTACAATGACCCATGACAATCCCAAGGGACTTATGAGAAAGAATGCTATCCACATCCAGAGAAAGAACTGTGGGAGTAGAAATACAAGAAAAAACATATGATTGATTACATGGTTCCATGGGATATCATTGGGGATGTTGACTCTAAATGATCACTTTATTGCAAATATTTATAATATGAAAATAGGTTTTGATAAATGATACCTGTAAAACCCAGTGTTTTTTCTCACTTTTTGCAACTGCAAAATGGGAATAGTGATAAAACTTACCTCACAGTTGTGAGGATTAAGTAAATAAGATCTGTAAAAAGAAAATATTTACCACAGTGCCTAGCACATAGTAGGCACTATATAAATGTTTACCCAATTTCTTTCCTTCCCATTAGCATTTAAAAACAAACCTCAAAACATTTTCAAATATCTTCTATTTCCAGAAATTCAGCTTTTTAAGTTCTTTATTTCTTTTTCTATCACTTTGGGCCATTTGCATTTTTATGAATGATCTTTAATTTCATATAAGTTGTTAATTTTGTTAAAATAGAGTTTGGGAAATGCTTTATAATAAAAATCCTTTATTTATTCATCATTTATTTTCATCCTTAATAATAACTTAGTTTTAATTTTTTTGTTCAACTTTTGAAAAATGGTTTATCTTTCAAAAATTTAGGTCCTGTTTTAGTAATTATTTCTTTAATTTTCAAATAAGTTAATGTCATATAATTTTCAGGATTTCTATTTTGGTTTTTCATTTTTAAATATTTTAATATATACATTTTGTTGCATTCTAAGTTTGGGTCCAATAATCTATTTCTAACATTTTGTTAATAAAAGTGTAAATAAACTAGAAATATTCAAATAAAACTAGGGGACTAGAACAAGCATTGATGTAGTGTTTACTATCTTCCAAGCACTGTGCTAAGAATTTTTACAAATTTCTCAGATTTCCTCATACCAATGCCAGGATTCTATCCACTGTGCTATCAGCTGTTTTTATTGTTTTTTGGATAGGAAGTGCAAAGGGGAAATGAGCCTATTCCTCAGGGAACATGAGGAACATTGCTAACTGGGAAGAGAAAAAAAATACTAATCTTTCTCTTTCTCAGACCTAAAATTCCATATTACAACTTCATCTATTTTCACTGAGTGTCCTCCAGGACAAGAACATGGTCATTCTTTGCCTCTGCTTTATAAGATTTCTAAATTACAGTTCAAGTACATTTTTCTGTATGAAATTTTTCCTTTCAATATTTGTCCATTGTATTTATTTTATACATATCCCCTAATTTACATGTTATATTCCCCAACAGACTCTAAATGCCTTGATTATAGGAACTGTTTTTCATTATATTCTCACTGCCTAGGATGCCTATCATACCAAAGAACTTAATAAATGATTGACTGATTCATCCTATTTTATCTTTTTATCTTTTAAATACACACACACACACACACACACACACACACACACACACACATATATATATATATACAGGCATATATGTATTATACATAGCTTTCTATTATTTAGGAATTAGAGGGCTAAGAGCTTAATGAGAAATGAAATGCAGAATAAGCAAAGAGATAGTGAGTAGTCACCTGTCCTTACTGTGATTAAATTACCATATGTGGGTTAATATTATTTTAAAATTTCCATTTTTTGTAGGCCACTGCTGAACTGTGACCTACAATGTTTGAAGAATTATCCAGAAAAAAAGGGGATGGCATAAGAGTGGACATGAGCTAATATTAAGAATTAGTCAAACTTTAGGAGTGATTAGTGACAATTATTGAGAACTTGGAAAGTATTTTTAAAAGGGTGGTTAGAGAGTACTTAGAATAAGAATTAATAATCATCATGAAACATGATGAGTTAATCAGAAATAATTTCCAGATAAATTCACTCATTTTTGAAAATGATTACTTCATTGTTAGCTATAACAAAAACAAACTACAAAGAAATAATATTATTGGCAATGATACCTAACTTTTAAATATGACTTTAAGTTTTCAAGGAAATTTACATATAGCATCTCATTTATATGCATGGGTTTCCTCAGGGCACAAACATATTTTCACAATTTTCAGAGAGTTGTGAGCTAGATACATTTTGTGAGCTAGTGCATTTTGAGGTACATAAACCTACTTCAACAAATAGTTCTCAAAATAATATTTGTCATTAGATTTAGGTCACATTGACTTTAGGCCTCAATTAGTGTACTACAGTATCCTTTATTTGATCCTACTTTGTTAAATATTTTTTATCAATGACTTGATGGAAGACAAGGATGAAATGTATATCAAAGCAGAGAGCAATGGGGAATATAATAAAATATATTAAATTAAACATATAACAAAACATTAAATTAAAATAAAGTATAATTTGAATACAGTTAAAAGAATCTTAAGGAATCTCAGAAAACTGAAAAGATATGACAAATCTAATGAGATAAAATTCATCATCAAATTTGTAAAGCCATATTGATAGAAGAATAAATAAAAGATTAAAATTTTGTTAAATCTTGCTCTAGTTCAGTCCATATTTGTAATGATTCATTCTGTTTAGGTGTGAAAATGTTAGGGTTACTAAGGTTGATTGAGAGACTGCCAACCTAACATATATGCATAAAAAGCCATTGAGGTGGTAGTACAACTCAAAATCACATACTATATGATCATTTGTATGAACCAGTGTAAATCTTAAAATTTCTTAGACTTATGAATGTTGGAAATTTCCCCATTGGGAAATTTCATACTTGAAAAAATTTCCTACTAATAGTAAGAACTCTATTGGAATATGAAACTCCTTGGCATGGGAGGATCCTTCTCCTCCCTACTTAAGACTACTTTAGGACAGAAACCTTTTGCTAAACAATGGAAAGGGCTTTGACCTATGCTTAAGCATAGAACAGGAAGTTCTTTGAGTCATGATTGATTTTAGAATTGATACAATAGAGATACTTGGAATGACAGAACCAGGTCTTGGAAAATACAATCTCCACCCTACTCAGAGTAACAGGATTTAGGAAGGGCTGCAGCAAAGATCAAGAATTAATTATTTGAGAATATGACCTTCAATAGACATGTGCAAAGGGGGCAGACATCTGGGTGGTCCTGGGTTAAGATAGAGCCACCATTGGCAGAGGGGAGAGATTGACAGTGATTGGTAGATGGGAGAACTGAGGGGAGGGAACTTAGATTTTTGGCTTAAAGATAGAGGTGTCTGAGGACTGAGGAGGTTTTTTGCTCTGAGGAGGTCTGAGAGGAGAGAGGTCCTGGAGGGAGAGCTCCTGGAGAGGTCTTGAAGGAGGCTGTGGAAGGAGAACTCAGGACGAGTCAGGAGGAGGATTCTCTGGAAAATTTCTTGAAAGGAGGCTCTCTTGAAGGTGGAGCCTGAGGTTGGCATGAGAAGCCTTACCTAGAGAGATCTTGGGTGAGTGATAAAACCAACTGACTGATTTATCTCTTAGGACTAAGGTCTAGGCCTTATTGGCTTGAGACCCTTCATTCTTATTCCTTTCTTACTTTCTCTCTTTTTCTATTGATTAATCAGTGTATTATAAATTAAATTTCTTTATAAAACCCAGTTGGCTTGGGCATATTCATAAATTGGGAATATATTCCCTGGCGACCATCTTATATATATATATATATATAAAACCAAGACACAGTAGAAAACATATTCCAGCGGTCATAATTGATATATATTTCCCTTGCTCCCAAACATTTTAATTATCACATTTTATGGCTCCCACTCTCTTATCTACAACTATTTAATGCTCAAAACTATTTTAAATCTAATACTAGGGATGAATAGTTTGGGACAGTAAAGAAGATGTTGTAGAGCACAAAGAAGACATGATGTCTTTAAATATTTGAAGTGCTATTTCAACAACAAGAACTTAATTAATTAATTAATTAATATTGCCTCCCACTCCTTAGATCGAGAAGAAAATTAAAACTATGGGTGAAAATTACATTGTCACATTTTAGTCATAGTATAAGAAATAATTTCAAAAATTATGTTATATTATTTTGTCAGCCATGATTTTCAGTCTTCTAATTAAATAAATTATTTGTAGATAATGGTTTCATTACTTTTAAAGATAAAAAATAAACACCTTGTTCAAGAATATTCCACACTCTTTGTGATGACAAAAATTGGAAAATGAGGTGATGTCCTTCAATTGGGGAGTGGCTGAACAAATTGTGGTATATGTTGGCAATGGAATACTATTGTGCTCAAAGAAACAAAGAGATGGAGGAATTCTATGTGAACTGGAGTGACTTCCAGGAATTGATGCAGAGTGAAAGAAATAGAGCCAGGAGAATATTGTACACAGAGACTGATACACTGTAATACAATCGATTGTAATGGACTTTCCTATGTGTACCAATGCAATCATCCAGGACAATTCTGAAGGATTTATAAGAAAGAACACTTCACATTCAGAGGAATATCTGTGGGAGTAGAAACACAGAAGGAAAAGAATTGCTTGATCACATGGGTCAATGGGGATATGATTGGCATTATAGACACTAAATGATCACCCTAGTGTAAATATCAATAAAATGGAAATACATCTTGACCAATGACACATGTAAAACTCAGCGGAATTGTGTGTCAGCTAGAGGAGGGGTTTGTGGGGAGGGGAGAGAAATAATATAAATTTTGTAATCCTGGAAAAATATCCTAAATTAATCAATAAAATAAAATAAATAAATAGTAAAATCAATACCTTTTAATAATTAAATATGTCAGATATATTGTCATACTTACTATATTCCAATATATTATAATTATATTATAATTTGCTAATTTAATAAATTTATATCAAATTATACACAAAATCTATTTTATTCTTTATTCATAATAACTTTGGAATATACCCCCCTTCTCTTCTACCAGCATTATTTATTACCTTTTGCATGGATTTTTTCCAATAATCTCCTCTTAAATTTTATTCCTTTCTCTTTTCTTTTTCTAACTTCTTCTACCCATTAACATCATATTCGTCTTCATAAAAGCACAGCTCTGGTCGTCACAATTACACACCAGCTATAAAATCTTTAATTATTTGCCATTGTGTAAGAAAAAAATTTCCAATCTTAAAATTATTTTTATTAAAGTCTCTACCATCCTTTTAGAAACATATTGCCCTGTTCTTTGTAATATACCCAATGCTCCAATAAAACTGATGTACTTTTATTACATAAGGTTATCTCATGATTTCTCACCTTTGTGCGTTTCGT
This sequence comes from Monodelphis domestica, assembly GCF_027887165.1. Taxonomy (NCBI): domain Eukaryota; kingdom Metazoa; phylum Chordata; class Mammalia; order Didelphimorphia; family Didelphidae; genus Monodelphis; species Monodelphis domestica. The sequence goes on from NC_077229.1 coordinate 252,245,522, forward strand.
ATGCTATTCTCTTTGCCATTAGAATAGGTTTTTCTCCTCAACTAAGCCATGAAACCAATAAGGATATCATAAAGTCAGGTGACACAACTGGGATTCTTATTCATATATGGTTTATATAAGATAACTTCTGAATTCTCTTTCAAAATTGAAAATCTGTGATTCCATGAATTACTGACAATTGGTCTATGATCTGAGGAATTGCTTAACTCATATACCAGTAAATTTATGTAATATATAAAAATATCCCAAACTGGAAGAATTGAAACAATTTTTGCAGTTATTAATGCTGCTTTGTATTTATACTATGCCTTCTTATTCTTCACTTATCAAAAAAAAAATACTACTGAACTGCAAAGTACTCCAGGGAAAATTTCATACTTTGTCCTTCATTATGGCACTCAAAGAGTTTATAGCAATAATTTCAACATAAAATAAATGACATTTACTCAAAATTGTTTACTGATGAACTAAATGAATGGATTTTCATTGCCTGTTGATATTGATGAATCATCCAGAGTTTGAGTTAGAAGAGATCTTAAATATAATCTATCTAAATAAGTTCATTTTTACAAATAAAGACATTGAAGCCTAGAGATATGTAGCATTGTGTTCAACTTCTTTTGGGTAATAAATGGCAGAGGAAGAATTTGAAAATCTCCAAAATCCAACAAAAAATAAACACTCTCCAATATGTCATATTGCTGTTTTGGCTAAAATATAAATACAAAGAATTTGTATTTATTCCTAAAGTATTGTAACATTTCAAAAGTAAGTTATGAGATTTACTTTTAGAATGGACTCCTGGTTGTCAAGATGGCAGAGTAAAAAATCTTTTGATCTCACTAACCAACCTCTTAATGACCACAGAAGAACAAAAAAAATCTCAAAATAATTCCTGGAATCACAGAACCAACAAGAGAAGGAGTGAAGCAATGCTCCAACCCAGAACAGCATGAAGAGATAGCAAGGAGGACCCATTTCCTAAGGCAGGAGAGAGTACAGAGCAATCCCTGATGGAACCTGGAGCCAATATAATGCAATCAATAGGAGAAATGGCACAGAAAGCTCAGTCCAGATTCAGCAGAGGAAGCGCAGAAACTAACACATTATAGAACAGGTAACAGAAGATCTACTTCTAGACTAGAAGTAACAGATATTAGGTACAACCCAGGTTGGGCAGCAGTGGGAGAAATCCAGCCCACAAAGTTCCAGCCTCAGTGGCATTAGGCAGAACCCCACTTGACCCAATTCAAACAGGATATGAACTGACTGGCTGCAAACCTCCTCACAGTAGGCCAACTGGACCATTTCTGCTAAATGTTCAATCTGGGATCTAAACAGCTGAGATGATGATCCTGGCCACTGAAATAGACTACAGTATAAACACTGGAGAGTACTCTATCCCCCTCAGGAACAGAGCTAATCTGCAACATATAGATAAAGTTGAGAGAAAAAAAAAATTATCCCCCAAAATGAGCAAAAGAAAAAATAAACCTAAAACTGGAAAACATTTCAGCAACAGAGATGATCAAAATTCAGACTGAAAATAGGACAGGAATACAAAAAATGAAAACATGTGAAGTCTTAGAGGAAATTGTAAAAAGGAAGACAATCCCAATGTGAACTTCTGTAAACATTCCAAAAAAAAGAACAAAGAACAAATAATAAGAAACATGGAAGAAAATAGGAAAAATATATTTTTAAAATCAACAGATCAGAAGAAAACTTTAAGAAGAAAAAAGCTCCATGAAAACAGAAATATAATGTCTTAGGAATATAATTCCCTAAAAAGGAAATATAAAACCTCAAAGTAGAAAATGGATTCATGAAAATTATAACAGGACAAATAAAAATTAATGACTTCATACAAAGTAGGAAACAATGATATAAATTTTTAAAAAATAAAAAAGAAGAAAAACTGAAATATCTCAATGGAAAAATAACTGATGTGGGAAATAGATTCAGGTGAGGTAATCTAAGAATCATTGTATTGCCTGAAATCCATGACCAAAAAAAATACAGAAACCATATTACAATTAATTATCATAAAAACCTCCTGATGATCTTGGAAAAAGAGGGGACGATCAGATATAGAAACCCATTGATCTCCTGAAAGAAACTACAAATTAAAAGATCCCAAAACTGTTATAACTAAATTCTAGATCTCCAAGGCATGGAAAAAATACTAAATGTAGGCAGACAAAAGATAATTCAAACAATGTGGGAACATAGAATTACACAAGATCTTGATACTTCTACATTAAAGAATCAGAAGGTATGGGGTATGATATGTTCAAAGGCAAAGGATTTAAACCTATATCCAAAAACCACTATTGGGCCAAACTGACCATAATACTCCAGGAGATGAAATAGACATTTAAAGAAATAGAAGACTTCCAAGCATTCCTTATGAAACAATCAGAACTAAAAAAAAAATTCAATGAACAAATTTGATACTCAAAAGTAGCATTAAAAGGCAAGCAGATTAAGCTCAAGGGAATCACTATCTCTGCATGGGAAAGTGATAAATAGAATACTTAAAAATTCTATAGAGAAGAGATACCTAAAATACTTAAGAAAATTAAGGTAAAAAGGGAATTAATTGCATTGAATGATTATATTCTTTGAATGGAAAAGTGATAATTAAAATACTTAAGATATTTTTGGTACTTGAAGTACCTAAAATAGCTAAAGTACTTAGATGATTAAGGTACTTAAGATACCTAAGAATTTCATCACTATTGGGCCAATGACCATGAGCATATATTGACAGAGAACAAGAAGGAAGTTAAATATGATGGGATCCATTCCCCCAAATCAAGGGATTAGAAAGAGTAATACACTGGAAAAGATAAAAGGAGAGAAAGTTAGGGGTAAATTATCTCACATGAGGAGGTGTTTAAAAATCAATACACTGGATGAGAAGAGGGTGGCAGGCAATTCTTGATCTTTACTCTCATTGGAATTGCAGAAATCAGTAAAAATATCAATAATCAATTGAGTGTAAAAACCTATTTTACATAATCAGGAAGTAAGAAGAGGATGGAAAACAAAAAGGGAAGACAAATAAAAGGGAGAGAGGACTAGAGAATAAAGGAAGGCAGAAGCAAAAACAGTTTTGAAAAGGGGAATGTGGAAAGGACAGAAAAAGAAGGATAAACAGAGGGGAGATTAAAAAAGGAAACACAAAATTAATAATCATAACTATAAGTGAATGAGAACTCATCCATAAAATAAAAAAAAGATAGCAAAGTCCATTAAAAGACAAACTTCCACAATACACTGTCTACAAGAAAAATATTTAAGTCAGGGAGGCAAGAGTAATGGTAAAGATCTCCAAAAAAAATATACTACACTTCAGACAAAGTTAAAAAAATAGGCATAGCAGTTATGATCTGAGACAAAGCAAAAGTGAAAAATGACTTGATTAAAAGATATAAGGAAAGAAATTACATTTAGATAAAAAGGAATAATAAAATATAAAGTAATATTAACTCAATGAAATGACTTTCAAATTCCTAACAAAGAAATTACATGTCTTACCAGAAGAATTACACAAGGAAACTATATCCATATGGGAGATTAACCTTCCCTCCTCATAATTCAATAAATTGAACAAATAGTAATCAATAAAGAAATTAAGGTGGTGAATAGAATTTTGGAAAAGTTAATGTTGGTAGACTTTGGAGAAAAGTGAATGGAAATAGAAAGGAATATATATATTTTTTTTTCATCAGTACATGGCACCTTCCCCAAAACTGATCATATAGTAGGACATAAAAGCGAGAAAGACAAATGCTAAAAAGTAGAAGCATTAAATATATCCTTTTAAGACTATAGTGCTATACTAGTTACTAAACAAGGGTCCAGAGAAAAAAGATTAAAATTATTTGAAAAGAAAATAAACTTAATTTAAGGAATGAAATAACAAATCATAGAACAATTAATAATTTCATTAAAGAGAATGAAGACAAGGGAGATAATGCACCAATTTTTTTTATGATGCAGCAAAGTAGAACAAAGGAGAAAATTTATATCTTTAAATTCTTACATCAATAAAAAACTATATCAACAAATTGAATATGCAACTAAAAAAAAACTGGGAAAAGGACAAATTACCAATCTCCAAATAAGCACCAAATTAGAAATCCTGAAAATAAAATGGGAGATTTAAAAAAAATTGAAATTAAGAAAACTTTTGAACTAATAAATAAGATAAAGATATGACTTAATGAAAAAATAATAGATAAAATGATTAATTTGATAAAAAAATAAGGCCATATTAACATCAAAAATGAAAAAGGCATAATTGCAACCAGTGAAGAAGAAATTAAAGCAATTACTAGAAAGTTTTTAGCTGATTTGACAATAAATCTAATAATCTAAATAGATTAGTATTAAAATAGATAAGGATTTAAAGAAATTTTCAATTGCCCCATATTAACAGAAGAGGAAGTAGTATACTTTAAAAAATCCCACCTCAGAAAAAATAAATTGAATAATCCATTAATGACTTCCTAAGAAAAAGGGCCCCTGATCCAGATGGATTCACAGGTAAATTCAACCAAATAGTTAAAGAAAAATTAATTTCAATACAATGTTAAGTATTTGGAAAAATATCTGTGGAAGGAGCTCTATCAGTTTTCTTTTATGACACAAATATGGAAGAGGAAAAAACCCCTAAGAAGACAACTGTAGATCTATGTATATTAATGCAAAAATACTAGCAAAAAGATTACAGCAATAAATCACAAGAATCATGTAATATAACCAGGTGGCTTTTATACCATGAATAGTTCAGTTATATACTATCAGCATAATTTAGCATATTATTAAGAAAGCTAACAAAAACATGATTATTTCAAAAGATACAAAAAAGTTTCAATGAAATAGAACATCCATTCCAAGTTCAGTGGATTGAAAATCAGGCCTAGAGAAGAAAGGTCCTGTATTTAAATTTGACTTCATATCCTTCCTAGCTTTGTGACCTTAGGCATGTCACTTAACCCTCTTTTCTTAGGCCTTCCCATTCTTACAACTTGGAACCATTACATAGTATTGATTCTAAGGTGATAGGTAAGAATTTTTTTAAAAATCACTAAAGAAAATTAGAATAAATGGAATAGCCTGAAAATGATAAATAGCATCTATATAAAACCATCAGCAAGAAATACCATTATTCAACAAAAACTGCTGGAGAAACAGTATGAGAGAAACCAGGTATAGACCAAGACATCATACTCTATACCAAGGTAAAGACAAAACGAATATGGGGGTGGGGGGTGGAATCAAGATGGTGGCTTAGAAGCAGGAGAAGTTGAATCCTCTGTTACTTTCCTTTCACACCAAAAGCAGAAATAAGTGCTTCAAAATAGATAGAAAGTCAAACAGCAACAAGAGATAGCCATAAGTCTCTCCTACTTGATTTAATCTGAAAGATACACAGATAAGTTGAATTCTCATATAAGGGAAATGTTCTACAACCTTACCCCACCTACTGCACTGAGACCATAAGTAGGACTTGGGCTGACTGTGGGATTCTAGGGCAAAGGATTCAGCTCTAAAGGAGTACCTCAGTACCACCAAGGGAAGCACAGGGTTCTCACTGGGCAGCTGGCAGGGAGGTGGCTAGCAGTGAAGAGCAGAGGAGAGGGCTGAGGGTGACCTCCTTTAGCCTCCACACCTTCACCTTCAGCCCTAGCAGGCAGCTTGGGTAGATTTGGCCTCAGGGCATATTAATACAACAGTACAGTTCACTCAGTCTAATCCAGTTCACCAAAACAGCAGAGAAGCCCCTTCAGGGCAGAAAAGCTCCAAATCATAGATCTAGCAAACTGAGTATGAATACAGCCAATAAACAGGGAGAAAAAAGAAAAAAAATATGAGTAACCAATAAAAGAAAAAAAAAGAAATTATGATTGAGGGCTTCTATTCACGTAATGAACAAAGAACAGATGGAATAAAGGAGGACCAAGGAACAGCAAGCAAAACTCAGAAACTTCAGCAAATTGGACTCAGGTTTTGGAAGAGTTCAAAAAAGAATTAAGGAAAAAACAAATAAGAGAGATTAAAAAAATGGGAAAAGGATTTAAAAAAGCAAAATAGGTATTTTGGAAACAGAGACACATAAACTAAACCAAGAAAATAGTATTTTAAAAGTCAGAATTGACCAGCTTGAAAATGAGGCAAAATGGATACAAGGTTTGGAATTAAGGGTGAAACTATAAAAAAAAAATTAGGGGACCCCAAAATAATTTACCTTACATAGTTATGGATAAGAGAAGAATTTTTGACCAAACAAGGCATAGGGGATATTATGAAATATAAAACTGATAACTAACTAAATTAAATTTAAATGTATTTTCTACAAACAAAATCAATGCAACCAGAATTGGGAAAAAACAGGGTAAAATATTTAAAGTAAATGTCTGTGTTAAAGACCTTATTTCTTAAATGTATAGGGAACTAAGTAAAATGTATAAGAATTCAATAAGTAAAATGTATAAGAATTCAAAGCATTCATCAACTGACAAATGGTGGAAGGACATGAATAAGCAATTCTTAGAAAAAATTAAAACTACCGTTAGTCATATGAAAAAAATCTTTTCCAAATCACTAATCATTAGAAAAATGCAAATTAAAACAACTCTGAGGTACCATTTCACATGTATCAGACTGGCTAACATCACAAAAAAATAAAAGGAAAAATGATAAATATTGGCTAGATTGTGGTAAAATTGAGACACCTACACTGTTGATAAAGATATTATCTGATATCACCTTTCTGGAAAGCAAATGTGAACCAGGCCTAAATAGACCATAAAACTATACCTACTCTTTGGTCCAATAATTGCACTAGTAAGTTTGCATCCCAAAGAGAATTAAGAAAAAGCAAGAGGACCTGCTTGTACAAAGATATTTATTAAGGGCAAAGAACTGGAAACTAAAAAAAAATAATATCCATCACAGGAGGAATGGCTAAACAAGTCATTGTGCATACTCATAATGAAATTTTATCCAGCTCTTTCATGTCGACATGATAGGGGAAGTCCTATCTGGTGGAGAGACTTCCAATCACTTCAACATCTCCAATGGCAAGAAACAAGGCTGTGTTCTCGCTCCGGTACTATTCAACCTATACTTCACCCAAGTATTAGGACATGCTGTGATGGATTTAGAACTGGGTGTCTACATCAAACACCAGCTGGATGGCTCACTATTCGACCTTCGCCGCCTGACTACAAAAACATAGACAACAGAGAGACTCATCCTGGAAGCTCTCTTCATAGATGACTGTGCTCTCATAGCCCACCAAGAAAATCATCTTCAAACCATTGTGGATAGGTTCTCTACAGCAACAAAAATGTTTGGCCTGACTATCAGCCTCAGCAAAACAGAGGTGCTGTTCCAACCTGAACCAGGGAGGCCAACTAACCAGCCGTACATTACAATCGATGGCCCGCAGCTTTCTAATGTCAACACTTTCAAGTACCTGGGCAGCACCATTGCCAAGGACGGTCCCTAGACCACGATATTAATGCCAGGATCCAAAAGGCCAGCCAGGCACTCGGGTGTCTGGGCTCCAAAGTCCTCCAACACAGAGGTGTAAGCACTGCAATGAAACTCAAAGTGTATAACGCAGTGGTCCTCAGCTCGCTCCTGTACGGTTGTGAGACATGGACACTGTACAGGAAGCACATCGAACAGCTGGAGCAATTCCACCAACACTCTCTCTGGTCAATCATGAGGATCTGATGGCAGGACCGAATCACCAATCAGGAAGTCCTCCACAGAGCCAACTCTACCAGCATCTAAGTATTGGTCCTCAAAACCCAGCTTTGATGGTTTGGACAAGTCATCCGCATGGACCCACAGCGAATACCAAGACACGTATTCTATGGTGAACTGTCAGCTGGACTCAGGAAACAAGGCCAACCAAAGAAAAGAAAAGATTCAAAGATCAGCTAAAGTCAAACTTGAAGTGGGCTGGCATTACACCAAAGCAGCTAGAACTCTCCGCCTCTGTCAGAAGCAGCTGGTGAGCCCACATTACCCATGCCACCACCATCTTTGAAGATGAACGACGTCGACGTCTTGCCGCTGCTTGTGAACGCCAACACCAGGCCACAGCCACACCTCCCGTAACAACTGGCGTCCCATGCCCCACGTGCCACAAATTTTGCGCCTCAGTCTTTGGACTTCAAAACCACATGAGGGTACATCAATAGATGATAATGCACAAAGACAATTGTCATTCTCGGTCACCGAGAGGTTATCAGTATTGCACCATAAGAAATAAGAAACAATGGGATGAAAAAAAATCAACAACACAGGGGTAGCGGGGTAGCTCAGTGGATTGAGAGCTAGGCCTAGAGAGGGGAGATCCTAGGTTCAAATCTGGCCTCATTCACTTCCCAGTTGTGTGACCCTGGGCAGGTCACTTGACCCCCCATTGCCTAGCCCTTACCTTACCAATCTTCTGTCTTGGAGCCAATAGACATTGGCTCCAAGACTGAAGGTAAGGGTTAAACACACACACACACACACACACACACACACACACATAGCTTGGAAAGATTTAAATGAAGTGATGCAAAGTGAAGTGAGCAGAACCAAGAAAATGTTGTCCATAGTAACAACAGTATTATATGATAATCAACTGTGTATGATTTTTCTTATCAACAAAGCAAGCATCCAGAACTACTCCAGGGGACTCATGATGAAAATAGATATCCACCATCACATAAGGACCAGATGGATTTTCAATGTACAGTGAAACTTAGTGCTCTTTTTATTTCCTTCATGAATTTTCTCTCGTAAAAGCAATATATGTCATTTCTCAACATGATGAACATGGAAATATGTTTTATATGATAACATTTGTATAACCCATATCATATTAACATCATTTTTCAGGAGGTTGGTGGGGTGAAAGGGAAGGAGGAAACATAGATTGCAAAGTGTCAGAAAATGTTAAAATGTTCCAATATATAATCTGGAAAATATAAATATCAATTTTGAGATTTAAGTTATTTTTAAATGAAAGAAAAAATATAATAATAGAATAAAATTAGTTTAGAGGAGAAGTATCAAAATTATTCATGACCAATGGTAAATGAATTTATTAGATATTATAATAGAAATAAGGCAAATATAGATTTTTGATAATATAAGAAAATAAAGTTTTAGTAATTTAGCAATATTAAGTTTATTCATTAAATATTATTATTCCAGTAGCTGGTTTCTCTGTATATGACAGAAAAATAAATATATGGATAATATTCCTAGGGATAATGAACATCAAAATATTGAGGAACTATCTCATTAGCATGCATATTCTCAATTAATATTCCAATCATAAATTTCCTGAAGTCTGGTTTCTTTTTCCTTAGGTTTTACTTATTTTCCCCTAAATTCAAACTGCATCAGTTTATTAAGTTGCTTTTTCTAAAAACATTAATTAGAAATGGCAGTGAAATTAGTGTGATAAATCTCTTGTCAATAACCAATTGCAATGTGCGCCTGCATGGAAGAAAACTGAATATTTTACTCCTTGGCATATCCTTTTTCCCTGATCCCAGCAGCAACAAAACAGATCTTTTGAAATCATTAATTAAAAAACAAGAAGACTCATAATTCACCCTTGGCATAATTGCAAAATCTTTAATCATTTAATAATTCAAAAAATCAAAACTTCTTGTCAAGGTTTTGTAGAGGTGTTTAAATAACCCATACAGAGGACAATTCTACTGAAGGTTTGTTTAATTCAAACCAAAGACTTTAAATGAATGGAGTCAAATTGCTGAGCCTGACTCAGTAGCCTTGAAATTGCTATACCTATGCTCATCATTTGACATATTCATCAGGTTCTCTATTTGATTGATTGCACTGCTTATGAAGCATTGGTACTGATTATTAGAAGGAAGGATTTTTCTGTCTACAATGACATTCACAAAGTCATTTTAAAGACCAGTTGTAAGGTGGTGAGCATTAACAGGTATCACCAGCTGAAACAAAGGAACTTCTTTAAAATTGGCATAAAAAGATACCATGTGAAGAAAGATAGATGAATAAAAAAGGCAAACAGTATTGGAGTGCAATAGATTACTTCTATACTGCATGAAATAATAGATATAAAGAATTCAGAAAATATTGCAGAAATTTACATAATCAGTTGCAAAGAGAAATAAATGATATCAAGAAGATAATAAACAGCTACAATTCTTCAAATAGAAATACACAACAACAACAAAACTAAATGCTTTGTGATTACAGTGATCAATCTTAGTCCTAGGAAAAAGCTGGAAAAATATAGTTCCTTCCCTTTTGAAGGACAAAATTTCTATCACTACACATATACATACATATGAATTTCTGTATATATATATATATATGTGTGTGTGTGTGTGTGTGTGTGTGTGTGTGTGTGTGTGTGTGTGTGTATCTATATTCAAATTTATGTTTTTAACCATTGCTGAAGTGTTTGTTGATTTTCCTGGACCATGTTTCCTGTTCTTTTGATCCAAGAATGTGCCAAACTCTATTATATTTTGTTTAAAATTGTTTTGGACAGAAAGACTACATGGGTAGCAAAGGAGGAAAGGATTTATAGAAATGAATGAGATGTAAGAGTGAAGATATCAATAAAAAGCAAAAATAATTAAAAGGAAGTCTTGTATAGAACAATTTTTGTTAATATCATAAATCAAATTAGATTTTTGTAATTTTAAAGAGTTAAACAGATATTCACCCACTTGACTTCAAAAATCAGGAATATTCATATTTGGTCAATTCAGATAAGATCAAATGATGTATAAATTTCTTTTTTCTGACTCTCACAGATATTTTTGTGCTATGTTTTAGATTTATAATATACACCACATGATAATTAGTTATAGTAGCTGATAAAAAACAATGATTCTATTTCCATTAATTCCTACTAAATAGTTATGGAACCAAAGAAAAGTTTTTTTTTTCCTATTTCAACTTACTTATCATTAAATTAAGGAGACATTGTAATTCAAATATTTTATTTGAATATTCTTCTGTGTAGAATTATCTGTCTGTGAGCTTTCCAAAACATTTTTCAATGTATCAAGCCCTGTTAGATGTTGAAGATACATGAAAAAGAAAACAAAACAGAAGTAACCTAATAAGGTAATATAAAATGACTGATTAAAAGTAATCCAATACAGGTAAGGATTGTAACATATTAGATGAAAATAAGTGTAGATATTTTTCCCAGGTATGGTGGAGAAAGTGATAATAATTAAAGTAGTCTTCATAAACTATATCTTATTACTTGCTATCACAGAGAGGACAGAGTAAGCATAGGGAGGGAGAGTACAGAAATTGGAAAATATTAGAAAAAGATTATTAAAATTTTTATCTACACATAATCTGGAAAAGAAAAATATTTCTAAAAATAATAGATTGGAGGTGGTTCCAGAAAAAGAAAAACACTAATGCTAAAGATAAAAAATAAAGCTGTCCAAATTTAGAATAAAATACCTAATGAGGTGGTTTCTCTTCACTAAAAGTAATGAAGGGCAGATTACTTTCAATCAACACTAGTATAGAAAATATTTCTGTTAAGGTTGAGTTCTTTAAGCTCTGTAGATTTTTAACATTTCAAATGCTGAAATTCCATAATTCTGGGTTTTGTTTTATATATAGTTTTGACTAAAGGATTTTTTATGTTTAAAACATTTATTTGTTTTTAACAGTTTAAATCCACCATCTCACTCTTCCACTTCAACTCCCTCACCAAGTAAAAACACAGTAAAAATATAACTCATCAGAAACTAGTATCTTCTAACACAACAATTTTTCAAATTGGCCATATTTAAAAAAAATTCCTTTTTCTACATTCTAAGACTTTCATCACTCTATTAATATGTAGGGATAATTCATGTTTAATTCCCCAAAAGTGTGTTTGGTTGTAATCCTGAGAAGAACTCATCATAATAATAATGTTTATAAAACATAATGAGTTTTTTCTACATTTATTGAAATAATCATATGATTTCCATTGGTTTTGTTATTGATATAATCAATTGTGTTGATAGTTTTCCTAATATTGAACAAATTGTGCATTGTTATGATTAAAAATTAGATATACTGTATGATCCTTGTTATATTTTTCTATTATCTCTTTGATAGTTTATTTTAAATATTTGCATTGTTACTTACTTGAAAATTGGTCTATGGTTTATTTTTTTTCCTTTTTTCAAATGTTGATTTAGGTATCAGTAACACAATTATGTCAAAAAAGGAACTTAGTAGGTTTTTTTTTTTAATTCCCTATTTTCTGAATAGTTTATATAATATTAGGACTAATTGTTCTTTAAATATTTTGTAGGATTGCTTGTGAATCCATCTGGCCCTGGAGATTTTTTTCTTAGGGAGTTCATGGATGTCTTTTTGCTTTAATTTGTGTCTTGTAGGCATCATATTGTAGGATTCTGTTTTTAATCCATTCTTTTATCCTCTTTTTATGGCTGAGTACATTTTTCATATCAACAGTTATGATTATTAACTCTTTGTTTCTTTTATCTTATTTTCCCTTGTTAATACTTCTCTTTCTTTTTTTCTTTCTGTACCTTTTCATAAGGGTTTTGCATGTGATCACCACCATCTCTAATTTACCTTCCCTTTTTTCATGCCTTATCCCTTTTCTCATCTCCATCTCTTCCTACATCCCTATAGCATAAGATTGATTTATATATTCAACTGAGTATTGATATTGTTCCCACTTCAAGTCAATTCCAATGTGAGTAAGATTCAATCCTTTCCTATAATCCATCTTGTCTTAACCTTCCTTGTTAAAAGTTCTTTTGTGTCTCATAATGTCAGATAATTAACCAGATTTAGCTTCTCCCGTCTCTATTCTCCCAGGACAATTATCTTTTTTTTTCAATCATTAATTTTGAGGTGATATAATGCCACTGTGATCAACTTATTGCCCTAACTTCTCTCTATGTGTTCTACATCTAAATGTGGAAATAATGATGAGGTCTTAAAAGTTGCAAATATATATTTTTTCTGGCATAGAAATAAAACAGCTTAACTTTATTGAATCTTAAGTTTCTCTTTCCTTTTTACATATATTTTTTTGCTTCTCTTGAGCCTTGTATTTGAGAATTAATTTTTTATTCACTCTGATCAATTCATCAGGAATTATTAAAAGACCTGTACTTAACTAAATTCATTTTATTTTTCCCTGAAGATCTATACATAGTTTCACTGGATAGGTGATTCTTAATGTTAAACCTAGCTTCTTTACTCTCCAAAACATCAAATTTCAATTCCTTTGATACATTAAGAAAAATCAAAGTAGAGAGAATTCACCAAGCACCTCCTTAAAGATATGGTAAAATAAAATACACTAGGAAATTTGTAGCCAAATTCAGTCTCTCAAGCAAAAAAAAAAAAGTACTAGAACCTTCCAGAAGGAAATAATTCAAATGTTGAAGATCCATAGACAGGATAATGCAGGAACTAGTGGTTTATATTTTAAAGGACCAGAAAGCATGGAATATGATATTCTGAAAGGAAAACATCTGAGACTACAACCTAGAATCACATACCAAACAAAACTGAGCATAATCTGCAATGGAAAAAAAGATCTTTAAATAAATAGAGGAATTTCATATTTTACTGACCAAAAAACTAGAGCTAAAAAAACTGAATTAGAAAACTTTACTCTCAAGAGAAGCATAAAAACAATAAAACCTAAAATATCATTGATAAAGTGGAGCTGAGTACCTTCATTACTAGCAATGTGCTAAATGAAATAGCTAAGAGGTCTATGATACTCAAGAAAGTAAAGGTATTTAAAATATATTATACCTAAAGCATATAAGACAATTAAGAACTTTATCCTTATTAGAACAATGAAAAGGAGTATGCACAGAAAGGATGAAAGAATCTAAATAAGATGAGTTGATATTATAAAAGGTATAGGAAAGAGGAACACATGGGAAAATGAAAGGGACAGATAGAAGGGAATAAACTACCTCTCATTAAGAAAAAAACATCAATTATAAATACTACTATCATAGGAATTAACTAAAATTAAGAATAACATTCTCATTCAGCCACCTATAAAAACTTAACTTATCCTTTAGGGAAAAAAGGAGGGTAAGGAGAATAAGGGGTACAGAATGGGAAAAAGGGGTTAAATGCAAGAAACAAAGCATCAGCAAGCATTTAAAGGCTAAAGGGAGTGAAAGAACATAAACAGGGAGACAATACATTTAGAAAAGCTGGATATGATGGGCCTTAGGAGAAAATTGAATGGGAATAGAAAGGAATATACATTTTTCTCAGTAGTAAATGGCACCTTCAAAAAATCAACCACATAACTGGGCATAAAAACCTCACATTCAAATGAAGAAAATCAGGAACATTAAATGCAAACTTTTCAGATTATAAAAAAATAAAAATATACTCAACAGAGTTAGAGAAATAAATACTAAAAATTAATATTATTGTAAAGAATTAATAGGTCAAAGAAAAAAATCATAGAAATAATCAATGATTTCATTAAAGATAATGAAATGAGGAGGCAACAGCATACAAAATAGTAGGTGGAGGGAAACACATATCTCTGCTTATATAAGTAAATTAGATAAAGAATAAATCAATGAATTGGGCATATAACTAAATAAAAGAAACCTAGGAAAAATAACAAATTAGAAATCCCTAATTAAACACCAAATTAAATTACTGAAAAATCAAAAGGGAAATTAATAAAATTGAAAGAAAATCATTGAACTAATAAATGATATAAAGACATAGTTTTATTAAAAATAATTAAAATAGATAATCCACTCATAAACTTGATTTTAAAAAGAAATAGGAAAAACAAATGACCAATATCAAAAATGAAAAAGGTAATATCACAAGCAAAGAAGAAAATAAAGTAACTATTATAAATTATTTTGCCAAATTATGTCATTAAATCCTATGATATAAATGAAACAGATAAGTTCTTAGAAAAATACTAACTACCTAGATTAACAAAAGATGAAATGGAACTCTTAAACAACCCCTATACAGAAAAAGAAATTAAACAAGCCATTGAAAAACTCTCGGAAAAAACCGCCACAGGGCCATATGGATGCAAGAGTGAATTTTACTGAACTTTCAAAGAGCAACTAGCTCCAATTCTAGGTAAACTAGTTATAAAAAAATGAGGAAGAAATTCTTTCAAACTCATTTTATTAAAAAAAATATGGTGCTAATACCTAAGCCAGGCAGACATAAATCAGAGGAAGAAAACTATAGACCAATATCCTTAAAGAATGTCAATTCAAACAATCTAAATAAAACACCATTAATGAGATTACATTTTATCACTGGAATAATAAACTACAGTCAGATGGGTTTTATACTAGGAATACAGGGAAGGTTCAATATTAGGAAAACAATCAGCATAATTCCCCATATCAATAGCAAAATCAACAGAAACCATATTATTACTCCAATTATTGCAAAAAAAAAAGCATTTGACAAAATAAAACACCAATTCCTTATTTAAAAAAAACATTAGAATACATTGGAATAAAGGGAAACTTCCTCAAAGTGATAACTGCAATATATCAAAACTTATAGCAAATATTGTCTGTAATGAGAACAAAGTAAAACCTTCCCAGTTAGATCAGGGATAAAATAAGGATGGCCATTATCAACATTATTATTTAATACTGTCTTTAAAATTATCAGTACAGCAATGCAAGCATTAAAAGAACTTGAAGTAATTGGAAAAGGCAATGAAGAAAAAAAGTTAACACTTTTTGAAAATTATATGAGAGAATCAACTAAAAAATAATAGAAATAATTTAAAGTAAAGTCACAGGATACAAAACAAACTCACATAAATAATCAGCATTTCTACTTACCACCTACAAAATCCAACTGTAAGACATAAAAAAGAAAATTCCATTCAAAATAACTCTAGACAATTAAAATATCTTCAGGTATATCTACCAAAACAAAACCAACAACTATATGAACACAATTAAAAAGGCCTCATCATAAAAACAAAATCAGACCTATATAATTGGAAAACATTAATTACTTATAAATAACCTGAGTCAATATAGTAAAAATGACAATTATATTTAAATTAATGTATCTATTTAGTGAAATATGATTCAAAATACTTTAAAATCATTTAATAAAATATTTAAAATTTTTATCTGGAAGAAAAGAAGTCCAAAATATTGAGGGAATTAATGAAAAAATTAATGAAGGAAGGCTGGCTTTATAAGATATGAAAATATTTTGCAAAGCATTAGTCATTAAAACAACTTGGTACGGGTTAAAATTAGTGTAATGGGTTACTTAATAAATTGGGTAATCAATCCTTGGAAATAAATGTCTAAAGAAACAATGTTTAATTAACCAAAAGACCCAAGCTTTGGGGGAAAGAACTCACTATTTGACAGTAATTTCTGGGAAAACTGAAAAACAATTTGGCAGAAATTAGAGATGAACCAATGTCTCACAATATATACAAGATAAATTCAAAATTCTTACTTGATGTTGAAATAGAAGGTAACAAAATAAGCACATTCGAGGAGCATAGAAAATTATTTGTTTACCTATACCTTTATAAACAAGGAAGAATTTGTCAACACACAAGTCATAGAGAATATTACCAAAAAAGATAAGTATGATTGTATTAAATTTAAAAGATTTTGTACAAATGAAACCAATGCAACTAAGATTAGATGGTAAACAATTAATTTATAAAAATTGTTTTATAGGAATTATCTCTGACAAAAGTCCTATTTTTCAAATATATAGAGAACTGAGTCAGAATTATGAGAATTCAAAACAGTCCCCAATTGAGAAACGGGAAAAGGATGTGAATAAGAATTTCTCAGAGGAAAAACAATTAATACTCTCCATAGTAATAGGAAAAAAAATCCTCAAATCACTATTGATTAGGGAAATACAAATTAAAACATCTCCAACATACCACCTCACAACTATCAGATTGACTAACATTACCAAAATGGAAAATCATGAAAGTTGGAGGGGAAGAGGAAAATTGGAAAACTAAAAATACATTGCTGATGAAACTGTGAATTGATATTCTTTTTTTTTGTTATTATTATTTTTTATTTTTTTTAAATTTTATAGTATTTTATTTGATCATTTCCATGCATTTTTCATTAAAGACAAAAATCATTTTCTTTTCCTCCCTCCCACCCCCCGTGGCCGACATGTGATTCCACTGGTATCATATGTGTTCTTGACTTGAAACCATTGCCATGTTGTTAGTATTTGCATCAGAGTGTTCGCTCCGAGTCTTTCCTCTGTAATGTCCCCTCAGCCATTGTAGTCAGGCAGTTGCTTTTCCTTGGTGTTTCTATTCCCTCAGTTTGTCCTCTGCTTTTGGATAGTGTTTTTTTCTCCTTGATCCCTGCAGATTGTGCAGGGACATTACACCACCACTAATGGAGAAGTCCATTACGTTCGATGATACCACAGTGTGTTTTTCTCTGTGTACAATGTTCTCCTGGTTCTGCTCCTCTCGCTCTGCATCACTTCCTGGAGGTTGTTCCAGTTCACATGGAAATCCTCCACTTTATTATTCCTCCACTTTATTATTCCTTTGGTGGAGTTGTGAACTGATCCAGCCATTCTGAAGGGCAATTTGGAACTATGCACAAAGGGCGATAAAAGAATGTCTACCCTTTGATCCAGCCATAGCACTGCTGGGTTTGTACCCCAAAGAGATAATGGACAAAAAGACTTGTACAAAAATATTCATAGCTGCGCTCTTTGTGGTGGCCAAAAATTGGAAAATGAGGGGATGCCCATCAATTGGGGAATGGCTGAACAAATTGTGGTATATGTTGGTGATGGAATACTATTGTGAATTGATATTCTATAGAGCAACAGAGAATCAAGCTCAAAAATACATAAAACTATGTTTATCCTTTAACACAGAAATACTACTTCTGGGTCTGTATTGCAAAGAGATTAGTAAGAAGGGAAAATAACCTACATGTATCAAAATATTTTAGTGGCTCTCTTTGTAGTGGCAAAAAATTAGAAATTCAGTGTTTCTCTAAACCTTAGAGATTGGATCAACAAGTTGTGGTATATGGTTGTAATGGAATACTATTGAGCCATGAGGAATGATGAACAGGATGAGTTCAGATACACCTTGAAAGACTTATACAAACTGAAACAAAGTGAGGTGAGCAGAACCAAGAGATCAATGTATACGATAAAACAGATATTATTTAATAATCAACTGTGAAAGACTAAACCATTATCAACAAAGCAAGTCTTCAAGAAAACCACAAAGTCCTAATGAAGAAAATGTTACTAATAGCCAAAAAAGGAACTTTTAGTATCTGAGTGCAGATCAAAACATGCCATTTTCCACTATGTGTCCTTCATAAGATTTCTTTTGCAAGTGTGATATGTGTCTTCTATCATGACATGAGCAATATGGAAATGAATATTTAATGAAAATACAAGTATAACCTATATGAGTATACATACCCCAGGGAGAGCAGGGGAAAAGGGAGGGAAAAAAATCTGAATTTTTAAATATCAAAAACAATTGTCAAAACTTGTTTTCAAATGTAACTGAAAAAATTAAAAATAAAACATTTTTTAAAGTTATAACTTTTTAACAGGCATGAGTTAGTTATGAGACATGGTAGGAAATGTGATTCTTTTTAAAGGGGAGTTCACTTCTTGCCTGTAACATAATATATGGCTATGGAGTAGAAACAGGAAGTAAAAAATGCAGAGCAATATAAATTCTTAGAGTGAGCTTTTTGGTGAATATAAAGTTCCTTGACAACAACAAATTCCTGGAATGAATCGAGATCTGGGAATGAGAAAATGATATTCCTAGGATAAGGAAGAGCAAAACCTGTCCTTGCTCTCCATGACTCCTGCAAGTTGTATATATATTATTCAGATCCATGAGAAGAAGGTTAACTCTTGATTCTCCATAGGTTTTTTTTTCCCTTTTAGGACTATATAAATCCTAATAAGTATTGTTATTCTTTAAAGAAAAAGCAAATATTTGGTTATTTTGGAATATTGGTATTAATCTTTTTTTACTAACGTTCAATCAACGAGTTAAATGAAATGAAATCAAATTACATGATCAAGGATATATATTAACAGAAAATAAGGTAGACCAATCATGTAAAAAATAAAAAACATAAATAATAGACTGGCAATTTGACTGTTGAACTTGTAGGTACTACAATGTCATGGATCAAGCATTGGTTCTGAAGTCAGAGAACTTTAGTTCCAATCCCAAATATGACATTATTTATACAGTTTTAGACAAGTCCCTCTCCTCTTTGAGCTTCAGTTTCTACATATATAAAATGAAGATTTTGTACTCAATGAACTTTCATCTTGTTTTGCATCTTGCTTTGAAATTACAGTTCTAGGATCTTGTATGACTATCCCCCAAAATAGATATCTGAAAGAACATCTCTATTCTTCACTTTAAATTGATCCTCTCTATATAATAGTATTTAAAAGTGTAGAATAAAGAATTACATAGACTTAAAAGGCCTGAAAATGCTTAAATATGTGTCTACACTGAAAACATCAGGTTTTCATTAAAATGTCAATGACACTCTAAAATCTTGTAAACAAATCATTTACAAAATAATGTTAACCATTAAATTCACTTAATAGTTGAGGTAACATTCTTCTGATTTACTCTATAATTTAGGAGATCTAGTGAAAGTGGAGAGAAAAAATGGATGTGAAGTCTATAAACTTAGCTTTGCCAATATAGAGGATTATGACTGTGAATAGATAATGTAACTATTTGGGACCTCTGTTTTTTTATATGTAGATTAAGGGAGTAAAATAAACAATAAGAGCAAATAAGTGTTTTTCTCTCCAGCCAACTTCTATGCTTGGTTTCAAGTCCACTGATATCAGGCTCTCTCAGCCATCCTTCAGTCCCAGGATGAGAACATCACTACAAAACTTGAAATCATGGAAACTACTTTAGCCTTGATATTCACATGGTATAAGTGCTATTAGTTACTTTGTCCCTCTGATTGATGAGCTGGGAACCAGAGGAAAAAACTCTTTCTAAACCTTCCCTTTATATAAAACTCAGAATTTCCAACCAATTCATCTCTACCAATTGCTCTATTTGATTTTGGTTCCATTGATACCATGCTCTTAAATCCCTACCCTGGCACTTTTGGCAGCACCTCCCTCCCTTTATTGTATCCTTCCTCATACTGTGTTATCCAATTATATTGTAACTCTTTGAAGGCAAAGGTTCTCTTTCTCTTTATTAGTTGTATCCTCAGAACCTAGCACAGTGATTGGCATATAGTAGTCCCTTAATGAATATTTTATTGTGTGTTTATGTGAAGGCATTTGTGTGTGTGCATATACATGTAAATACATAGTTAACTATACATATATAAATACATGTCCATAATAAATATAACCACATATCTAACCATCTATTTATGTTGATGAAAAATTTCTAAAAAACTTTCAACTCTACAATTTTTGAAAATAAACAAACAACAAACTGCCTACACTAACAGAAGAGGAAATAGAATTCTTAAATAATCCCATATCAGAAAATGAAATCCAACAAGCCATCAAAGAACTTCCTAAGAAAAAATCCCCAGGGCCTGATGGATTCACCTATGAATTCTTTCAAACATTCAGAGAACAGTTAATCCCAATACTATACAAACTATTTGACATAATAAGCAAAGAGGGAGTTCTACCAAACTCCTTTTACGACACAAACATGGTACTGATTCCAAAACCAGGCAGGTCAAAAACAGAGAAAGAAAACTATAGGCCAATCTCCCTAATGAATATAGATGCAAAAATCTTAAATAGGATACTAGCAAAGAGACTCCAGCAAGTGATCAGAAGGATCATTCACCATGATCAAGTAGGATTCATACCAGGGATGCAGGGCTGGTTCAACATTAGGAAAACCATCCACATAATTGACCACATCAACAAGCAAACTAGCAAGAACCACATGATTATCTCAATAGATGCAGAAAAAGCCTTTGATAAAATACAACACCCATTCCTATTAAAAACACTAGAAAGCATAGGAATAGAAGGGTCATTCCTAAAAATAATAAACAGTATATATCTAAAACCAACAGCTAATATCATCTGCAATGGGGATAAACTAGATGCATTCCCAATAAGATCAGTAGTGAAACAAGGATGCCCATTATCACCTCTACTATTTGACATTGTACTAGAAACACTAGCAGTAGCAATTAGAGAAGATAAAGGAATTGAAGGCATCAAAATAGGCAAAGAGGAGACCAAGTTATCACTTTTTGTGGATGACATGATGGTCTACTTAAAGAATCCTAGAGATTCAACCAAAAAGCTAATTGAAATAATCAACAACTTTAGCAAAGTTGCAGGATACAAAATAAACCCATACAAATCATCAGCTTTTCTATATATCTCCAACACAGCACAGCAGCAAGAACTAGAAAGAGAAATTCCATTCAAAATCACCTTAGACAAAATAAAATACCTAGGAATCTACCTCCCAAGACAAACACAGGAACTATATGAACACAACTACAAAACACTCGCCACACAACTAAAACTAGACTTGAGCAAATGGAAAAACATTAACTGCTCATGGATAGGACGAGCCAATAGAATAAAAATGACCATCCTACCCAAACTTATTTATCTATTTAGTGCCATACCCATTGAACTACCAAAATATTTCTTCACTGATTTAGAAAAAACCATAACAAAGTTCATTTGGAAGAACAAAAGATCAAGGATATCCAGGGAAATAATGAAAAAAAAAACACATATGATGGGGGCCTTGCAGTCCCTGACCTTAAACTATATTACAAAGCAGCAGTCATCAAAACAATTTGGTACTGGCTAAGAAACAGAAAGGAAGATCAGTGGAATAGACTGGGGGAAAGCGACCTCAGCAAGACGGTATACGATAAACCCAAAGATCCCAGCTTTTGGGACAAAAATCCACTATTCGATAAAAACTGTTGGGAAAATTGGAAGACAGTGTGGGAGAGACTAGGAATAGATCAACACCTCACACCCTACACCAAGATAAATTCAAAGTGGGTGAATGACTTAAACATAAAGAAGGAAACCATAAGTAAATTGGGTAAACACAGAATAGTATACATGTCAGACCTTTGGGAGGGGAAAGGCTTTAAAACCAAGCAAGATATAGAAAGAATCACAAAATGTAAAATAAATAATTTTGACTACATCAAACTAAAAAGCTTTTGTACAAACAAAACCAATGTAACTAAAATCAGAAGGGAAACAACAAATTGGGAAAAAATCTTCATAGAAACCTCTGACAAAGGTTTAATTACTCATATTTATAATGAGCTAAATCAATTGTACAAAAAATCAAGCCATTCTCCAATTGATAAATGGGCAAGGGAAATGGATAGGCAGTTCTCAGATCAAAACTATTAACAAGCACATGAAGAAGTGTTCAAAATCTCTTATAATCAGAGAGATGCAAATCAAAACAACTCTGAGGTATCACCTCACACCTAGCAGATTGGCTAACATAACAGCAAAGGAAAGTAATGAATGCTGGAGGGGATGTGGCAAAGTAGGGACATTAATTCATTGCTGGTGGAGTTGTGAACTGATCCAACCATTCTGGAGGGCAATTTGGAACTATGCCCAAAGGGCGACAAAAGAATATCTACCCTTTGACCCAGCCATAGCTGTGCTGGTTCTGTACCCCAAAGAGATAATGTACAAAAAGACTTGTACAAAGATATTCATAGCTGCGCTCTTTGTGGTGGCCCAAAACTGGAAAACGAGGGGATGCCCATCAATTGGGGAATGGCTGAACAAACTGTGGTATATGTTGGTGATGGAATACTATTGTGCTAAAAGGAATAACAAAGTGGAGGAGTTCCATGGAGACTGGAACAACCTCCAGGAAGTGATGCAGAGCGAGAGGAGCAGAACCAGGAGGACATTGTACACAGAGACTAATACACTGTGGTATAATCGAACGTAATGGACTTCTCCATTAGTGGCGGTGTAATGTCCCTGAACAACTTGCAGGGATCCAGGAGAAAAAAACACCATTCATAAGCAAAGGATAAACTATGGGAGTGGAAACACCGAGGAAAAGCAACTGCCTGAATACAGAGGTTGAGGGGACATGACAGAGGAGAGACTCTAAATGAACACTCTAATGCAAATACTATCAACAAAGCAATGGGTTCAAATCAAGAAAACATCTAATGCCCAGTGGATTTATGCGTCGGCTATGGGGGGTGGGGGGGAGGAAAAGAAAATGATCTATGTCTTTAACGAATAATGCTTGGAAATGATCAAATAAAATATATTTAAAAAAAAGAAAATAAACAAACAAAAACACAATAATTTGAACTCTGATTAGTAAGTGATAAATTCAAATATAAAATCTTAATTATATTTTATTTTTAAATGAGGAAATTAAAATATTTGCATGGAATTTAGGTTGAATAAAATTAATAGCACTTCATAAAACAATGTTTTTCTTTATCTAGAAAAGATCATGAAATTTTATACAAATGAAACCTACTCATAATTTCTTATTGTTGTAAAGATGAAATAAAAAAATGCATGTTGAAGGACTCTCAGAAGTATTAAGCATTATGCACATGGATGTAAAAGTTTATTTTTTTATTGTTTAAGAGAATTTATTTTTTAATAAAATTTGAATATAAGTTTTTTACCACCTACTATTTTTATGGAGGTATAAAAATAGTTAATTGCTGTGTAACCCATGGGAAGTAACAATTTATTATGTGTACTAGGTGAATGGGTGAGTACTAATGCAGGCACACACACAGATATATATGTATATATATTTATGTATGTGTGTTCTCAGTTTATAAATTCATACATACTCATAAATGTGCTTCTATATTTAAGTATCTGTTCATATTGGAAGATTTTTTTGATTTCTTACTTATGTTCCTCCATCATATTAGCTGCATTCCTGAAAAGAGTGTCATTGACTATATATGCTGCCATGACAAGAAATTGTATAACTCTTTAAGAAGAATATTACTTCCAAATTGTGATGCAATCCAGATACCAAAATTAAATGAGTTTGGTTCAAACACAAGAATGCATCCTATATTTTTTCATTCCAAGTTATTAATGTTGTATCCTTGAGCAGACTCTCTATACACAAGTATTTATGCATTTATGCTTATTCTGATGATATAGTAATAGGAGACATATCAAAATCAGTAGCTCACTCCAACTATTACTACTTATTTTAAACTAGCCTATAAATCATTCCCATTTAAATATATCACCAAAATCTTATATATTTCATGTCTGCAACATCGTTTATAATCTCTCCTCATAACTACCTCCAAATATATGAAGCATGGATTCTAATCTTACCAGACCATACTAACAGCAGCACTTCTCAGAAGTGAAGTATTCATATTATCTCATGTATATCCCCTATCCTATGCAGTTCAGTTAGTCACCATGTCCCATCATTTTTGTCTTGAAAATGTCCTCATAGCCCAACTGATTATCATACATGCATACTCACTATAGCATTCATTTATTTGAAAACATGTTCCTTGTATTCTTCCTTTCTTTAATCCTAGCCTTGTCCAATGCCTTTTTACACAGTAACACTAGAATGGGCATCGAGGTGGCACAGTAGATAAAATTCTGGGTCTCAAGTTGGGAACACTCATCTTCCAAATTCAAATCTGGCATCTCACACAACTGTGTGTGACTTTGGGCAAGTCATTTAACCCAATTTGTCATAGTTTTCATCTATAAATTGAGCTGGAGAAGAAAATGCCAAAGCACTCCAAGATCTTTGCCAAGAATCACCAAAATGGGTTACGATGAGCAATACTGAACTAAAATGACTAAACAAGAAATAGCAACACTAGAATAATCTTCCTAAAACAGTGAATTCTGGGATTGAAGTGGTTATTCCAAACCTGGAGCACCAATATTTATGTTGTAAAGATCACAATTTAGGGGAGACTGAGGCAGGTAGAAATTAGTTTCTCTCTGCAAGTAGTATTATATTTTTATGAGGTTTATTGAAAGTTAAAGATTAAAGAAAATACAGGATGAGAAAAACATGCCTAGGCCAGAGAGGCCTAGGCAAGACCTCACCTACATTATGGGAAGATGTGTCTGCTCCAAAACGGAAGTCCAAAAAAAGAGTACAAAAGCCTTTGCGATCAGGTTAAATCCCTTCTCGATCTCAGCCCACCTCAGAATTCTGTGAGATTACAAAGCATTTTGGGGAAGTGGAGCAAGGGCTTATGGGAATTGAAGTCCAGAGTTCGAGTCTATTTTTACATAACTCCATTTGATCATTTGAAAAAAAATATTTTTTTTCCAAAGGATCATGAAAACATAATCAATTTAAAGATAACAATAATTTGAAGATAAGAGAAAAAAATGAAACCAATAATTGCTGAACACATTGACAAAAAGCCAGTTAGGGGGCAGTCCCCTTTGGCATGAAAATATACATACAAATAAATGTTCAATCAACTACACCCAAAGTTCAATTTTTGTGCAGCTGGCTGGTCTTCTTCATAGTATCTTCTCCAACAGTTCAGTTCTGGATTCAGAGAGGTAGCATCTTCTTTACCTAAAATTCTTCTCAAAAGGAATTTAACTCTCCTCTATTACTCCTAACCTACAACTATTATAGTTTTCCTCTTAGAGGGCAAAATTTTGTATACACTGGCAGTTAGAATTTTTCAGGGTGCAGTACGCATATGTTTAGTGATCAACTGGGGAGACTAGTCCCCCAATCATCATCAGGGGGAATTGTGAATTTTAAAATCTCCATCTTGCTTGGTCTAGCACCCAAAGTTGTGCACACCCACACTACACGGGAATGTGCTAGTCAATGACAAATCAGAAATAACTAACTGCCCACCTGGGCTGTCCTAAGCCAAGCTTGAACCACCATTGGCACTTGTGAGGCACAGGAAGTGACAGAGAGAGCAGCCTCTGGAATTCGCTCACTTCCTGTGGACAGGGCTAGACTGCAGTTCATGCTAAAAGCTTGAGCAAGGTGGAGGCCCGCAGACAGCTTCCCTTCAAATCGGTCACATGAGTCAAGGACTCATTCTTTTCTACCTTGGCCCCTTTGGACCTAAACTCCCTCTGGCTCCCTGCCAGAGGTTGAGTAACCCCTTTCCCTTTTTTCTCCTCTCTACTTCTCTCCCTCTCCTTTTTCTTACTCCCATTGTGATTAAAACCACCATAAATTCCATTCTGACTTGAGTGTTTCGTTTTAGGAATTTCATAAGTAAATTTCTTGGCAGCCACAGTTTTAATCTAACAATCTTCAAAGGTGAAATTTTCACTACAATGTTCCACCTACAGTATCTGATCACTACCTACAAAGCATTGTTCCTACTACATCTATCCCTTCCTTTATGCATTTTCATATTCTTCCCATTCTTTAATCTACTAGTAATCTTTCTTGAAGCCTTCCCAAATTATTGTGTTTCACATTAATTTCTTCCTTTATATTTATTTCTGGTCACTCTATAATTACAACCTACTTATTTAATTATCTTTTTTCTTAATATCTATACTGCCAAATTTAGAGTATTATTTTGTTGCCCTCGAAATATTTTCCTCTTCTTTGTATTCCTTATCCTATTCCAAACACTATGGGCCTCAAGTTAGAAATTATATATCATATGAAGTTGGACTCCCACCCTCTACCTTGACCTTTGGAATACATCTATGTTTTTATGGCAATATATTCTATATGCAATTAATACATTTATTTTTGTTTGAAGTGTTTGAATCAGTAGAGGGGAGACAAGTCAACTGATGTTTTATAAAAGCAGATTCTGGCACAGTAAAAGGTCTGAATTACTAAGAAATTTTCTTTCTTACCTGTATTGCACAAGCAATGATCAACAAAGTCAAGAGATGCAGCTTCAAAATATAATTGCAAAGTTTTGTCAGCGATGCCTTAGAAAAAGCCCTCCATTCTTGTTTTAACATTATTTTTTATTTGGTCAATTTCAAACATTATTCCTTGGTTACAAAAATCATTTTCTATTCCCCCCTTCACCCAACCCCTCCCATTAATGACATACAATTCCATTCGGTATTACATGTGTCCTTGATCATAACCCATTTCCATGTTGTTGGTGTTTGCACTAGGATGTTCACTTAGAGTCTACATCTCCAAACATATCCCCCTGGACCTATGTAATCAAGTAGTTGTATTTCTTTGGGGTTTCTACTCCCACAGTTTTTCCTCTGAATGTGAATAGTGTTCTTACTCATAAATTCCTCCAAGTTGTTCAGGATAACTGCACTGTCACTAATGGAAGTTCATTACATTTGATTGTACCACAGTGTATCAGTCTCTGAGTGAGTACATAGTTCTCCTGGTTCTGATCCTCTCACTCTGCATCAATTCCTGGAGGTTCTTTCAGTTCACATGGAATTCCTCCAGTCATTATTCCTTTGAGCAAAATAGTATTCCATCACCAACATATACCACAGTTTGTTCAGATATTCCCCAACTGAAGGGCATCACCTCATTTTCCAATTTTTTGCCACCACAATCAGCACACTATGAATATTCTTGTACAGGGTTTTTTTTTCCTTATTATCTCTTTGGGTACAAACCCAGCAGTGTTATGGCTGCATCAAAGGGCAGACAGTATTTTAGTACCCTTTGGACATAGTTCCAAATTGTCCTCTAGAATTATGGGCTCAATTCAGACACCATCAGCAGTGCATTAATGTCCTGACTTTGCCACATCCCCTCCAGCATTTATTATTTTCCTTTGCTGTCATGTTAGCCAATCTGCTACATATGAGGTGATACCTCAGAGATGTCTTGATTTGCATCTCTCTAATTATCAGAGGTTTAGAACACTTTTTTTCATGTTCTTATTAATGGTTTTGATTTCTTTGACTGAAAATTGCCTATTCATGTCCCTTGCCCATTTATCAATTGGTGAATGGCTTGATTTTTTGTACAATTGATTTAGCTCTTTGTAAATTTGAATAATTAGACCTTTGTCAGAGGTTTTTGTTAGGAAGATTGTTTCCCAGTTTGGTATTTCCCTTTTGATTTTGGTTACATTGGTTTTATTTGTACAGAAACTTTTTAATTTTATGTAGTCAAAATTATTTATTTTACATTTTGTGACTCTTTCTAAGTCTTGCTTGGTTTTAAAATCTTTCCCTTCCCAAAGTTCTGACATGTATGCTATTCTGTGTTAACATAATTTACTTATAGTTTCCTTCTTTATGTTCAGGTCATTCACCCATTTTGAATTGATCTTGGTGTAGAGTGTGAGGTGTTGATCCAAACCTAATCTCTCCCACACTGTCCTCCAATTTTCCCAGCAGTTTTTATGAAATAGTGGACTTTTGTCCCAAAAGCTGGGATCTTTGGGTTTATCATATACTGTCTTGCTGAGGTCACTTACCCCGAGTCTATTCCACTGATCCTCCTTTCTGTCTCTTAGCCAGTACCAAATTGTTTTGATGACCGCTGCTTTATAATATGATCTGGGACTGCAAGGCCCTCTTCCTTTGTTGGTTTTTTTTTTTCCCATTATTTCCCTGGATATTCTTGATACTTTGTTCTTCCAATTGAACTTTGTTATGTTTTTTTCTGAATCAGTAAAAAAAAAAATTGGAAGTTCAATGAGTATGGCACTAAATAGATGAATACGTTTGGGTAGGATGGTCATTTTTATTATATTGGCTCGTCCTACCCATGAGCAGTTAATGTTTACTTAGGTTTACTTTTAATCAATCCCCCTAATCCTCTACCTTGATATGCTTCCCTTTCTGGTCCTTCCCTTTTTGTTCCATCCTTGCTTTTTAGGGTCTGTTAAGTTAGCTCCCCCCTCTTCTACCCTCCCTTTTTTACTCCCTCCCCCATACCCCCTTTAGTTTTCCCTTCTCACTTACCCTGTAGGATAAGATAGAATTCAAGATCCCAATGGATCTAAATGTTCTTCACTCTACAAACTGATTTTACTGAGAGTAAGATTTAAGTATTACCTATTAGCACTCTCTTCCTCTCCTTCTTATAAGAGTATTCTTCCCCTCCCCTTTCAATGTGTATATTTGTGTGAAAAAGATTATCCTATTTATTTTATTTCTTCAAGTATCTCTTAGTACAATCTTTGATCCCCCCAAACTTTTTTTCTTTTTTGCATATCATATTATAGCCCTTAATTCCCCAATCTTTTCCTATGAGTGGTTCTTCTAATTATTATAATAATGAATATGATTTTGGGAGTTATAAATAACATTTCCCCCATATATTAATATATATATATATATATATATATATAATTTGATCTATTTGTAGCCCTTAAAGAAGTGAGTTTGAATAAAAAAAAAACATTTTCTCCTTTTCTCTTTCTTTCTTATTTACCTTTTTATATTTCTCTTGATCTTTGTGTTTGAATATCAAATGTACCACTTATTTCTGGTCTTTTCCTTACAAATACTTGGAAATCTTCTATTTTGTTGAATGGAAGTATATAGTCAGTTTTGATGGATAGGTGATTCTTGGTTGAAGACTTAATTCTCTTGCCTTTCTGAATATCATGTTCCAGGCCTTGAGGTCCTTTAATGTGGAAGCTGTCATGTCTTGTGTGATCCTGATTGGTGTTCTTTGGGATCTCAATTGTTTCTTTTTGGCTTCTTGTAGAATTTTCTCCTTAGCTAGAAAGCTATGGAATTTGGCAATTGCATTCCTGGGAGTTGTCTTTTGATGATTTAGTGTACAGGGTATTCTATGAACTCTTTCAATGTCTATTTTGCCCCCTTGTTCAAGAACCTCAGGGCAGTTTTTTTGGATGATTTCTTGTAGTATGATGTCAAGATTTCTGTTTATTTCTGGTTTTTCAGGTAGAACAATGATTCTCAAATTGTCTCTCCTTCCTCTGTTTTTCTGATCTGTCACCTTGTCAGTGAGATATTTTATGTTTTCTTCTATTTTATCAGTCTTTTGATTTTTGCTTCATTGATTCTTTCTGTTTTGCAAGATCATTGGTTTCCAGTTGCTCAATTCTGGTCCTTAAGGCCTGATTTTCTACTTTAATTTTTTGATTTTTGTCTTTGAACTATTTCCCACTTCTTTTGCCAAAACCTTCCATCTTTTTATAAACTCCAATTTAAATTCTTCCAGAGTTTGTGGACAATTTCCATTTTTTAGAAGGCTTTGTCTATATTTGAATTTCCTCCCATATTTCCTCTGTAGCCTGGGTTTTTTCTCCATAAAAATTTTCTAGAGTGCCTGCCTTTTTTATTTTTCTTGGAGAGTGTTTGTTGGTCCTGTGCACAATTTGCCAATGCAGAGGAGGTTTTGCCTTCCCTTTTTAGTCAGAAATATGAGTGAGCTGGGTACTTTCTCTGTGTATGGGGTTATGGAGCAAGGATTTTACCTGAAATAAGCTCTTTAATCTCTGCTTCTGCTGTTTGCAGCTCTTCTCTGCTCTGCCTTCCTGGGAGTGCCTAAGGTCTGTGCTCCCCAGCCTGCCTGGGTTTCAGGTGTAGCTACTCTCAGGGATAGGTCTTTAGTGGTCTTAGTCAGCTCACAAGTTCCTAGGGGAGCCCCTTGCTCCCTCTAGAGGTGACCCTTGCTGATTCTGGCATATGCTGGCTCTGACTCTGTCTTCATAGGTGGGGTGGGGGAGGGTAGATCAGCTCACATTTAGGTGTGAACTTTTTCACCACCTTATAGTTTGGATATGCCCAAATCCCCTGTAACTTCAATGCTGTGCCCTAATATAGAGTCCCTCCGTTCTTATGGGATTGTTTTTGTTGGTCTTTTGAGGTAGTCTATGTCAGTGGGTGCTGGGGAGAGGAAGTGTCCCACATCTAGACTGCCACCATATTTACCTGTAACCCTCCATTCTTATTATACTGTTAGAAATCCAGGCAACTTCATACACATTTAGGCTATCCTTTCGTTAACTGCTTCTAAATTTCACTCTTTTTTTTAAACTACAGTGTGTACTAACAATGTAAATTCTGAATCAATAGCCCCAAATGTGCCTATAGATATGGGATAAAGAGATAATTTGGGGTTTCATTAAATGCTTCTCGTAGTTTTAAGGAAACTAAGGTAAAGGTTAAATTATTAATTCTCAAATCAATAGAAATTCATACATTTGTGAAGAAATCTCATAAATCCACAGAACTTTGATGTTCATCATTCTATGATTGTATTTTACATTAATTTACCAGTGAAAATTTATGGAACTCTTCATTTCTAGGTCATCCCAGGAAACTGTTCACAGGAAAGGGTAGCTGAGTAACTAGAGAAAACGAGTTACTAGTTTTAGCACTTTTCCTAAAGCACAGATTAGATACATAGAAATCAGCATTCATGGCTCACAGATAGTGGGGATGTCAAAATGGAATGGATATAAAAAGTTGGGAAATGAAATATGGTCTCATCTTGCCACTGCATGTAATTCTGCTGGGTGACAATTGGATGGCAATTTCTTTCATCACATACCAATCAGGTTAAAATTTCAATTGATAACCCAGAAAGAGAAAAGTTCCTGAGAGTTAGGAGGATTTTGAGCAGTTCATTTCATTAATCTTCACAATATAGATATGGAAAAGTTTACAAGCCTATTCACTTCTCAGTTATTCAGTCAGTCAACACTTGTCCACTACATGATGAGCTGTAGAAAGTTTTTTTTTTAATAAGAAGTCTCCAAGTACAATGTATGTTAGAAATTCTGAGATTTATCAAGATTTTCATAACTTCCGTCCCCATTTCTTCTAGTCAACTCGAAATGCATATCTCTCCAGAAGTTAATAAAGGGCAAATAGAAAAGACAAATATAAAATTGATTTGTTTCAATTATTTATGTAAAGAAAGCATCATATTTTGATAAAATGTAGTTTAGGGTTTCCCATTTCATCTCTTCCTTTTTCTTCCATCTTATTTTACTCAAGCCAAAATATTCTTTGTTGCCTACTACTTGAGAAATTCTCCATGATAAGAAGATTGAATGAAAATGCAATATGTGAATTTATTCTGTAGGAAAATCAAATTTTAACCTGTAAAATTTCAAATATTGACAAAAAGGAAGGACAGGAATAAGGTAACATTAACAAGAAGATTATCTTGCAAAAATATAGTTAATTGAGAGAATAGTGTAACAATTTTTTAATTAAAAAGGAAATAAAACTCAAAAGAGATTTTAATGATTTCTTCAATATTCCACAGAGAGGAAGTAATAATACTATATAGACTGAAAAGAGGTCAGAACAACATAGAGTTGCATTTTATGTATCCTTTCAAAATAGATAATGGGAAATGATTATGGCATATTATTTAGCTAATGGTTTTCATAAGATAATGAAAATAAAGTCAGAAGGAACCTTGATTTCCATCTAGTCCAACCATCTCATTACACAAATGTGGAATATGAACTTTAAGTTTTTTACCCATGGACACCAAGTACATACATCTGAAGCAGAGTTTCAATACAAATCCTATCTTCGTAACATTGTTAAGCATAGAATATGGGTTAAGTGTGCCCCTGAATGCTGGTGCCTATGGGTTGAAAATTATTATTTTCCCTCCTGAAAAATCTCTTTCAAAGAGAGTGCTTTGTCTAATAAGTCCCACTTCCTCCTCCCTCATGGAATGCAGATTAAAAGTAAATACTGGCAAGTAATTACAGAAACAGAAATTATAAATAAGCCATTCCAGGGTCATATCATAAAGAACCATGCTTTTATTTAAAGCCAGGGTCATGGAATACCTCATAACAAGGTTTTCTTAATGCTATTATAATAAAGAGCAGATCTTTGGTCTTACATATTTAAAAATATTTTGGCATGTCAACAACTCTTTTGCCTTTTAACCAAAGACATATTTTGCCTCACGTATCTTTGCTTTATATGTGCATGCCTTCCTAGAAACTTCTATGCTAGTGATATGACTTGTGTTATTTTTTATTACAATCGCATATTTTCTTGTTCAAACTTGATGATTTAAGATATAGAATTTCCATTTCCCAATACAGTGTGCTTGTTTGCAATTTCCAGAATTGAAACCCATTTTGATACCTCAGCTGCCCATAGGACAGTGAACAATGAATCAATGTTCTGTTGGAATTTAGAGCATGTCATTTAACTCTGAGAAAGAGATAGCCTGGTCCAGAACTTCTCTCCTTCAGATTTTGAGGGAATAGTTATACTTATGATTTCTTTTAAGTGCTAAAATATATATCCATGTATTGAACAATTGAAAAACTAGAGGAATTAAACGAAGCATCATAACATAAATATCACTTATATTTATATGGCATTTTCAGCATTGCCAAGTATTAATGCATGTATTTTTTTCATTTGATCTTCATAACATTTCATAAGATTGGTGCTCCACACATTATGATTGCTTTGAAAACAAACAGAGAAGACAAAGTACTTAGCTATGGCCACATTTCTAAAAATGTCAGAGGTAGAACTGGAATTCAGTTTTTCAAGATTCAAAATTCAGCCCTTTTCTATAGCATCTTATTGTCATAAATTAAGTCCAAATTCCAGATGGCAACATAAGTTAACTATAATTATTTGTACATGCAAAACATTCCATAAATATTGCCTGAATAACTGGAACCTGGAAAGTTTTGAACCTAAAGACTAATAATTTTATTATTAACTTTAGAACTAACAGTGACCTCATAAATTATCTGCTATTGATACATATTGGAAAATAAGATTTAGGAATGTGAATTGATTTGATAAAGATAATAAAGGTAGCATGTAACAAATCTATGGTTTAAACCTATGTGCTTAATGCTCCATTATTTCCCACTATAGCACAAATAATAAATAAATACTGATTCTTTATTTGAACTTAATTTGGTATCATTCAAACATTTAAATATGAATGATTGTTGGCTTTTTATTCAATGACAGCAACATAGTATTTTTAATTTGACATTACCCATAACAAGCTGGTTAATTTAATTCTTGATGTCTAACACAGTGGTATGAACTGTAATTTTCAGGTTTAATTTCTCAAAACTGATATCAGAAGTGTGTGTTTTCCAGTCCTGCTTCTATTTCTAAATAGTACTGCTTCAATGAATTTGAGGAACAAATGATGGCTGTTGTTAAACATATCTTCACTCATAAAGAAATAACATCCTTAGATGAAACATAAAAGCTACAATCTCTATCTATACTACCAGAGCCTATTATGGACTTACATGAGGTCAAAATGGAGAAAAAGGTTAGAAAGTAATTAGAAAAGGAAGGACAATATATAGTGCAGCTTCTGTCTAACCTCAGGCTACTAATGTATACTGAATTAAAACTGTAACTTTCAAAAATGCCAGAAAGAATTTTTAAAATCAGATTGGATTAAAAAGTTAGAGATAGATTTTTTTCTCTTTTAGATTTTTTTTAACATTATCTTTGGTACTTTGAATGGCTAAGTAATTTGGGGGGGCAATGGGTAGTTGTATTCTAATAACAATGTTTTGTTGATCATTTACATAAAAGCAAGAACAATTAAGCAAGAAATACAAAAGTATACACAGGCTGGTGAGATTAATTTTCTCAATGTACTGACTAGTTTACTGAAGAAAGATAATTGGTTCTAATACTTTTTAATTCCATTTATCATTTTTTAATTAGTGGATTCACATACTTTTTTCAGCTTCAGCCATAACAACTTTAATTCACCTCAATATTAAAATGTGGGATGAAAATCCTTGCTAAAAAAATGGAATATAGGGAAAGGAACAAGCATTTATATTGCATGTTTTATATGCTGAATACTTTGATGTGTACATTATCTCACTTGAACTTCACAATAGTTTTGTGAGGTAGTTACTGTTATTATACCTATTTTACAATTGAGGAAACTTAGGCAAAGAGAAGTTAAGAGTGTTTTCCAGATCTTTCTGCCTATACATCATGTATTCTATTCCCATCTAGTTGCCCGGCCCACTATAGGCACAGAATACTTTAAAATAACTTGCTCAATGGAGCAAAGATTAATCTTTCCCTTTTCTAGAATTTTGGAGTTTCAGAGAAAGCACAGTGCCTAACATATAATACATGCTTTATGAATAATTATTAAGTTGATTTGACAGAATAAAAGAAGATCAGAAAGAAAAGAAAGCTTCAAATCTGACCTCATGCCTACTAGCTCTGTGGCAATGAGTCACTTAATTTCTATGAACATCCTTTTCCTTATAAGTAAAAGAAAAATAATATCTGTTCCTCCTTCCAATAGGATTTTTGAGAGACTCAAATTAATGAAAAGAGTTTTGCCAAATTTTAATTTTTTCAATAAATATCAGTACAATGATGGTTTCCTTTAGCTCAGTAAGTCAACATGACCCTCATGGAGAGATTTAATAAATATCTTATAAAATTTTAGAAGTGGATTTTGATAAATCACATTTTATCTGAATATACTATTATGCCCAATAATCTCTTAAAACAGAATTAATAATTTCTGAATTAAAGAGATAATTGGATTAAAGATTTTAAAAAGACATCTAAATTGGACAAATAATGACATAGTTTAATACTGCATTTTTTTTTTGCTTTTCTACTCATTTTTTAAATGATCATATAAGAATTTGCCTTTCAAACATGGCTTTTTCTTGTTATTTCAAAACAATAATCATAAAGTGACCTCAAGACTACTAAACAGTATCTTGTTATTGAAAGGAAATTAATATTTATTTCAAGATAAATTTAACCATAAGTAGTTTTTATAATGGCAGAAACATGCTCCTTACTTATAGATTTCTGTTTACTTTGCAGAGAAGAGATTTTTATCTTAAAGACCCTGAAAGTTTCAGAGCTCTACCATTCAATTTCTGTCCTAATTCATTGAATGCATTTAGCTAAAGAGAAAGAGAGAGTGCCTTAATATGAGAGAGAGAGAAAAATAGAGAAGAGAGAGAGAGAGAGAGAGAGAGAGAGAGAGAGAGAGAGAGAGAGAGAGAGAGAGAGAGAGAGAGAGAGAGAGAAAGAGAGAGAAAGGGAGAGAGAGATTAAAAGAAAGGACAAATAAGATTAAGGGATAACATTTATTAGTTTGGTTCATTTTTTTGTATAGAATAATGAGAGGAAATAGAACTTGAAGACTTGAGAAAACTAAAATGATTTTCCATTTTCTATCTCAAAAATCCAAACACTGTTTTTAATTTCTATAATTTCCACTAATTCCCTAAAATATTATATGATGCCAGATAATCAAGGAACACTTCCCAAAGATTTTTTTTTTGGTCAGAGGTCTTTAAAATTGTTACCTTGATATATTACTTTTACTATATATTATAAGACAATGCAATGAAAACCTTTTCCCCCCAGTACATTTAATCATTTCCTCACCAATCCTAAAAACTTTCATCAAATCATGTTTTTCAATGCCCTATATAGAGATGACATAACTCAACATGGACAAAAGGTTGAATGAGGCACAGATATCTGCCTGTGAACTCTTATCAATAGTGTATCTTACATAAGAGTTGAATAATGTGTCAGTGTACATGAGGGATCTGTTTCTTCCCTTCCATTGTAACCTTCAATAGCTATCAGGATTACTATCAAAACAAGACTCCCAGATTCTGGCAATTCCCTTAATGAGATGGTATTGTGTAGTTGTTATGATTCCATTTGACACTTCTCTCTAAAGAACCTGTGAGGCTAAGGTATAAACATATTCATTTTATCAGGCTCCCAAATAAAACAAAGTTACACACACACACACACACACACACACACACACACACACACACACAATGCTCCTGTGTCCATCGGAAAACCAATAATTAGGCAAAACTAGAAATTGTTTTTGAATGGCAAAAAGCAGCTGCTCATAAATTTCTCATATTCTGAAGATGAATGTCTTATCACAACTATTCAAGAGGCTCAGTAGGCTCATTAAAGGCATATTTTGTCTCAAATGCAAGTGTAACATAGTGTTAGAGAAACATAACTTAGAAACCCAGAATTTACCTCTACGTTCAGGCATCACATTTTTTATTATTTAACACTAGTCTAATCCTGCTGTTTTATGGCCCACTTGCACAGGATGACATATGATTGTAAGTACAGACAGAAGCTTACATTAACACTTGTCCTAACATTATGGAGTTAAGAGGCAGCAAGTAATCAGAAACATATTATCTAGAATTATGAGGGACTCCTTGCCACTATGACAATGTTTTAAGCAATTAAGTACTCTCACTGGGTATTTACTAGCTCCATATATCAGTTAACACACAATGAGACATATGCATATAATTCTCTAAAGTATGCAAAAAAGGTACATGCTTGTTATTCTCTTTGCATGTAAAATAACCTAGCCAAGGTAGTATGGAAAATAAAAGGGGAAGTTCATCTACTAAGTAATATGTGTAGGGGGAAAAGGGAACATTTTTGAAAATGTGTTGAGAGAAGGAATATGTGTGAGGGAAACAAGATAAAAAAGAGAGGGAAATGAATATTTAGCATTTCCTTTAAAACATTTTACAGAGAAGCATAGATATTAGAGGTCAGGAAGCTGTTCTATATTTAAAAACAAGAATAATTCAAGATAAATTAATTTCCTGGAATACAAGTTGCTATATAGTAATTAACATGTCTTTTGACATGAGTATTCTATCAGCCCAATCATAGAAGGAATTTTGTGAAGAGACAGAACTAAAGAAAGCATATAGAAATCCAGGTACCATTTTAATAAACTAAGTTCTTTTTCCCTTATACCCCAAACTCATTTTCCATTTGTCCCCCATCACACTTATAAACTTCTTCTTCATTGATGTATCTCACTTTGAAATGTATTTTGATAACTACTTTTATCATTAAATGTATTACAAAGATCAAAGAGTACAAGATACTAAAATAAAATCTAGTGTGGCTCACAGGTAAAATAAAAGAAGTAATCAAAAGGGGACAACATTTTTAAAAAGTCAAAATCCTGACTTAGTTTAAAAAATAAGGGAATGACTTATTTATAGTTTCTGTTCCTGTAATTACTTGCCAGTATTTACTTTTAATCTGCATTCCATGAGTGAGGAAGAAGTGGGACTTGTTGGACTAAGCACTCTCTTTGAAAGAGAATTCTCAGGAGGGACAATAGTAATTTTCAACCCATAGGCACCAGCATTCAGGGGCACACTTAACCCACACTCTATGCTTAACTATGTTAGGAAGATAGGATTTGTATTAAAACTCTGCTTCAGATGTATGTACCTTTGCATCCATGGGTAAATTACTTAAAGTTCATATTCCACACTTGTGTAATAAGAGGGTTGGCTAGATTTTATGGGCTAAAAGAAAATTCCAAGAAAAGTTTACAAAGGATTACAATGCCAATAATTTAAAAAATCATATAAATGCATTAAAATAAGTAATTCAACAATAATTTAAGCAATAGATTGCTACATAAAATCGATGGGGCCATATAATCCTCAGAGAGGACTAAAAGATGAAGAGGATTAGAACTATACTTTCCTTTTCATTAAAGAAAACTCTTTCATTCAAAAATATTTTGAAAACACCTTGTAAATATTATTTTACAAAATATTAAAATATAGACTCTTTTAGACCAAACACACTCTATTATCTTGATAAATCACCAAGGCCAAATGAAATCAAAATAAGAGACTGGAGAAAACATAAAGGAGAAAGTCTGGCAAAATATGCAAAATCATCAGAAAATGATACTATGCAGGAGAACCATCAGGTTTTCATCATAACTTCTATCTACAATGAAGAGGTTTCAGCATTGTTCCTGTGAGAATGAGTAGTTTCAGAATGCCTTATGGATTCATGGCCCCCTACCACTAATTCTTTATGAAACACTATGCTCTTTTTTGCTCATTAAACCTAAAACATTATGGCTCTTTGAGAGGTTATTCTGACTAGAGAATAATGAACCTAAAGGAACAAGAGTCTCAGGAAGATAAAAGGTAAGGTGGTGCCTAAATGTCCTGGAAATCTATGTGATATGTTTGGGAAAAAGTGAGAGAAGTAATGAATGATAGAAGTCAGTTGAAAACGAGTAAAATAACACGTTAGAGAATAGCTGAAATGACTATATCTGTATTAACCAGTTGGACCCCTAACTTAGGTTTCTGCAATAGTGACAGGCCTCATTCATGATTCTAGACAAAGAGTGAAATTTATTTATTTGACAGAAAAAGTGGAATTAATTAACAAAGTAATTAATCAATCAAACATTAGTAGGAGATTAATTAGTAGAGAACCCAGGTGAATTTCATAAAGTTAGAGGGAACTTACAGTTTGTTTGCATCTTTGTGTGCATCTCCCTATAAGAAGTGTGGGGTATATATTCTAATTGATAACTTGACTGAGAAAAGTAATCATATTTCTTGATTGATTGAACTAATTAGCTCAAATATGCTGATACAGAGTGACCCCTTTGGAAATAGTTCAGAAAAAGGAACCAGTATAAAATTATTGCCTTTCATTTTTTCCCTGTGTGCGCATGTGTAGAGCAATTAGGTAGTCCAGTAGATGGATTATAGGATGTGGAGTAAGAAAAAATATTCATCTTTCTGAGTTCAAACTGGGCCTCAGATACATGACACTGGAAAAGTTACTTTAAAATATTTGACTCAGGTTCCTTATCTTTTTAAAATTTTAATTAATTTTAATTTTTATATATTTTTCCATGGTTATGTGATTTATTTTCTCTCCTTCCAGGTTTTCCTCCTCCCTCCCAGAGCTGACAAGTTATTCTACTGGTTTATACATATGTTTTCATTTGATAACTATTTCTATGTTATGCATTTTTGTAATAGAGTAATGTTTTAAAATAAAAACCCCCAATCATACACACATATAAAAAAGTGATAAATTATATGTTTTTCCTTTGCATTTCTACTACCACAGTTTTTTCTCTTGATGCAGTTGGCATTCTTTCTCACAAATACCTCAGAATTGTCCTGGGTCATTATATTGCTATTAGTAGCAAAGTTGATTACATTTGATAGATCCAAAGTGTTTCAGTTTCTGTGTACAATGTTCTCCTGGTTCCGCTCATTTCACTCTGCATCAGTTCATGCAGGTTCTTTCAGTTCATATGACCTGTTAGTAAGAATTCACCACCTATGTAGAACTTTGAAAGGTAGGCTCATAAGTATGTCAATTTCTCAATTCTTCATCTTATCTACTGTCTCATATGAAGTCTATTCTTTACCCTTGGCTTCTGATATAATAGCTTTTCCCTGTTCTCCCAGATCATTTTATCCAATTCAATTCACTTGTCACTTACATTGCAAAATGGATAGAAAACTGCACATAGAATCCAAAGTTTTGTTTTTAAAATCACCTTTATATGTACTGATAGAGTAACTTAGGATAAATCCATCAATCTCTTTCTGTCCCAAGCAACCTTCTAAGATGGTAAATTATGAAAAAGGGTCCACATGCAATGGCATCATCCACATATTACATGATAACATTTGTTATATTAAAATTAATATCTTCAAGTTCTTATTTTCCATAAAGTTTATTAATAATCACTTGAAATAGAAAAGGTAGATGAGCATAGATTTAAAATCTCCTAAGTCTGACCCCATGTAGTTCATCCTGCATGATCCTGCATCCATCTCACTTGCCTACTCAAGTAAGTAGTGACCCTGGTGGACTCCATCCACACCCTTTTATTTACATTCATGGACACAGCTCTGGCATGCAAAAAATGGGATGAATCAGGTCAGCAATCCAGGAGGGGGAGGGGATGAAATTCCCCCTACACCTTTTCCCTTGTGATCCTTTGGGAGAATAGTCTTCCCAAAGGATCATTTAAACATAACTATCTTATACCTCTAAAGATCTTCTAGCTAAAAATATCTACAATATTGCACTTTATAAGAAGGTACAATAGTTAGAGATAAGAGGGAAAGAAAAGAAGAAAATAAAAAATGATTGATACATACATTGACAAAATACCTATTTGGCATAAGAGTTTACATTCAGAATAAGTATGTTCAAACCCCTTCAGTTTAGTTCATAATATCCCAAAGTTCATTCTGGATTTTTTTTTGATACAGAGTGTGGTTTCTACAGGCATCTTTACTGCACCTTCTCCAAAAAGATCCACTTCCTTGATTCAGAGTGTTAGCAAGTGTCTTTTCCTGAAATTCCTCCAAAATATTTTGAATCTTGGATTTTAGGATAATTACACAAGTTGTAAGAGAAGGCAAGTAAATATTGCTGCCAACATGAAGGAGAGATAACTGAGTATTAAAAGTCATTTAACAATAGAAATTTAATGAATATTGATTATAAATATAAAAAATAACATAAGATTCAAATTCCTGAAGAAGATGTTATAAGACGAAAAAGTAAAACTTTATGTGGAGCAGAACTCAACATCTTTGTCTCAGAAGTAGATAAATTCAAACAAAAATTAAACTAGAGAGAAGTTAAGATGGTCAATAGAACTTTAAAAAAGTTTGAGATGATAGAACTTTAGGAAAAGCTGAATGGAAACAGAAAGGAACTATTTTTTTAGGTATATGACTCCACAAAAATTTATCATGATAGGGCAAAAATACCACGTAATCAAAAGTAAGAAAGTAGAATATTAAATACTTACTTCTCAGGCTACAATGTAATAAAATTACATTCAACCAAAGGCAGTAGAAAAACTAAAATTAATGGGAAACAAATATTATGCTAAAGAATGGAAGAGTTTAAGAAAAAATCATAAAAATGATCAATAATTTCATTAAAGAGAATGATATTGAGGATACAACATGGAATAACAACCAAATAACAAGTAAAACATGGAATAACAAAAGGCTGCTTTATTTAAGGAGAATTTGTAGTTCCAAATGCTTAAATCAATGGGATAGAGAAAGAAAAGATCAATGAATTGGGCATGCAACTAAAAAAAAAAAACTATCACTAGAAAATGAACAAATAAAAATTTCCCAATTAAACACCAAATTAGAAATCCTAAAAATCAAAGGAGTGATTAATAAAACTGAATTAAGAAAATCATTGAATTAATAAATAAGACAAGGAGTTGGTTTATGAGAAAAACTAAGTAAAGTCAATAAATCATTGTTTAATTTGACTTAAGAAAGAAAATCAAATTAATACTTGCAAATATAAAATATTGTATACTATCTATAAACAAAATATAAAATGTGTAATTATAATTAATGAAGAAATTAAAGCAATGAGTAGGAGTCATTTTGTCCAACTATATACAAGTAAATTTCACAATCTAAGTAAAATAGATGAATGGTTACAAAAATATGAACTGAAGGGATTAACAGAAGAAATAATACAATACTTAAACAATTACATTACAGAAAAATAAATTGAAAAAAGACCAAAGGTTCCCTAATAAAAAGCCTTCAGGGCCAGATGTATTGACAAATTAATTCTAACATTCTATTCAAAGAACAATTAATTCAAATGCTACTTACACTCTTCAGAAAAAATATGAATAAAATGTTCCTTAAAATTATTTTTGTGATGCAAATATATTACTGACACCTAAATAAGGGAGAGCTAAAACAAAAAAGTACTATGTACTACTATCTCTAATGAATATGGATGCAAAAATTTTAAATAACATACTATCAAAATACTAACAATATCACAAGAATACATATCACAAGGATCATGCAGCAAAACCACATATGTTTTATACAAGAAATTCAAGGATATTTTAATATTAGTAAAACTATAAGCATAAGTGACTATATGATTATTTCAATAGATGAATAAAAAGCTTTTGACAAAATACAATACCCATTCCATAATTTTAAAAAATATAAAAAATGTAACAAATGGAGCTTTCCTTAAAGTTATAAATGCCTTTTAGCACAATAGTATTCCATCACCAACATATACCACAATTTGTTCAGCCATTCCCCAATTGAGGGGCATCCCCTCATTTTCCAATTTTTGGCCACCACAAAGAGCGCAGCTATGAATATTTTTGTACAAGTCTTTTTGTCCATTATCTCTTTGGGGTACAAGCCCAGCAGTGCTATGGCTGGATCAAAGGGCAGACAGTCTTTTATCGCCCTTTGGGCATAGTTCCAAATTGCCCTCCAGAATGGTTGGATCAATTCACAACTCCACCAGCAATGAATTAATGTCCCCACTTTGCCACATCCCCTCCAGCATTCATTACTTTGCATAGCTGTCATGTTAGCCAATCTGCTAGGTGTGAGATGATACCTCAGAGTTGTTTTGATTTGCATCTCTCTGATTATAAGAGATGTAGAACACTTTTTCATGTGCTTATTAATAGTTTTGATTTCTTTGGCTGAGAATTGCCTGTTCATGTCCCTTGCCCATTTGTCAATTGGAGAATGGCTTGATTTTTTGTACAATTGATTTAGTTCTTTATAAATTTTAGTAATTAAACCCTTGTCAGAGGTTTTTATGAAGATTGTTTCCCAATTTGTTGCTACCCTTCTGATTTTGGTTACATTGGTTTTGTTTGTACAAAAACTTTTTAAGTGGAGGAATTCCATGTGAACTGGAACAACCTCCAGGAAGTGATGCAGAGCGAAAGGAGCAGAACCAGGAAAACATTATACACAGAGACTGATACATTGTGGTACAATCGAAGGTGATGGACTTCTCCATAAGTATCAATGCAATTTCCCTGAACAATCTGCAGGGATCTAAAAAAAAATACTACCCACAAGCAGAGGATAAACTGTGGGAGTAAAAACACCGCTGAAAAGCAACTGCTTGACCACAGGGTTGGAGGAGATAAGACTGAGGAGAGACTCTAAATGAACACTATAATGCAAACTCCAACAACAGGGAAATGGGTTCGAGTCAAGAACACATGTGATAACCAGTGGAATCATGCGTCGGCTATGGGAGAGGGAAAGGCGGGGGGGGGGGGGGGGGAGGGGAGGAAAAGAAAACGATCTTTGTTTCCAGTGAATAATGTATGAAAACGACCAAATAAAATAATATTAAAATTAAAAAAAAACAAAACAAAAAAAAAGTTATAAATGCCATTTCTCTA
The DNA here is from genome assembly GCF_027887165.1 of Monodelphis domestica. Classification (NCBI taxonomy): domain Eukaryota; kingdom Metazoa; phylum Chordata; class Mammalia; order Didelphimorphia; family Didelphidae; genus Monodelphis; species Monodelphis domestica. The sequence continues at coordinate 252,289,602 of NC_077229.1, forward strand.
AAACAATCAGCAAACTTTGTCTATAATGGGTATGAAATAGAATGTAGCCCAGTAAGATCGTGCTAAAGAAAGGATGTCAATTATCACCACTAGTATTTAATATTGTATTAGAAATGCTAGTTATAAAAATAAAAACAGAAAAGGGAATGGATGGAGGGAGATAGAATAAATAATGAAGAAATGAAGATTTCACTCTTTTCAGATAATAGGATGCTATACCTAGAAAATCACAAAGATTCAGCCAAAAAAATGATAGAAACAATCAACAACTATAGCAAAATTGCAGAATACAAGATAAACCTACTTAAATCATCAGTAATTTTTATTTGCCATAAACAAAACTTAACAGTAAGAAATATAAAAGTCAATTCCTTTTAAATTAATTGTAGACAATGTAAAAAAAAAAAAAACCTAGGAGTATACCTACCAAAACAAAACCTAGCAAATAAATGGACACAATTATAAGATATTTTTCTTTCTTTAAGAAAATATTAATCTATTTATTAACAATTACACATCATAAGAAATTTCCTCAGAAGTTTTCCTACAATATATGATTAACTTATCCCTGTCCTTTTCATCTGTTCCCCCTTCCATGCTCGTCTTCCCACCCCCTCCCTTTTAATTGCTCTCTTATTTTTCTTTATGGTCTATTAATCACCCCCCCAACCTTTCCCTCCTTTTTAATACTCCCTTCCCCACTCTCCAATCCTTTTGCTATTCCCTTTCAACTTCTCTATAGGGTAAGTTAGTATTATATACACCCATAGATCTATCTATTCTTCCCTCTCAGAACCTATTCCACTGAGTGTAAGGTTTATTGTATTAACTATTACCACTCTCTTTCTCTCCTTCTTATAATAGCATCTCCCCCATTGCTAAGGGTAAAAATTAGGATTGAGACTGAATATATTATTTAATGGTTGCCAGGGATTTAAATTCTAAATCCCAATGAAATACTCAAGTCAGAATAGAATTTTATGGTGGTTTATTTACAATAGAAGGACAAAATTAAAAATGAGGAGAAAAAGAGAAAAAAGGTAAAGATCTACTCTGGCCTGGCCTTAGCCAGGGAGAGTTCAGAGGCCTCTCAGCCAAGGGGCCATACCAGAATATTAAATCTAACTCAGTTTCTAGCTAGGAGACCTCCTCCAAGTTGAGGTGCCTCCTTGGAGAGTGGAACCTTTGGAAGGGTCAAGTGAAAGAGGAGTCAGCCTTATCACTCACCACATGGCTGTTCAGGGAAGCTGTCTCACGTATACCCTGCTTCAGAGTTCCTCCAAGTCAAATTCCACCACCCAACTCTGCCAAAGCCTCAAAAGTCTCCCTCCCAGGAAGTGACTCAAAATATAAATCACTTCCTATCACTTCCTATGAACTTACATGTACCAATGGTGGCTTAAACTTGGTTTAGGACAGCCCAGGGGGTCAGTCATTTATTTCTGATTTGTCACCTGCTAGCAAACGCAGGTCATAAACCATCCTCCCCTACAGTTAATCCTTAAGTGGGGGTGTTTACATTCCTGGTTGCTAGAATTCTAAAGACTAAGCAGGATGGAATAAATCTAAAAATCACAATATGTGCCTTTTAATGTGGTATAATTTATTCTATTTTTCTTCTTTTTTCAAGTTTTCCTTAGTACCATCCTCTTTCCTCCTTTTGTTTACATATAATCTTAAACAACTTAGTACCACAACCTCTGCCTCTGAATAATTCTATCTATTATGATAATGAAAACAATTTTTAATAGTTACATATTTCCATATAAAAATATAATCAATTTGACTTACCAAAGCCCTTAATTTTTTCCCTCTTTCTTGTTTACCTTTCTATGGTTCTCTATTTTATATTTGTACATCAGATTTTCTATTTTGTTCTGGACTTTTCTTTAGGAACACTTGGAAATCTTCTGTTTTGTGAAATGTCCATACATTCTAATGAAATTATATAGTAAGTTTTGATGGGTAGGTGATTCTTTGTTGTAGTTGTTGTGCTGTTCTCTTGCCTTCCTGAAGATCATATTCTAAGCCTTGTGGTCCTTTAGTGTGGAGGTTGCCAGATACTGTGTAATCCTGATTGGGGCTCTTTAATATCTGAATAGTCTCTGAGTGTTTGCAATATTTTCTTCTTGGCCTGAAAGCTCTTGAATTTGGCTATTACATTCCTGGGGGTTTTCTTTTGAAGATTTAATGTAGGGGGTAATCTATGGACTCTTTCAATGTCTCTTTTGTCCTCTTATTCAAGACTATCAAAGCAATTTTCTTGGATAATTTCTTACAATATGATGTTGAGACTTTTATTTTTTTTCCTGTTTTTTTATTCCCAAAAACTTCCTACCTTTAAAGCTGCATCCAATGGGAGAGTCCTTTTGCTTGTCTGATTGTGATTTTTCTGCTTTTGAGACACTTTGCAATGATCAATTGGAAGGAGATTTAGAAAGCTTGTGCTACTCTACTCTGCTGCCATCTTCCCAGGCAATAATAGAGTCGGGAAAACAAATAATTGATCCCTTAAAGGCCAAGGCAATTTAATAAAAATGACAATTACCTAAATTAATTTACCTGTTTGATCCCATAATGATTAAATTACCTAATATTACTTCATAGAGCTAGAAAAAATAAAAACATATTCATGTGGAAGGACAAAAATGTCAAATATACCAAGGTAAATCATGAAAAAATGTGAATGAAAGCAAACTGCCTGGACTAGATCTCAAAATACATTATAAATGAATAATCATCAAAATTATCTAATACTAAGTAATAGAATAGTGGATCAACGGAATATTTTATGTAATCAACACACAGTAGTTAATTGCCATTGCCACCCCAACTTTTATAAACTCAGTGATCCAAACTTGCATGAGAAGAACTCACATTATGGTAAAAAATGCTGGGGGAAATGGAAAATGGTATTGCTGAAATTAGGTACAGACCAATATCTCATACTTTATACCATGATAAAGTCAAAATGGAAACTTGATCTATAAATAAAGGTTTATATCATAAACAAATTTGGGAAATATGAAAAGTTTACCAGTCTGATTTATAGATAAGGAAAGAATTAATGAGCTAACAAGACATAGGGAATATTGAAAAAATAGAATTGATTATTTTTATTTAATTAAAATGTTTATATAAGAAAAAACAAGATGATCAAGATTAGAAGGGAAACAATGAATTGGGGAAAAATTAATAGCAAGTGTCTTCAAATAAGACTTTATTTCTAGTTATTGTAAAGAACTAAGACAGATTCATGAGAAAATAAAATATTACTGGTTGATAATAGAACAAAGAATATGAATAGGTAATCCTCAGATATAGGAATTAAAGCTATCTTTATGCATATGAAGAAATGCTCCAAATCAGTACTGATTAGAGAAATATAAATCAAAACAACTCTGATATAGTACCTCACACCTAACTAGATTGTCTAACATGACCAAAAAGGTAAATGATAAACATTGGAGGGAATGTGGGTAAATTGGGACAATAATACACTTTGGTGGAGCTCTGAATTGATATAGCCACTCTGTAAAGCAATCTGCAATCATTCCCAAATGATCAGAACACTATATGTAATCTTTAACCCAGGAATAGCACTAATGGGTCTATATCTCTAAGAAATTACAGATAATAGAAAGGGACCTACTTGTGGAAAAATATTACAACAGCTTTTTTTAAAGTGGCAAAGAAATTAAAACAGAGGCAATGTCCATCAGTTAGGGAAATGGTTCAAATAATTTTGATACATGATTGTAATGGAATACTATTTTGCCATAAGAAATAACAAATAGGATGAGTTCAGAATAATCTGGAAAAACATATAAACTAATGCAAAGTGAAGCAAGTAGAACCAGGATAACACTATATATATAGGAAAAGAAGCATTGTACAATACTCAATTGTGAAGGACTAAACTATTATCAGGTAAACAAGGCTTAAAGAAAACCTCAAAGGCTCATCACAAAAAAATGCTTGTATGAGGAATATGAAAATATGCATTGAGTGGCAGTACTGATATAACCTATGTCATACTACTTAACATGAAGTGGGGGAGAGAGGAAGAGAGAATCTTAAGCACAAATGTCACATAATCATATAAAACTGTTTTTATATATAACTGAAAATTAAAAAAAAATAAAAACAGGTAGAAGTTCAACAGGTAGGAAATATAAGAAAGTATGTTTGAGATATAGGACATAAAAAGGGCTATTTGACAAGATGTATTAAATGAATAGATATTAAAATAAATTGAGAGGAAAATTAATTATGTGTACAGTTGAGGGAGAGCACAAGATAATTTTTAAAATGTACAGTGACTTCAGATTTTGGGGAACTTCCTATACCTAGCAAAAGAATAAGTTGTGTAATTATTAGAGGCCTTGGAGCAGCGAGGTAGCTCAATAAGTAGAAAGTCATGCCTAGAGGCATCATATCTTAGATCTAATTTGGCCTCATATGCTTCCTAGCTCTGTGACCCTAGGTGCCTGGAAAACAATGTCTAGTTTCAATCCTCTAACAGAAGGTAAGGGTTTTTAGAACAATTATGAATGGCTTACTATGTCTCAGATATTTGCTAAGATATTTTCAAATATTTCATTTGAGTCCCAGAACAAACCTGTGACTTAATTTCTATTATTATTCTCATTTTACAGTTGAAAAAATTGAAACAAATGGAGGTTAAGTGACTCATCCAACATCATATAGCTAGTAAAAGTTTTAGACTATTTTTGAACTCTCTTATCAACTCTAGGCCCACAGCATTATCCTTTGTGCCACTTATCTGTCAAGAGAAGTTTAAAATTTACTCAGTAGCTGGTAGACAACCATGAGATTAAATGCTGTCAAAGGTAACAATGACAAAAAGAAATGAACCAGATACTAAATTGTACTCTTCCTTTCATAGTCAGAATGATAGAGCAAATTTGTACTTGAACTCTTAGTTTTCCAAAAATCATTAATTACATAGAACTTTAATCCACCTTGGAAATGAGAGAGATATTATATAAGAATAAAATGTATGATATTCTTTGGGAATAAAGAATGATGTCCATAATGAAATAGATGGACTCCCTTCTTTCCTAGAGGAGTTAAACAGAAAGCTTGTTTAAAGAGACCAACTCAATGTTAGTTGAAGATGATAAGACAAAATAATCTAGCTAACTGCCTGGATTCCTTGTTTTCAGACCATTCTTTCTCTAATCCATCTTTCATACAATTGTCTAAGTAATCCTTCATAATTTATTGTCTTATTGACACCACTCTCTTCCTCAAAATAATTCAATGATTCCTTTTGCTTTCTGGGAAAATGCAAACACTTTATTCTGGAATAAAAGATAATTTTGCTTTTATAATTTATCTCTAACTTAACTTTACAAATATTATTTCTTTATTCAATATTTCATATCTTACATGATGCACAATTCAGATTGACTTCTAGTTAGCTCATTATCTTTTACTGTCTGCTTATGCTTCCTGGAATTTGGAAAATCCCTCTCTTGGGCCTCAAACATGGAGCTGACTATAAAACATTTTTCTTCAAGTTCCAGTTCCAATAACACATTTATGAATTATTTTATTATCCTGGGATCTAGAACTTACTTCTTCTTTACTGAATCTATGATGTCCATCTTAATCATACCTAGGCAACTAGATAGGCCAGTAAATGAAACATTGGGTCTAGTGTCAGGAAGACCTGAGTTCAATGAAACCCTCAGACACTTTCTTGCTGTGTAACTTTGGGCAAGTAACTTAACTTTGCTTTGCCTCAGTTTCCTTATCCATAAAATGAATAGCACCTACTGATAAGTGTTGTGAGAATCAAAAGAGAGATTCTAATCTGAAGTGTTTAGCAGAGTGTCTGGCATATAGTAAGCAAAATATTAATATTAGATATTATTATTATCATTATTTTTACTCTCAATTTGTTGTGTATATACCTCATTTCCTTTATAGTCTGTAAAGACAAAGCCTATGCCATTTTTCATTCTTCTTGTATTCTCATGGAACTCTGCACGTGGATAAGTTCTTATTGAATTACACTAGAGATTCACATTATGTAAACCTCATTAAAATCAATTTGTCATACATATAAATATTTCCAAAATGCTGTATTTTAGAATAAATTTATATGACAACAACAAATCACTATATTGCTAACATCTCCTAGAGCCTTGATTTATCTTAGCTATATCATCTAGAGGCATTAAAAGGTGAGAAATATCTAGCCTTGGATAGATATCAATAAACTGAATGTTATAAGTTATAAAAACTACTATCTGGTTCCTAAGATGAACATTTCATCTCTTATTGATGAGATAGTATCAACACCCCCAAAAAGTTTGTTATTATCAGTAACAGAAAAAAATCCATCCACCTATCTTCAGAAGTAAAAATATCTCAGGACTGCTCAATTTACAGATTTATCTATTCTTCACTTATCCTAATAAGTGCATTTTCACATGAACAATTACAAGATTTCATTTCCTTCTAAGAGCTATAAAACATGTTTTAATGGATTACCTCACATTTTGGCACATTTCAATTTTTCACTATATGCATAATGTTTCATCTATCTTCTTTAATCAATTAACACTGTTCATCTTAAAAATATTTCTTCATACACATATAGCAATAAAGTTGGCTGAAATGTTGAACCCATTTTCTGGATTATGAATCCTTCAAAATGACTATATAAATTTGCATAAAGAATAGGTTCCTAGATACCCATATGAATCAAATTATTATACTTTTCTAATACCCTATTTCAAAATTTCTGTGTGAATTTGTAATTCAATAAAATTGTGTCTATAAAGAAGAAACAGATGATAGGAATGATGGAATTGTGCTTTCAATGGTACTGACTTTATGTTTTTACCTTTTCGGTTTATAGGGTATAAAAAGCTAGCCCAGAGAAGTATTTACTTAAGGTGACAAGCAGATAGGCTTTTAATACAAAATTTTCTCATGTTGAAACATTAAGAAATGATGGAGATTTTTTTACACTGAATAAAGAAGAGCAATACACAACTTCTAAAAGGCATAAGCATTTTATGTTTTACTTTTAACATTTTGTTTCAATACAGTCATGAAATAGGTGTAGGCAGTTTTGTGTTTTAGAATTTTAAAATATAATTCTACATCTTTTGACTTAAAGGTAAAAGTATTATTTCATAGAGTTATTCTATTTTTAAAAATATTTACATATTTTATTTTTAATATCAAAATTTCTACAAAGATACCTCACTCTTTGTGTGTTAGATGGTAATCTTATATAACATTTTTAAATTAAAGATAAAAAAAGGAAATGGAACTACTGATAAATATATTACATAATTGGGAATATATAAAATATAGCATGACTTTAGACCTCCCATTTATAAAAAAGAATATGATTTGGAATACTTCTTCTTTAGAGATTAGTTATTTTTATAATAATGATTTCCTAAATCTTGCATTCTGTAGAGGGGCTGTGAAGTGCTGCTCATAATTTCATCCACATGACTAACTCCCTAATTTTTGAAAATGGAAATTCCTTCTACTGATGCAAAGTAGCTGCATATCAATAACAGTTTCCAACAGTCCAGAAGGGTTAGTAACTTCTGTATAATCACATAACAAACTTGGACCTGTAGTAGGACTTTTCTCCTGCTATTTTCAATAGCATCATTCTAATCAGTGATATGCTACTAAATGTTTAACAACAGGATCTTCCCAACATTTTTCCCATCACTATCATAAGCCTATATAATTGGCAAAAAACAAATCGTGCATGGATTTGAAGCATTTGTCAATCTTGTTTTCCCAAGTTTGTTCTGGATGGTTGCAGTGTGACCTTTTCCTTTTTACATTATATCATACTTAATCTCAAAACTCAAATTTTAATAAACCGTTGAGAAACATGCCATATATATCTGGTTGTAAATAAACATTGTATTGATTGGAATCTTTAAACTTAGGGACTACAACCCCCACAATTCCCTTTTTCTTTCCTTGTACCTGTGTCATTGGTTAATTTGGTATTCAGTTTCAGTTTTGACCATTCTGGGCTCTCTCCTGAAAGCTCTCTCTGGCTTGGACCAGCATGGAGCAAGGGGCAGCTTGGCTTTTCACTAGATTTACATTTCCCTTTGATCTAAGTTGATTTTAATAAATAGTATTAAGATAATACTTGGAGTATTTGGATATTAATTTTAATGTTACAACATATAATATGCATTTGTATGTTTTGTATGTTCTTAATAATATGATAATTTATGTTTTAAAATATTTACTAGCACTTGTTTCTCAATAGTCAATCATAGCAGTATATTCAATGAGTATTTCCAAGAAAACACAAAAGTGAGATAATAACTACTCCATTAAGATTACCTTTTCTACTCATTGCATAATTTCCTGATCTGATCAATGCGTAAAAACAACATACTTGTTTATGTGTACATACATGTGTATATGATATATTGTTGCTCAAGAAGCATGTTGGATTTATTGCATGTCCACTTCTCATCTCCCAATAAACACCCAAAAGCATGAGTACATGTGCTCTGTATATTGTCAATTTGCAAATAAACTCATCTTTTGATCACATTGAAGTTTTACCTACATTCTTCAAGTTTTTGTCAAAAGGGAGAAACCAATACAAAGAGGCTATAGTGTAGCAAAAAGTGAATTACATTAGAGTTTATGGAAAAAAAAGTCAAGGAATCAACAACGGTGTAATTCATGGCTGCTGAATAGTATAGTAATCCTCCCTTTGGAAAAGAAATGTACAATTAAGTTAAATTCTGATTTTTTAAAGGGTCAGGAGATATAAGTTTGCTTTGCAATCGAAGTCCATAACATACAAATATACTTTAGATATTTTAATAGGTTTCTTTTCAGAATTGAAACCTTTATTTAGAATATTTGATAATGAAATTGGGAAGAGTCAATTTAATGTAAAACTGTATATGGGAAACAGAGCATTTTCTCACTTACCTTCCATCTGTAAATGCTGAATGGGAAATAAGTTGACCTTAGACAAAGTTTAATTTTGTCAAAGGCTTTCAATTGGAAATAAAACTTGTCATCTGACCATCCCTACCAGTATGTCATAACAAAACATGGCATGAATTTCAGATAAGAAATCTGAGGAAGAAAATGATGCTTATCATTTTCATCAAAGGTCATCGATTACAACCCATATATAAACAATAATCCTCTCTCTAATGTCAATAACAGTTGGTCAGCTGGTGTTAGTTTGAAGAATTTCATTGTGGAGAAACCCTAAAAACTTCAAAAACTGTCATTTGTACTTTTAGATATTTTTAATTTCGGGGAAGATTAAAGTTTGTTTGGTCAAACTATTATTTATTTATTTTAATTACTTTATTCCAAATTTTATAAAACCAAATAAAATTTCTGTATATAAAGAATAAAGCCTGTGCATAAATGAAGTAACAAATCTCTTATATATTTAGCTTCTTTATCTTCATACCTACTTAATAAATCCAATCCAAAATATCCCTGTCCCTTTCTGTTCTACCCACATCAAAAAAGGCATCATCCAGGAGACTAATACATTAATATTAATTAAGTTGTTCATGTTTTCATCTCTCACTTGACTATTTCAAAGTAACATTCACACTTTATCCTTCCAGTATTAATTCTGTAGCTGTGTACTCACACTGTTCATTATCCCATGTAATTTATTTAAGATTTTTAAATTAATCTGATCATTTCATATGGTGTTGTAAAAGCTTAGCTTTTGTTATTATATATGTTTTGTTTTCCCTTTTCTCCTCTCTAAATTTGATTTTCTGCAATGAATGCTAATCATTTCAATTTCTGTCCTCTGAAACAAGTTCTGAACCTTCATTCATATAATCTGTCAGATTCCTGAAAATAAAAAGCATGCCACCAACCTTCCTGCAACTCTTTCCTTCTTAAAAAAAAAAAAATATTCCCCATTCCTTGAACCAATTCGCATATGGCATCATCTCAAGATCATGAGGAAATTTGGTGTAATGAAAAGGACTCTTGTCTCAAGGTCTTGATGACTGTTTTGATATTTTGAGGAGCAGCTTATTGGAACAGCCGATATGATGGACCTGGAGTCAGGAGACCCAAGTGCAAATCAGGGCTTAACTTGTGATTCCAAGCGAGTTTCTTTTTTTCTGGCTGTTTTACTTTGAATTTTACTAAGTGTAGCTGAGGTATATAGGGGTAAAAATTTAGGAGACATTGGAGAAACAAGATCTTTGTCTAAATTTGTACCATTATGCATTACAGGAATATGGGAAACAGAAAATTAGTATTTGCTAACCATAGATCTGAAGGAGTTCCAGGGTGACATAAACTTGGAGAACAAATCTCCCTAAGTTTCTAATTGGAATGCTATTGTGATTGTTCATTTGCTGAACTTGTCTTCCAGGTTGATACTGGTCACTTAATTTCAGCAAGGGAGGCCTAGATGTTATATATGACTATAAGTTATCTGTCAGTTGCAGGAAGCTTCTACAGATGTGGCACCCTGAGTTCTTTCTTCTTAATTCATTAGTAAACTTGATGGTAAAGATATTTCAATATTGTAGTCTGAACATACAGTTATGGTTGATTAGGATATTAAATCATCCCAATTGTCTGCTAGCATGACAAAAAGGAAAAAAAAAACATCAAATTAAACATGTCATTATTCTAAAAAGAATTTTTTAAATTTCTGTTGATAAGAATATAATTTCATTAACTATACCATCTCAAGGTTACATTTTCACATAGTGGTAGATATCCATTTCTTTTAGTTATTACTGTGAACATACTTATATACAAGAATAATGACATGAAAAATCAGAAGAAGAAGTAACTACATTCTAGGATAAAATGCTTGTCATGATAATCAACTGCCACCTCATTGGTTATTGTAATATCATCTTCTATGCCCAGTTATGCCTAATATTAATTTTTGAAGAAACTTTTAGGGAAAATTAAGTGAAATAGTAGACATAAAGATGGACTTTGAGTCAGGAAATTTATTCTGGACTTCGTAGTACTTACTAGTGTTAGGGCAAATAATTTAAACTCAATCTTAGTTTCTTCACCTCTTCAATGGAGATAACTCTTCACAAAATAGTTTAATGATTAAATAAGAGACCATATATAAAATGCTTAACCCTAAACTGCTATATAATGATTGCTTTTGTTGTTTTTATTACGTTCCTACATTAGGAAACCCTTCCATCTATGAAACAGTTCCATACATTGAAAAAGTTTTGTGAAACTATTTTATCTCCCTACATGACAAATCAAGATTCCCTCATGTTGTCTGTACTCAAATAATTTTGCATACTTTGATGGAAGTGAAAAGAAATAGTGTCAACAATCCACCCCCCTCAAAATGGAATAAAGAAGTCCTATTAACTGACTCTTTTCAGTCAAGTTAGACCCTCCCCACCCCTCCATTATGCTTTCTAGGGCAACAAAATCCATCTGTAGACAGCATTGCACTTTATTTTTCTATGAATACAGATGATATAGCAGCAAGAAATAATGAAGATTTTATCAGAAAGTCTATCATGAAGCATTTTAGGGAATCTAGGGGTTACTTTCTTGCTCCATTTATCAAGAAACATTGGAAATCATATTATAGGAGACAACTAATATTTCCTTCTATTAAAAACATATTTATTCCAATTTAAAAATTGGAGAAAATAAATGGCCATAATATTTTTTCTGTCAATAGTTTTCCTATCTTAAAATTCACTATCATTAATCTAAGAAGCCATGTAATTAATTTTCAAACATTACTATAGAATCACATAATCTGACTTGGAACTATTTTTGTTTGGAGCCACCTTTACCAAATCACCCTGTGTCCCCAAACAAGTATTTAATCTCTTTAAGGCAGAGCAACCCTTTTTTATATTCAGAAGTAGTCCATTTCATGTTAGGGTATCTCTAATTGTTAGAATTCTTTCTCATATGTTCAACTGAAATCCCTCTACATTTTAAGAACCATACTTCCTACTCCTTTATTCTGGGACCAAGTAGCACAAACCTATTTTTTCTTCCTCATTAAATATCTTAAAATACTTAGATCTATGATTTTCTCTCCCTCTTTTTCTTTTTCTTTTCCTTTTTCTTCCTGAGTTAACTTTACACCCGTCAATCACCATAAGTAAGACCATAAAACTTTTCAGCATGCCTTTACCTCCTTATTATTGCCATCCAATGCATCACCATCCTTTAGAAAATATGGCACCCATAAATGAATACAAAAATCTAAGTTGAACTGGCTTTATCAAAATACCATGAAACAGATTATAATTTGCTCTATCTGAAGAATAAGCTTTATTTTTGCTACATAAATTCATTAGCTTTTATTATCACATAATTTGGATTATATTGATCATTGATTGATAACTGATGATATTGAGTTAATTGTGCAGTGTCTAAGAAACCCATTCAGATATTTTAATTAAAAAATATTCATCTGTTTCTGTCTCCCCAAAGCTGTAATTAAGTTGATTTTTTAAAAATCAAGTCTACAAAATTACTTTTATCTCAATTAAATGTCATCTTATTATATTCAACCAAATGTTTAAATGTGCTGTGAACATTTGGGATCCTGAGACTGTCATCTTCTCATATTTGTATCACCTAACTTAAGGATAATACTAGATAAAGGAATGGATCATGAATGAGGATAAACAAGGTCACACTAATGATTCTGTCAATAAGACAGTTTCAGGCTACACTGCTTCCCTCAATCACAATTTAGGTATTGTGGAATTAACCTTTTCCTGCCATTCCCCCCAGGTGTTCCACAGTATGCTAAGTGTGATTTCAATAAAATTCAATTTGAAAAATATTTATTTAATTGCTACTGTAATAAAACACTCAACTTTTGGGATAAAGATGGATATAACATTGACTCTGATCTCAGGAAGTTTACAAGATAATTCAGAGAAGTAAACAGATAACTATAGTTTTTTTAGCAAAGGAAAATATGAAAAAGAAGCATAAATAAAATAAGAGAATATTATAGGATTTCAAATGTTGGAATTGTTAAGAAGTGGGGGAACATGGGATTTGTTCCATAAATGGAAGAGAGTGGATGCAATGATGTAGAGATGCTAAGCCAGGATGAAAATAGGAGATGGGAAGGCATTTAATCTTCATTGAATAGGAAGTCCATGAAGAGGGTTAGTGTGAAATAATCCTTGAAGGTTATATCAGAACCCCATGGGGAGGACTTTGAATATCAGAATGTCAAGTTTAAACTTTACTGAGTAAGCATTTGGAAGCCACCAATGGGAATGTGATATTTTATTCAGTGCTTGGTACTGTGCAGTGTTCTTGTTAATAGTAAATCTATTTCCAAATAATTTTGATTCTCCATGGAGTTAAAAAGTGATCCAAAAGTTTAGTCACTACCATTTTGCAATGGATCTCATTTCTTTATTGGTGTGAATTCTTTCTCTAGGGTAACAGCTTGCTACATATTCATAATGTCTCTGTGATTTTTATTCAAATCGTCCCACAAATTCTCCATAGGGAGGCCAATCCAATGTGCTAGTATCCTTTAACTAAAGTATGTTTTATTCATTCATTTGAGGGCTCACAATAAAGTATTGATCTGACCTGTAGACTTTGAAAATCATGGAACTTACTATATGTCCTTAGACAAGTCACTTAATGCCTCTGTTTTATTTATTTATTTTTACCTATAAAATGGAGATAACATTTGATTTAACAATCTGATGCTTTTACTGTGAAGATCAAATGGGAAAATTTACATAAAATATATGTAAATATAAAACACCAAGAGTAGAATAAGTTGAAATAAAATATTGTTTTTGTTATATTTTACAAACTAATTTCTTGAACTGAAAAAGAAACCAAAAAAAAATCTTTCCTTTTCCATATAATGAAGATGAATCTATAAAACACTGACAAAAAGCAGATTATAAAAGTAGCACAGTTCTGCACGAAGTCATTTGATAGAAATTTTTTATAAACCATAGGTGATTTAAATAACCTTACATACTTAGTCATTATATGGAACTCAGTAGCGAGGGAGAATAAATGTTTATTAGTTGATTGATAACCTAATTTATTATTTCCTTTCTTGCTTGTTGGATTTTGATATAACTATAAGCTCACTGTCATAAAGACTTGGGAATATAATCACATTCTAATTATATAGCTTTGGGTTATTTATACCATTCAGTTATCTGTTATAAAGTTATTGGATGTTAATAATGCAATTCTCTTTGGTGAACTGATTGATAAGGTTACATTTGCAGTATCCTCTGGTTTATTCAATGAATGTTTGCTTACTGACTGAAAAATACCCATTTTGTAAAAAGGTTCTTTTTTCCCTTTCTCTTTTTTTTCTCCAAAAGTCATAAAATATTTTATAGTAATCACCTTTCCCCCCAACTAACCCACATTTCTAGGATTTTAATAGAAGTAACTCTAAATTTTAAGTTATTCATCATTTATCAGATATATGAGAAATTTTGATCTAGAAATTCAACTGCAAATGAGTCTCTAGTCTGGTAAAATATTTTCATATTTCTGGATAGGTATTAAAGTAATCATACAATGTGCATTAAAGCTATTAAATTTGATCAAATGGAAAATGAACACGATGACCAAGGAAATCTCCTTCTTTAAAGAAGGAAAACAAAACTCAGAATTAACACTAAAGATTCCTACCCACTGGGGGAAATCTTATTGCTTGTTATTTCCTCCTCTTAGAAAATGTCAGCAGTCACAAATCAGGTTAAGTTTTAGATTACTATGTGTTAAATTATATTTATGTCCTTGTAAAGCTGTGCTACATTGTTACCGCCTATAAGAAATCTTAAAACCAAATGTTATTTTAGCTAACTGCTGATTTCCCTTCTAAAATTTTGCCTGAGTGCATCAAAAATTTTAAGAAATGACCTTTCAGAAGTACATTTTCAGAAGTTAATTTTCAAGATGCTTATTTGCATATGTCATTATTGGCTTATACCTTCCCTAGCTAATTTTGAAAATGTTACCCTTCTCCAAATGTTCCTTGGTTGCATGGGATTTCTGTATCTTAATTTAGGAAATTCAAAGCTTTGGGAACTTCAAACCTTTCCCTTATATAAAAAGAAGCATACCCTCTCCCAATTAAATTAAAAAATTTCACTCATTGTAAGTACTTCATTAGAGTTATGTCAATACACAAAGTGAGGTACTGAGGCAATTTTCAAGTCAAAAATATTTCATTTGAAATATCTGGATATTTGATATACATTTTTCTTTTGGGTGTTACTGATCTGGGGAATTATCTCAATTTTCTACTTCACTTGGTATGTATAAAATTCAAATTTAATGATGCTGGATTGCCATCAATGATTAATAATTATATGGAAATACTGTATTAAAATTCATATTTCTAGTGTTTTCCTACTTCTATTTTGCCCTTGTTTGAAATTAAATGACAGGCTCAAACTATAATAGTTATAGAAAGATTATTATTTTTTAAATCAGGAGGCCAAAGTTCAATTCTTTCCCCTCATATGGTATGGCCTCAGGCAAATAATCAAAACTCCTTCCCCCTCCTTTTCCTCATGTTTAAAATGTGCAGTGAGGTGGAATAAATGCCCTACATGGATTCTTTCAACTCTAAATATATGATCCTATGAGCTACTTTGAACATTCTACAAAATAAAACCTCAAATTTATAATGGTGAGAGTAATGTACTTAATCCTTTCTTCTGCTACAGTCATCCTAAAATATGTAGAGTAGTTACATTTTTTTCTTGAATTAAAGTTGGAAATCTGTTTGTTTTTAAATGTTTTGAACAGTTCTCACAAATCATGGTATGAATATTATATCATTGTTTCCTCGCAAAGGAAGCCTTTATGAAACAGGGAAAAGATACACAAAATTATCACTTAACATGACAAACCATTGAGGAAAATTATTTTCTTGTATTTCCTCTTCAGAAAATTTCAGCAGTTACAAATCATCTTAGTGTGTAGTAAAAGTAAATACAGGGCAAATGCCTGCCTACAGCCACAGTATGCATAGCCCAGCCCTCAACCATCTCCCTGGGTTGGAACTTTTACTCACACAGTAGATTCTTGGAAGGTGGTAGAGCTACACACCTTAGCTGACTCCAGCCTTTTCCCAAAGATATAAGTCAATATCTGTAAAAGCCATCAAAGGGGACTTCCGGTTAAGATGGCGGCTTAGAGAAAGCTGAAGTTCAGATCTCCGGAAAACCCTTCCCGACCGATCTCAAACTAGAAGCTCCTAAGGCGCCGAAATTCAAAACGATCAACAGCACAGACCCTGGGAACCCTCCTCCTGGACCTGGACCCAGTTCAAAAGGTACGGCTCCCCTTAAAAGCCAGAACCCGAGATCCCTCGGACCTCAGGGGTAGGAGCGCAGAGTCCAAGGCTCCCGGAAGCGGCAGCCGCGCCGGGCTCAGAGAGCAGGGTCTGAGGAACAACAACCCTCAGGGTCTTCTACCCAAGTCCCAGTCCGGGTGAAAGTTACTGCCTGGGGCTTCCGCTGCAGAGAGCCAGTCGGTCCGGGTGAAAGTTACTGCCTGGGGCCTCCGCTGCAAAGAGCTGGTTGGTCCGGGTGAAAGTTACTGCCTGGGGCCTCCGCTGCAGAGAGCTGGTCAAAACAACAGCAACCCTCAGGGCGGGCAAGACAGCCTCACGGGCTGGATCCTGCTATCCAAGTCTCAGTGAAAGTCTGTGCTCTCAGAGCTTGGGGAAGCGGCAGCCCATCCCCCCGCAGGCCGACGAAACAGCCTCACGGCCAGGGATTCTGAAGGCAACTTCCGGAAATCGAGCCAGGGGGAGAGTGTGGCCTCGTGGTCCGACCCTTCCATTCCAGTTCCAGTGAGGCATATTCAGTTTAACCCAGGGAACGCTCATAGAACCAACATCTGCCCAGGACTAAAGCCTCTGATCACCAGACAAAGACAAGAAAAGCCAATCCTCCACGTTCAGAGATGACAAACTCCACAGAAGCACAGAAGCCCCAAAATACCAAGAAAAATAAGAAGAAAGGGGCGACTCTGGACACATTCTATGGAGCCAAAATACAAAATACAGAGCAGATAGAAGAAGATATACAAGAAAATTCTCCAAAATCTTCCAAAGGAAATAGAAACTCTCCACAAACCCATGAAGAATTTGAATCAGAAAGGACCAAAAAGATGGAAGCCCTCTGGGAGGAAAAGTGGGAAATGATGCAAAAGAAATTCACGCATCTACAAAACCAGTTTGACCAAACTGTAAAAGAAAACCAGGCTTTAAAGCAAGAACTAATAAAGCAAAGCCAAAACACCAAGAAATTAGAAGAGAACATAAAATATCTCACCGACAAGGTGATAGATCTGGAAAACAGGGGGAGAAGAGAAAATTTAAGAATAATTGGACTCCCAGAAAAGCCAGAAATAAACACCAAACTGGACATGGTGATACAAGATATAATCAAAGAAAATTGCCCAGAGATTCTAGAACAAGGGGGCAATACAGCCACTGACAGAGCTCACAGAACACCTTCTACACTAAACCCCCAAAAGACAACTCCCAGGAATGTAATTGCCAAATTCCAAAGCTATCAAACAAAAGAAAAAATCCTACAGGAAGCCAGAAAAAGACAATTTAGATATAAAGGAATGCCAATCAGGGTCACACAAGACCTTGCAAGTTCTACGCTGAATGATCGTAAGGCATGGAACATGATCTTCAGAAAGGCAAGAGAGCTGGGTCTCCAACCAAGAATCAGCTACCCAGCAAAACTGACTATATATTTCCAAGGGAAAGTATGGGCATTCAACAAAATAGAAGACTTCCAACTTTTTGCAAAGAAAAGACCAGAGCTCTGTGGAAAGTTTGATACCGAAAATCAAAGAGCAAGGAATACCTGAAAAGGTAAATATTAAGGAAAGGGGAAAAATGTTATCTTCTTTTACTCAAACTCTCTTCTATAAGGACTACATTTATATCAACCTATGTATACTAATATGTGGGGAAAATGTAATGTATAAATAGGGGGTAAAGAAAGACCAAATAGAATAATGGTTCTCACACAAAGATTCACAGGGGAAGGGGAGGGGAAGAAAACTCCTATAAGAAGGAGAGGAAGAGAGGGGGGGGTTTACTTAAACCTCAATCTCAGGGAAATCAACTCTGAGAGGGAAAAACATCCAGATCCATTGGGATCTTGAATTCTATCTTACCCAACAAGGGTAAGGAGAAGGGAAAACCAAGGGGGGGAGGGGGAGAGGGAGAACAAAAAGGGAGGGAAAGAGAGGGGGGAGGGGGAGGGAACAAAAAGGGAGGGACTAAAAAGGGAAACATCAAGGGAGGGGACAAGGGGGACTGATTCAAAGTAAATCACTGGACTAAAAGGTAGAGCCGAAGAAGAAAAGGTTAGAATTAGGGAAGGCAATCAAAATGCCAGGGAGTCCACAAATGACAATCATAACTTTGAACGTGAATGGGATGAACTCACCCATAAAAAGTAGACGAATAGCAGAATGGATTAGAATCCAAAACCCTACCATATGTTGTCTTCAAGAAACACACATGAGGCGGGTTGACACCCACAAGATCAGAATTAAAGGATGGAGTAAGACCTTCTGGGCCTCAACTGATAGAAAGAAGGCAGGAGTGGTAATCATGATATCTGATTAAGCCAATGCAAAAAGAGACCTGATGAAAAGGGATAGGGAAGGTAATTATATTTTGTTAAAAGGGACTCTAGACAATGAGGAAATATCATTAATCAACATGTATGCACCAAATAATATAGCACCCAAATTTCTAATGGAGAAACTAGGAGAATTGAAGGAAGAAATAGACAATAAAACCATACTAGTGGGAGACTTAAACCAACCATTATCAAATTTAGATAAATCAAATCAAAAAATAAATAAGAAAGAGGTAAAAGAAGTGAATGAAATCTTAGAAAAATTAGAATTAATAGACATATGGAGAAAAATAAATAGGGATAAAAAGGAATACACCTTCTTCTCAGCACCACATGGCACATTCACAAAAATTGACCATACATTAGGTCACAGAAACATAGCACACAAATGCAAAAAAGCAGAAATAATGAATGCAGCCTTCTCAGATCACAAGGCAATAAAAATAATGATTAGTAATGGTACATGGAAAACCAAATCTAAAACCAATTGGAAATTAAACAATATGATACTCCAAAACCGTTTAGTTAAAGAAGAAATCATAGAAACAATTAATAATTTCATCAAGGAAAATGACAATGGCGAAACATCCTTTCAAACCTTTTGGGATGCAGCCAAAGCGGTAATCAGAGGCAAATTCATATCCCTGAAAGCTCATATTAACAAACAAGGGAGAGCAGAGATCAATCAATTGGAAATGCAATTGAAAAAACTCGAAAGCGATCAAATTAAAAACCCCCAGCAGAAAACCAAATTAGAAATCCTAAAAATTAAGGGAGAAATTAATAAAATCGAAAGTGATAGAACTATTGATTTAATAAATAAGACAAGAAGCTGGTACTTTGAAAAAACAAACAAAATAGACAAAGTACTGGTCAATCTAATTAAAAAAAGGAAGGAAGAAAAGCAAATTCACAGCATTAAAGATGAAAAGGGGGACAGCACCTCCAATGAGGAGGAAATTAAGGCAATCATTAGAAATTACTTTGCCCAATTATATGGCAATAAATACACCAATTTAGGAGAAATGGATGAATATATACAAAAATACAAACTGCCTAGACTAACAGAAGAGGAAATAGAATTCTTAAATAATCCCATATCAGAAATTGAAATCCATCAAGCCATCAAAGAACTTCCTAAGAAAAAATCCCCAGGGCCTGATGGATTCACCTGTGAATTCTATCAAACATTCAGAGAACAGTTAACCCCAATACTATACAAACTATTTGACATAATAAGCAAAGAGGGAGTTCTACCAAACTCCTTTTACGACACAAACATGGTACTGATTCCAAAACCAGGCAGGTCAAAAACAGAGAAAGAAAACTATAGACTAATCTCCCTAATGAATATAGATGCAAAAATTTTAAATAGGATACTAGCAAAAAGACTCCAGCAAGTGATCAGAAGGATCATTCACCATGATCAAGTAGGATTCATACCAGGGATGCAGGGCTGGTTCAACATTAGGAAAACCATCCACATAATTGACCACATCAACAAGCAAACTAGCAAGAACCACATGATTATCTCAATAGATGCAGAAAAAGCCTTTGATAAAATACAACACCCATTCCTATTAAAAACACTAGAAAGCATAGGAATAGAAGGGTCATTCCTAAAAATTATAAACAGTATATATCTAAAACCAACAGCTAATATCATCTGCAATGGGGATAAACTAGATGCATTCCCAATAAGATCAGGAGTGAAACAAGGATGCCCATTTTCACCCCTACTATTTGACATTGTACTAGAAACACTAGCAGTAGCAATTAGAGAAGATAAAGAAATTGAAGGCATCAGAATAGGCAAGGAGGAGACCAAGTTATCACTCTTTGCGGATGACATGATGGTCTACTTAAAGAATCCTAGAGATTCAACCAAAAAGCTAATTGAAATAATCAACAACTTTAGCAAAGTTGCAGGATACAAAATAAACCCACATAAATCATCAGCTTTTCTATATATCTCCAACACAGCTCAGCAGCAAGAACTAGAAAGAGAAATCCCATTCAAAATCACCTTAGACAAAATAAAATACCTAGGAATCTATCTCCCAAGACAAACACAGGAACTATATGAACACAACTACAAAACACTCGCCACACAACTAAAACTAGACTTGAACAATTGGAAAAACATTAACTGCTCATGGATAGGACGAGCCAATATAATAAAAATGACCATCCTACCCAAAACTTATTTATCTATTTAGTGCCATACCCATTGAACTACCAAAATACTTCTTCACTGATTTAGAAAAAACCATAACAAAGTTCATTTGGAAGAACAAAAGATCAAGGATATCCAGGGAAATAATGAAAAAAAACACATATGATGGGGGCCTTGCAGTCCCAGACCTCAAACTATATTACAAAGCAGCAGTCATCAAAACAATTTGGTACTGGCTAAGAAACAGAAAGGAAGATCAGTGGAATAGACTGGGGGAAAACGACCTCAGCAAGACAGTATACGATAAACCCAAAGATCCCAGCTTTTGGGACAAAAATCCACTATTCGATAAAAACTGCTGGGAAAATTGGAAGACAGTGTGGGAGAGACTAGGAATAGATCAACACCTCACACCCTACACCAAGATAAATTCAAAATGGGTGAGTGACTTAAACATAAAGAAGGAAACCATAAGTAAATTGGGTAAACACAGAATAGTATACATGTCAGACCTTTGGGAGGGGAAAGGCTTTAAAACCAAGCAAGATATAGAAAGAATCACAAAATGTAAAATAAATAATTTTGACTACATCAAACTAAAAAGCTTTTGTACAAACAAAACCAATATAACTAAAATCAGAAGGGAAACAACAAATTGGGAAAAAATCTTCATAGAAACCTCTGACAAAGGTTTAATTACTCATATTTATAATGAGCTAAATCAATTGTACAAAAAATCAAGCCATTCTCCAATTGATAAATGGGCAAGGGAAATGGATAGGCAGTTCTCAGAGAAAGAAATCAAAACTATTAACAAGCACATGAAGAAGTGTTCTACATCTCTTATAATCAGAGAGATGCAAATCAAAACAACTCTGAGGTATCACCTCACACCTAGCAGATTGGCTAACATAACAGCAAAGGAAAGTAATGAATGCTGGAGGGGATGTGGCAAAGTAGGGACATTAATTCATTGCTGGTGGAGTTGTGAACTGATCCAACCATTCTGGAGGGCAATTTGGAACTATGCCCAAAGGGCGACAAAAGAATATCTACCCTTTGACCCAGCCATAGCACTGCTGGGTCTGTACCCCAAAGAGATAATGGACACAAAGACTTGTACAAAAATATTCATAGCTGCGCTCTTTGTGGTGGCCCAAAACTGGAAAACGAGGGGATGCCCATCAATTGGGGAATGGCTGAACAAACTGTGGTATATGTTCGTGATGGAATACTATTGTGCTCAAAGGAATAATAAAGTGGAGAAGTTCCATGGAGA
This sequence comes from Monodelphis domestica, assembly GCF_027887165.1. Taxonomy (NCBI): domain Eukaryota; kingdom Metazoa; phylum Chordata; class Mammalia; order Didelphimorphia; family Didelphidae; genus Monodelphis; species Monodelphis domestica. Next base: position 252,311,755 of record NC_077229.1, read on the forward strand.
CTGGAACAACCTCCAGGAAGTGATGCAGAGCGAGAGGAGCAGAACCAGGAGAACATTGTACACAGAGACTAATACACTGTGGTATCATCGAACGTAATGGACTTCTCCATTAGGGGCGGTGTAATGTCCCTGAACAACTTTCAGGGATCCAGGAGAAAAAAAAACACCATTCATAAGCAAAGGATAAACTATGGGAGTGGAAACACCGAGAAAAAGCAACTGCCTGAATACAGAGGTTGAGGGGACATGACAGAGGATAGACTTTAAATGAACACTCTAATGCAAATACTATCAACAAAGCAATGGGTTCAAATCAAGAAAACATCTAATGCCCAGTGGACTTACGCGTCGGCTATGGGGGGTGGGGGGGAGGAAAAGAAAATGATCTATGTCTTTAACGAATAATGCTTGGAAATGATCAAATAAAATATATTTTAAAAAAAAAGCCATCAAAGGCATAAATTAAGGGAACTAGTCATTGAAAGAAAACATTACAAAGTAATTCCTATGGGGGAGACCTGAAAACTTAGCTCAACAGCTCATCATACCTAAAATACTAGTCCCTCTCTTCCTCCCTGATTTTGTTGTTCTTGAAGAGCCACATGTCTCAAATACTCATGGCTAATGAAGACTATTTTAGGTATAGTCATCTGCAGATAAATCCTTGAGACTGTGTGTATGGGTGCAAGTATGGGAGGGAAGGAGATAATTTTTATCCACAGAAGAATTTGAGGCACAGCAATCTGATCAACATACCCATTTAATGTAGCTTAAGAAGGTGCCAGTATCAAACAGGAGTGAAACAGACAGTTTAAAGTTATCAAGAGTGGAATTTTTTCTTTCAACCCTATTTTGATTAGCTTCTTGGTTCAATGATGGAAATGAAATTCAGGAAGGAGAAGAGAGCCCAGAAGTGTGAGATTAGGAAAAGTAGAGAATATACCCAAACATGCAAAATCCCAGTTGTTCACTTTTACTGCTTAATGAAGAACTCTTTCATTAAGAGTCTGAGCAGCTAAGTGGCATAGTGGATAGAATACTAGGCTTAGAATCAAGAAGACTTAGCTTGTTCAGTACAAATCTGGCCTCAGACATTAACTGTGTGATCCTAGACAAGTCATTTAATCCTATTTCCTTCAGTCTTCTTCTGTAAAATGAGCTAGAGAAGGAAATGGAATATCACTCCAGTATATTTGCCATAAAACCCCAAATGGACATTACTGAAATGACCAACAACAGAAGGACCTTATCTAAAACCAGTGATTATAGAGTACAGAAAAAGCCTATAAAGACAGGCAAAGGGACACTTGAGGATGGGATATGGGAAAGAAAAATAATTGATAGAAGGAAGCACATCAACATTTTTAGTCACAGGCAAGGTGAGAATTTATGTTGTTCAAATATGTATTTTTAACACAAAGGGCTTCTTTTTTCCCCTTTATCTTCTTTTTCTAATTCAGGAGGCTAAAGACAGAAAGAAAAAAAAATATGTAAATGTAAAAAAGAATAAATGTAATAATAATTAAGGAAGATAGAAAAAAGCTGACTGAAGGGAGAAATAAACAAATGAAGAAAGAGTCATCTCAGTGAACAAATCTCATAAAACTGAAATGGAATAAAAATCCAGAAATAAGATTATTACAATCAATTCCTTTGGAGTCTCTGAAATCATAATGAATCAAGTATTTGAACCTCCAGAATGGTTATGAAGATCAATTTAAAGGGTTTATTAGTAGCAATAGTAAAAGATACTTGCTTTTGTCAGTACACCATGGTGACTTCAATTTGATCATATGCAAGGGCTATCTCAAAAATACATAATTTATTTTTAATTTAATTTTATTGATTAATTAAGAAAAATTGTCCATGTTTCCATGATTCATGTTCTTTACCTCCTCTCCTCCCAACCCCCTCCCACAGACAATGCGGCATTCCACTGAATTTTACATTTGTCAAAAATACATATTTTTAAAAAGGTAATAAATGTAATTTTAAAAATAATTGAATATTTTAAATAAAAAATGAAATGAACCAAATATGCAGAAATAAATGAAGAATTGATATTTTAATGATGAACAAGTTAATAAAAAATGACAGCAACAAAAATATTTACTATAAAATGAGATAATGTAACTAAATTGACTGGATACAGATGAAGTAACCATCAAAAGAGGATGAACTGGGGCAGCCAGTAACTCTGTATAAAGACTGAAGATTGGAAGTATTATGTACAAGTCTAGCTTCAGATACTCTAAGATAGGTGTGACTCTGTGCAGTCACTTAATCCCTATTGTCTAGCCCTTGACACTCTTCTCTCTTAAAACTGATAGTACTGATTCTAAGACATAAGGTAAAGGTTTAAGTAAAAGAAGAAAATGAACTGAGAATGTAATTAAAATTTTAAAGGATAAATATTAATGCTCTCTGAAAGCCTCGAGAAAATTTCTTTAAATTTTTTTATTTTCTTTTTAAATTTTTATTTATTTAATTAATTAATTAGTTAATTAATTTTGAATATTTTCCCAGGGTTACATGATTCATTTTATTTCCCTCCCCATCACCACCACCCTCCCATAGCTGATGTGCAATTCCATTGCATTTTACATGTGTCATTTATCAAGAACTATTTCCATATTATTAATATTTTTACTAGGGTGATCACTTAGAGTCTACATCCCCAATCATATCCCCATTCACCCATGTGATCAAGCAGTTGTTTTTCTTCTGTGTTTCTATTCCCACAGTTCTTCCTCTGAATGTGGATGTTATTCTTTCTCATAAGTCTCTCAGAATTGTCCTGGATCATTGCATTTCTGCTAGTAGAGAAGTCCATTACAATCGATTGTACCACAGTGAATCAGTCTCCTGGTTTTGCTCCTTTCACTCTGCATCAATTTCTGGATGTCTTTCCAGTTCACATGGAATTTCTCCAGTTCAATATTCCCTTGAGCACAATAGTATTCCATCACCAACAGATGCCACAATCTGTTCAGTCATTCCCCAATCAAAGGGCATCCCCTCATTTTTCAATTCTTTGCCACCACAAAGAGCATGGCTATGAATATTAAAGTTCAAGTCTTTTTCCTTATTATCTCTTTGGGGTATAAACCCAGCAGTGGTATGGCTGGGTCAAAGGGCAGACTGTCTTTTAGTACCCTTTGGGCATAGTTCCAAATTGCCCTCCAAAATGGTTGGATCAATTCACAACTCCACCAGCAATGCAGTAATGTCTCAATTTTGCCACATCCCCTCCAACAAATTTCTGGTATAGTGGACAGAGTTCTGTGCTAGAAGGCAGGAATATTTAGGTTCAATTCCTACGACTGACATATACTGTCTGTATGAACATACACAATTCATTTTACTTCTCAGTACTCGAGATAATTCTCTAAGTTGGAGAGAAGATGCTCATATGCATAGGAAGGAGTTTCTTTTTAGGAATCTGGAGTTCTATATAACAATAAGATAACAAGCCCAGTGTATATCAACATGATATTGAATTGACAGTTATGAGCTCCATTTGTTCATTTATCCATGAATTTTGGAAGGTAGGAAGTATTTTTATTTTCAAATTAGCAATAAATACTGTAATAACAGACTCATAACACTTGTTCCCCATTAAAAGATTGTGACAGCTCCATTCATTCTTGGGGCTATGCATTTTTCATTCCTTTTTACAAGAAAGATGGATGTGCACTTGAATAAATTATTTTAATTTTTATACTGAAAAAAAGTTTTTCTACTCATTTGCTCTTTTTTGTTTGTTTTGGTCAACTGTCTAATGGAATAATTAAACTGCAGGATTACACTAGGCAAGCAAAAGAATCCCTCACATATTTGCAATATTAAAAAATGAATGTTATTATGAATTTTTGTTAATTTTCATAATTAAGAAATTTAAGCTAGGAAATGAGGCAGCATTTCTCTTTCTGTATCTAATTAAAACAGTATTTTACCCAGTTATCCCTGAATTTTCTTTATCTCAACTAGCTACACAGAAAAAAGTTAAGCTGCCCCCAGTGTGACTTTATAAAAGGTTTCTGCCAATTTAATTAGCCTATTCTTACTCTCCTTAAATTCACTTTCAAAGGATCATAGTATAAATGCTAAGAACCAAATCACAGAATATTCATAAGAACTATTTGCTCATCCATTTTGAAAAATCACGGAAAAAATTATAATTAATACTATAGTTATGCAAACTTTGTTTTTCTGGCTATTCAACATTATTTTTAAAATATTTTAAGACTTTCAACTAAAAATATTGATGGAATTTTTGCAGATTTATTTCATCATCATATTATAAAAAAGCTATGTGCCTCTGTCCCCATTTGGAAAAATGTAAAGGTGAGCTGAAACTTTTGAAGGCAGTCATCCATTTATGATTTCCAAGGACCAGGATTAACCATTAATATCCAGACTTAAAAGACATGCATATGAGATCAGCTCATTCAAAATAGTAAAATGCATTGAGCTCTTTGATCTGGCATGAACCTTTCTCTTAGCCTGCTTTGTTACTGATTTTGCTGACTTTGTCAAGGCCCTGAACTATTAATTAATTTTCTACTCATGGATCATACTCCATCCTTCTTGTAAAATATAGACTCCACCTTACTAAAGTTTTCTCAAGACTCTTCTATCATTTCTACTTTGGGGCACATTAGTCAATTTTGGGTCAACAATATTACACCACAAAAACCCTTCAATCAGAACATTAAAGAACACATTGCAACTGCATGATTCCTCCAAAGAATCTGTTCCTTTTCCTGAAAATATAAAATAGTTTTCAGCCTTGGCATTCTGCAACATAAATGCTCTTACAAGCAAAAGAGAGCTTGATTTTCCTTCTCCACCACCACCACCTCCTCCTCTTCCTCCCCACACCATCCCATTGGTTTTCCTTTTTCTGAATGGAAATGAGTTTGTTTGCTATTATTTGAAGTAATGAAATGAGTGGAGAAAAGTCAGGGTGAAGTGAACTGACATTTTCTACAACATCCCATGAATGATTCTCAGAGCACAAAACCACAGGAAAGTTGTACACCTTTTGAAGGTTTGAGAGGTCTTAGGAAAGAGTTGCTACATGAGATGGTTAAGACTTAATTCATAAGGCTGTTACAGGATTAGGCTTCTTGCTTTCTTTTATGAATATCTTTACTACTAGTACCTAATTTCTTTTTCTTTTTTTTAAGTCATTAGGGATTGGAAAAGTGTATATTCCTACCTTTTATTGGTCAAATGAAAGCAAACAATGCATTTTAATGTTATGTAGATTTTATTTATGTAGCACTAAAGGAAAAATAAAGACAAAATTATGGGGAAGGTCAGAAAACTATAAACTCTGTGTGATAAGTCAATGGATGAAAGCATAAAATCAAAAGAGATGATGCAATCTACTCACATATACTACCTGAAACTAATTATGCTCACATTTAAACTCTGGACTTTTATTTAAGTATTTTCTTTTCAGTGACTCACCTTTGCTTTGTGCAAATACCTCACTTAGGGCTATAACATAAATGTCCTGAGATTCTGATATCACAGGGCTACACAATCTTCCCAAATAGGCAAGGGTTAGTTGCTACTCTGCCTGGATCTCAAACTCAGTCACTTACATACATACTTTGCTAAAAGATTATAAAGTTTGTAAAATGAACTGCTTCCCACCTGTCCTATCATATTCTACTCTAATTCAGGACAAAATCTAATTATGCACAGTGTCTGGCTGTCTATCTTCTCTCTCTCTCTCTCTCCCCCTTCCTTCGTCCCTCCCTCCCTCCCTTCTTCCTCTCTCATAATTGTCACTCATTCAGTGATACATCATAGGCCCATTAACTCTAGCCACAAAATTTTATTCCTGAGGAAACCAAGCTAAAGAAATTTAATTGACTTCCCCATGATCATAGAGTTAGCCTATGACAGAGGAAGGGTTTGAAACCCATTCTCTGGCTCTAGTACTATGGTGTATATACTTTAATAAACCTCATCAGAAATAAGATTGAGTTGTTATGCAAAATCATAGCCTCTCCAGTCATGAGAATTTATAAGGTGTTGATATGTAGTCTTATGAATTCTTGAGATACTTTTATACCCAGCACTTAGCATCATGTCTGCAACATTATCAGTGCTTAATAAGTACTTAGTAATTTCTAGGTATTCAATAATTTTGGCAACTCTACAAATTCTGCATCTTTCCAGAACGGCTAACCACTAGCCTTCCCACAGAGGTCTTAACATAAAAATGAATGCTCATTTATTTCTTTATATTACGACCCACCCATCAACAGTCAAAAAAGTTGAAAGAGACAGCTGTGTTATCTCAATTGCACACTGCATCCTGCAATTCTTTATTTTCCTATGAATTTCTCAGAATTTTACATCTTCTTTAGGATGTAACATGAATTGCTATGGATATACTGGAATTCTAGTGTCTTCATAATTATGTTTAATGCCAAAGTCTTCTATGACTATCCCCCATATTTATCCTTTTACTTTAATTTGTATGTTATTTTCCTGTATTCCTTATCCAGCTAATTTATAACCCCAATCTTTATAAGAACTTGGAGGATGTTGCATGACAAAAAAAGCATACACATATTTAAAATTCTGATGTTGTTTGTTCTTCATTTCAAAGAGGATCAATGACATGAGGGCTGATGTCTTGAGATACAAGTGAATTGGATTTAAATGAGGTAGATTTGCACATTTGTCAGCTTCACTCTTTCCTCTTGAGTCTTTAAGTTCCAATGACAAGACAAAGGTCAAGATGACTATCACCTTGGATGAAGTGGATAACTTTTGCATTTCTATGATCTTCCCAAGTTCAAAGGATAACAAAAAGCCTGACTCAGTTGCCTCCATGGCCATTGGAAAAAAAATTCTTGTCTACAGATTCATCCTTTTAAAAGTAGGCATCCCCCCCCTAATTTACTAAGGAGGTTGAGGCCTGTTGGTTTTCCTAAATTTGGATTAACTTATTTGCCATGGTATTTTTTTTTCATTGTGGCCACTGTACATCATACAGCTTCTTGGAGTCACAGGTAAAATTGGGAGAAAGATAGATGACAAATATGGATAAACATCCTTGAAAAGGGCTCAACAAGCCCTCACACCAAAATACTAGTCCTCCCTGAACACACCATATACACAATTAAAGGGTAAAGAAATGTTAAATCCAACAAAGTGAGGTTCTCATGTTCATATAAAACAATGTGAGAGAAGATCACCTTTACAGTAAAGGATACAACCAGGTATCAGTATAAGGGTTTGTTTTTATTTTTTCTTTCAAGTATTTCTTACTTCAAAATGAAGTAGGAGGGAGAATACAAGTCATTTATGGTGTACTAAAAATGCAATCTTTGGACTCAGTATCCTAAGGTAGCACAGAGTTCAAAGACTTTCCTTCCCAAATTGTTTTTTCATACACCTAGAACTTCTAGGATGCTGCCTCAAAATTGTCCCAAACTTTTATCTAGGGGTGGACAAATTCATTGATTTGGTAACTAGTTTGAGGTCAAAATATCTCAAGCCTCCATATATGATTTCATAAGTGGGGAATCATTTTTGGTGATTGAAATAATTGACACGAGAATAGTCAACAAGACACAATCCTTGTTGAATCCTTATTATGTTCCAGACACCATACTAAGTGTTGTATAAGCAAAGACATTTAAAAAATAAAGACAGACTATGTTTGATTGACTTCAAGGATCTTAAGTTCTTTTGGATAAATCACCCCATGCAAAATATTTGAAAAGTAGAAAGATAAGTCCATGATCGTAATTTTTGAGAATAAATGAATGCATGAATAATAGCAGTCCTAGGTTCTTCCTTAAAATAGAAGAATAAAAAAGAGTTAGAGAAGGGATGCTGGGGTGGAGGGAGGAATTTCATTCCATCGCTTTATTCCTCTGGAAAAGTAATGGGAAATAAAAGTAAGAAAATTCAAATGGGCAAAGGGTTTCTTCGTTAGCTTTCAGAAAGCTAGAACAAATTGGTTAGAAAATAATTCTCAAGGTTAACTTGAATAATCCTGATTAATGTTTGGTCAGTCCTGCACAGCAGGATAGCAGTATAAGGCTTCACATATTCAAACATACATGGAAGAAACATTACAATGTATTCCTTGAGGTATTTGCCTTGAGATAATGTTCTAGGCACAGATATTTTATAGTCCTTGGGAAAACATAACAAAATCCAACTGGTAGGTCTGATATGTAAATCAACTTGGATAAGTGCTCAACTATATGAAAATTCCATCCCAAACTTAGTATTATCATGTGTCATGTTAAATAAAGTACTAACAGGTTTGGTGTTACAAAAGGATATAAACAATATAATTGAAAGAGGAGAGAAAATAATGGTAATTAATTTCCTTATCCATATAGATTAAGCAACTGAAGCTAAAAATCATATATATAGGATAATGACAAATTTATAAAAATAATTGAATAAGAAAAGGCAAAAGAATAATTGCATTTCCTAGGAGGAAACAAAGAAAGTTCTATTCTTATAGCCATGTTGAACTGAATATGAAAAAAATAGTGCTATTTTCTTCACATGAGATATTCAAGTAACATCTCTTCTGTCTAGGCATGAAAGATCCAATTGACCTTGTTGAAAGTGAATAAAACCTACACATTATGAAATTAGGCTATGCTTTCTAAAAACATCATTAATGACATTCAGAGTTTCGATTAACATTATAACATGATTTTAGAAGTGTTTTAAGTCATTAAGCTATCAAATAAATTCTAAATTGACTTGCATCACTTTTAACTTAGTTAAATTCAACTTTAGAAAAAAATTAAGATCTTATGTCAGCTAGTACTTTAATGGTACAATGATAGGCATAGAATTTTTAAAGTTAGACTAAATATACATTTAATTTTTACATGGAAACCAAAGTGTAATTCCTATGCTATGCTTTCTAAAAAAATTGAAGAGGATGTTATAAATAAAAATAACCTGGAGGCTTACTACTAGATTTTATAAGCATTTATTAGTAAAATGAGAGAAATTAGAAAAGAAGGGCTTTTATAGCTTTACTAACGTAAGGTAAAAAATCTAGTCCTACATTGCAGCTGCATTGGTTCCCTCCAGAGCTAAAGAGATAAAGTAAGTGCTGGGAGCCATCAGGCCATGACACTTTGACAAAGTCATTTGTAATAACGAAAAGGTCACAAAATGGCTCAATGGCAGGATGGACTTGCCCACTCATCCCCCTCTTCATGAATTCTCTCATTAACATCCCTTACTAATGGAATTGACATTATTTTTATCCCCTCCCTAGACTCAGAAGGAATAATAAAAGAGCAAAATACTTGCACTCTATTTCCCCAAAATATCACCAAAAGATCAGACTCCAAAATCCCAAACCAAAGAGACTATCATGAGTTAACTTTTGCTCTGGTATATCATTCCCAGTAAGCTAACCACAAACCTAACCCAGGATGTCCCTTCCCCCTCCACCCAAATAGAAACTTATTCTCCTAAAGCAAGTGTACAAATCAATCATAAAGGCCCATACAAAATGTACAGGTACTCCAGCTTCACCATGCCTCAGTGACTTTATTTCACTAACCAGAAACTCCCCAGAAACTAGCCCTGAGGAATGATCAGTCTAATAATTAATCTGAATTGTGTTCTCGATGCCTCTCTGATCTCTCAAACTCAATGTCATGATTGTTGAATTGTCTTTAAGAATTTCTGATTGTTTATTTATTTCTATTAAAAGTAATAAGCAACTTTCCTTGATTGTTTATAAGCTCAAGCTCCTCATAGGTTAATGAGAAAATTAAGCCACTTGTGATGAAATAATTTACCTTAAGTAGAACCTTTATTCATCCTGTAAGAATCTGTAATTACAATACAAGAATATAGAATGATCTCAGAATGTTAATCAAGTGATTTGTTAAACAATTAATGTGTGCCTTTTCCAATTAGCTTTGCTTTAATATGTGTGTTGAAAGATGTATATGTGTTCCAAGAAAATGGGCATAAAAGTAGAGACCAGACCAAGGAATGGAGGAGCAACCACCATATGCAAAGCTTGCCCCTAACTGATACTTATGTACAGCTATCTTCCTTTTTTAAATTTTTTCACCCAACCATTTGTTCACCTGCCGAGAACCCTTGGAGCCACAAGTGAGACTGGACCTGGCTCGTGGCAGTTAAGAGATCAGAGAAAAAATGCCAGGCCAGAGATAGGTACTGAAAAGATTAAAATATGATCCAATACTCCAAGCACTATATTTAATAATATTTATAAAATATTTATCTTGAAGTATTAGGAAGTAAGGCTAGCAAAAAAAAAAAAATCCACTCCTCCCTCCTCCACATGGCTCCAGAGAGAGAGAGTGGGCAGAAAACAGAAACTAAAAACTCTATCCACATAAGGAGATGCACAAACAGGAAAAGAAAAAATAGATTGTGGAGAATATAGTCTCTAGGGTTCAAGATTCTAAATCAATACATTCCCCCCATGATCCTTTGGGAGACCAGTCTCCCCAATGGATCATGAAAACATAACTAACTTATAACTTGAACTAGAGGTCTATACAAATGTTACATTTTTTAAAGGGAAATTACAATAATTTGGGGATAAAGGGAAAAGGAACAAATACAATAATAGGTGCATTGAGAGAAAGTCAATTAGGCAGCAGTCCCCTTTGGCATGAGAGCGTACATTCAATAAAAAAGCATCCTTCCCTCCCCAAAGTTCAAATTCGCCATATCTCAAAGTTCACTCTGGATCTTCCGGTACAGCATGTGGTCTCTGCAGGCATCTTCACAGCACCTTCAAGATTCTTGGAGGTATAATATTGTTCTAAATTTAGCTCAAATTCAAGTCAAATTTCACAACAATAATATAGTCCCCCCTGAGGAAAATAAGAATACATTCCCACCCCTGAGGAGGATATAGGAATGCATGTAGGAATTACACAGGGATACATGATCAAGTCATAAGGCATATTAATCAAGTATCACAAAAAAGGAATTGAAGAAATTAAAATAAAATTAACTTCTGAGTCAGATAAAAAAATGAAAAGAAAACTTGAAGAAAAAGGAAGAAAATCTGGGAAGAAGGGGAAAAAAGAGAAAAAAATGAAAAAAATATCAACTCACAACAGGTACTTATAGTGATCCATGTCCCATAAGCATACAACAACAATTAGTCCATATCCCAGTTTAGCAGTATGGACTACAGTAAGTTGTGACATCATTAGAGAAAATAGAAAAAGAGAATAGATCTTGAAACAAATGGGAAATAGAAATTCCTGGCACAATCCTTTCCTTAGGTTTTTTTGGATAATGTAGCCAGAGCAATCAATGTTATGTGCTTGATATGGAGTGTGGTACAGGATGTCCTGCATTTAACACATGTTAAACAGATGCAACCTTGAGTCTCACACATGATCAAAGTCATTGTGCTTTTTGTGCAGAATGTCATCAATCCCCATAGGATTGGTTTGGTTACTTTCACAATTTTTGTGCTTGTTTGGTGCTTTGCAAGTCAAGTTCTGTGCTCCTTTGTGGTTGGTTTGTCCTTGGATTAGACATAGTCATCGAGCAAAAGTTTTATAATAGTTAAATAACTAGCGGAAGGTTGCATAATCCAAAACATTTTGGGTATGTTTGGTCATTTGTTTTTTTGTTTGTTTGTTTGTTTGTTTTTGTATATGTTAGGTAAATAGACATCTTAGGTTATGCTAATTCAAAAAGTAAAAATAGCTAAAACATTTTTTCAATACTAATGACATGTGTCAAGTGCAAAAAAATGAGAAAAGAAGGAAAATATCAAATGCTGTGTGACACATGTAGGAAGAAAACAAAATATTAAAATTGTGTATATTTCACAATTACAGAGGTAAATATAGGGACTAGTTTTCAAAAAAATAAGATTAATTTTGTCTTCAACTTATCATGATCCTCAGTGTGAGTACAAATACAGCAGATAAAATAATGAGAGTGCAAATGAGGTAGACAAAACAATGATATATTCAAGAAAATGCAAAAAAAATTAATAAAGGCACAAAATGTTACAAAAGGCACATCAGGTCAATATAGGTCACTAATACAGATTTTCTTCTATCAGGTACTATATGTGTTGCCTTAAAAGGCAATTTGTGCAAATACAAGCGTCAATCAAATAAAGTGCAAAAAAAAGTATAAATCCGGCAATAAAGAAGTCTAATCACAATCATCAAATACAATCAGTGCAAGCGATTATTCACTATCAACAGAAAGTACTTGTTTTAAATGGCTACAATGAAACCATGAGTCTCCCTCTCTAATTTTTATGGCTGTTGGTGTAAATAGGACCTGGAATGAACCATCATAAGCAGATTCAGTTGACCCAGTATGTTTAAAATTCTTTATGTATACATATGTATGTATGATATATTTATCAATCACCTGGGTTTAAATCATGAAGTGAAAAATCAATGGGGCCTGCTTGAACAGAAGCTTTGGTGTTATGGAGTTCTTTCAAATTTGTTTGCAATTGTCTGATATATATATAACAATGGTTGTATCCGCCCCTAACAGCGGGGTATAGGCAGGGGCAAAGGTTGTGCCTGAATAAATGAATTTCAAAATGCATTTCAAATGGTGAGATGTGGAAATTACCTCTGGGGCTGCTTCTGAGATAAAATAGGGCCAGAGGTAGAATTTCAGACCACTTTAAATGAATCTTGGTGCAGTTTTCCAATCATAGTTTTAAGTTCTTTATTCATTTCTTCAACTTGGGCAGAAATCTGAGGATGATATGGTTTATGAAATTTAGGAGTTATCCCCGGACATGTATAAATTTGAGATAACATCAAATTGTTAAAATGAGTTCCTTTATCTGAATCAGTACATGCTGGCAGGCCAAAACAAGGAATAATTTATTTCAAAAGTATTTTAGCAACAAAAGTCCCTGTAGCATTAGCAGTAGGAAATGCCTCAGGCCACCTGGTCAGTTGATCAACTATGACCAGACAAAATTTATACTGTCCAGCTTTCGGCATAGAGATAAAATCAATTTGTAGGTCCTCAAATGGTGTGTAAGCAAGAGGACGTCAACGAAAGGCTTTTCTTCAAAAGGCATGTTGATTAAAGGCCTGGCAGGTAGGAAAAGCTGTATATATACTTTGGAGGCAATTGTAGTTATTCCAGGTGCTATCCATACTCTTTTAACAGAGTCTACAATGTCTTGACTGCCAAAATGTCCATGTTTATGAATAGAGTGACAAATCTGGTTATAGAAAGTTCTAGGGAGTAAGGGTTTGCAATCTGATGATATCCATACTTCATTAATCTGTTTTGCTTTAAATTTCTGCTTCCATTTTCCACTTCCTTTTCATTATAAGAAAGTGATAGATCCAAATTATCAGTAATTGTTAGTGACATAATTTATTCAGGGCCTTCTAAAGCTGCTAATTTTGCTGCAATATCTGCTTGGTTATTTCCCCTGTAGAGAGAGTTAGTGCCACCTGTATGTGCAGAGCAGTTAACAACAACTATAGCTTTGTGGAGCTGGATGGTAGAAAGAAGTTCAGTAATAAGGTACATTGGCAATACATTTTCCAGCTGATGTTAAGAATCCACTTGAAAGTCATAGCATGCCAATGGCATGACATATGCCAAAGGTGTAGTGGGATTCTATTAAAATTGTGACTCTTTTATGCTTTGCAATGACACAGGCCTATTTCAAATCTGTGAGTTTTGCATCCTGTGTGATTACATTTGAGGGAAAGGAAGCTGACCAGGGAGTATCAAATTCATTAACTGACTCAACTCCTGTATAGGGCAAACCATTCCTCATAAATTATGAACCATCTGTAAATAATATTAAATCTGAATCATCCAAAGGAGTCTCCAATAAATCATAATGAGATTTATCAACAGTGGACAATAAAGTTGTACAATCATGTAAAGCTTCTCTGGACATTGGTAAATCAGGGAGCAATGTTGCTGGATTAAGAACTCCATAGCATTTTAGTGTGATATGTTCATTATTTAATATGGTTATCTCCCACCTAGTAATCCTTTGGTCAGTAAATGTTTGTGTCCTATGTCTTAATAGCAAGGCCTCAACCTTGTGTGAGCACATTAGGGTCATAGGGCATCCCAATACCAGATTGGCATTGGTAATGCTGTGACAACTACAACTCTAAGGCATGGTCATTCTCCAACAGCTACTGGGTCAAGCTGGGCTAAATAATAAGCAATTGGGTGTTGAGCAGGTCCCAAAAGTTGAGTTAGAACACCTGAAGCTACCCTTTTATTTAATGGACATATAAGGTAAATGGATTATCATAATTTGGTATGCCTAGAGCAGGTGCAGACATGATAACTTGTTTTAAATTTAAAAGAAAACTTGAAAGAGCTGTTAGGTGTTCTGTTTCCAATTTAAATGGTTTGGGGACTGAATATTTTGTGAGTACTACAAGGGGCTTAGTGATTTCCCCATAGCAAGGGATCCAATGCTGACAAAATTCTGTTGCTCCAAGGATAGCTCTCAATTACTTTTTAGTGGTAGAAGCACATAACTTTTGGATATTTTAAATATCCTTGGGAGAAATTAAATTGGATGCAGATGTCAACATAAAGTCTGAATATTGTACCTTGGGGAGATACCACTGAACTTTGTGGCCTTGTGGCCTCTCTTATGTAGCTCTAAGAGGAGGTGTTTTCTATTCATTTGGCATGTTTCTGCATTTGGTGAGGCCAAGAGCAAATCATTCATATACTTAATTAAATATATTGAACACTATATTTAAATTTTATGGCATCTGTATCAACAGTTAAAAATTGTGTGAACAGATTAGGGCCCTCCACAAACCTTTGGAGCAGATGAGCCCAGTTCTTCTGGGAGCTCTTCAGGTGAAAGCAAAGATATGCCTGTAGTTCTTGGGTATAGGTATAGAGAAGAAAAAGTATGTAGATGCTAGGAATACAAGAAATAACAGTATTTATGTTGGAAACTATGGGGTGTCTCTTTATAATGTGATTATTCACATCTCTCAAATCCTGGACAAAGCAATAGAAATGCTTGCCCTCAGGACCCAGTTTTGGCTTTTTAACAGGCAGGATAAGCATAGCATATTCAGATTTACAGGGGAATATGATGCCTTGGTCAATTTGGGAATTTATTACTGGTGTATTGCCATTAATTGCCTCCTTTGAAAGATGGTATTGAGGAATGGAAGGAGGTGCTAGATTTTGTTTGAATTTGGACAGGGAAAGATGATTTAAGTAACCAACATCAGAAGATGATGTGGCCCAGAGAGACTCAGGTATATCAGTTGGAATCTCAAAAATAGGAATCTCCTACATTTCATGAATATCTGAAAGAAATACAGGGAGTAAAGTTAAGGATTCCTTAGGCAGTTCGAGTGGAATAGAGTCATATTGACAGCAAGTTTTTGTGGCCCTAAGCTTGCACAAAAGGTCTCTCCCCAGGAAATTTAAAGGGCAGCCAGGCATTAAGAGGAATGAATGTTCCACACTAAGGTGTCCTATGGACGCTATTCTAGGGGAAAGCTTGTGAACCATTACAGGTGTCCTTGATACCCCCTGACATTAACTGAGCCAATGGAACTTCAATCCAAATCAGGTATACTCTTCAATACAGACCCCGAAGCTCCAGTGTCCAAAAGGCAATCATAATGGGTGTTATCAACCTTTAATGTTGCATTGGGCTCATTAATATGGAGGGAAGTGAATAGGGACAATGGGCAGTAAGACGACAGGGTCTGGAAAATTCAAAGGATGTATCATATGATTCCTGTGTCTCAAATCCCCCTCCCTGGACACCTTCATAATCTTTGGGTAGTAATATGGGATCCCACCTGAAGGGCAGTACCTCCCTGAGTGGTTTTGGGGTGAGCTCCTCCAAAATATACTACTCTGGGGTCATTTGGCATGACTTGTCAGGTGCCAGGTTTATATCCCTAGGATTATTATCAGTCCTATAATTATGATTCTTGAAATCACCATTATAATTATCATTTCTGTATTTGTTCTTATAATAATGTCTCTGGTTTGTATAGTTCATCATTGCCCAGGAAATATTCCTACAGTTCTTCATTATGTGGTCCTTTTTATGACAGAAGTGGCAGGTAAGGGACTGTTAATTAGATTCTTGGAGAGGGGGTAGCACCATTGGCTGAGCATGATGTCCTTTGTTTTGTTTATCAGTCTTATCCTCCAAAAATCTGACTTGTTTTCCCAAGGTTTCTATAACATTATTAGCAGTTTCCTGTTTTTCCTTTTGGCCTTTAAAGACATAAGAAGCAGTTTTTCTCAACTCTCCAAGGTTCATCTGAGGCCACCATGGGAAATGCATCTTAAAATAATCTTGGACCACCCTGCAAGAGATGTTGAAAAAATGCCTTAATATCTTTGCCTTTAGAAATATCGAGGTCTAGATATTGACCCCCCCCCCCAAGCTCAATGAGCTTATCGATGAATTGTGAGGCTGTCTCATTATCTGATTGTCTAGGCCTTTCAAATTTTGACCATGATGATTCTGTATCCTCGGAACATTATCACATTGTGGTTTTAATTCCATCCCTATAATGATTTAATTGCAAACCATCCATGGTACTGTTATAATCCCATGCAGGATCCTGAACTGGCCAGTGTGTTGCATCATGCCCTTGGACCTTAACATGAAAGATGGTTTTAGTTTTCTTACATTCTGTTAGAAAAGCATTGAGCAAATTCTCAATATCCATACAGGAAAAGTTATATTGATAAAAAAAATATAAGCCATCTTCTTGGTCCCAACCAAAGTTTCACATTCAAAGGAAGGTATATTATATTTCACTTCTCTAATTTCTTGGGAAGTAAAATGAATCTGGTATCATAGGGTCACCACATCCCCATTGTGTCCTATTTTGGTCATTTCCCTTATGGGGTAAAGACCTTCATAGTTGTCATCTTATGTCTGTGATTCCTTAGAACTTGACTGTGGGAATGTCGAGGTAACATTGGTAGGAACAGGTATGATAGCAGAATGAGATTTCTTTGTGTTTGGGGCTGGTTGTGGGGTGGGAGAAAGGGCAGGAGGGGATGGGGGGTTATAAGAAGGATCAGGGGAGGTAAGATCAACCAGGAGTTTCAGAGCATGAGAGAGATGTTACAGAGGATGAGAGAGAAGTGTCTGCACCTGATATATTCAAGAGAGGTGTCTCATTCCCATTTTGGGAGAAAAAGAATCATCCTTTATTTGTGGTTCAGGAACAGGCACACAATATTTTTCATTAGATCTTGTAAGTGTTTGAAATTTTTTGATTAAATTTTCCTATCATCCTGCATTCCTGCTTTAATCTCTGATATAGAAGCATTTTTGTCTTAATAATGAAGATCAGAAAAATAAAATTTCCTAGGAGTACAAGGAGTAGGAGGGAATTTGGAATTTTATATCTCTCTAACTGGACAAAAAGCAAAAGACATTCATACATGGTAGCATTTATGCTGCTTAGCATTTTGATAAAAAAGGGAAAAAATAATGTATATATTTATTGATAAATTTTAATGATTATTATAAATTGTGTGGGTAGTAGGTGAAAAAATCCATAACTGTATTCATGACATCCTTATTAATGCAAAATTATTTCTGTTTTTAAACTATACAAATATGGATGCTTCATATAACTTTATAGAATAACTGTAAATTATACTTCTTGCACTTTCTCCAAATTTGCCATAACATTTGCTATCTATTTCTGTCATTATGTTATAACACAACCAACTACATGCTACTGTCTCATCAGGCAAAGGAGATATAAGAATCAACCCAGATGAAGGGAAGGGAAGAAATCAAAAGTTACTATAATCTTAATTGCTCTAGTTAATTTGTGCTAAAATTCTTTCTGAAACTTAAAAAGATTTTTTTCTATCTGCAGTATGGTGAGATCCATATCATATATCATAGTTTACACTACTTATTTTATGACAAATTATGTAGCTCAATCAACAAGAGTAGCTCTTTAGGTGTAACTGTGTAATGAAATAGCTGTCACTTGAACATTGGGCAATGATACCTATAATTATCCTTTTCTTCCACTGGCCCATCTTTTAATTCTCAGAATTAAAAAAAAAGTATAAATAGATAGTGCATAGAATAAAGCACTAGGTCTGGAGTCAGGAAGATATGAGTCCAAATCTGGCTTCTGATACCTACTAGATATGTGACTATTGAAATGTTATTTAATCTCTGTATTGGTCCCAGTTTCCTCATTTGATAAATAAGGTTAATAAAAACACCTACCTGCCAGGGTTATTGTGACAATCAGATGAAATAATTACAATAAAATATTTAATATAGTTCCTTGCACATAGAAGATACTATAAAAGGGACTGATGAGAAAGAACACTGTCCACATTCAGAGAAAGAACTGTGGGAGTGGAAAAACAGAAGAAAAACAATTGCTTGACCACATGGGTCATTTGGGGATATGATTGGGGATGTGGACTCTAAACTATCACCCAAATACAAATATTAATAATATGGAAATATGTCTTGATCAATGACATATGTAAAACCCAGTGGAATTTCTCATTGGCTATGGGGGATGAGGGGAGGAAGGGAGGGAAAGAACAAGAATCATGCAACCATGTAAAATATTCTAAATTCATTGATTAAATAAAATTTTCCAATTAAAAAATAAAATATAATTTCTTTAATTCAATCAGCTCAATAATATATTAAGAATTGTTATCTTATATTAATAACTGTGTGAGAACACAAGAAGAGAAAACAAAAGTCAGATGTCTGTTCTCTTAGATTCTGCTTGCTCTATGTTGTTTTATAATTTTCACGTTTCTACAAAACATTGGATCATAGGATTACTGACCTAGAAATGGAAAAGACCTGAGAGTTCATCAAATCAAGTTCCTTCATTTTGAAGATGAATGAACTGAATTATTTTCTCAATTGTCTTGCAGAGATGAATGTAAAACCATTATGACTCCATATATGCAACCTATTTTAATTGTAAAGTCACTGATGCCCACACTGAGAGTCTGGGTTATAAGGTTACATATTGACATATTGATTTATTAGCCTATAGACAACTCTGTGTAGACTCCACAGGATAAACTAGATTACATTGTACCATTTTATCAATTATTTTCCTTCATTGTGTAAGTGGAAAGTGCAAACTCTCCAGCTTCCTTTCACTCCATATAAAAATAGATGTAACTTTCAATAAAGTGCTTCTGGTTGCTATCAGTGCCTCTAGCCCTCCTAACCCCCAATTGTGTCTGTCTTTTGGGGACCCTAATTGATTTGGTTGAAATGGCACTTGATAGACTCTACACTCCCACACTTTCCCCTTTCAAAGAAGGGATGTGATATGATATCAGTTGTAGATATAGTATCTTACAATACATATTTCCATATTTATTGTTTTGTGAAAGAAGTCACAATGCTTACACTAAAGAAGAATTCATAGTGAAAATTATGTAAGAAATGTTATTTTAAATTTGAATTTGAGCTCTGTCTATTTCTTCTAGGGCAATGGATATCAGGAGTCAATTAGAGTTGCCTTGGATCCTTTCTTTGTTGAAAATAATTGTTATTAAAGTTCATTATCACACATTATAGTTGTTGCACTATACAATATTCTCTTGGTTCTGCTCCCTTCACTTTGCATCACTTCATATAAGTCTTTCCAGGTTTTTTATTTTTTAAATTTTTTTAAACATTATTTTATTTGGTCATTTCCAAGTATTATTCATTGGAAACAAAGATCATTTTCTTTTCCTTCCCCCCCTCCCCCAACCTCTCCTATAGACGGTGCATGATTCCACTGGATATCACATGTGTTCTTGACTCAAACTCATTTCCCTGTTCTTGGTATTTGCATTAGAGTGTTCATTTAGAGTCTCTCCTCAGTCATATCCCCTCAACCCCTGTAGTCCAGCAGTTGTTTTTCCTCGGTGTTTTTACTCCCACAGTTTATCCTCTGCTTGTGTATACTGTTTTTTTTTTTATATCCCTGCAAATTGTTCAGGGACATTGCATTAACACTAATGTAGAAGACCATTACCTTCGATTGTACCACAGTGTATCAGTCTCTGTATATAATGATTTCCTGGTTCTGCTCCTTTCGCTCTGCATCACTTCCTGGAGGTTGTTCCAGTCTCCATGGAATTCTTCCACTTTACTATTCCTTTTAGCACAATAGTATTCCATCACCAACATATACCACAAATTGTTCAGCCATTCCCCAATTGATGGGAATCCCCTCATTTTCCAATTTTTGGCCACCAAAAGAGTGCAGCTATGAATATTCTTGTACAAGTCTTTTTCCTTATTATCTGTTTGGGGTACAAGCACAGCAGTGCTATGACTGGATCAAAGGGCAGACAGTCTTTTATCGCCCTTTGGACATATTTCCAAATTACCCTCCAGAATGGTTGGATCAATTCACAACTCCACCAGAAATTTGCATCATCCCCTCCAGCATTCATTACTTTCCTTTGCTGTCATGTTAGCCAATCTGCTAGATGTAAGGTGATACCTCAGAGTTGTTTTGATTTGCATCTCTCTGATTATAAGAGATGTAGAGCACTTCTTCATGTGTTTATTAATAGTTTTTATTTCTTTGGCTGAGAACTGCCTGTTCATGTCCCTTGCGCATTTATCAATTGGAGAATGGCTTAATTTTTTGCACAATTGATTTAGCTCTTTGTAAATTTGAGTAATTAAACCTTTGTCAGAGGTTTTTATGAAGATTGCTTCCCAATGTGTTGCTTTCCTTCTGATGTTAGTTACATTGGTTTTGTTTGTACAAAAACTTTTTGTTTTTGATGTAGTCTAAATTATTTATTTTCCATTTTGTGACTCTTTCTAAGTCTTGCTTGGTTGTAAAACCTTTCCCTTCCCATAGGTCTGACATATTTACTATTCTGTGTTCACCTAATTTTCTTATAGTTTCCTTCTTTATGTTCAAGTCATTCACCCATTTTGAATTTACCTGGTGTAGGGTGTGAAGTGTTGATCTAAACCTAATCTTTCCCACACTGTCCTCCAATTTTCCCAGCAGTTTTTATGAAATAGTGGATTTTTGTCCCAAAAGCTGGGTTCTCTGGGTTTGTCATATACTGTCCTGCTGAGGTCACTTACCCCAAGTCTATTCCACTGATCCTCCTTTCTGTCTCATAGCCAGTACCAAATTGTGTTGATGACCGCTGCTTTATAATATAGTCTGAGATCTGGGACTGCAAGGCCCCATTCCTTTGTATTTTTTTTCATTGTTGCCCTGGATATCCTTTATCCTTTGTTCTTCCAAATTAACTTTGTTATGTTTTTTTCTAAATCAGTAAAAAAATATTTTGGAAGTTCAATGGGTATGGCACCAAATAGATGAATGAGTTTGGGTAGGATGGTCATTTTTGTTATATTGGCTCGTCCTACCCATGAACAGTTAATGTTTTTCCAATTGTTCAAATCTTGTTTTAGTTGTTTGGAGAGGGTTTTGTAGTTGTGTTCATAAAGTTCCTATGTTTGTTTTGGGAGATAGATTCCTAAGTATTTTATTTTGTCTAAGGTGATTTTGAATGGGATTTCTCTTTCTAGTTCTTGCTGCTGAGCTGTTTTGGTAATATATAGAAATGCTGATGACTTATGTGGGATTATTTTGTATCCTGCAAGTTTGCTAAAGTTGTTGATTATTTCAATTAGCTTTTTGGTTGAATCTCTAGGATTCTTTAAGTAGACCATCATGTCATCCACAAAGAGTGATAACTTGGTCTCCTTCTTGTCTATTTTAATGCCTTCAATTTATTTTTCTTTTCTAATTGCTACTACTAGTGTTTTTAGTACAATGTCAAATAATAGAGTTGATAATGGGCATCCTTGTTTCACTCCTGATTTTATTGGGAATGCATCTAGTTTATTCCCAATGCAGACGATATTAGTCAATGGTTATAGATATATACTGTTTATTATTTTTAGGAACGACCATTATATTCCTATGCTTTCTAGTGTTTTTAATAGGAATGGGTGTTGTATTTTATCAAAGGCTTTTTCTGGGTCTATTGAAATAATCATGTGATTTTTGTTGGTTTGCTTGTTGATGTGGTCAATTATGTGGATTGTTTTCCTAATATTGAACCAGCCCTGCATGCCTGGTATAAATCCTACTTGATCATGGTGAATGACTCTTCTGATCACTTGCTGGAGTCTTTTTGCTAGTATCCTATTTAAGATTTTTTCATCTATATTCATTAGGGAGATTGGTCTATAGTTTTCTTTCTCTGTTTTTGGCCTGCCTGGTTTTGGAATCAGTACCATGTTTGTGTCATAGAAGGAATTTCGTAGAACTCCCTCTTTGGTTATTATGTCAAATAGTTTGTATAGTATTGGGATTAGCTGTTCTTTGAAAGTTTGATAGAATTAACTGGAGAATCCATCAGGCCCTGGGGATTTTTTCTTAGGAAGTTCTTTGATGGCCTGTTGGATTTCTTTTTCTGATATGGGATTATTTAAGAAATCTATTTCTTCTTCTGTTAGTCTAGGCAACTTATATTTTTGTAAATATTCATCCATATCACCTAGGTTGGTATATTTATTGCCATATACTTGGGCAAAGTAGTTTTTAATGATTGCCTTAATTTCCTCTTCATTGGAGGTGAGATCCCCCTATTCATCCTTGATGCTGTTAATTTGCCTTTCTTCTTACCTTTTTTTTTTTTGATTGATCAGTACTTTGTCTATTTTGTCTGTTTTTTCAAAGTACCAGCTTCTAGTCTTGTTTATTAGTTCAATAGTTCTATCACTTTCAATTTTATTAATGTCTCCCTTAATTTTTAGGATCTCTAGTTTGGTTTTCTTCTGGTGGTTTTTAATTAGTTTGTTCTAAAGTTTTTTGTTGCATTTCCAATTCATTGATCTCTGCCCTCCCTAGTTTGTTTATATATGCATTCATGGATATGAATTTTCCTCTAAGTACGGCTTTGGCTGCATCCCATAAGGTCTGAAAGGATTTCTCACCATTGTCATTTTCCTCAATGAAATTATTATTTTTTTTCTATTTTTTATAACCATCTTGTTTGTTATTGTTTATGGCATACTAGCACTCCATTAGAAGCATATGCCACATCTTGTTCAACCATTCTCCTTCCCCATTGACCATTGATGGACATCCTTTCAGGTTCCAGTTCTTTGTAACCTCAAAAAGAGCTGCTATAAATATTTTTATACCAGAAGGCTCTGTTCCTCTAACTTAATCTTTATAGGATGCGAATGTAATAATAATATTTCTAAGTCCAAGGGCATGCAGATGTTGATTGCTGTTTGGGAATAGTTCCAGATTGTTCCACACAATGGTCATATCAATTCTGAACTCCAGCAGCAGAGTATTAGTGTTCCAATTTTTCCATATTCCCTTGAGCACTTATTTTCATTTTTTGTCATGTTTGCCATGGGTATGAGATATCACATCTGAATTTTTTTTTAATTTCATTTCTCTAAACAGTAGTGATTTGAAGTATTTTTACATATGATTAAAGATAGCTTTAATTTCTTCTTCAGTTCATATCCTTTTATCACTTGTCAATTAGGGAATGTTTTGTATTCTTATAAACTTTACTCAGTTCTCTCAAAATATTTTTGAGAAATAAATCCTCTGTCAGATATATTTACTATAGAGATATTTCCCAGTGTCTTATTTGCCTTTTAATATTGGTTGCATTGTTTTTGTTTCTGCAGAAACTTTTAAATTTAATATAGTAAGGGTTATTAATTTTACATCTGGTAATGTTCTCTATGTCATGTTTTGACATAAATTCTTCCCTCATCTGTAGATCTGAAAAGTGCACTATTTTGTGTTCCTCTATTTTTATTATTTCACCCTTTATTTCCAAATGACATATCAATTTTGACTTTCCCTTCTCATGTAACATGAGGTTTTACTCTATAACAATTATTTTTGTCAGTGTTCCAGTTTCTCCTGCAGTTTTTGTCAAATAGTGAGTTCTTCCAGAAGCTTGAATGGTTGGGTTTGTCATATAGTATGTTATTCTGCTCACTCATCACTGTTTGTTGGGTGTGTAGTCAATTCCACTGGTTTTCCACTGTATTTTCTTAGCCAATATAAGATGTTTTTAATGGTTGCTCTTTCATCTTGTAGTTTGAGATCCAGTATATCCCAGCCACTTTCTTTCATTTCATAATTTTTTTTCATAGGTTCCTTTGATATTCCAAATCTTTTGTTCTTTCAGATTATTTTGTTATTGCTTTTTCTAACAC
The DNA here is from genome assembly GCF_027887165.1 of Monodelphis domestica. Classification (NCBI taxonomy): domain Eukaryota; kingdom Metazoa; phylum Chordata; class Mammalia; order Didelphimorphia; family Didelphidae; genus Monodelphis; species Monodelphis domestica. The sequence goes on from NC_077229.1 coordinate 252,336,008, forward strand.
TATGATATAATTTTGTGGTTGGTGTGGTACTGAATAAATTAATTAATTTAGGAAGAATTATCATTTGTGTTATATTGGATCATTCTAATATTTTCCCAAATTTTGAGATCTTATTTTATTTTCATGAAAGATGTTTTGAAGTTGTGTTTATGTAGTTACTGAGTTTTTCTTGGCAGGAAGATTCACAGGTATTTTATATTGTCTACAGCTATTTTAAATAGTGTTTCTCTTTTTATCTCGTTCCTGGGCTTTATTTGTAATATAGATAAATTCTAATGATTTATGTAGGTTTATTTTATTTCCTAAAATTTTACTAAAGTTGTTAATTATTTTTATTAGTTTTTTGATTGATTCCCTAGGATTCTCTAAGTGGACCATCATTTAATGTGCAGAGTAATTACTTTATTTCCTCACTGACTATTCTAATTGCTTAAATTTCTTCTCTTACTGCTATATCTAGGAATTCTAATATAAAATAAATAGTAGTGGTGATAATGGGCATCCTTGCTTCACTCCTGATCTTATTTGAAAGTCTTCTAGTTTATACCTATTATACATAATGTTTTTAAATAGATACTATTTATTATTTTGAGGCATATTCTATTTATAAATATTTATTTTGATGATACCTACTATTTATTAAATTATAGAAAATACACTCTTTACTATGCTTTCTTTATTTAAAAAGCACTTTTTATTTTAAGCAAAATAACCATGTATCTTAAATGTTTCCTTAATGTATTGATATAATCATATTTTTGTTACTTATGTTAATAACATGGTCAATTATGTTTATGTTTCTGAACATTGGCCAAACATTGCATTGCTTATGTAAATTCAGAAAGGTTATATAATCTGTGCTATCTTACTGTAACCTCTTTTCAATTATTTTATTGATACTCAATAAATAATATTATTATGCTATACTTTTATTTCTCTCCTTTGAGGCTCACCAATTTAGATATCAAAGTGATTTTTTCTACAATTTCTTCTTTTCTTCTTAATGAGGAATTTGTCAGTAGCATTGATAAAATAATAAGATTCTTTGATAACCATCATCTTTCTCAAGTCATTTAATATATACATATATATATATTTATATATTCTCTTTTTAAAATATAAGCAGCTATGAATTGCTACACCATATTGAGATTTTAGGAAGCTATATAAAGCTAAAACTATTTGAATAAACTGATCTTGTTTCAAAGACATGAATTTGACAGGGAAAATTCCATATACATTTTAAGATTATTACATCTGCAATCATTAATCCTTTCATCCATTCAAATTCTAAATAGGAGGGAGAAGATTCAAAGATACTAAATGAAATGTGATTTTAACTTCATTCATAATAAAATGCACTTGTTTTCATGTCAAACAAGGAGCAAAAAGAAGCAATTGGTTAGAATTATGCAGTGATTAAAATGTCCACATCTCATTGCTAGGCTTATCCCAAAAGAATTTCCTGGATAATAATAAAAGTGGTATAAAGACAAAAATATTTGTAGCAGTACTCAACTACAAAAATAAAAAAATATATTCTTCAAATTGCAATAGTATTACATAGAAAGTCAATTCACAGTTAAATTCACAAAAAAACTGAAACAAACCCAATGTCTTTAAGGATATGAATAACAATATTTGACATTGCTAAAATAATTGAAATTGTTTGAAATTAAATTTTAATGTCAGAGGGATGAATAAGTTATTTCAAATGTATAAATCCCTTTTTACCCACTTGAAATAATGTAAAACACTTTTCTATATTGGACATATTACAAAGAAAAGATGAAAAAAGTGAGAAAAATTGTAAGTCAATATGCATGAATAGTTCATCAGTTCTCTCTCCAGAGTTTATTATCATTATTTTTTATCATGAGCCCTTTGAAATTTACTTGGATCACTTCATCAAACTGTTTAGCCTTTCACACTCAATCATCATTACAGCATTGTTATTGTTATTAATTTTGAATGTTAATCTCCCTATTTGTCTTAATTTGTTTTGCATCAGTTCAAATAAATTTTACCATTTTTTTCAAACACCCTCCTTATCATTTCTTATACTACACTGGTAATGAATTATAATTATATTCTTTTACTCAACAGATGAAAAAGTCAATTTTCAATTCTTTGCCTCCTTAAAAGGTGCTGCCAGAAATTAAAACACATGACTTCCAGGGGTGGAGTCAGATGGTGGAATAATCTTCAGCAACTCTGTGCCACCATGAGAATACTGTCTGACCAAGATTAAAATATCACCATGAAACAAATACGGGAGTGAAAGAACAAACAAGGAAACAGAATAAAACAAATTTCAAGAAAACAAATACCAAAGGTGGGAATGAGCACCTGGGATATTGGGTTGAGAGGAGAGCAGACCCAACAAGAAGCTGTAGCAAAGAGGGAAGAGCAAATCAAGAATGAGTCACATCCCACCCTAGTCACATATGTTCTCAAAGGTTTGGGAACCATCATGACCCTGAGAACCTTCCTGAGAGAATAGAGGTACAAGTCAACTCACACCCCTTGAAACTTCAAACCTGTGGACAAGTCTAGAGCCTCAGCCTAGGAAATTCTAGTCTGGGCTTGGAACAAGGACTTAATTCACACTTTGGGGTAGATGATAGTACTAAGTATTAAGTACTAAATACTGATCTTTTTGCCTAAAGCTCAGGAGTCAGAGCTCTAAGACAGACAATTAAGGGTGTGCCTGATTGGATCAAGTACACAATGAAACCAAAAACTTGAGAATAAGCATGTGGCTAGAATTTGACCAGCCCCTGATCTGATCAAGATCAGAGTGAGATCAAAAGCTTACACTTAAGCCTGAGACATCTTTAATCTATCTGCATATCAAAGGTCAATTGAATCAGAAGGGCTTGAATAGGGCTCTCAGATCTCTCAGTCCTCAGACCATCACATTATTCTCCAAGCCTGCCTATAATTAGATCAGAAAAATAAGAAAAAAAAAACAGCACCTAAGTCTAAAGAATTTTTATGGAGATAAAAAGCAAGGTACAGACACAGAAGGGGACATTGAAAGCAAAGGAAACACACCTAAGGTCCAAAAGAAAAATATGGATTGGATGCAGATTCTGGAAGAACTCAAAAAGGACTTCAAAAGCAATTAAGAGAGGCAGAGGAAACGTGGGAAAGAGAAATGAAAGGGATGCAAGGAGAAATGGGCCAATTGAAGAAGAAGAACTAAAAAACTGACAGAGGAAAATAAAGTCTTAAAAATTGGAAATTACCATCTAAAAATTAATGGTTTCCTGAGAAATCGAGAAACAATAAAACAGAATCCAAGGAATGAAAAAAATAAATCAAAACATGAAATGTCTTATAGAAAAAAACAACTGACCAAAAAGTAGATCTAGAAGGGACAATGTGAGAATTAATGGATTACCTGAAAGACATGATAAAAAAACAAAAAACTTGAATATCATATTACAAGAAATTATCAAAGATAACTGCCCAGAGATCCCTGAATAAGAAATTAGAATTAAAATAGAAAGAATTCACAGATCATCTCAAGAAAGAAATTCTCAAATGACAACTTCTAGGAATATAATAGCTAAATTCAACAAACATTAAACTGAGGGGGGAAAAAATTTCAAGAAGCTAGAAAGAAACCATTCAAATACCATGGAGCTACAATCAGGATTATACAGGACCTAGTAGCTTCTACATTAAAGTATTAAAAGGCATGGAATATGATACTCAGGAAGGCAAAAGATCTGGATTTACAAAACAGTCACCTATCCCGCAAAACTAAGTATATTCTTTCAGGGAAAAACACTCATTCAATAAGATAGAAGATATTCAAGCATTACTGAGGAATAAACCAGACTTAAACAAGAATAAAATTGAAGTTCAAACATGAGATACAAGAGAAGCCTAAAAAGGTATATAAGAAAAAGAAAATTTAAGGGATTCATTAAGGTAAAAATGCTTATATGTCTACATGGAAAGAGGATTTCTGTAATTTCCAAAAATTACTCTCAGTAATAAAGAAAATAGAAGGAATTTATTCAGAAAGAGGTTGGAGAAGTAAGCTGATTATGATGATATGACATATACGTAAATATGATGATATTGAATATTTATCCATATAATATGCATGCATATAAATGATGTTTAAAAATAATTGAGGGCTGAAAGAGAGGGTTACACTGAAGGAAAAGGGAAGGGAGAGATAGAATGCAATAAATTATATAACATAAAGAGGCATGAAAAATAATTATAGAGAGGGGCGTATAAAGATGACAAGCAATGCTTAAACTTTCCTCTCATCTTAAGTGGTTTAGAGAGAGGAAAAACAAGTAAACTCAGTGGGGTATATAATTCTATCTTACTCTACTCAGGGGGGCATAGAATTCTATCTTACCCCTCAGAGAAGTAGAGGAGAATAAGACAGGGGCAGAGGGAGGTAATTGAAGGGAGGGGAAAGTGGGGTTATGTGACAGAAAGTAAAACACTGGTGAGGAGGAACAGAGAGAAAGGGAATAGAGCAGGATTTGAAAGAGATAATATGATGAATGGCAATACACAGTTAGTAATCATAATGCTGAATGTGAATGGAATGAACTCACCTATTAAATGTAAGCAGATAGAAGAGTGGATTAAAAATCAGAATCCTACTATATGCTGTTTAAAGAAACTCATTTAAAAATATCACAGTCCAAAAAAGAAAAAAATGGGCTGTATGAAAAATAAAACATATAATTTACTTTATTTCCTCCTTGGGTTTTTCTCTAATGGAAGTAATATGACTTCTTATGTAAAATGAAGAAAATGCATATATGTATTATATTATAACAAATGTGCAACCTATATCAAATTCTTAGGGAGGGTAAAGAGGTAGGAGAGACTGAGAGAATATAGTTTGCAAAAATATCAGAAAACTAATACTAGGAAATTGTATTGTCATGTAATATCGAAAAATAAACTTATAAAAATAAAAAATAAGTAATAACTTATTCATGTTTATAGTATTTAAACATCTGATAATTGTTTGGTTTGATAGTTTTGTTTATTATTCTTCTGCTAAGATGTCTAAAGTGAGATTAAACTCTCCATTAATAGACTGTCATTTCAGTAGCATCCACAGCAAAATAGGGTTTCCTAAAAAAGTTTAATGTAGTTTTGAGATCTCAATTTAAAGCTTGCCAGTCACTTAATTTCATGTATATTATTTCCTGGGGACAACAAATCATATAATGTAGTAAATTCAGAAAGACATAAAATCTATTACATTATTCATTTCTTTTCATGCATCTTCTGAGATTTTACCACCCTCTGGCTTCGGTTCTATGTGGTAAATATAAATATAAGTATAATTCTCATTAGCAAGTGTAGATAGAAATTATTCATATGTTAAAATCCCCTTCGCATTATTAGGCAAACCCAATAAAATCAATTCACAGCCTATATTTATTGGAAAATTGTTTCCATAAAACCACAAAATTGTTTTTAAACATATTTTGCTTCCCTAAAAACATCAAATTACTAGAATATTATCCATTTTGTTTTTTAAGTAATCTATAATACTTTAGCTTTAAAAAACTAAATATCCCTACCTACTATTGCTAGACCAGTGACATCTATTTTAAAGTATTGTTTTTCCAAGGCTAGGTCAATATAACCCTAAGTAAAATATAAAGATTCCAAAATGCTATAAACATTATTAAGTTCCCACTAGCTGAACTTAAGTAGTTTAATGCCTTTTATAATAGAAAGGACAATGGTCAGTAGTTGGTCATTAAATATTTTTCAGCATTCAAGTGTACATTGCAAAAAGCTAGTGATTTAATGATATTGAATCATAATGTAATGGTCAAATATTTGAGAGTCAGGACAGCAGGGTTCTGCATCTATCTTCTTAAATATATGTCTTACTTGTTTTTAGATAGTTAAACTCTGAGATTCAGATTCCCCATCTGTTTAGCAGGATGATGAACTAAACTACACAATTAAAGTATTTGAAGTTTCTGGTGAGATAAGGAATAATATCCTCTGAATATGTAAGTATCATACATAGTGTTCAGTTAAAATCATTATTGGGCTGAGTTGGCTATTAAAAATAGTTTTGATGGAATGTGAGAAAGACAATATAATTATCAGCTTAATAATACAGACCAAGTTTACTTTATAAGAGCAATATATATTGAGTATTATGAATGAAGCAATGGGACTTTCAGCTTAACTTGTCGTAAATATCAAGAGAATGAACACCATAAATAGCAATAATAGCAGATATTTAACAGTATTTATAGCAACCAATTAACATGTATTTATTAAGGTTCTCCTGAGTATAATCTCCAATATGTTTCTCTATTTGTCGATTCCCTATTGCCTACAAACAGGACAATGCCTCCTCATCCACCTATCTGTATAGATATTACCATATGGCTCCCTTTACTTTTTTGGTGAAATTTCTTATAAAGGATATCAACAATACTTTTTTTTCAAATTCCTTTCTTTCATTCTCTTAACTTTTTACAGTCCAACTTTTAAATCTCACAATTCCACTGAAGCAGTTCCTTCCAAGGTCTCATTTGAATTTTCTTAATATTCCTCTTTCTTGTCTCCTCTGTTCCCTTTGACTTTCTTGATTACCTTCTTCACTTCAATACTCTCTTTTTTCCAAGTTTCCATGACAGGACAGTATCCTAATACTTCCTGTATCTCTCTGACTTCTCAGTCTCTTTTGCTAGATATTCATCCATGCCATGGCAACTATCCATGAGTATCCCATAATTCTATGTCTTGGGTCATCTTCTCAGCTCCTTTTTTAATATTTCTTTTCATTGTTTCATTAACTAGCATGATTTCAATTACCATCTCCATGATGATAATTCTCATATCTGCCTATCTCTCTGCTATCACATTTGTAATTGCTATAGGATATCTTGAACAGGATGCTTTGTAGACATCACCTCAGCATGCCTAACCCTGTACTGACTTTAATTTTTCCAAAAATCTGTTTTTGCTTATATATTTATTACTTTTTCTAATACCATTAGACTCTAGAAAATTCAGGTTTCCAAATTATATGGCATCCTTTACTTCTCATTGTTTTACTGTCACCCATTTCCAAACCTTTCTAAAAATCTGATTTTAGTTTGAGTTTAAAATAATTGTATATTATTATCATTAATTTTCAAATTCAGTTCCAAATTATCTACCTCCCTCTAACCTTTATATAAACATATGAAAAGGTATGTAATATACAATTTATGCATGTCAAGTCACAAAAAAGGTATTTCCATATTAACTATGTGAAAAATGGTAAAGTGAAAACATAGGTTTCATTCTATACTTGGAGTTATTCAGTTCTCTTTTCTGGAACTGACAGTTTTTTCATTAAAAGTCCTTTAAATTTGGATTGGATCATTATATTGACTTCTGTAGCTAAGACTTTCACAGTTGATTTTAATTATAATATTGCTGTTAATATATAGCAGCTTTTACAAGTTGTACTCATTTCCTTTTACATCAACTTAAATGTCTTTGCAGGATTTCTTCAGAGCATCCTACTCTTCATTTGTATATTATAATGGAATTCCAGCACAATCATGGAGCACAATATGTTCAGCCATTCGTCACTTGAGGAGGATCCTTTCAGTTTCCAATTCTTTGCCACCACAAAAAGAGCAGCTATAAATATTTTGTCTGAGTATGTGTAGGTGTGTATGCATACACACCTACTTGCAGATATTTTTTCCTCTTCTTTTTTATTTCTCTGGGTTATAGATCCAGTTGCAGTAAAAATATGTCCTTAGAGAATACTCCCAAACTGTTCTCCATAATGGCTATATCAATTCACAGTTCCACCAGCATGCATTATTATCTGTGATTTTCCATATTCCTCTTTCATTTTATTTTTCTGCATTGTTAACCAATCTGGTAAGTGTGAATTTTGGGGGCAGTTTAATTTTTACCTTCTGTCTTTTACCTACCTACTGTGCATTGTACCCAAGGTGGAAGAGTGATAAGATTTAGGCAATGCAGTTAAGCATCTGACCCAGGTTAACAAAGATAGGAAGTATCTGAACAGATTTAAACCTAGAACTTCCCATCTCTATGCCTTGATCTCAGTCCACTGAATCAGCTGGCTGCCCCCTTGAATTGTTTCAATTAGCATTTCTTTAATGGGAATTTATTTTGAGTTCTTTTTTCATGTGGATGAATGACAATAGATAGCTTTGATTTGTTTTTTTCTGAAAATTGTTTTATTTCAGATCTTTTGACCTTTTATCCACTAAGGAAGACTCTTATTTTAATAAATTGACTTAGTGTATATTTATTACTTTGACTTTATCAGAGAGACATCCTGAAATTCCCCCCATCCCAATTTCCTGCTCTCTATCTAATTTTGACTGCAGAACTTTTGGGGGACAAAACTGACTTTTAAAAAAATCCATTTAATAAAATTCATTCATTTTATTTTTTTATCATTTTTTCCATATCTTGTTTGGTCAGAAACTCATTCTTCAAAGATCTAACATATACATTTTTCCATGCTCTCATGATTTGCTTATGATAGCATGCTTTATGGCTAAATCACATAACAATTTTTATCTTATATTGGTATATTGTGTGAGATATTGCATATTTTGCATCTCACCTATGCCTACTTATAGCCAAACTTATCTCTAGTTTTCCCAGAAAGTTTGTCAAATGGTGAGTCCTTGCACTGACATACTCCATTGTTGTGTTTATAAAATAGTAAATTTCCATAATTCAATTAATATTTTCTTTAAGAATTTGTATGCCTTGTCATTTGTTTTATATCTGTTTAATGCTGATATTATTTTATTATCTATGCTACTTTTTAGAAAAATGTAATTTCTTTGCTTATCTTTTTAAATATGCCTAATTTTTCTTTTGTTTCATCTGAGATCATTATATCTACCTCTATTTGTGATTTAAACTGAAGCATAATTGATTCTGTTCTATTCTTTTTTATTTTTAACATTATATGCATGTATCTATTTTAAATGTGTTTCTTATAGTCAATATATTGTTGGATTCTGGATTCTAATCCATTCTGCTGAGGCAGAGTCAAGATGTTGGCTTAGATGCAGCAAAAGTCCTGACCTATAAAACCCTTCCACACTAATCAAAAATAAAGTTGTTCAAGGAGACAGAAAAAACAAATATAACAATATGACAGAGCTGGGGGACCCTCCTAATGGATTCACCTTAAAAGGTAAGGCAAAGAAGTCTGAATTCTTGAACTCTCAGGTTCAAGAGAAAAAAAAAGAAGGAAGGTCCCAGGACCCCTCTCACATCTACAGTGATGAATTCCAGCAATGACTAGAATGTCTGGGTAGGCAAGGGCACTAGTCAAGAGGGAGTGCCTTTCTGGCACAGCTGTGCCAGGTTTAGGGTACTGGACAAAAGAAACTGGGAGGCAGCTAGAGGAGAAGTTCAAGGAGGGCAGCCTAAACACAGCCAAAACACTCCATCTTGACCCTGCCCTTTTCTCAAGGTTTTCACCTTAGGGAACATCCAGCTTTGCAGATCAACTCCTCTGGTTTAATATTATCAATAGGACAGATAAGAAACTTACAGAGGGTAGGGAAGCTCAAACTCCAACACCCATCCCCCAAAGACTGAGCTAAAAGTAGCTTTAATAACCCAGCTGACTCTAATCCCATGGCAAAGGCTGTAACCACTACAGAATACCTTTCTAACAGGGCTAGAAGCACAGCTCCCTTTACCTACAACTTCTGTTGCCAGCTGAGGAAGATCTGACCTCAGAGCTCTTCAATATCATCAGCCAAACCAAATAAATCATCAGAGCAGTAAAAAAAGCCCTTTAAGGACAAAATAGTCCAAACCCAGAGAACCAGCAAAGAATCAGAGGATTAAAATTACAACAAATTATGGGGGGGTGGAATTAAGAGCAAACAACAGAGAAATAAAAAAGAAATTCCAATCAACAGATTCTATCCAGGTAATGAACAAAGAGGAAATGGAATAGAGGAGGACCAAGGAAAAACACAGAAACCAAAACACATTGGACACAGGCTTTTGAAGAACTCAAAAAAATTAAAAAACCAAAAAGAGAGGGTGAAGACAATTTGGAAAAGAACTTAAAAGGCAAAATAAGTCAACTGGAAATAGAAAATAGTGTCTTGGAAGGCAAAATTAAGCAGCTTGAAAACAAGGTAAAGAAGGTGAAAGATAACCTAAAAAGAAATCAGACCAGAATGAAAAGGTGAACAAAAAGCCATGGATGAAAATCAGTCTTTAAAAATTAGAATCAAATAACTAGAACCAAATTACTTCACAGGGCAGCAAGAATTGATAAAAAATGAAAAAAAATTGAGGAAAATATGAAAAACCTCATTGACAAAACTTCTGATCTTGAAAACAAATCCAGGAGAGGCAATTTAAGGATTATTGGACAACTGGAATATCATGAAAAAAGAAAAGGCTTGGGCACCATTCTACAGGAAATTATCCCCCCCCCCCAAAAAAAAAAAAACAACTGCTTTGACATTCTCAAGAAAGAGGGAAAAGTTGAGATAGAAAGAATCCACAGATCACCTCCTGTATTTAATTCTGAATTGATAATGCCAAGGAATGTTATAGCCAAATTCAAGAACTATCAGACCAAGGAAAAAACTATTAGAAGCTGCTGAGAAGTCATTCAGATACCATGGAAAACAGTTAGCATAACCAAGAATCTGGCTGCATATTCATTGAAGGACTGAAAGGCATGTAATATGATATTCCAGAAAGAAAGTGAACTAGGTCTACAACCAAGAATCAACTACCCAGCAAAATTGACTATATTCTTGCAGGGGAAAGTATATTCATTTAATAAAATAGAACACTTCCAAGAATTCATAAACAAAAGACTGGAGTTAAACAGAAAATTTTATACCCAAACAAAGGCCTCAAGAGAATCACCAAAAAGTAATTTAGAAGCAGGGGGTGGGGGTGGGGAGACCACAACTTTTTTAAGGGATCCAATAAGCCCAAATGGTTTGTATTCCTATAAGAAAAGATGATATTGGTAACTCTTAAAAACTGTCATCATCACCTGGGTAGGTAGAAGATTTATACTTAGAGGGAACAGTGACAAACTGTATAGGATAAAATATTTACATATATATATATATATATATATATATATATATATATATATATATAACTTGAAGTAAAAAAAGAGGTTACTACTAAGAGAAATGGAAAAAGAGACAAAATGAGGTAAATTTATATTTCATCAAGAAGCCCATGTTGGGAGTTTAGAGAGAACCCCAATACACTGGAGGGGTAAAGAGGTTGGAGACAGGAAATACTGAATTCTTACATGAATTGAAATTGACTCTAAGAGGGAATAACAATCAGATCCACTGGGTCAGAGAACTGATCCATGCCCTAGAGAGAAGTAGAAGGGTAACAAAGGAACTGAAGGGGAGGGAAGAAATATAAGCGAGGGTGAATATGGGAGGTAGTTTAAACAGAACCTAAAGAAAAATGAGAGGAGAATAAGAAGGGATGCAGGAGAAAGGGAAGTAAAATAAGTGTGGGAATTAGTGGGACTAATTAAAAAATAAAACACTGGTGAAGAAGGAAATATTAAAAGAAGAAAGGGCAGGTCTAGGAGAGGAAATCCAAATGTTTTGGAATACACAGGTAATAATTATGACTCTGAATGAAAATGGGATTAACTCACCCATAAAATGCAAGCAAATAGCAGAGTACATTAGAAACCAAGATCCTACCATATCTTTCCAAAAACAGACATGAGAAAGTTAGACACACTCAGGTAAAGGAAAGAGGATGGAGCAAAATCTATTTGGCATCAACTGAGAAAAAGAAGACAGGAGTCTCCATCATGATATCTGACAAAACAAAAGTAAAATACATCTAGTCAAAAGAGACAGGGAAGGTAATTATAATCTGATAAAAGTAGTATGAGGAAATATTAATACTCAACATGTATGCAGTAAAGGAGAAACTAGTGGAGCCCAAGGATGAAATAGATAGTAAAACTATACTAGTAGGAGACCTAAACCTTCCTCTATAAGACCTAGATAAATCAAACCAAAAAATGAATAAGAAAAAGGTAAATGATATATATGAAGTATTAGAAAAATTAGAATTAATAGATATGTGGAAAAAATTAATATAGACAAAATGGAATACACTTTCTTTTCAGCAGCAATGCTACATTAACAAAGATTGTCCATGTACTAGGCCATAAAATTATGGCAAACAAGTACAAAAGAGCAGAAATAATAAACACAACCTTTTCAGAGCATAATGCAATAAAATAATAATTAGTAAGGGAACATGGAGAGGCAAATCAAAAATTAATTGAAAATTAAATAATATTGATTCTTCAAAATTGGTCAAATCATAGAAACAATTACTAATTTCATTGAAGAAAATGACAATGATAAGACATCTTAGCAAAATCTATGGGATGCAGTCAAAGCAGTACTAAGGTAGAAATTTATATCCTTGAGTGCATATATTAACAAATTAGTGAGGGCAGAGGTCAATGAATTGTGCATGCAAATTAAAAAACTTGAAAGAGAACAAATCAAAAATCCCAGATGAAAACTAAATTAAAGCTCCTAAAAATCAAAGGACAAATTAATAAAATTGAAATTCAAAGAACTGTTGATTTAATAAACGAAGTACTGATCAAACAAAAAAAAAGAAAGAAGAAATCTAAATTAACCGTATCAAAGATGAAAAAAGAGGCCTAACCACTAATGAAGAGAAAAATAACACAATCATTAAAAACTCTTTAGCTCAATTATGTGGCAATAAATATGACATTCTAGGTGATGTATATGAATATTTACAAAAAATATAAATTGCCTAGATTAACAGAAGAAGAAATAGAATACTTAAATAACCCTATATCAGAAAAAAATTGAACAAGTCATCAAAGAACTCCCTAAGAAAAATATCCAGTACCAGATGAATTCACAAATTAATTTTATCCAACATTCAAAGAACAATTAATCCCAGTACTATGCAAACTATTTGACATAATAAACAAAGGAGTTCTACCATATTCCTTTTATGACACAAATGACAAAAATATGGTGCTGATTCTGTATTGATTTAGAATCTTGAACCTTAGAGACTATATTTCCCACAATCCACTTTCTCTTCTCCTGTTTGTGTGTCTCTGTACTTGGAGGTAGTTTTGAGTTTCTTTTTCCACCCACGTGGTCTCTGGTTCCATTTCAGGAGAGGGAGAAGCAGCTCTTGGTTTTTCTAGCCCTATTCCCTTATACTCTTATTCCCTTATACTTCAAGATAAATATTTAATACATTTTATTTATTAAATTAAAATATTTATTAATTATTAATAAGACTTATAAATTAAAATGAATTATTTAGTAATTTAAATATTTAATTAATATTATTAAATATAATACTTGCAGTTCTGGATATTAATTTTAGTCTTTACATTTTTGGCAACCATGAAGATATTCTAGAACTTGGCTTTTCTTCTCCCTTTTCTGTACAGCGGGCAGCCCGGTTACAGCTGGGCAACCATGGTACTTTAAAACTCCTGGTTTGGAACCAAATCTACTTTTCTACTAGTAGTTTTCAACACCCCTACAGCCTCCCAGCTGTGGCCATTCCTCTAGCTCTCCCGGTTTCCAAGCATCTGGCAGCTGTGAGTATTTGAGTATTTTTATATCCTGGCCACCCTACCACACCAAGCTGCCTTAATTTAGGGAACTTGGTAGAGAAGCCACTCCCTACTCACAGCCTGAAGAGCAGCCAAATCAGCCTGATTAGCCATTCAGTAGGCAGGCTCCCCCACTGACTCAGTACAGAATACCTGGCACACCCTGGTGCTGAAGCCTATTCACACCTGGCTTGGCTTCTCCTACCTGTGGCCCAAAGCCTCTGTTTTTTTTTTCTTAGCCAGAGCTAGTTACAACCTGGCTCCCACCCCCACATTGCTTCTGCTTCTGCTGCACTGATCTCCCTTCAAGCTGGTGAGTATAAGCTTCCCTTTCCCCAGCCAGCAAAGGAGGGAAGGCCACTTCCAGGCTGGACAGCTGATTGCCCGTAGGCTCCACTAGGGTCTTTGCCTTGGCTAGTGTTACAAGGGAATCACTTTAAAAGACTGATATATATTAATTTAAGGTCGCCAAGGAATCAGCTATGTAATTCCTAAATGAAAACTCAAGTCAGCCGTCAGCCTTTTTGGAGTTTAATTACAATAGGAGCAAGAAAGGAATTAGAGATATATAGAGAGAGAGAAAGGGGAGAGAAGGGAATAGGGCTTAAATACCCCCTCTGTTTAGGCTGGGCCAAAGAAAAGAGATCAGTCCCTTTCACTCACGTGTCCAAAATGGAGAAACAGTCTCAGAGGCCCCCACTTTCAGCTTCCTTCAGAGCAAGCTTCCTCAGAGCCCAGGAACCACCGACCAAAAAAAAAACACCCCCTCCAGTCTCCAGACCCTCCTATCTTTAAGGACACCATCCAAGTTGCCTCCCCTCAGTCCTCACATCTACCAATCACTCTTCATCAATTTCCCTGTCAATGGAGGCTCTCGCTTAACCCAGGACCGCCCAGAGGTTTCTGGCTTTTTGCACATGTCTGTTGAAGGTCATATTTTCCAATGATTAAATCTATACTCCTTTGCTACAGCCCTTTCTAAATCCTGTTAACTTGAGTATGGTAGAGATTGGAATAATTAAATTTTGATCTAGGCTGCAGCCCTTACTCAATCCTATTAGGACTGAATAGGGTGGAGATTTATTCCAAGTATCTCCATTGTATCAATTCTAAAATCAATCAAGACTCAAAGAAATTCCTGTTCTATGCTTAAGCATAGGTCAAAGTCCTTTCCATTGTTCAGCAAAAGGTTTTCTGTCCTAAAGTAATCTTAAGAAGGGAAGAGAAGGAACCTCCCATGCCAATGGAGTTCCCATTCCAATAGACTATCAGTAAGAAATTTTCCAAGTATGAAATATCCCAATGGTGAAATTTTCAACAATTATAAGTCTAAGGAAATTTGAGGTTTACAATCCCCCCTGATGATCATTGGGAGACTAGTCTCCCCATTGATCATTTAACATAATCATTTTGTAGTTCTAAATTCACTTCTAACTAAAGATATACACAATATTCAATTTCTAAGAGAAATTAGAATAGTGAGAGAGGAAATAGAAAAGAAAAGAAAGCAAAACCAATGTTTGCTAGGCGCATTGACAGAAAGCCAAATTAGGGGCAGTCCCTTTTGGCATAAATGTTACAATAAATGTTCAATCAAAAGTTCAGTCCAATCAATCACATCCAAAGTTCATTCTTGATCTTCTTGATGAAGTGTAGGTTTTTGGCATCTTTCTGCAACAGTTCATTCTCTGGATATAAAAGTTTCAAGCTTCTTTCTTGAAGATCTTTTCTCGAACAAAATCAAAATCCTTGAAATTTTTTTTTTATAACAGTAAAATCTTAAACAAAAGTCTTGGATTTTTATAAAAATAAAATCTCAAACAAAAAAAAAATTCAAAAATTCTTAGATTTTAAATTAAAATACAATCCCCCCTGAAGTAAGTATTTAAAAAAATATATATCAAGTTTAGCTCAGAATGCAATGTTCAGTTATGGGGGTGTATGTGTCAATTATCAAAAGAATAGAAAAATAATCAAAAACATAAGAAAAATTCAAAATAGACCTTGTATAGGTCCAGTTTAAAGTAATTTCTATCTCACAAGTATGTAGGACAGAATGCAGTAATATTTCATTTAGCCATTTGTAGCCAAGACTACAGGAAGTTGCCATAATATAAGAAGAAAAGAATTAGAATTCTATTTTGATGGGGAAATGTCATTCCCTTGTCTGATTTTTTTTTCCTTCAGAGATATAGGGAGCCAGCATGATAGTCAAGCTTTGTACTTGTTTGAGTACTTCGAAAGGAGTGTAGATACAAGGAAGTCCTACGACTTAAACATAAGTTAAGCGTCGCAACCTCGAGTCTCACTTTAATATTTCTAGTGTGCTCTATTGGCACTATTCAGGTTTAGTCTGTGCTCCTTGTTTTTATCCCTTTTCCTGGAATCAGACACAAACATTAATCACAGTCCTATAATATTTTATCAATAAATGGCAGGTTCCCATAGTTTAAAGCTTTTAGGCATATATTGATATTATAGCAAGAGTATATATATTAACTTGTATTACTGCAGGGAAAAAATATTAATATTAATTATGTGTACCTTCAGTACAAAAATGAGAAAAAAATCAAATATTCTGATTAAAAAAAATAAAAGAAAAGAAATAAGAAAAAATAAGAAAAAAATCAGTAATTCAATATATTCTTGAAAGAAAAACAGCATCCATTTGTCTATGGATTATTATCTCCAATTCTTATGATAAGATAGAGTCACAATTTATATGATAGGATAGAGTCAATCAGTCTCAGCAGAAGATGCTTTCTTCACATGTGAGCAGTGAATCCAAGAGTCTCTTTCTCCAATCTTTATAGATGTTGGAGTAGTTAATAATATTTGGAATGGTCCTTCCCATGAAGGTTCAGTTGCTCCAGTTCGCTTGAAATTCTTGATATAAACTTTATCTCCTGGGTTCAGGTCATGCAGAGAAAAGTCTAATGGTCCAGCTTGTACTGCAGCTCCGGATTCATGAAGTTCACGTAGTTTGTGCTGTAACTCCTGTATATAGGAAGCAATAGTAATATCTCCCCCTAATAGCGATGTATAAGCCGGGGAGAAAGGCTTAGCCTGTATAGGCGGATGTCCAAAAAGCATCTCAAATGGTGAAATATGTAAGTCTCCTCTAGGCCTGCTTCTAAGATAAAATAGGGCCAGAGGGAGAATTTCAGGCCATTTTAAATGGGTCTCAGTGCATAATTTGCCAATCATAGTCTTAAGTTCTTTATTCATCCTCTCCACTTGGCCTGAGCTCTGGGGGTGATATGGAACATGGAATTTTGGAGTTATCCCCAAGCAAGAATATATTTGATTTAAGACAGAATCGGTAAAATGACTCCCTCTATCGGAGTCAATACGTGCTGGTAGGCCAAAACGAGGAATAATTTCTTTTAAAAGTATCTTTGCAACAAAATCTGCTGTGGCTCGGGTCGTAGGAAATGCTTCCGGCCATCTGGTTAGTTGATCTACAATTACTAGACAAAATTTATAACGTCCAGCCTTTGGCATTGTTATGAAATCTATCTGTAGGTGTTCAAAAGGTGTGTAAGCCAGAGGACGTCCCCCAAAGGCTTTTCCACGATATGCATGTTGGTTATATGCCTGGCAAATAGGGCAGGCTGAACATACTTTAGAGGCTACAGTAGTTATACCAGGGGCTATCCATACTCTCTTGACAGAGTCCACGATGCCCTGGGTGCCAAAATGACCATTTTTATGAATAGATTGGCAAATTTGGTTATAGAAACTTCTAGGGAGCAGGGGTTTTCCTTCAGGTGACACCCATACTCCATTAATTTGTTTTGCTTTAAATTTTTGTTTCCATTTTTCCACTTCCTTTTCATTATAGGAGAGTGATAAATTTAAATTATCAGTGGTTGTTAATGTTAAAATTAATCCAGGTCCTTCTATGGCTGCTAGTTTTGCAGCGGCATCTGCTCGGTCATTTCCTCTAGAGACAGGGTCAGAGCCACCTGTATGGGCAGAGCAATGAACTACAGCTAGGGCTTTAGGCAGTTTGAGAGCAGAAAGAACTTCATTAATAATTTCTGCATTAGCTATGGATTTTCCAGCTGAGGTTAAAAATCCTCTTTGGAGCCATAGCATCCCGACTGAGTGACAAATGCCGAAAGCATATCTAGAATCTGTATAAATTGTTGCCTTTTTATCCTTGGCAATTATACAAGCTTGTTTTAGAGCTATGAGTTCTGCTCCTTGAGCGCTAATGTTAGAAGGTAGTGAAGCTGACCATTCAGTGGCAAATTCTGAGACTACGGCAGCTCCAGTGTAACGTATGCCATCCCTCATAAAAGAGGAACCATCGGTAAATAAAATCAGATCTGCATTGTCTAAGGGAGTGTCCAAGAGATTATCTCGAGGCTTTTCTGCCATGGACACTAATGTTTCACAGTTATGTAGTGGTTCTCCTGAAGTGGGTAAATCTGGAAGCAAGGTGGCAGGGTTAAGAGTTGAACAGCGTTTCAAGGTAATATTTTCACTATTTAATAAGGTTATTTCATACCTTGTAATTCTCTGATCCGAGAATGCCTGTGTTCTATGTTTTACCAATAATGCTTCAATCTCATGTGGGCACATTATTGTTAATGGACATCCCAATACTAAATCAACGGTTTTTGTTACTAGTAAGGCTGTAGCAGCTACTCCTCTAAGGCATGGTGGTGCTCCTGCTGCTACTGGGTCTAGTTGGGCAGAATAATAAGCAATTGGGCGCTGAGAAGGTCCCAAAGTCTGAGTTAACACACCGGAGGCTACTCCTCTTCGCTCATGCACATATAAGGTAAATGGCTTGTTGTAATCTGGGATGCCTAGAGCAGGGGCAGACATGATAGCCTTTTTCAGATCTGTTAGAGCTGACAAGTGTTCAGGCTCTAATTTGAGGGGTTCAGGAACCGAATCCTTTGTTAATGCTATAAGGGGTTTAGTGATTTCCCCATAGCAAGGAATCCATTGTCTACAAAACCCTGTTGCTCCTAAAATTGCTCTCAGCTGTTTCTTAGTGGTAGGAGCACTCAATTTTTGAATGTTCTCAATTCGTTTTGGAGAAATATAACGAGCACCCGCAGTCAAGATGAATCCCAAATATTCTACTTTTTGGAGACACCATTGAACTTTATCCTTAGAGATTTTATGTCCTCTTTTGTGCAATTCCAAAAGAAGGTGTTTGCTATCTTCTTGACATGTTTCTGCATCTGTTGAAGCCAAGAGTAGATCATCTACATATTTGATTAATTTGCTATTTTTAAATGTTATATTGTCTGTGTCTTGGCTCAAAATTTGCTCAAATAAGCTCGGACTTTCGACATAACCCTGTGGCAGCCGACACCAGGTATATTGTGAGCCCTTCCAGGTGAAAGCAAAAATATGCCTGGAGTTTTCATGTATTGGTATGGAAAAGAAAGCTGAACACAAGTCTACTACTGTAAAGTATGTAGCTGTGCTAGGAATAGATGAAATAATAGTATGTATGTTAGAAACTACGGAGTGTCTCTTTATAACATGATTATTCACTGCCCTTAGATCCTGTACGAATCTATAGATGTGCTTGCCATCGGGTCCTTTTTTTGGTTTTTTAATTGGCAGGATGGGCGTGTTGTATTCAGATTTGCAAGGGATTATTATTCCCTGTTCTATTAATGAGTTAATAACTGGTGTAATACCCTCAATTGCCTCCTTTGAGAGGGGATACTGAGGGATAGAAGGAGGTGGGCTAGATTTAGTTTTTATCTGCACAGGAACAGCAGATTTAAGTAAGCCTACATCAGAAGAAGATGTGGCCCAAAGGGACTCCGGTATATCTTTAGGTATTTCAAAAATGGAAGGTTCTTTTGCCTCCTGGTTTTCAGAGAGAAGTACAGGGAGTAAATTTAAAGATTCCTCTGGTACTTCTAATGATAATGAGCCATCTGGGGAGCAGGTTATTGTGGCTCTGAGTTTGCATAGAAGGTCCCTCCCCAGCAAATTTAAAGGGGAGTCAGGCATCAAAAGGAAGGAGTGTTGTACCTCCAGGGGTCCTACAGACACCATTCTAGGAGGAAGTCTTTTAACTCTTTGGGTTATTCCTGATACTCCCATTACATTCTCTGAGCCAATAGAATAACATTGTAAATCAGGTGTTCTCTTTAATACAGACCAGGAAGCTCCGGTGTCTAATAGACAATCATAATAGGTGTTACCCACTTTTAAGGTAACATGGGGTTCATTAGTATGGGGAGGGCAGTGGATAGGGACAACGGGTAGTAGGACATCAGGGTCTGGGAAATCAAAGGTTGTATCCTCTGATTCCTGTGCCCCAGCCCCCCCCGGGCACCATCATTGTGTTTGGGATATTCCTTGGGCACCCCCCTGAAGGGCACCTCTCTGAGGGTCATTAGTACCTCGAGTAATTTTTGGACGAGCGCCATTTCTCATATATTGTTGAGTATAATCATTAAAATTTTCTTCAATTTGAGCATTGTCATTAAATTCCCAATTCCTATTTCTATAATTCTGGTTTCTAAAGCTCTTATTTCTATATTCATTATAGTTATTTCCATAGTCATTATTATAATTTCTAGAATTTTGGTTTCTATAACCATTATCATAATTTCTATAGTTATTATTTCTAAAACCATTATTAAACTGTGTATTCCGACCAAACATCTTAAGAAAGGTTCTACATTCCATCATTTTGTGGCCCTTCTTCTCACAGAAGTGGCAAGTAATGGATTGATAATTGGATTTCTGGAGAGGGGCAATTGTCGTTGGTTCATTATCATGCCCACTTTCTAATTTAGTTATCCTATCTATTACACATCTCATTTTTTTCTTCATTTCCTCCATGTCATCATTATTCTCTTTCTCCTTTTCTTCGTTTCCCTTAAAAACATATATAGCTGTTTTTCGCAATTCTTCAAGGTCCATATCTGACCATCTTGGGCATTGTGTTTTAAAATAATTTTTAATTACTTTGCAAGAATTATTTACAAAGATTCTTCTAACTTGTCTTAAACTATTCTCTTTATTTAAGTCCCAATCTAAGTATCTGTCCCCAAACTCGATAATTCTGTCCATAAATCTGGAGGGTGTTTCGTTTTCCTTTTGCTTAATTTTTTCCAGTTCCATCCACTTATCTGTACTGTCCGCACATTCCTTCATGGCCGTGAGGATGGCCTCTCTACAACGGTATAGTTGTAGATAGTCCTCAGGATTATTATAGTCCCATTCGGGATCCTGAGATGGCCAATGTGCTGCATTACGCCCCCGGGTTTTGTTGACATGAGCAATTATTTTATTTTTTTCACGTTCACTTAAAAAAGCCTGTAGTAAGCTCTCAACGTCCTTGTAAGACGGATTATATTGAAAAAATATGTCTCCCATCTTTTTTGTTACTAGAAAAGGATCTTGTTCATATGTGGGGATATTTCGTGTAAATTCATTTATTTCTTGGGGAGTAAACGGTATCCTATGTCTTAAAGTCACCACATCCCCATTTCGTCCTATTTCAGGTACTTCTCTTAGAGGAAACAGGCCTCTAGTTGAATTTTGCACCTGTGGGTCAGTTTGACAAGGACAGGTTTCTCTAGGAGGACAAGATCTCCCTTGCATTGGAATTTGGTTTTCTGTAGGAGAAGGAACATGAGAAGCTGGGATTGCAGGGGAAGGGTTTTGGGGATTAAATTCAGACAAGATTTGCACTGCACGAGAGAAGCAGTCTGTTAACTGGGCTATAGGGAAGGTGTTTTCCATCTCTATTTCAGGGAAGGAAATTTCCTCATTCAAAGGTTCAGAAACAGGTCTGTTTCTGGTAGACTGGGTGTTTGCCCATTGATCCTGTAAGAAACATTTTAGATCTTCTAATTGGGCTTGCATTTTTTCCTCAATTTTTCCTATTTTATCTTCCATATCTCCCATTTTATCCTCAATATTTCCTATTTTATTCTCAATATTTCCTATTTTATCCTCAAGTTTTTCTATTTTATTCTCAATATTTCCTATTTTATCCTCA
The DNA here is from genome assembly GCF_027887165.1 of Monodelphis domestica. Classification (NCBI taxonomy): domain Eukaryota; kingdom Metazoa; phylum Chordata; class Mammalia; order Didelphimorphia; family Didelphidae; genus Monodelphis; species Monodelphis domestica. Next base: position 252,357,688 of record NC_077229.1, read on the forward strand.
ATTTTTTCTATTGTATCCTCAATTTTTTCTATTGTATCCTCAATTTTTTCTATTTTATCCTCAATATTTTCTATTTTATCCTCAATATTTTCTATTTTATCCTCATTTTTTTCTATTTTATCCTCAACATTTTCTATTTTATCCTCAATATTTTCTATTTTATCCTCATTTTGTTTTATTTTATCCTCATTTTGTTTTATTTTATCCTCATTTTGTTTTATTTTATCCTCATTTTGTTTTATTTTATCCTCAATATTTTTTATTTTTTCATCTCTAAATATAGTATTGAGGAGTACAAAAATGACAGTACCTATTAATATAAAAATTTGGAGGTATCCTTCATTCCTCAATGCCCCTACTTCTTCAGCTGCCATATAATTGTCAAAGAATGTAGTACTCATTTTTATATGTATATTTTGTAATTTCACAAAACACGTGGGGAGCAGGGCAAAGCAACAAACTTTCCACAGGGTTTTTTTTTTTTAATCCAGGAAGTTGTTCCTTAAGGGAAAGGATATTTAGAAACAGTTCTTCCAGCCAGGACTTTAGAGTCCTGTTGCTGAGATTTAAAAACAGCTGTTTTCTGTCTATCAGAGTCACACAGCTGGGAAGTATCTGAGGTCCGATTTGAACCCAGGACCTTCTGCCTCTAGGGATGGCTCTCAATCCGCTGAGCTACCCAGCTGTCCCTTAAGATTAAAGGGAAGAAAAAGAAAAAACTGCTGATTCCAATTTAACTTAAGGAGAAAAGAGAAAAAGTTTTTTATACTCACGTGTTCTAGCAGCTGTGTCTTTAAGCCAAGTTTTTTGTTAAAAAAAAAGGACTAAGTGGTGAAACAGTATAGTAAAAAGGCAAGGAAAAAGTTTTATTGAGAGGATTCTTTAGACTCCCGTGTGGTCAGCCACAATGTTACAAGGGAATCACTTTAAAAGACTGATATATATTAATTTAAGGTCGCCAAGGAATCAGCTATGTAATTCCTAAATGAAAACTCAAGTCAGCCGTCAGCCTTTTTGGAGTTTAATTACAATAGGAGCAAGAAAGGAATTAGAGATATATAGAGAGAGAGAAAGGGGAGAGAAGGGAATAGGGCTTAAATACCCCCTCTGTTTAGGCTGGGCCAAAGAAAAGAGATCAGTCCCTTTCACTCACGTGTCCAAAATGGAGAAACAGTCTCAGAGGCCCCCACTTTCAGCTTCCTTCAGAGCAAGCTTCCTCAGAGCCCAGGAACCACCGACCAAAAAAAAAACACCCCCTCCAGTCTCCAGACCCTCCTATCTTTAAGGACACCATCCAAGTTGCCTCCCCTCAGTCCTCACATCTACCAATCACTCTTCATCAATTTCCCTGTCAATGGAGGCTCTCGCTTAACCCAGGACCGCCCAGAGGTTTCTGGCTTTTTGCACATGTCTGTTGAAGGTCATATTTTCCAATGATTAAATCTATACTCCTTTGCTACAGCCCTTTCTAAATCCTGTTAACTTGAGTATGGTAGAGATTGGAATAATTAAATTTTGATCTAGGCTGCAGCCCTTACTCAATCCTATTAGGACTGAATAGGGTGGAGATTTATTCCAAGTATCTCCATTGTATCAATTCTAAAATCAATCAAGACTCAAAGAAATTCCTGTTCTATGCTTAAGCATAGGTCAAAGTCCTTTCCATTGTTCAGCAAAAGGTTTTCTGTCCTAAAGTAATCTTAAGAAGGGAAGAGAAGGAACCTCCCATGCCAATGGAGTTCCCATTCCAATAGACTATCAGTAAGAAATTTTCCAAGTATGAAATATCCCAATGGTGAAATTTTCAACAATTATAAGTCTAAGGAAATTTGAGGTTTACACTAGGAGGGCCCTAGCCCTCTTTTAAGTCACCCCAGTTTAACTCCTACCCTTCCTTGCTTTACCAAGTTTGCATTACTTCCAGATATTGTGTTCATATATTCCATTTTGATTTTTGAAAGGCCCTAACCACACCCCTTACCCTGAAAACCATGCCCCTAACCCCTTCCAGTTGTAGTTCTGCCTCTTGGCCACTAGAGGTCAATATTGAACCCTGATATTTTTCTTCTCTTTTTGCTTAGTTACAGTGGTTGTTTGCTTCACCTGGTTGAAGAAATAAATGATTTTTTAGAAAATTAATTATTTTTCAATTAAAAAATAAAAATCCAATAAAATCACAAAAAATGAGCTAAATACCCTCAACTTGTACCCCACTCCTTATAATAATAACAATTAAAATATAATTCCATAAAATGAATATATAATATTTTTCTACATTTTTGAACAAAATCCTAGGCAGCATTTATGCTATCATGCATGAAACCTTTTTGCTTAAAATTCCAAATTCCTTCCTCCATGTTGTAATCCTAGGACAGTTTATTTTCCTGATTTTCATTCTCTTTTTTTATGATTGGGGATATTGACTTTATTTTATTTTATTTTATTTTATTTTAAACATTATTTTATTTGGTCAGTTCCAAACATTATTCACTGGAAACAAAAATCATTTTCTTTTCCACCCCTCCCACCCTTCCACCACCTTTCCCTTTCCCATAGCTGAAGCATGATTCCACTGGTTATCACATGTGTTCTTGACTCAAACCCATTTCCCTGTTATGGGTATTTGCATTAGAGTGTTCATTTAGAGTCTCTCTTAAGTCGTATCCCCTCCACCCCTGTAGTCAAGCAGTTGCTTTTCATCTGTGTTTTTACTCCCACAGTTTATCCTCTGCTTGTGGATAGTAGTTTTTAGATCCCTGCAGATTGTTCAGGGACATTGCATTGCCACTAATGGAGAAGTCCATCACCTTCGATTGTACCACAATGTATCAGTCTCTGTGTACAATGTTTTCCTGGTTCTGCTCCTTTTGCTCTGCATCACATCCTGGAGGTTGTTCCAGTCTTCATGGAATTCGTCTACTTTATTATTCCTTTTACCACAATAGTATTCCATCACCAACATATACCACAGTTTGTTCAGCCATTCCCCAATTGATGGGAATCCCCTCATTTTCCAATTTTTGGCCACTACAAAGAACGCAGCTATGAATACTTTTGTACAAGTCTTTTTCCTTATTATCTCTTTGGGGTACAAACCCAGCAGTGCTATGGCTGGATCAAAGGGCAAACAGTCTTTTATCACCCTTTGGTCATAGTTCCAAATTGCCCTCCAGAAAGGTTGGATCAATTCACAACTCCACCAGCAATTAATTAGTGTCCCCACTTTGCCACATCCCCTCCAGCATTCATTACTTTCCTTTGCTGTCATGTTAGCCAATCTGCTAGGTGTGAGGTGATACCTCAGAGTTGTTTTGATTTGCATCTCTCTGATTGTAAGAGATGTAGAGCACTTTTTCATGTGCTTATTAATAGTTTTGATTTCTTTGGCTGAGAACTGCCTGTTCATATCCTTTGCCCATTTGTCAATTGGAGAATGGCTTGATTTTTTGTACAATTGATTTAGTTCTTTGTAAATTTGAGTAATTAAACCTTTGTCAGAGGTTTTTATGAAGATTGCTTCCCAATTTGTTGCTTCCCTTCTGATTCTGGTTACATTGGTTTTGTTTGTACAAAAATTTTTTAATTTGATGTATTCCAGATTATTTATTTTACATTTTGTGACTCTTTCTAATTCTTGCTTGATTTTGAAGTCTTTCCCTTCCCAAAGGTCTGACATGTATACTATTCTGTGTTCGCCTAAAATTCTTATAGTTTCCTTCTTTATGTTCAAGTCATTCACCCATTTTGAATTTATCTTGGTGTAGGGTGTGAGGTATTGATCTAAACCTAATCTTTCCCACACTGTCCTCCAATTTTCCCAGCAGTTTTTATGAAATAGTGGACTTTTGTCCCAAAAGCTGGGATCTTTGGGTTTGTCATATACTGTCTTGCTGAGGTTGCTTGCCCCCAGTCTATTCCACTGATCCTCCTTTCTGTCTCATAGCCAGTACCAAATTGTTTTTATGACCACTGCTTTATAATATAGTTTGAGATCTGGGACTGCAAGGCCACCTTCCTTTGTATTTTTTTCATAATTTCCCTGGATATCCTTGAACTTTTGTTTTTCCAAATGAACTTTGTTATAGTTTTTTCTAAATCAGTAAAAAAATTTTGGAAGTTCCATGGGTATGGCACTAAATAGATAGATGAGTTTGGGTAGGATGGTCACTTTTATTATTTTGACTCATCCTACCCATGAGCAGTTAATGTTCTTCCAATTGTTCAAGTCTAGTTTTAGTCCTGTGGAAAGTGTTTTATAGTTGTGTTCATATAGATCCTGTGTTTGTCTCAGGAAATAGATTCCTAAGTATTTTATTTTGTCTAAGGTAATTTTGAATGGGATTTCTCTTTCTAGTTCTTGCTGCTGAGCTGTGTTGGAATTATATAGAAATGCTGATGACTTATGTGGGTTTATTTTGTATCCTGCAAATTTGCTAAAGTTGTTGATTATTTTGATTAGCTTTTTGGTTGAATCTCTAGGATTCCTTAAGTAGACCATCATGTCATCTGCAAAGAGTGATAATTTAGTCTCCTCCTTGCCTATTTTAATGCCTTCAATTTCTTTTTCTTCTCTAATTGCTACTACTAGTGTTTCTAATACAATATCAAATAATAGAGGTGATAATGAGCATCCTTGTTTCACTCCTGATCTTAATGGGAATGGAATTAGTTTATTCCCATTGCAGATGATATTATTTTATGGTTTTAGATATATACTGTTATTATTTTTAGGAACGACCCTTCGATTCCTATGCTTTCTAGTGTTTTTAGGAGGAATGGGTGTTGTATTTTTCAAAGGCTTTTTCTGCATTATTGAGATAATCATGTGGTTCTTGTTGGTTTGCTTGTTGATGTGGTCAATTATGTGGATAGTTTTCCTAATATTGAACCTGCCCTGCATCCCTGGTATAAATCCTACATGATCATGGTGGATGACCCTTCTGATCATTTGCTGCAGTCTTTTTGCTAGTATCCTATTTAAGATTTTTGCATCTATATTCATTAGGGAGATTGGTCTATAATTTTCTTTCTCTGTTTTTGGCCTGCCTGGTTTTGGAATTAGTACCATGTTTGTGTCATAAACGGAGTTTGTTAGAACTCCCTCTTTGCTTATTATGTCAAATAGTTTGGATAGTATTGGAGTTAGCTGTTCTTTGAATGTTTGATAGAATTCAATGGTGTATCCGTCAGGCCCTGGGGATTTTTTCTTAGGAAGTTCTTTGATGGCCTGTTGGATTTCTTTTTCTGATATGGGATTATTTAGGAAATCTATTTCTTCTTCTGTTAGTCAAGGCAATTTGTATTTTTGTAAATATTCATCCATATCACCTAGGTTGGTATATTTATTATCATATAGTTGGGCAAAGTAGTTTTTAATTATTGCCTTAATTTCCTCTTCATTGGAGGTGAGATGCCCCTTTTCATCCTTGATGCTGTTAATTTGCCTTTCTTCTTTTTTTAATTAGATTAACCAGTACTTTGTCTATTTTGTCTGTTTTTTCAAAGTACCAGCTTCTAGTCTTGTTTATTAGCTCAATAGATCTGTCATTTTCAATTTTATTAATTTCTCCCTTAATTTTTAGGATCTCTAGTTTGATTTTCTTCTGGGGATTTTTAATTTGTTTGTTCTCAAGTTTTTTAATTTGCATTTGCAATTCCTTGATCTTTGTCCTCCCTAATTTGTTAATATATGCACTCAGGGATATGAATTTTCCTTTAAGTACTGCCTTGGCTGCATCCCATAAGGTTTGAAAGGATGTCTTGCCGTTGTCATTTTCTTCAACGAAATTATTAATTGTTTCTATGATTTCTTCTCTAACTATCAGATTTTGGAGTATCATATTATTTAATTTCCAATTAATTTTTGATTTGGCTCTCCATGTACCCTTACCGATCAATATTTTTATTGCCTTGTGATCTGAAAAGGCTGCATTTATTATTTCTGCTTTTCTGTATTTGAGTGTCATATTTCTGTGACCTAGTGTATAATCTATTTTTGTGAATGTGCCATGTGCTGCTGAAAAGAAGGTATATTCCTTTTTTTCCCTATTTATTTTTCTCCATATATCTATTAACTCTAATTTTTCTAAAATTTCATTCACCTCTTTTATCTCTTTCTTTTTTATTTTTTGGTTTTATTTATCTAAATTTGATAGTGGTTGGTTCAAGTCTCCCACTAATATGGTTTTACTGTCTATATCCTCCTTCAATTCTCCTAGTTTCTCTATTAAAATTTTGGATGCTATACCATTTGGTGCATACATGTTGATTAGTGATATTTCCTCATTGTCTATACTCCCTTTTAACAGAATATATTTACCTTCCCTATCCCTTTTGATCAGGTGTATTTGTGCTTTGGCTTTGTCAGATATTATGATTGCAACTCCTGCCTTCTTTCTATCAGTTGAGGCCCAAAAGGTCTTACTCCAACCTCTAATTCTAACCTTGTGAGTGTCAACCCGCCTCATATGTGTTTCTTGAAGACAACAAATGGTAGGGTTTTGGGTTCTAATTCAATCTGCTATTTGTCTACTTTTCATGGGTGAGTTCATCCCATTCACATTCAAATTTATGATTGTCATTTGTGGATTCGCTGGCATTTTGATACCTTCCCCTAATTCTGACCTTTCTTCTTTAGCTATCTCCTTAAGAACCAGTGATTTGCTTTAGGTCAGTCCCCCTAGTCCCCTACCTTGAGATGCTTCCCTTTCTAGCCCCTCCATCTTTGTGCTCCCTTTCCCTCCCACATCCCCTTCCCTCTGTTTTATTGCTCCCTCCCCCCCCTTAATTTTCCTTTCTTTCTTGCCCTAATGGATAAGATAGAATTCAGGATCCCACTGGATCTAGATGTTCTTCCCTCTCAGATTTCATTTTACTGAGAGTAAGGTTTAAGTAATTCCACTTCATGCCCTCTTCCTCTCCTTCTCATATGAGAGTTCTTCCCCTCCCATTCCCATGTGTATCTTTATATGAGAAAGATTATTCTATTAAGTCCACCCCTATTTCTTGAAGTAAATCTTAGTGTTATCGACGGTTCCCCCCTCCCTTTTCCTTTCTTTGCCCCCACTTTCCCCAAATCTTCTTAATGGCCCAATCTTTCCCTATGCATATTTCTCCTAACTACTCTTATGATGCTACAATTTTTGATAGTTACACAAAACATTTTCCCCACATATTAATATATATAATGTGATGTAAATGTAGTCCTTATAGAAGAGAGTTTGACTTGAAAAAGATAAGATTTATCTCCTTTTCCCTTTCTTTCATATTTACCTTTTCATGTTTCTTGTGCTTGGATATAGAACTTTCCACAGAGCTCTGGTATTTTCTTAGCAAATGCTTGGAAATCTTCTATTTTGTTGAATGCCCATACTTTCCACTGGATGTATATAGTCAGTTTTGCTCATTAGTTGATTCTTGGTTGGAGACCCAGCTCTCTTGCCTTTCTAAATATCGTGTTCCATGCTTTGCAGTCTCTTAGTGTGTTAGCCGCTAAGTCATATGTGATCCTTATGGGAGCCCCCTTATATCTGAAGCTCCTCTTCTTGGCTTCTTGTAGGATTTTCTCCTTTTCTTGGAAGCTCTTGAATTTGGCAATTGCATTCCTGGGGGTTGTCTTTTGGGGATTTAGTATAGAGGGTGTTCTATGAACCCTTTCTATTTCTATTTTGCCCCCTTGCTCCAGAACGTGGGGGGCAATTTTCTTTTATAATCTCCTGTAGAATAATATCGAGTTTATTGTTTATCTCTGGTTTTTCTGGGAGACCGATAATTCTGAGGTTGTCTCTTCTTCCTCAGTTTTCCAGATCGGTGACCTTCTCAGTGAGATATTTTGTTTTCTTCTAATTCATTAATTTTTGGAGTTTGCTTTATTGATTCTTGCTGTTTTATGATCTCACTTTCTTCGAGTTGCTTAATTCTGGTCTTTAGGGACTGGTTTTGCTTTTCAGCTTTGTCTGCCCTTCTATTGGATGCTTCGAGCTCTTTTTCCAATTGAGCAGTCTTATCTGTCAGACTGCTGATCTCTTTCTCCCATTTTTCTTTCCAGAAGGTTTCCATCTTTTGGATAAGCTCCAGTTTGAGATCTTCCAGAGCTTGTTGATAGTTTCTATTTTGGGAGGCATGTTCTGATATTTTTTGGATTTCCTCCTCATTCCCTTCTTTTCCTTGGGTACTTCCACCATAAAAGTTTTCAATAGTCACCTTTTTCCCTTTCTTCCTGGAGGCTTGATTTTGGGCCATGTGAGCCATCCCTTTGGTGGTTTTATTCATCTTTCCTTTTTGGTCTGGGGTCTGGGTGGTATGGGTGGGTTTTCTGTGAATTTAGTTTGCCTCAGACTAGTTCTTCCCAGTCTCCAAGGTTTCTTAGAGAACTGGGCCCCTGATCACAGTCATACTGCCCAGGTGTTCAGCTCCGCCCAGATCATCGGTGCGTGATCTGCCCCTGTTGTTTAGCTCTGCCCAGATGTTCAGAGTAACCGCCCCAATTACAGCTCCCTGGACCCCCGTTCTCAGCGCCTCGTTCTCTCGTGAAACCACCCTGAGACATTTTTTCCTGGCAGTCCCCAGATCCCAAGGACCCTGGAATGCCCCCCAGACAGAGACATTCCCCACTCACTCACTGTCCTAGTGAGCTCTCAGGTAGCTCATTCTGGTTTGGTGGGGGAGGTGAGGGTGGGGGAAGGGAGGCTCAGTTCACATTTCTGTGCAAGCCTTTCCTCCTTCTTATTATAGTGTGAAAATGTTCAAACCCCACATACCTTCGCCTCTGTGGTGTACTGGGGAGTCCTGTTCTGCCAAAGGTGATTTTTATGCTCCTTTGATGTAGTCTATTTCGTTCGGTGCTGGGGAGAGGAAGCATGTGGCGTCTAGATTGCAGCCATGATTACCCGGAAGTTCTGATTTTCATTCTTAAGACAAATGATGCCTCAATTCAAGGGATAAAAGCAGAAATTCAGGCCAACAGGAAATTCAATAAAAAAATTTCAAACACTTACAGGATCTAATGTAAAACACTGATTTCACACAAAAAAAGTCTGAATTTTGAAAGCCTGCTCCTGAACCACAAATAGAGGATGAATCTTTTCCTCCCTATATGGAGTAGAGACACCCCTCTTGAATACATCATTACAGACCTTTCCCTCTTGTACTCTGCAACATCTCTCCCATGCTCTGCAACTCCTGGTTGATCTTACCTCCCCTGATATTTCTTCTACCCCCCCATTGTCTCCTGCCCTTTCTCCCACCTCACCACCAGCCACAATTCCAAAGAAATTTAATTCTGCTACCATACCTGTTCCTACCCATGTTGCTTCAATATGCCCACAGTCAATTTCTAAGGAATCACAGACATCAGATGACTAGTATGAAGGTCTTTTCCCATTAAGGGGAATGACTGAAATAGGACACAATGGGGATGTGGTGACCCTAAGACACCATATTCCCTTCACTCTTCAAGAAATTAGAGAACTGAAACATAATATACTTTCCTTTGAATGCGAACCTTTGGTTTTAAACAAGAAAATGGCTTATATTTTTTTTAAATCAATATATCCCATCCTATAAGGAGAGTGAAGATTTCCTCAATGCTTTTATAAGAGATTATAATAAAAATAAAATCATCTCTCATGTTAACAAGGTCCAGGGGCTTTGTGCCCCAAACTGGCCAGTTCAGAATCCTTCATAGGATTATAACAGTACCATGGATGGTTTGCAATTAAATCATTATAGGGATGGAATTAAAACCAAAATGCGATAATGTTCCGAGGATACAGAAGCATGGTCAAAGTTTGAAAGGCCTAGACAATCAGATAATGAGACAGCCTCACAATTCATTGATAAGCTCATTGAGCTTGGGGGGGTCAATATCTAGACCTCGATGTTTCTAAAGGTGGAGATATTAAGAGGCATTTTTCCAATACCTCTTGCAGGATGGTCCAAGATTATTTTAAGATTCATTGCCCATGGTGGCTTCAGATAGACCTTGAAGAGTTGCAAAACACTGCTTCTTATGTCTATAAAGGCCAAAAGGAAAAATAGGAAGAGGCTAATAATGTCACAGAAACCTTGAGAAAACACATCAAAATTTTGGAGGAAAAGATTGATGAACAAAACAAAGGGCATGATAATCAGCCAATGGAGCTAGCCCCTCTCCAAGCACCTTTCAGTCCCTTACCTGCCAATTCTGTCATAATAAGGGCCACATAATGATGAACTGTATAAATTTTTCCCGGGTACTGATGAACTATACCAACTGTATATAAACAATTACAGGAATGATAATTATAATGGTGATTTCAGGAATTATATTATTTTAGTACTGATAATAATCCTAGGGACATAAACAGGTACTTGACAATCATACCAAATAACTCCACAGCAGTATATTTTGAGTGGAGTTCATCCCCAAACCACCCAGGGAGATACTGCCCTTCAGGGCTGTTCCCAAGGTACTACCTAAATATTAAAAAGGTGTATAGGGGTGAGGGGAATTGAGGCACAGGAATCATATGATACAACCTTTGATTTTCCAGATCATGATGTCTTACTTCCTGTTGTCCGTATCCACTGACCCCCCCATATTAATGAGCCCCATGCAATATTAAAGACTGATAACACTTATTATGATTGTCTTTTGGACTGGACCTTCCTGGTCTATATTGAAGAGTACACCTAATTTGTATTGCAGTTCCATTGGCTCAGTTAATGTCTGGGGGTGGGGGTGGTATCAGGGACACCTGTAAAGGTTCTCAAGCTTTCCCCTAGAATAGTGTGTGTAGGATAACTTAGTGTGGAACACTGTTTCCTTTTATGCCTAGCTCCCTTTTAAATTTTCTGGGAAGAGACCTTTTGTGCAAGCTTAGGGCCACAATAACATGCTCTCCAGATGACTCTATGCCACCGGAACTGTCTGAAGAATCCTTAACCTTATTCCCTGTACTTCTTTCAGATACTCATGAAACAAAGGAGACTCCTATTTTTGAGATCCCAACTGATATACCTGATTCTCTCTGGGCCACATCATCTTCTGATATTGGCCTACTTAAATCAGCTTTCCCTGTCCAAATTCAAACAGAATCTAGACTACCTCCTTCCATTCTTCAGTACCCTCTTTCAAAGGAGGCAATTAATGGTATTACACGATGTAAAAAATAGACTCGAATACAGGACTACAATCCCCATGATCCTTTGCTCCACTTCCCCAGAATGCCTTGTATTCTCACCTGGGCCGAGATCGAGAAGATATTTAAGCAAAGGCTTTTGAAGGGCTCGGCCCTTTTTGGACTTCCGTTTTTGGAGCAGAGGCGTCTCTTCCATGATGTGAGGTTATTTTGTCTAGGCCTCTGGCCTAGGCACATGTTTCTTACTTGTATATTCTTAATCTTTAACCTTTAATAAACATCTAAAAAATATATATTCCTTGCAGAGAGAAACTAATTTCTACCTGCCTCAGTCTCCCCATCTCCCCTAAATTTTAATCTTTACAGTTGGCGACCACGAAGGGATGAGAACTTCTCAAAAAATTTTTAGCCTAGAGAATTTTTTTTTAAAGCCAAGGTTCTCCGAGATGCTCTTTAGAAAACCATCTTGATCAGCTCCTGCCTGCGGCCCTCTCCAGCTCCTGCTTCTGCTCCTGGCCTCTCACCTGGTGCCTGAGCTGTGCTCCAGCTCCCAGCCCGACCCACCCCGGCAGTCTGTCTCTCACCCATCTGGCTTCCGACCCCAGCCGGCTCATCACCCAGATCCTTGGAGCAGATCGCTCAGGACTCATTGCGACCAGCTGGTAACAGTATTGGCCACGTGGGCGGAGGGGAGAGACCAGAGGGAAAGGAGAACAGGCAATTTTCCCTTAGGCTAAGCCTCCACGTGGCTGGGGGTATTGGCCACTGGGGTATCAGAGAGGGGAAAGACAGAAAAGACTAAAGAGAAGAAACAGATCTTTTCAAACAGAAACTTAATAGCAATGGGCTGTTTAAAAGGATTTTTGACTCTTCTGGCAGTTTCATTGATTTTACCTGCCTGTCTGGGAGCAGACTCAGCCCAAAGATTCAACTTTAACTTTGGGGAGGAAAATGGGTGGCCCAGCGAACTGGAAGCCAGGCCCAGACACGGGAGGTCTCTAGTTAAAATCTGGCCTCTGATGCTTCCCAGCTATGGGGCCCTGGACGGATCCCTTGAACCCCGTAGCCTAGCCTTTACTACTCTACCTTCGGACAATAGACATTTAAATGGATAATTAAAAACAAACAAACAAGAAAAAACAACCCAAGGAACTTTGAAGAGACTATAAATAAATAATAATAAATTCCCTAATTGACCAAGGCATCATATTTCCCTGTAAATCTGAATAGAATACACCCATTCTGCCTATTAAAAAGTCAAAACTGGGGCCTGAGGGAAAGCATCACTATCGCTTTGTCCAGGACATGAGAACTATGAAACATCATGTTATACAGAGACACCCTGTAGTTTCCAGCATAAATACTGTTATTCCTTCTATTCTTTGCACAGCTACATACTTTACAATACTAGACTTGTGCTCAGATTTGTTTTTCTCTATACCCATACATGAGAACGCCAGGCATATCTTTGCTTTCACCTAGAAGCTTTCCAAGTGTACCTGTGCTCATCTGCCCCAAGATGTCATGGACAGCCCTACTCTGTTCACTCATTTCTTAACTGCCCATACAGATGCCATAAAATTTAAATATGGTCATTTCATTCAGTATATGGATTTACTCTTGGTCTCACCAAATGCTGAAACATGCCATGTGCATAGCAAACATTTCCTCTTAGAGCTACATAAGAGGGGCCACAAGGTCTCTAAGGACAAAGTTCAGTGGTATCTCCCCAAGGTACAATATTTAGGCTTCATTTAAACTGTTGGATTCCATTTAATTTCTCCTAATCATATTGAAAATATCTAAAAGTTAAGTGCTTCTACCCCTAAAAAGTAAATGAGAGCTATCTTTGGAGCAACAGGATTTTGTCAGCATTGGATCCCTTGCTATGGGGAAATCACTAAGTCCCTTGTAGCACTCATTAAAATCTCAATCCTGAGCCACTTAAATTATAAACAGAACACCTAAGTGCTCTTTCAAATTTAAAACAAGCTATCATGTCTGCTCTTGCTCTAGGGATATCAAATTATTGTAAACCATTTACTTTATAATTCCATGAACAAAAAGGGATAGCTTTACATGTTCTAACTCAACTTTTGCGATCTGCTCAACACCGAGTTGCCTATTATTCAACCCAGCTTGACCCAGTAGTTGCTGGATCACCACCATGCCTTAGAGGAGTAGCTGTTACAGCATTACCAATGCCAATCTGGTATTGGGATGCCCTCTGACTCTAATGTGCCCACATGAGGTTGAGACAGTGCTATTAAGACATAGGACACGGATATTTACTGACCAAAGGAATACTAGGTATGATATAACCCTATTAAATAATGCACATATCACACAAAAATTCTGTGGAGTTATTAATCCTGAAACCTTGCTCCCTGATTTGCCAATTTCTGGAGAACCTTTATACGACTGTACATCTTTAGTGTCTACTGTTGGTAAACCTCATAATGATTTATTGGATACCCTTTTGGATGATAGAGATTTAATATTATTTACAGATTGTTCTTCATTTAGGAGGGATGTTGTACAATATACAGGATCTGCAGTAGTTAATGAATTTAATACTCTCTGGTCAGCTTCCCTGCTCTCAAATGTAAGCTCACAAGGTGCAGGACTCACAACTTTGAAACAGGCCTGTAGCATTGCCAAGGATAAAAGAGTCACAATTTACACAGACTCCCACTACATCTTTGGAATATGTCACACCATTGGCATGCTATGGCTTCAGAGGTGATTCTTAACATCAGCTGGAAAATGTATTGCCACTGTAATCCTTATTACTAAAATTCTCTCTGCCTTCTAACACCCAGACCTATAGCTATTGTTCACTGCTCTGCACATACAGGTGGCGTTGACCCTGTCTCCAGGGGAAATAACCAAGCAGATATCACAGCAAAACTAGTGGCCTTAGAAAGCCCTGAATTAATTATGTCACTAACAATTACTGATGATTTGGATCTACCCCTTTCTTATAATGACAAAGAAGTGGAAATATGGAAGCAGAAATTTAAAGCAAAATAGATAAATGGAGTATGGATATCATGAGATGGCAAACCCTCACTCCCTAGAACTTTCAGTAACCAGATTTGTCACTCTATTCAAAAACATGTTCATTTTGGCACCCAAATCATTGTAGACTCTGTTAAAAGAGTATGGATAGCACCTGAAATAACTGCAATTGCCTTCAAAGTATGTACAGCTTGTCCTAGCTGCCAGGCCTTTAATAAACATTCCTTTTGAAGAAAAGCCTTTGGTGTGTGTCCTCTTGCTTACACACCATTTGAGTACCTACAAATTGACTTTATCTCTAGGCCAAAAGCTGGACAGTATATATTTTGTCTGGTCATAATCGATCAACTGACTAGGTGGCCTGAGGCATTTCCTACTGCTAATGCCACAGGGACATTTGTTGCTAAAATTCTTTTGAAAGAAACTTTCCCTCATTTTGGCCTGATAGCACATATTGATTTGGATAAAGGAACTCATTTAATGATTCGGTGTTATCTCAAATTTATTCATGCCTGGGGCTAACTCCTAAATTTCATACACCATATCATCCCCAGGGCTGTGGACAAGTTGAACAAATGAAAAGAACTTAAGACTATGATTGGTAAATTGTGCACCAAGACTCATTTAAAGTGGCCTGAAATTCCACCTCTGGCCCTATTTTTATCTCAGAAACAGTCTCAGAGGCTATTTACATATCTCACCATTTGAGATGCTATTTGGATATCTTCCTATTCAGGCACAACTTTTTGCCCCTGCCTATACCTCACTGTTAGGAGGGGATACAAACATTGCTACATATATCAGACAATTACAAACAGAATTAAAAGAACTCCATGACTCTGGAGATGCTGTTCAAGCAGGCCCTATTGATTTCTCACTTCATGATTTAAACCCAGGTAATTGATATAATATATCATACATACATATGTATGAACCAGTACATAGAATTTGACATGCAAAGTGCCAAATGAGCACAAAAAAGGTGAAGGAAACCAAAGCAACCCTATGGGGATTAATAACATTCTGCACAAAAAGCACAAAGACTTCATCATGTGTGAGATTCAAGGTTGCATCTGCTAAACATATGTTAAATGCAGGACTTCCGTGTACCACACTTCATATCAAGTACATAACATTGTTTGCTCAGCTACATTATCCCAAAAAACAAGAAAAGAGTTGAAGCAGTAAACTCTATTTACCATTATGTTTTGAGATTAAAATCTCTTTTTATATTTTCTCTTATGATGTGACAACTTACTGTGGGCCAGACTGCTATATTGGGTTAGTGACTAATTGTTGTATGCAAATGGGACATGGATCACTACAAGAATCCATTGTGAGTTGTGTTTTTTTTTTCCTTTTTTTTCCTTCTCAGCATTTTTTTCAAGTTTTCTTTTTATATTTTTATCTGACTCAGAAGTTATTTTTATTATTCAATTTCTTTGATTCCTTGATTTTTTTGATACTTGATTCATACGCTTATGACTTGACCATGTACCCCTGTGTAATTTCTACATGCATCCCTGTATCTTCCTCACTGGGAAAAATATATTATTATTTTCCTCAGGAAGGATTATGTTATTGTTGTGAATTTTGAGTTGAATTTGGGCCAAATTTAGAACAAGAGACTACCTCCCAGTATCTAGAAGGCACCGGGAAGATGCCTGCAGAGACCACATGCTATATCAGAAGATACAGAATGAACATTGAGATATGGCGAATTTGAACTTTGGGAGAAGTTGACATGCTTTTGTTTTGAATGTAAACTCTCATGCCAGAGGGGACTGTCCCCTAATTGACTTTTTGTCTATGCACCTATTATTGGTTTGGTTCCTTTTTCCATTTATTTTCCTTTTACTCCCAAATTATTGTAATTTCCCTTTAAAAACTATAGCATTTGTATATACATATAGTTCAAGTTATAAATTAGTTATGTTTTCATGATCCATTGTGGAAACTGGTCTCCCAAAGGATCACAGGGAGTTTGTATTTATTTAGAATCTTGAACCTTAGAGACTACATTTCCCACAATCCTTTTTCTTTTCCTGTATGTGTGTCTCCATACTTGGAGGGAGATTTGAGTTTCTGTTTCCGCCCACATGGTCTCTGGTTCCATGGTGGGAGAGGGAGGAGCAGCTTTTGTTTTTGCTAGTCTTGCTTCCTTATATTCCAAGACAAATATTTAATAAATATCATTAAATGTAATACTTGGAGTACTGGATATTAATTTTAATCTTTACAATTTCAAAGTCAGACAGATCAAAAGCATATAAAGAAAACTACAGACCAATCTCCTTAATGAACATAGATTCAACAATCTTTAATAGAATATTAGCAAAAAGTCTCCAGTAAGTGATCATGTGGATTATTCATTATGATCAGGTGGGATTTTTACTAGGAATGCAAGGATGGTTCAATATTAGGAAAACCATCCACATAATTGAACATATCAACAAGCAAACCAACAAAAATCACATGATTATCTCAATTAATGCAGAAAAAGTCTGACGGAATACAACACTCATGCCTATTGAAAACACTGGAAAGTATGGAAATTGAAGGTCCTTTCCTAAAGACAATAAACAGTATTCATCTAAAACCATCAGCAAGTATCATCTATAATGGGGATAAATTAGAAGCATTCTCAATAAAATCAGTAGTGAAACATGAATGCCCATTATCACATCTATTAGTTAACATTGTACAGGAAACTCTAGCAGTAGCAATTAGAGAAGAAGAAAAAAATTGAAGGAATTAAAATAGGTAAAGAGGAGACCAAGGTATCACTCTTTGTAGATGATATGATGGTCTACTTAAAGAATCCTAGAGAATCAACTAAAAAGCTAATGGAAATAATCAACGATTTTAACAAAGTTGTAGGATACAAAATAAACCCACATAAGTCATCAGCATTTCTATATATTTCCAACACATCCTGGTAGTCAGAGTTAGAAACAGAAATTCCATTTACAACCATCCTAGACAATATAAAATACTTAGGAATCTATATGCCTGACAAACACAGGAACTATATGAATGAAATTACGAAATCCTTTCCACACAAAACTGGATTTAAATAATTGGAAAAATATTAACTGCTCATGGGTAGGATGAGCTAACATAATAAAAATGACAATCTTACCCAAAGTAATTTACTTATTTAGTGGCATAACTATCAAACTACCAAAAATCTTTTTTTACTGAATTAGGGAAAACAATTCCAAAGTTTGCTTAGAACAAAAGATCAAGAATATCCAGGGAAAAATTTAAAAAAAAAATTGAAGGAAGGTGCCCTAGCAGTATTAGATCTTAAATTATAATATAAAGCAGTGATCATTGAAACAATATAGTACTGGCTAAGAGACACAAGGGAGGTTCAGTGAAATAGACTTGGGGTAAGTGACCTCAGTAAGACAGTCCATGATATATGAAAAGATCCCAGCTTTTGGGACAAAACTCCTCGATTTGACAAAAACTGCTGGGAAAATTGGAAAACAGTTTGGGAGAGATTAAGTTTAGATCAATATCTCACATTCTACATAATGGGTGAATGACTTGAATATAAAGAAGGAAAGTATAAGTAAATTAGTTGAGCTGAATAGTATACCTGTCAGATATTTGAAAAAGGAAAGGTTTTAAGAACAAGCAAGAGTTAGAAAAATGTTACAAAATGTAAAATAAATCATTTTACTACATTAAATTAAGATGTTTTTGTACAAACAAAACCAATGCAACCAAAATTGGAAGGGAAGCAAAAAATTGGGAAAAATATTTATAACAAAGAACTCTGACAAAGTTTTTTTTTTTAATTATTTTTCTCAAATATATAAGGAACAATTCTGCAAAAAAAAAAATCAAGTGATTCCCC
Source organism: Monodelphis domestica (assembly GCF_027887165.1). Taxonomy (NCBI): domain Eukaryota; kingdom Metazoa; phylum Chordata; class Mammalia; order Didelphimorphia; family Didelphidae; genus Monodelphis; species Monodelphis domestica. The sequence continues at coordinate 252,375,697 of NC_077229.1, forward strand.
AATTCATAAATAGGCAAGGGGCCTGAATAGGCATCTTTCAGATAAAGAAATCCAAATTATCAATAAACACATGAAAGAAAGTTCTAGATTTCATATAATTAGAGAAATGCAAATCAAAACAACTCTGAGATACCACCTCATACCTAGGAGATTAACTAAAATGACATCAAAGGAAAGTAATAAATGATGGAGAGGATGTGGCAAAATTGGGATATTAATGCATTGCTGTTGGAGTTGTGAATTGATCCAGTCATTCTGTATGGTAATTTGGAACTAAGTCCAAAGGACTTTAAAAGACTGTCTACCCTTTAATCTAGCCATACCACTTCTGGGTTTATACCTCAAAGAGACCATGAAGTAAAAGACTTGCACCAAAATATTTATAACTCTCCTCTTTATGGTGGCAAAAGGTTGGAAAATGAGGGGATGCCCTTCAATTGGGGAATGACTAAACAAATTGTGGAATCTGTTGGTGATTCAATAGTATTGAACTCAAAGAAATAATGAACTGGAAGAATTCCATATGAACTGGATGACCTCCAGGAATTGATGCAGAGTGAAAGGAACTGAGCCAGCAAAACATTATACACAGAGACTGATACACTGTGGTACAATCGAAGGTGATGGACTTCTCTACTAGCAGCAACGCAATGATCCAGGACACTTTTGAAGCACTCATAAGAAAGAACACTATCCACATTCAGAGAAAGAACTGTAGGAGTAGAAACACAGAAGAAAACCAACTACTTGATCACATGGGTGAATGGTGATATGATTGAGGATATGGACCTTAAACAATCACCCTAGTGCAAATAATAATAATATGGAAATAGGTCTTGATCAATGACATATGTAAAACCCAGTGGAATTGTGCATTGGCTATAGAAGGGGCTTGCAGGGAGGGCATCGAAATATGAATCTTGTAACCATGAAAAGATATTATAAATCAAATAATTAAATAATTTTTCCAAATCTAACCCATTTTTCTATTCATTTGTTTTGAGAGTGATTTCTTCCAATTCACATTTACAGTTATGATAATTAACTATGTTCCCTTCATCTTAGTTTGAGGAAAAAAAAGATCCATTTTGCTGTTATCTCATGTCTCTCTTCATCTTCCCTCCCTCTTTTCACTCATACTCTTTCTCTTATCTGTTATATCCTACTTACCTGATTGATAAAATATTATATATATATATACATCCAAATAAATTTTAATATATACTTAAACAAATTTTGCCTTGCTTGTACTACTCCAGGAATTTACTTGAGGTTTTATTTTAGTTTCTTTGGAGGGAATATTAGGACAGGTCAGCCATACTAATTTTTAATACCACTGTCTTGGCTCCCAATTTTACTTTTCTACCATGTCAAGTTTATAATGTCTATTCTTTTCTGAGACTGGAAGTGCCCCTATGCAGGAACTCATTACCTCATTCCAAGACTATTGCATTAGCAGGGTATTTTTTTAACTACTGTGCCAAGACTTTCCCCATTATAGTCTATCTTACATTTGCTGATTATGTGATTTTTCCTAAACCTCACACCTGACCTCATAGCCCAACTCAATCAACAGTAATAATTCCATAACACGTCAATATTAAATATAAAATCCTTTATTTGGCCTTTAAAACACTTCACAACATATACCCTCTACCTTTTTAGTTTTCTAATACATTTTCTCCTCTTATTTCTCTGTAATACCACATATTCCTCAATTATGTGGAAAGGATTATTTGCTGTTCCTCACACAAAATTTTCCACCTCCAGACAATGGAAATTTTACCGGTTGTCCTTCATGTCTAAAATTCTCTCTGTGGCAATTTTTACCTCTTGACTTTCCCAGATTCCTTCAAAGAGTATTTATTTAGTAGGCAACAATAAATTAGAAAAAACAATAAATATTGCATATGAAACAATAAATTTTGTTATACACCATTTTTTATTAAAATTAGCATCATAGCAACAAAACTGCTCTGCTTTTCATTTTACTTTCTTAATTTTCTTCTAATTTTTTCATGCCTTTTAATTTACTTTTCAGCATGTGAGGTATAATTATAAATAAGCAAAGCAAATAGACAAAAATATAATTACTTTATAGCTAAATATATACTTTGATATATATTACATATAACAGGTAGGAAATACACATTTTAAAAATAAAAAATAGAGAAAAACCATGATTGGGCATCGAAACAACCCAGAAACTAATGAATGATAAAAAAAAATCCCAATTATACCTACAAAAGTACATGATCCAAAAGTTCTGGAAAAGATTTTTAAAACTGGAAAGCATAAAAGGGAAGCAACTGGCACTGGAAAAACCAGGCACTGACTTAGAACTTCTAAAACTGATAAATTATTAGTTAATTTGCATTTAAGAGAGGTAACTAAATTTCCATATCAAAAATGAAAAAATATAATGTAAATAAAGGATATTATTAGAAACTTCTCAAAATATGTCAGTATAAAGATGAATATTTATAAAAATGCAAAATAGATTTTGCAACAAAAAATAGAAATGACCCAAACTCTTGAAAATAATTTGAAAAAGCCTTAAATCAACTCCCAATGTGAAAAACAAGCTCTAAGGAGAGAAGAAAACTGTAAAAAAAATCCATCAAACATTCATGGAAAGATTAATTAAAATATTATATAAAGTATTTACAACTTGCAGAGTAAGGGAAGATTAGAAAATTCATCTGGTAAAAAAATTTCCAAAATCTCAAGAAGGTAACAGGAAAATCATCTCAAATTATACTACAAAGAAAAAATCAGCAAAGAAAATAGTGACCAATCAGAGGAAGAGATACAGATTTTGAATGGGAAGGAGGATTTCAAGGAACATATTAGAGAACTGGAGGAGGAGAGAGAGATAGACATGCAATTTCACATCTATTCTCTAACTTCAAAAAACATGACAAATACCATTTATGCAGTAAGAGTGAAACCAAGATTGGTTGAAGTTCCATAAGGTAACATACTATACAAAACCTTATGAGAATGAAGATTAGCCTTGGGTAGAAAAGAAAATATTCCAGCAAAAGAACAACTAAGTAATTCAAAAACAACCAGAACAATCCTAAGCTTGTAGCAGAAAACTCCAACTTCAAAACTATGACAGACACAAACACCTAGAATGCTATGTAAGCATAGGTTCATATTGGATGAATTTGTTATCAAAGACTTTAACATCAAATTATAATTGAGAACTGAAAAAGGTTATCCATATCTCTCAACCTTCACCCTAAAACAATCTCTACCAGGGGAAGGAAGAGAGGGAGGGTATACCATGAAGATATTACCTCATCGTTTCAGATACCTTACAAGAAACAACAATGTGATCATGTCATCAATGAATATTCATACAAATGACATCTGGTAAAAAAGCCCTAGTCATAAGCAGCAACATGAGGAGCACTAGGAAAATAATCAACAACCAATAACAGTCCCTATGGAAAACAAAGGAAAGCATACATGAGAGTATGTATCAACAGATAATACAGACAGGAGAGCATTGCACATGTTAAAATGATGGCCTATGAATGGAAACTATGGAAGGAAAGCACTGAAAATGCCAGTAAAACAGAGTAAAAGAAATATACATATAAAAGATTAGCACCAATAAAAAAGTATATACATATTCTATACAAACTCTCTGCCTACAATAGTAATAGCAAAAGAAATTAACATTATTTCAAGTAAATACATAACTCCATGACCAAATGAATTACATTATATCCAAATACTATCTCCAAGACATAGCTAAAGACAACATGTAATAAAATTCCTTGTGAAAAATTCAAACATCAAAAAGATAAGAAAACTTCAAATTCATATTCTTAACAATAAATCTAAGAACCTATATTATTATGCTTACACCCACCCATGAAGATTAACATGTAAAGCTTACTTCCACACATGAAGATGAACACATGTAATGCTTACTTCCACACATGAAGAATTTCTGATGAATTCTGACAAGCACTCATGAAGAACTCATAGCATACTTCCATGCACCATGAAAATTTCAATCTTACATACATACACATGTAAAAACCTTACACACATGCATGTTCCTGATTGTTCCAGTATGTTCCTGATTGTTCCAGTTTGTTCCTGAATTGAAGAACACAGGACTACAATCAAGATCAACAATTTCTACAATCAACATCAAAGGACATGGAAGGACTTTGAAAGTTTAGACTTGCGATCATGAGGTTATGAAAGAATGCAACATATATGTTAATATCATATAGATACGTACACATGATACACAGAAATACAATGGAGGAAGACATTTCATGGAGTGGGTAAGTATACAAAATATGCATAGTTGCAAAACAAAAAGTCATACTGGTGCATAAATTTCTGTGTAAAATTCAAACAAAGATATTTCTTTGAGTTTGCACAGAAATTAAGAACAATGTATTATGGATGTACATATGTAAAATGCACTAACAAACTAAGTATATTAGAATAATTTATTAATGTTCTAATGACCAACTATAGGTACAGTTTAGAAAATTTGTTCAAAATCTCAGGGAAGTAGGGACAGACATAAAAACTACTTATGTATAGAAGATAGATATTATAATTGTAAGTTAGCAATGTTAGTACTATAAATTTTACTTAGTTGAAGTTATAGACATTAGGGGATAAGACAATTACATATTCAAAATGCTTTTGAAATTGTTGGAATTGTTTAAAATTGTTACATAGTTATTATGTCAAAACTGTATTTCATGTAAAATCCCTATTACCTAAACCATTTTCCTATACCCAAAACTTAGCATAGAATTAGATAGACAGAATAGCTAAAATAAGATTAGGATCCGTTATATTGGGAGGGTAAAGGAATATTTAACATAATACAGGGTTAAGAATTATATAATTATAAATATAACAAAATATATCCAATGGGTAAGTATCATTAGAAAATGTTGGTTGCATTTCCGGGTTAACATGGCTGCAATCTAGATGTGAATCACTTCCTCTCCCTGGCACCGAATGAAATAGACTACCTCAAAAGAGCATAAAAATCACTTTTGGAAGAACAGAGGGACTCTCCAGTACCCCCACAGAAACAAAGGTATGTGGGGTTTGAACATTTCCACACTATAAGGAGGAGAAAAAGTCTGCACAAAAATGTGAACTGAGCCTCTCCTCCCTTCCCCCCTACCCCCGCTCACTGGGACAGCGAGTAAGTGAGGACCATCTCTGTCTGGAGGGGCACACCAGAGTCCTTTAGATCTAAAGGCTGCAAGGAAACGACCTCTCAGGGTGGTTTTACGAGAAAATCCTGTGCTGAGCAAAGTGGCGGCCACACTGAGCACAGGGGCCTGCTCTCTAAGAAACCTCAGAGGCTGGGAAGAACTAGTCTGAGGCAACCTAAATTCACAGAAAACCCGCCCATATCACAAAAACCCCAGAGCAAAAAGGAAAGGGGAATAAAACCACCAAAGGGATGGCTCACATGGCCCAAAATCAAGCCTCCAGGAAGAAAGAGAAAAAGGTGACTATTGAAAACTTTTATGGTGAGAGTACCCAAGGAAAAGAAGAGAAAGTGGATAAAACTCAAACAAAATAAAAACATGCTTCACAAAATGGAAATTATCCACAAATTCTGGAAGAACACAAATTGGAACTTACCTAAAAGATGGAAACCTTCTGGAAAGAAAAATGGGAGAAAGAGATTAGCAGTCTGATAGACAAGACTTTACAATTGGAGATAGAGCTGGAAGCAACTAATAAAAGGGCAGACAAAGCAGAAAAGCAAAACCAGTCCCTAACATCCAGAATTAATCAACTGGAATACAATGAGCATGCAAAACAGCTAGAATTAATAAAGCAAAGACAAAAAATTAATGAATTAGAAGAAAACACAAAATATCTCACTGAAAAGGTCACAGACCTGGAAAACAGAGGAAGAAGAGACAACGTGAGAATTATTGGTCTGCCTGAAAAACCAGAGATAATGAAAAACCTCGATGCTATACTACAGGAGATTATAAAAGAAAATTGCCCACATGTCCTGGAGCAAGGGGGCAAAATAGAAATAGAAAGGGTTCATAGAATACCCTCTATACTAAATCCCCAAAAGACAACCCCCAGGAATGTAATCGCCAAATTCAAGAGCTTACAAGAAAAGGAGAAAATCCTACAAGTAGCCAAGAAGAGGAGCTTCAGATATAGGGGGGCTCCCATACGGATCACACATGACTTAGCGGCTAACACACTAAGAGACCACAAAGCATGGAACACGATATTTAGAAAAGCAAGAGAGCTGGGTCTCAACTGACTATATAATTCCAGTGGAAAGTATGGGCATTCAGCAAAATAGAAGATTTCCAAGCATTTGCTAAGAAAATACCAGAGCTCTGTGGAAAGATCGATATCAAAGCACAGAAAGCAAGAGAAACATGAAAAGGTAAATATGAAAGAAGGGGAAAGGGAGATAAATCTTATCATTTTCTTTAAGTCAAACTATCTTCTATAAGGACTACATTTACATCAAATTATTTATATTAATATGTGGGGTAATGTATTATGTAACTCTCAAAAATTGTATGCACCATAAGAGTAGTTAGAAGAATCATGCATAGGGAAAGATTGGGGCATCAAGAAGATTTGGTGAAAGGGGGGGGCAAAGAAAGGAAAAGGGAGGGGGAAGCATCGACAATACTAAGACTTACTTCAAGAAATGGGGGGGGGACTAAATAGAATAATCTTTCCCATACAAAAATATACATGGTAAGGGAAGGGGAAGATCTCTCATATGAGAAGGAGAGGAAGAGATCATGAAGTGGTATTACTTAAACCTTACTCTTAGTGAAATCAACTGTGAGAGGGAAGAATATCTAGATCCAGTGGGATCATGAATTCTATCTTATCCAACAGGGTAAGAAAGAAAGGGAAATTAAGGAGGGGGAGGGTGGAGGGAGTATAAAAAGGGAGGGAAGGAGAGAGTGGAGGGGAAAGGAGCATAAAAAAGGAGGGGCTAGTAAGGGAAGCATACCAAGAGAGGGGACTAGGGGGACTGACCTAAAGAAAATCACTGGTTCAAAAGGATATAGCTAGGGAAGAAAGGTCAGAACTAGGGAAAGATGTCAAAATGCCAGGGAATCCATAAGTGACAATCATAACTTTGAACTTGAATAGGATGAACTCACCCATAAAACATAGACAAATAGCAGATTGGATTAGAACCCAAAACCCTACCATATGTTGTCTTCAAGAAACACATATGAGGCAGGTTGATACTCACAAGGTTAGAATTAAAGGATGGAGTAAGACCTTTTGGGCCTCAACTGATAGAAAGAAGGCAAGAGTTGCAATCATGATATCTGACAAAGCCAAAGCAAAAATAGACCTGATCAAAAGGGATAGGGAAGGTAAATATATTCTGTTAAAAGGGAATATAGACAATGAGGAAATATCACTAATTAACATGTATGCACCAAATGGAATAGCATCCAAATTTCTAATGGAGAAAGTAGGAGAATTGAAGGAGGAAATAGACAGGAAAACAATATTAGTGGGAGACTTGAACCAATCACTATAAATTTAGATAAATCAAACCAAAAAAATAAATAAGAAAGAGGTAAAAGAGGTGAATTAAATCTTAGAAAAAATAGAGTTAATAGACATATGGAGAAAAATAAATAGGAGCAATAAGGAATACACCTTCTTCTCAGCACCACATGGTATATTCACAAAAACAGATCATACACTAGGTCACAGAAACATGGCACTCAAATGCAGAAAAGCAGAAATAATAAATGTAACCTTTTCAGATCATAAAGCAATAAAAATATTGATCACTATGGGTACATGGTGAGCCAAATCAAAAATTAATTGGAAATTAAATAATATGATACTCCAAAATCGGTTAGTTAGAAAAGAAATCATAGAAAGAATTAATAATTTCATTGAGGAAAATGACAATGGTGAGACATCCTTTCAAACCTTATGGGATGCATCCAAGGCAGTACTTAGAGGAAAATTCATATCCTTGAGTACATAAATTAAAAAAATTAGGTAGGGCAGAGATCAACGAATTGGAAATGCAAATCAAAAAACTTGAAAATGAACAAATCAAAAATCCCCAGAAGAAAACCAAACTAGAGATCCTAAAAATTAAGGGAGAAACTAATAAAATCAAAAGTGATAGAACTATTGCACTAATAAACAAGACTAGAAGCTGGTACTTTGAAAAAAACAGACAAAATAGAAAAAGCAGTAGTCAATCTAATTTAAAAAAAAGGAAAGAAGAAAGGCAAATTAACAGCATCAAGAATGAAAAGGGGGACCTCACCTCCAATAAAGAGGAAATTAAGGCAATCATTAAAAACTACTTTGCCCAACTATATGACAATAAATATATCAACCTAGGTGATATGGAGGAATATTTACAAAAATATAAATTGCCTAGACTAACAGAAGAAGAAATAGATTTCATAAATAATCCCATATCAGAAACAGAAATCCAACAGGCCATCAAAGAACTTCCTAAGAAAAAACCCCCAGGGCCTGATGGATTCACCAGTGAATTCTATCAAACATTCAATTAACAGCTAACCCCAATACTATACAAACTAATTGACATAGTAAGAAAAGAGGAAGTTCTTCCAAATTCCTTCTATGACATGAACCTGGTACTGATCCCAAAGCCTGGCAGGCCAAAAACAGAGAAAGAAAATTATAGACCAATCTCCCTAATGAATATAGATGAAAAAATCTTAAATAAGATACTAGCAAAAAGACTCCAGCAAGTGATCAGAAGAGTCATTCACCATTATCAAGTAGGATTTATATCAGGCATGCAGGGCTGGTTCAACATTAGGAAAACCATCCACATAATTGACCACATCAACAAGCAAACCAACAAAAATCACATGATTATTTCAATAGATGCAGAAAAAGCCTTTCTTTGATAAAATACAATACCCATTCCTATTAAAAACACTAGAAAGCATAGGAATAGAAGGGTCATTCCTAGAAATAATAAACAGTATATATCTATAACCATCAACTAATATCATCTGCAATCTGGATAAACTAGATGCATTCCCAATAAAATCAGGAGTGAAAAAAGGATGCTCATTATCACCTCTATTATTTGACATTGTACGAGAAACACTAGCAGTAGCAATTAGAGAAGGAAAATAAATTGAAGGCATTAAAATAGGCAAAGAGGAGACCAAGTTATCACTCTTTGCAGATGACATGATGGTCTACTTAAAGAATCCGAGAGATTCAACCAAAAATCTAATCGAAATAATCAACAATTTTAGCAAAGTTGCAGGATACACAATGAACCCACCTAAGTCATCAGCATTTCTATATATTTCCAACACAACTCAGCAGCAAGAACTAGAAAGAGAAATCCCATTCAAAATCACATTAGACAAAATAAAATACTTAGGAATCTATCTCCCAAAACAAACACAGGAACTATATGAACACAACTACAAAACACTCTCCGCACAAATTAAACTAGACTTGAACAATAGGAAGAACATTAACTGCTCATGGGTAGGACAAGCCAATATGATAAAAATGACCATCTTGCCCAAACTCATTTATCTATTTAGTGCCATACCCATAAACTTCCAAAAAAATTTTTTACTGATTTAGAAAACAAACATTACAAAGTTCATTTGGAAGAACAAAGGATCAAGGATATCCAGGGAAACAATGAAAAAAAAAATACAAAGGAATGGGGCCTTGCAGTCCCAGATCTCAGACTATATTATAAAGCAGCGGTCATCAAAACAATTTGGTACTGGCTAAGAGACAGAAAGGAGGATCAGTGGAATAGACTTGGGGTAAGTGACCTCAGCAGGACAGTATATGACAAACCCAGAGAACCCAGCTTTTGGGATAAAAATACATTATTTCATAAAAACTGCTGGGAAAATTGGAGGACAGTGTGGGAAAGATTAGGTTTAGATCAACACCTCACACCCTCACCAAGAAAAATTCAAAATGGGTGATTGACTTGAACATAAAGAAGAAACTCTAAGAAAATTAGGAGAACACAGAATAGTATACATTTCAGACAATTGGGAAGGGAAAGATTTTAAAACCTAGCAAGACTTAGAATGAGTCACAAAATGCAAAATAAATAATTTGGAATACATCCAATTAAAAAGTTTTTGTACAAACAAAACCAATGTAACTAAAACCAGAATGAAAGCAATGAATTGGGAAGCAATCTTCATAAAAACCTCTGACAAAGGTTTAATTACTCAAATTTACAAAGAGCTAAATCAATTGTACAAAAAATCAAGCCATTCTCCAATTGATAAATGGGTTTGATTCAAGAACACATGTGATACCCTGTGGAATCATGCACACTGGCTATGGGAGAAGTGGGGGGGGAGGAAAAGAAAATGATCTTTGTTTCCAATTAATAATGTTTGGAAATGACCAAATAAAATAATGTTTAAAAAAAAAAAGAAAATGCTGGTTGCATAAAATGGGAGGATTTTGGAAAATAGAGAAATTGCAGCAAGACAGGCTGGAGGTTGATCAGCTATCAATAAAAGGACGATTTCATTTGGAATGTTAAGGGGAAGCAGTTGAAGATAAGAGCCAACTGTTGACTGATTTTCTTGGCTGATGTTGATGACTTTGAAGGAAGAAATTTGGTTTATCTCTGGGACTTGAGATAATAATGTTCGAAGTGGCTTGGCTGATTTAAAGGCAGAAGAAGAAGGATAATTGTCCATATATCTCTTTCTCTCTCTGACTTGCTCTGTTTCATGTTAGTGACTGAGTTGCCATTTCTCTCAATATCCTCCAACCTAAGACTCACTATAGAAAATAGGGAAACCTCCAGCCCTCTTACCTCCATCCCCCACCTTTTCCTTTTTTACCCCAATAAACCCTTACTTGAGATAAAGAAGAGAAAAGAGTATTTCCTCTGAAACATCATAGCTCAGCCTGAGTGACTTAGAAGGAGGCTTAAGAAGAAGGGGGGAAGGGAAACAAAGGGGAAGACGGGAGGCTGGAAGAGGGATGAAAGGAGATATTGAAGGAGGAGTATAGGCAAAAAAAGATAACTACCTGATCCCTTAGTTATCATTCATCCATCAAATATATTCCCTTCAATATCATCTATTACAGTATACAACATACAGGAGAAATTGAAAATACTAGCATAATGCTCAGTATTCTCAGAGACCTTAGGCATTGAATAAGAACTAAATACTTTTTTTAAAATTTTAAACATTATTTTATTTGGTCATTTCCAAACATTATTCACTGGAAACAAAGATCATTTTTTTCCTCCCCGCCCCCCCCCCTCCCACCACCTTTCCCTCTCCCATAGCCGATGCATGATTCCACTGGTTATCACATGTGTTCTTGACTCAAACCCATTTCCCTGTTATTGGTATTTGCATTAGAGTCTCTCCTCAGTCATATCCCCTCCACCCCTGTAGTCAAGCAGTTGCTTTACATCGGTGTTTTTACTCCCACAGTTTATCCTCTGCTTGTGGATAGTATTTTTTAGATCCCTGCAGATTGTTCAGGGACATTGCATTGCCACTAATGGAGAAGTCCATCACCTTCGATTGTACCACAATGTATCAGTCTCTGTGTACAATGTTTTCCTGGTTCTGCTCCTTTTGCTCTGCATCACATCCTGGAGGTTGTTCCAGTCTTCATGGAATTCCTCTACTTTATTATTCCTTTTAGCACAATAGTATTCCATCACCAACATATACAACAATTTGTTCAGCCATTCCCCAATTGATGGGCATCCCCTCGTTTTCCAATTTTTGGCCACCACAAAGAACGCAGCTATGAATATTCTTGTACAAGTTTTTTTTTTCCTTATTATCTGTTTGGGGTACAAACCCAGCAGTACTATAGCTGGATCAAAGGGCAGACAGTCTTTTATCACCCTTTGGGCATAGTTCCAAATTGCCCTGCAGAATGGTTGGATCAATTCACAACTCCACCAGCAATTAATTAGTGTCCCTACTTTGCCACATCCCCTCCAGCATTCATTACTTTCCTTTGCTGTCATGTTAGCCAATCTGCTAGGTGTGAGGTGATACCTCAGAGTTGTTTTGATTTGCATCTCTCTGATTATAAGAGATGTAGAGCACTTTTTCATGTGCTTATTAATAGTTTTGATTTCTTTGGCTGAGAACTGCCTGTTCATGTCCCTTGCCCATTTATCAATTGGAGAATGGCTTGATTTTTTGTTCAATTGATTTAGTTCTTTCTAAATTTGGGTTATTAAACCTTTGTCAGAGGTTTTTATGAAGATTGCTTCCCAATTTGTTGCTACCCTTCTGATTTTGGTTACATTGGTTTTGTTTGTACAAAAACTTTTTAATTTGATGTATTCCAGATTATTTGTTTTGCATTTTTAACTCTTTCTAATTCTTGCTTGGTTTTGAAGTCTTTCCCTTCCCAAATGTCTGACATGTATGGTATTCTGTGTTCACCTAATTTTCTTATAGTTTCCTTCTTTATGTTCAAGTCATTCACCCATTTTGAATTTATCTTGGTGTAGGGTGTGAGGTGTTGATCTAAGCCTAATCTTTCCCACACTGTCCTCCAATTTTCCCAGCAGTTTTTATGAAATAGTGGATTTTTGTCCCAAAAGCTGGGATCTTTGGGTTTGTCATATACTGTCTTGCTGAGATCACTTGACCCCAGTCTATTCCACTGATCCTCCTTCCTGTCTCTTAGCCAGTACCAAATTGTGTTGATGACCGCTGCTTTATAATATAGTTTGAGATCTGGGACTGCAAGGCCCCCTGCCTTTGTATTTTTTTCATTATTTCCCTGGATATCCTTGATCTTTTGTTCTTCCAAATGAACTTTGTTATGTTTTTTTCTAAATCAGTAAAAAAAAATTTTGTAAGTTCCATGGGTATGGCACTAAATAGATAGATGAGTTTGGGTAGGATGGTCATTTTTATTATATTGGCTCGTCCTACCTTTGAGCAGTTAATGTTTTTCCAATTGCTCAAGTCTAGTTTTAGTTGTGTGGAAAGTGTTTTGTAGTTGTGTTCATATAAGAACTAAATACTTTAAAAACATCTGAGAGAACTGGATAACAGTTTGGCAGAAAATAAGTGTAGACCAAACTCTCACTACATGTAACCAGATAAGTTTTAGATAGATACTTAACTGTGAGATAATCTATCATACCATAAAGAAAATATAGAAATAAAAATATAATTGCCATTTAGAAGAATGGATAGGGGAAGAATCTATAACCCAACAATGAATAAAGAGAATCACAGAAGATAAAATGGAGAATTTTAATTTTGTAAAATTTCAGTGTTTTGCCAAAACAAATATAGTATAGCTAAGATTAAAATGTAACCATTTATGTCTGATACAGGGGCAGTCTTTGTATCAGTTATTCTAAAATATCCTTATTTAAAGGATATATTAAATTCAAGTACAAATGGATAGGAATAAGAGCAATTCACCAATTGATGCATGATAAAATTATGAGCAGAAAGTTCTCAATAGAAGAAATTAAAGTTTTAAAAGACTACACACCCTTTGATCCAACAAAACCATTACTAGGTTTGCACTTGAACACAATAAAAAAGGCAATGGACATGTTTGTACAAAAGTATTTATAGTTGCCCTTTTGTGGTGGCAAATAATTGGAACATAAGGGGTTGTCCCTTGTTTGGGGAATGACTGAACAAATTATGGTATATGATGGTGATGGAATACTCTTATAATATAATTTATGATTAACTAGTTGCTTTCTATATGAACTGGAAAGATATCCATGAGATGATGCAGGGTGAAATAAGCAGAACTTGGAGAACATTATACACAGTAAATGAAACATTGTGGGACAATCAAATGTAATAGACTTTGCTATTAATAGCAATGCAATGATCCAGGACAATCCTGAGGGACTTAAGAGAAAGAATGCCATCCACATATAAAGAATGGTTGTAGAAGAAATACAAAAGAAAAGATATGATTTATCATTCATTTATATGCTTATATGATTTGGAGTTTGGGTTTTAAAAGAATTGCTTATCAGCTTTGAGATGGAGGAAGAAAGAGGAGAGGAGAGAACAGGAATCATGTCACCATGAAAAAATATACAATATATATACATATATATTTAAAAGGAAGAAATTAAAGTAATCATTATATTAAATTACTTCCAATCATAAATAATTTAACAAATTAATAATAAAGAATTCTGAGTCTATTTCACAACACACAGATTAGAAAACTTAATACACAAATACATTAGAAAAAGCAAAGAAAGTGTAGCTAATAGGTACATTAATGCACTTATAAGGGGAGAGGCAAAGTAGATAAAGTTCTAGACCTGGATTAAGGAAGTCTCATCTTCCTTTTTTCAAATCTCCCTCAGATACTTATTAGCTATGTCTTTGTGCAAGTCACTTAACACTAGTTGCCTCAGTTTCCTCATCTGTATAATGAGCTTGAGTAGGAAATGGAAAAGTCATTTATCTCTGCTAAGAAAACCCAGAATGTAATCACAAAAAATCAGACAGAAATGAAAACATCTGAACAAGTAAGGTTATGAATTTTTCAAGACAACCTGGAAATCAATTTGGAACAATGCTCCTCCATGTCTAAATAAATGGTAAAAATTCCAGAATAATTACTAAATAAAAAAATACAATATCATAAAAGTAAAAAATATACATAAGAAAATAAAATAAATACAATAATGCCAAATCATTCATACTCTTTGACCCAGTATTATCAGAACTTTGACTGTACCTCAAAAGATAAAAGAAAAGATGGTATATGTGTGTATTGCATGTATCTATTTATATAAATAATACAAATTATTCTTATAGAAGAAAATAAATGGAATCTTAGGGCAATGCTCATCAATTGGTGAATGACTAAACACATTATGTGATTTGAATATAATGGACTATTTTCTGAGAAGTCATTCTGAAAAATTCTGAAAAATAAAAGTTTCAGAAATTCATTTATAAGCTGTTTTAAGATGAATGTTAGAAAAATCAGTAGAACAATTTTTAAAAAATAAACCTTTCTGTAAGACAAAATTTCTGATTAATTCAATGAATAACCATGATTTCAGAGAACTGATATTAAATAATAATGCTAACCTGATGACCATAAAGCAACAATGTCATGTGCAAAATGAAACATGGAATTTCATTTTTTCAATGAAAGTTTTTGTTTTGCTGTACTATTTTTTCTAATTTATTTTCTTTTTAAAGACTATATAATGTTCTTCTGGTTCTGTTAACATCACTCTACATCAATTCATATGTCTATTGAGTTTTTTTCTGAAATTCTTATGCATGTCATTCCTTATAACAGAATAGCATTATATTACAATCATATACAACAGCATAGTCATTCTTCATTTGGTGGTTAATCACTCTCTCTAATTTTTTGCCACAAAGAATCAGCCACAAAAGAGGCTATAAAGGTTTTCATATATTTATGTCATTTCCCCTTTTTTAACTTCTTTGCCATAAAGACCTAGTAATGGTATTGTTCTGTCAAAGGTCATTATGGTTTTATCCCTCTTTGGGCAAAGGGCAAAACTGCTCTGCAGAATGGTTGAATCTTCACCAACTATCCCAAAAAATCTATTAATCCCTTATTTTTCCCACATCCTTTCACACTTTTGTTATTTTTCTTCATTAATAGCCAATCTTGTAGGTCTACTGTAGTATTTTGCAATTTTTAAAATTTGTATTTCCCTAATTAATAGTGACAAACCATTTTCCATATGACTATAGAAAACTTTAATTTCATATCACAGAACTATCTATTCATATCCATTCACCATTTATCAATTGAGGAATAACATATTATATATGTATATATAATTAATTTCCATATGTATGTAAGAAATATGTTCTTTATTGGAGAAACTTGTAAATTTTTTGTAAACCATTATCATTAGTGTATTAACCTCCATTTTATATTCCCTTCTACTGTATCTCCTTTCATCCCATCCATTGTTACAATTATTTTGCTTCTGACTACTGCTTCTCTCAAGTTTTCCTCTTCTTTGCCACTATTCCTTCTCTTTTCCCTTTCCCCTCCTACTTCATATGATTCAACATACATTCTATACAATATTTAGTGTGATTTTTCATCCCTCTTTGAGCCAATAGTGATGAGAGTAAAGTTCAAGTACTCACCTCTTCACCCTTCCCATTTCCCCCTCCACTGTAAAACTTCTTTCATGTGTATTTTTCATGAATTTTTCATTTATCTTTTATATGGAATAATTTATTCCATTCTACCTCTACCTTCCCCCTTTCCCAAGTGCATTTCTCTTTCTTGCCCCTTCATTTTGTTATTTTAAATATTATCCCAATATATTCAACACTTCCTTGCCTTCTCTTTGTGTCTTTTCCTACTAAGAATCTTAATAATTACGAAGTTCTTTGGAGTTACAATTTTCATTTTCCTCATGATATCTATTTCATTTTTACTTTTTTATGATTGTCTTGTGTGTTATATTTGAGATTCAATTTTTTTTATTCACATCTCTCCTCTCTTTGGGAATGTTTGAAAGTTATCTATTCCTTTAAATGCCCATTTTTTTCCTCTGAAGGATTATACTTATTTTTTTCTGAGTAGGTGATTCTTGGTTTGCCTTCTTCAATACCATATTCCAGGCAATTTCATGTTTTTAAACCCCTACCTTCTTTCTTAAATTATTAAAACAATGTATTCCTTCTAAGGCAGAAGACTGGTAAGCACTAGGCCATGAACTTTAAATGACTTACCCAAGGAAACCTAGATGGAAAGTATCTAAGTCCAAATTCAATATCCTATTTATCAATAAACCCCTGACTCTCAATCTACTGAGCCACCTAGCTTTATCCCTCATCTTTTTCATTTTATTTTTTTGATCTCCTTCACTTAAAAATATTTATATCATTTTCTTCCAATTCCATGTAAAAGTAGTTTCCAACATTTTTCAAAGTAGATTGAGTCTGATATTCTTTTCCTCCTTGACACCGCCCAACAATCCACCCTTAAGTTTGTAAGAAATCTCATTTAACTTTTGCATGTGCAAACATAGAAAACATTTTCCATATTAATAATTTTGTGGACATAAACTCAAATAGAAGAAAAATGATTAAGAAATTTTAAAAAGTTTGCTTGGTCTAGATTCAGACAGTTCTTCTGTAGAAGTAGATTTCATTTTATCATCTTTTTTATCATCAACCTTTGCAATGGTTTTGGATGATTGAATTATGGATAAAAGCTGTTGTTCATTGTAAAATATTCCTGTACCTGTGTACAAAGCTTTCCCAGTTCTGCTTTTTTCATTCTGCTTCAGTTTATGTAAGTCTTTCCAAGTTTTTCTTGGCTCCTCCTCCTTGTCATTTCTTAGAGCCCAATAATATACTTTTTATAATATATTGTAACTGACTCAGTTGTTGCACAATTGATGAGCATCCTTTCCCTTTCCAAATCTTTGCCCCTCTAAAAAGAATTGCTTTTAACATTTTGTAAATATAGGTCTTTCCCCTGTTAAAAAACCTATTTGGGATACAATGTTATTGGGGTTAGGGGATGGGAGGAAAAGAATGTCAGACTCAGTATTCTTTGAACAATATTGGAAAGTATTGACTCAAATTCAAGAACCAAAAGAATCATAAAAAAGTAAAAAGGAAAGAGATACCATAAGGGATTTAAAAAGTTTAACTATTTGCATCCCTTCATAGGAAGTGAAAATTGTAACTCCAAAGAACTATATAATTATCACAATAATTAGTAGGAATATACATAAAGAGGGTCAGAGGATCTTTATTGTTTTGTAACCCTTTGCACATAGGTCCAAATTGCTCTCCAGAAAGATTGAATGAGTTCAAACTCCCCAATGGTGCATTCTTGTCTCAGCTTTCCCATATCTCCTCCAAATTTTGTCATTTTCCTTTTCCTTTATAATAACCAATCTAATAATTGTAGGATGGTATCTCAGAGTTGTTTTCATCTTGATTTCTCTAAATACTAGTCATTTAGAGCACTTTTGAATGACTATAGAGAGCTTTAAATAGTTTTTTTTCTGGGAACAGCCAATTAGTACCCTTTGATCATTTATCAATTGAGGAATGACTTGTATTCTTAATATAGTCAACTCAATTCTCTAGGTATTTGAGAAATAAAGTCTTTATAAGAGATTATTTTTTTTAATTAGCACCATTATGATTACTGTTTATTACTTCCATCCTATTTATCTTATTTATCTTTGTTTAGTTTCTGACCTTCACCTCCTCCAATTTGTCCTCTTTTCTATCAGCCATAATGGCTTCTCTTAAGCTCTTCCCCTTTTATTTTCCTGAAGAGTAAGCAATATTCATTTGATTCATATTCAGATACTCAATTGATTGTATATGTTCTTGTTCTTCCCTCATTGAGCTAATTTGGGTGAGGATTCACATATTCTCTTCCCCACCTCACCCATCTCTCCTTCCTTTATAAATGCTATTTCATGACTTTTATGTGCACCATTCTGTTTTTCCATTCTCTGTCTCCCTGTGCATTCCTCTTTCTCATGGCTTAATTTAATTTAATTTTTTTACATCATCCCATCACATTAAATTCAAATTTTGGCCCCTGTTCTGATTCTGTGTATAGATGATGCTAAAAGAGCCTTGCACACAGTCAGCAAAGGGACCCCTGTAATATCCTTCTGAGCCACTTTTTTCTCCTTTGGTTTGTTCATTTTTCTTTCCTGACTACTTCCTGATTTTGGATCTGATGTTAGAACCAAACTTTGCATACTTATATTTTCTTTTTAATTTATTAATGTGTTCATTTGTTATATTGAATACTCCAGGTATTTTTCTTTCTCCCTCCAGTTCCTGCACTAGAGAAGGTATCATTTGGTGAAAGAAAGTTCTGTTTATAATTAAAACAATGTCTTCCTTATTTCTGTCGATTATTCGGTAGACATGCACAAGGTATTGTGCAGATGATATTTCTGCTGCTGTGTATAGTGTTCTCCTGATTTTGTTCTCATTTCACATTTCAAAATTTTATGTAGATTTTTCTACTTTTTAAAAACTAATCTACTCATAATTTCTTATGGAATGGAACTATTCTGCCACAATTATATGCAAGAACTTTTTAAAACTGTTTCCTGCACACTTCTGGTAGCAAGGTTTTACTGGTTCTTTTTTTGATTTCTTGGTTCATTGAATATTGTGTTATTCTGGGATTTCAGACAAGGTTGAGGATTTTCAAGCTTTCAGAGTTCTTAAAGTGGTTTCATCTAGGTCAATGTCCAATTACTGTCCCCCTGACCTGAGCTCTGCAAGCTCCTGACCTGAATTTGGGTCTGAGTTACAGTGGACCATGGTTAGATTTACCCACTATCATGTAAGCTTTGCTATTTCAGAGTTTCACTTTGGATTGAGATTCCTGCCCTAGTTATTCTTACAAATCCTTCAGGCTGGTACAAAAGACTAAATTGTGATATACCACTCTATTCCTGATGTCTGGGACACTAGTTCCTTAACTTAATATTTTCAATATATTTCCTAGGACTGTGACCACTCCCTACTCTAGATTGAAATTCCTATTTATAAGATCCCTCCTCAGTACACCCTGAATCTTAGTCCCTGGACTGTGTAGTCAGCAAAAGAACTGATATTTGACATGTAACCATTGATGTCACCTAGGATGAGTCTGATTACCTCTCTTAGTCTCGTGTACAATATCTCTTGCATCAGAATTCTCTATAGACCTTCTGGTCAGAATTTTCCCTTGGGTCCATAAACCTCTCTGTTAGTCACTCTATGCTGACTTGGAATGGAAATAATAATGAGTCATCATGACTTTTCTTTGAATTTCTATATAAGGATTCCATTCAGTTCGTTTTTTGAGATCTGTTATAGGAATTGGGTTTTTGTCTGGAAATTCAACCCTACTTCATGCTTCTCTGCCTTTACTATTTCTGCTTTCCTACTCATTCCATATTGATCTCTTAATTGGCACATTTAATGAGCTTTTTTCTATTCTCATCCTTATTACCTTTTCTGCATTCTTTAGCATTGTGGAAAACATTTTTATTTTGAATACTCTCTTGTGTAGGCTCTTGTGACATTGCTTTATACAGGTTCTCTACTTGCTTGACCTTTGTGTCTCTTTGTCTGATTTGCTAGATCTTGGCTATTATCATATTTGATAAATGTTGGTGCACCCAACTGTTTTCTTATCTATAGAGATGATACTTAGATATATTTATCTTGACCTAAACTCTCTCATAACAACCAGAAATGTATAACCATTGCCTATTGAAGATCTCAAACTGTGCATACAGTAGAAACCCTAAAAATGAAATTGTCTTCCCTCCTCTAATTCTGTGCCCTTCTTAACTTCCATCTTACTGGGTTTTAAAAAATCTTTACCTTCTGTCTTACATCGATACTAAATATTGGCTTCTAGGAAGAAGACTGATAAGGGCTAGGCAATTAGGGTCAAGTGACTTGTACACAGTCACACAGCTAGATAGTATCTGAAGTCAAATTTGAACCCAACACTTCCCATCTCCATGCCTGAATCTATCCACTGAGCCTGCTAGGTTCCCCTTAACTTCTCTGTTACTGTTGAGGGCACAAACTTATTCCTAATTTCCTAGTCTTATAATTGAGTATTACTTTTGATCCCCTATACATGAAAACCACTTCCAATATGTCAAAATATTTTTATAGATAATACCTCACCTAAACATGTATGTAAACTTTCTTCTCTCCTCTGGTATTGCCACCCTTGAAGCCTACGTCTAGCCCTCATCACCTCACTTCCAGATTATTTTACTATTCCTCTAAATCTCCCTGTTCTTGACAATTCTTGTTTCTACAATTAAATGTTCCTCTTATTATTCAAGTTTGACCATGTTACCTCACATTCGATAAATTCTAATAGCTCTTTAACATCTACAGGAACAAACAAAAATCAGCTATTTAAATCTTAAGCATTTGTGACTTTGCTCCTGACAATTTTTCAGTCTCACACAGATTATTCTCTTCCACCTACCCTATGATCCAATTGCATTGGCCTCTTCATTACTTACATGCAACATTCCACTTCTGTGTATTTTCATCAGCTTCTTCTCATAATAGGAATTCTTCCTTTACTATTATCTGTCTCTTGGATTCTCCGGTTTATTTGAAGTGTTGTTGGCTACACATAATCTTATATAAAAAATGTTTTTCCTGGTCTCTGTATTATATTATTCCCTCATAAATTGCCCCATCTTGTCCTGCAAATATCTAGTTTACATAGAGTCGTTTGTATATTATCTCCCCCATTAGAATGTGAGAGTATAAAGCAGTTTTGTTGAAGATTAAAGTAACACCTTTCACATTAAGATGGAAGAAATTCTAAATTAACATATGTCCTAAAAATAAAACAATAAGAGAAAATGGAATAAAACAATAGAAGAGAATGGAAGTAGCATTGTTGAATAACTACAATTACAAGAAAAATTTTTAATGACATAAAGAACAATAGTAATAAAATAGACATTTTTTCTAAGTTGAAAATTATGCATAAACATCAATATAACAAAAATTAAAAGTAATTGGTAGGAAGCCTTTTGTAGTGTGAGTGTGGGTGGTACTAGTCATTTTTTCAAATCTGGAAGTTGTAATGTATAACCTTAGATTCATCCTAAATTTGCATTTCTTATTTTTATTGATTTGAAACATTATTTTTTCTGGGTTTTATTATTTAAATATGTAAGCTGCCTAGTTATATCCTCTAACCATATTACCATTGTCAAAAGATTCTTATGTGTGTATATATGTAAGTGTGTATACATATATAATTTTAAACATCTTAATCTTTTACATATATGTACTTGCCTATATATAATTTATTCAGATATCTAAATTATATAAGTGAGAGCTATGGCATAGTCAAAAATCAATAGAGTCAGAAAGTCCTGGGTTTAAGTCCGACCTCCCTATCACTGCCATTTGTTGACTGTAAAATCTCGATATATCATTTATTATTCCAATTCCCCAGGCAACTCTAAATGAATATAAATTCCAGAAGTTGCTCATTGGAATTATTAAATACATTTATCTCACAATAAATTTATTGCATCAATGAAGTCACAGATCTTTAAAATGTCTAACAGAATACATGTATATATGTATAACAACAATAATAAATTGCTGATAGTTACATGAATAAAGGATATGATTTGTCAGCTTTAAAAAATGCAAGCTGCCAACAAACACATAAAATAATGTTCCAAATCACTATGGCTGAAAGGAACATTTAAAAATCTGAGCCTGCTTCTAACAATGATCATATTTGAAAAGATAATCAATAACAAACACAATACGAGTTGAATGAGCTTTGGGAAGACGGGCTTACTAATTGTGGTAGCATCATTAACTGTTCCAAATCTTTTGGAAAGTGATGTTAAAAGTATTTAATTATTTTACAACATGATGACACCATTTTATACACTAAGGAGGTGAAAGGAAGAACTAAAATTCTCATTTATAGAAAAATATTTAAAGATGTGTTTTTATGGTAGCAAAGAATTGGAAGGGAAGTGGATATTCTTTGTTGAACAAATTGTGACATGTAATTGTAGTGAAATCCATGTCTTCCCAATGCTAAGTTGGTCTCATATGGCAGATATTGGTAAGCCTGTACTCTTAGGCTTTCTTAGTATATAGGACCTGCAAAAATGTACTTGGCTTGGACAGACTTCAGCAATTCAGGATCATATGCCCATCCCAATGAGGCATTAGAGTAGATTTTAGTGGAGCATAAAATGTGCAAATGAAGCATCATTTTATCAGTTGGTGGATTCTTGGTGTGGACATTTCCTCTGCTGATGCAAACTGCAACACATTTATGACATCTCAAATAAATTTTAGAGAAATTAGAAGCTATGTAACTTGCCTAGAGTCACATATCCACTAAGTGTCAGAAATGGGAATTAAGTCCCATTTTTTTCTGTCTCCAAGGTACTATGTCCCACTGCCTCTAATATCTAGAGAGTGGAAAAATAAGATTCACAGTAGGTATGTTATAATGTAGCTAAGATAAACTATAAAAATTTTAAAAGTATTGAGAAAGAGAGGAACACACAAAACTGTTTGATATTAATTTTGAACAATAAACAACATGAATACAAAGTGTAAGAGAAATGAAAACATTCTTCTCAATGTCAGAAAGAGGTCAACAATGTAAACCTATTCAGAAAGCATTTCTTTTTGCTACTGAATGGGACAGACCACATCCTTTTACATCCACAGCAAGTACTGGGAACAATGACTGCATTGCTTTCTTTTTCCAAGGCTTGAGCAGTCAATGTCCTAGATACCAAACTCTTTTCATGCTCCTCTTACAAATTCATGATTTATTCATGATTTGTACTTTCAACTGGAATAGCTATTTCATTTTGCTGGCATGCATTTTGACATTGCTCATCTTCCTTTATTCCTTCCATAGCACCTGCCCTGTTGCATCTTTTTTCAGTAGCATAGTCCTGAGATCTCTATAGTCACTCATGTAATAATAGCCCTCAGCTCAGTAAACCTTCGATACATCCATTACCTATTTCTTTGGTTAAATGCTTTTTAATCCCTGAATCTAATACAGAGAAGGACAAAGGAATGGGTGTTGTTATTGCCTATTCCAAAAATAATTTGTATATCAGGCCAAAGAGCTATTCTAACTAAACACACAGAACTCTATAAGATTGGGGGTGAGGGGAAAAGTACTGGAGATGATGTATGTGTATGATTCACCAAAAGTGTTATGGGTTTATTCTAGTAAAATGCACAAGAATACTAATTATCTATAATTCCAAAATTAATATGTTTTGTGTGGGCACTCACTCTTTGCAAACACTTTTCATTTCAATGGTACTTCAAATTGGAATTACCCTTCCAAGCTATAAACATAATATCAGTTTATGTATTTATATATGGAAATATGTTATGGCCCTCCTTGACAAGCACTTAATATTGGTGATAATAAGTTCCTACCTGCTATCTCTATATCAGAAAATTTATCGTGGGAGTCTGACTATCCCTTGACAATAGTAACATGGGGAAGTAGAAATGCTTTGAGGTCAAAATTGAGTTAACTTTTAAAAAATTATTCTGGTTAATTAATCATAACATTTGCCACAATAAATTTTAAGAAAAGAACTAATGCACAAAAAAATCAAAGTTATTTAAAAGTTGTTTGGAGAGAAATGTTAGGAGAGTTTAACTGTTGCCTGCTTATAATCCACCATCTTGGATCTATGTACACACACCACACACACACACACACACACACACACACACACACACACACACACAAGAGGTTTTATAAAGATCAAGTGAGATAATATTTGTAAAATACTTAGCATAGTGTCTAGCACATAGTTATCAACATATGAATGCTTTTTTCTTTGATTTTCCTTTTCCTCTTCTATTTAATTTAGGATCTCCAATCACCTGTTTGTTAAAATTATACTCAATTTCCTCATGTTGTATTTTCCCTCACTATCTCCTCTTCTTTTAATAGAGGTCATGCTGTGTAGACAAGTCAGAAAGAGTGGAGATGAATATCTATCTTGATGGACCATGTTTAGGAAAAACTATCTGGTGATCCATTTGACTAAAATATGAACTGTAGCAATGAACAACTAATTACTATGAAGTTTATATAGTTATTTATGAATTCAAATATAACAGAAAGAGTTTAGAATTGAGTAGGTTCCTTAATGAGTCTTTTATAACATTTCACTCTTGAAATATTTCTAGTCATTACTCAAAAAGTAAAGGGATACATTCAAAGTTTGAATTATACAGTAATATTTCCTAAACTATCAATATATGCTATTTGTGAATAAGATTTTTAATTGTTTTTTAAATATCTTTGCAAACACTATTCATTAATAGAAATTTTATGTAAATAGGATTGAACAGATATCCCCTGACTCTTGCTCATGAAATAAACCATAAAGAGTTCTAAAGAAATTTAGAAATTTTATCTGAAATTCACATAAACTGGACCACCCCACCAGTGATCGCACAGAAAAATTTCCCCAGGTTCTCTTCATTCAAATCTTCTTTCCTCTTAGATTATATTTTTCTAGTATTATTTGCATAGTTTGGAGTCTAATTTGACATAGCTAAAGAGAAACTCTTTCAAGCTATTTTCTCTTTAAAAGGACATTTATAGATTGATTGGGCTCCATGGTGAAACTCCACATAACCAAGGAATAGCTATAAATCAAGTCATGCTGAGTCTAGTAAACAAATCCCTTTCTCTGAACAGTGATGAAAAACTCATGGATTAGAGGCATCTGAAGTGGTATATTGGATTGATTACTAGACCTATATACAAGATCTAAGTATAAATTTTGTCTCAGATATTTGCTGACTGTATGACACTGTAAAAAAATCACTTAATGTCTGTTTCTATTGTTTCTCTCATCTGTAAAATAATGATAATTATACTCCCTGCTTTCCTGTTCTTTTGAATGATAAAATTAGACATTTGTAAAATGCCTTGTCAATTTTAAAGTAATATATAAATGCTAGCTATTATTTTCATTGTTGTGATCATTATCATTATAGATTAGAAAGATGTTGGTATGATATGAGTAGATACAACAGAATGTCATATTTCAATCATGCCACCAACTAGATACAGAATTCCTTTAAGTATAAAAGTTAATGCCTATCAGCATGAAACAAAGTGCATCTGTAAAGGATATTAATTTCTAAACTGTGTTGGAGGGAATACATCAGATATGAAAGAGTCAATAAAGACTGATTCACACCCCCATCCAGGTTCTTATAAGGTCTCTCATGGCCCAGAGGGAACCATACTCCTGGCCTTAGGTACAATGTTAATACTTAAATGAAAGTAATTCTTCTGGGTTGAGCACAACTTTAATCAAACTAGACTATTGTACGTGCTTCAAAAGTGACTTATAGTATTGCTTTGAAGTACTTGTAAAACTACTAAAACTCCAGGTACTCTTCTGATAAAGAAGTTTCATCTTAGCAAAAGAATATTAACAAATGGAGTACATTCACTCAAAAAGCATGTTGGAAAATTCTAGCATGTGAGTTTTGATCTCAAAATAGTTCATGCGATTGTTATATAATTATGCAACAGTAATTTATACCATATTGATTTGTGGCTACACATCTAATTTATTAAATAGTGGGTTTCTTTTGTCTTATCTCTCATGGTATCACAAGCATTCAGAAAAAATAATTATATATGGTACATAATTACTAAATGTTTGTTGAAAGATAAAGAAGTATTTAAGACCCTGAAATTATATGGAACTTTATAGATTTATCTAGGTTAATCCTTTCATTCTCCAGATGAGGATAATATAGATTTGACATGGTTAAGGAGATTGCTTACGTTTACACAAGTAGTGACCAAGATTAGATTCAAATCATGGTCTTCTGATTCCAAGTCCAATGTTCTTCATATTATTCTGCATTTTGTTCAAAGTCTCCTATTGGGGAATCTAGGTGGAATAATAGATAGAGAACCAAGTCTGGAGAAAGGAAGATCTTAGTTTAAATCTGACCTTAGATACTTCCTAGCTGTGTGATCCTGAGAA
The DNA here is from genome assembly GCF_027887165.1 of Monodelphis domestica. NCBI lineage: Eukaryota > Metazoa > Chordata > Mammalia > Didelphimorphia > Didelphidae > Monodelphis > Monodelphis domestica. Next base: position 252,402,308 of record NC_077229.1, read on the forward strand.
AAATCCCTTAACACAGTGATGGCAAACCTATGGCACGGGTGCCAATGATTTCACAAAGAGCACTTTCTGTGGGCACAAGTCTATCCTCACACACAAAGTTCATTACTAAAAAGGTAGAGGGACTTGGGTAGAGCTGCTCCCCTCCCCCTTTCCACCACAATTGATGCCATGTTTTTCATTTCACCCACACCTACCCCTCTGCCCAGCAACCCAATGGAAGTGTTTTCTCCCTCCCCTGTGTGCAATAAGGATGGGGGAAGGGCACATCCAACACTCAGGGAGAGAGGGGAACAGCATGCTGTCTTGGGCAATATGCACAGCCCTTAGTCTGGGGGGGGGCATAATGGGGGTGGGTCCTGGTAATCCATTTCTAAAAGGTTCACCATCACTGTTTTAACTCTATTTTCCTAGCCTTTGATCGTTTGTTCTAGAGTTGTTACTAGGATAGAAAGTAAAGGTTTAAAAACAATTTAATAAAAAAAAAAATGTAAATCTGGTGTATTTAATTCTCTACAAAGATGTCAAATTGAGATTTTTAAAGCAATGTCTGATCATGTTACTCTCCAGCTCTGAAATTTCCAATTGCTCTTTCCTGTTTCTAGTATTTAATATGTTCTCTTCTGTGTGAAGTATAAAGTCCCTTACAGACCTGTTATATTATATAACACTATACAGAACCATTTTCCTTTAGTTTATTGGACCTATGGCTTTGTCTAAAGTAATATAATAGTCATACAAAATAAATGGCATGGTTCCCTCTTCCCAGGACAACTTGACTAAGACATAGGAATTTATGTTGTAGAACCAAAAATATATTTACAAAATTATATATGATGAAGTGGCAATGCATCCATAGAATGCAACAGGAATTCAGAACACTGGAAATGTCTAAGGGCTTTAATAGGCAGAGAATATTTCATGCATTTCAGATGTGAGCTGGAATAAGCAAGATGGTAGAGAAGGACACTGAGAAGAGGGAAAAGGAAGGGAAGGGAACTATTAACAAGGACATTGTCTAATGTAGAATTAGCTATTATAACTTAACATATGTCATTCTAATATTCTCTGATATTGTATGACCTTGCTATCTATGTTGCTTAATAGAGGATTATTTGCAAAGCAATTGGTCTAACTTCCTAAAGAAAACTTGGAACCTGACAAAATAAGGTGATAGCAGTAGGGCCACAGCCTTGGTCTCTGAAATTGATCACTTTGCTCTTTCATTTTCCTCCTCAAAAATAATGGATGCTGACATGTCAGTGAAGACATTTTTTAATAGAAAGAAAGCATTGCTTCTTGCCAGTTTTTTCTAATATTCATGAATTTTGGGGATGAGGAGGAGTAGGGGAGGAAGCAAAAATTTTAAAAGGCTTGGCAATTAAATTAATTGATAAATTTGTTTAAACATTCACGATTTTTGGCTTATAACTTCATCAAAATAGTGCATTCCACATTATTATCATCATTATTACATTTTGCCAACTCTGAGTTATTCTGAGTAGTTTGTAAAGTCAGCCATTTTAAATGTCATTTTAATTCGCATCCGAATGAGTAGGCCAGGTAGCCAGGGAATACTTACATAACTATATTATTTCAATCTATCTATCCTCTCTGGGAAAGATTAGGTAGTGATGCAGAAGAAGTAGAAGAACCAATGAGACCAAATAACATGGAGAGATAATAGACTCTAACAGTCTGTACAACTGAAATAAAAACAAACCCAAAATATGATAGACTTTCTCCTCCCCCAACCCAAAGAAAGATTAGATAAACTAGGGCATCTCCTGTGTCACCAGCCCTGGCTTGGCAAAATGCCCTGAAGTTCAATGTAAAGATGCAGGACAGCCACAGAGGACTCATGAAATAAAAGATTATCTACTTTCATGGAAGGAATTGAACAAGTTTGAATGAGTTTGAAGTACACTAGTCTTCACTTTATTTCCTCAATGAATTTTTCTCTAGTGTAAGCAATATATATCATGTTTCCAATATGAACATGTTATTATGTATTGTATGATAGCACATGTACAAATTATGTCGTATTACCTTCTTCCTTGGGGATTGTGGAGGTGGAAAAAATGAGCATATCTCACAAAATGTCAGAAAACAATTATTAAAAACCATTTCAACAGGTAAAAATTATTTTTATAAAACCCTAAAGTTCATATTAATAATATAGTACATTGGAAGATATTACCTTTTCAATGTTTTCCACAAATTTCACAATGGTATTGTAATCACTGACCCAAGATCCTTATACAGTGTAAATCCACTGCTTTGCTGATTTCTCAATATCCATCATTAATTGATGCTCAAACTATATTTTCTTCAATCATTTGTGATTTCTGCCTAGACCCCTTTGTTATCTCCAGATAGCTTGCATAAAGAGATAAATAAGGCCAAAGATTGTCAAAAGAAAATAAGTCAACAAAGTGACAGAGTTACTGGTCAAAAAATAGATTACACTGATATTTTATAGCTTGCTTTATATTTCTGTCTTTAAAACATAAATGAAACAAAGGACAAATATGCAACTTGTAAGATAGGAAATAAGGACATTTCTACTTGACATATAAAAGTACACTATTTTTACTGGCAATATGATTACCATTATGGTAGGAAATATATAGTTGTCTACATATTTGGTGCTAGAAGGAATCTAGATATCATGAAGTTCAATTTTCTTATGCTATAAATGAAGAAGTAGAAGTACAGAGGTGGTCATTTCTACTAGCCTACCCAGGAAATAAAACAGACAGAGGATTTGCACCTGGTCTTTTGCATCTAAAGGCCATGTTCTTTCCCTAACCACACTATATTCCCTGATACTCTCAATTTGTTTAACTCATTATCTGTCTGTGTATACCTATGGTTTGTGTCTAAATGTGTATTTTTTTCCTTCTGTCCTTATTTTAATAATTTTTATATGGATACATTCTACAGAAACTACCATATCTTCAATGTTCTCCAATGCAATAGTGTACAGATTATTTTGGAAGTTTGTAGTCTAGATCAAAATGTATATTTCAATGCACACATATATCTATACATATAATATGCATATGCACACATGCACATATATGCAGATATGTATGTGTATATATTTTATACATTATGTTTTGTTTTTTTAACATAAATGCTACCTATAATATTCTTCCATGTCTATAATTATTGTTGTACAGTCAATTTTCAATTCTTTATTACCTCATTTTAGGGTTTCTTGGCAAATATACTGGGATGTTCACTATTCCATTCTTTAGTTCATTTTACAAGTAAGGAAACTGAGGAAAACAGAGTTAAGTGACCACTCCAGTGACATACAGCTATTAAGAGTTTGAAATCAGATTGTAAATAAAAAGAATAAGTCTTCCTGACTCGTCTCAGTGTTTTATCCACTGTAACAACTAGCTTCTCCATATATGTATAATAAGAAGTTATATGTATATGAACAAAAATACTTAAAGTCAGTTAACTACCATTTTAAATACTTCTATCTTTGCACTTAGGATTGTCCTAAGAACTGGATAGTTTGCAAATATATATACTTATGTACACTAGTTAATATGTTCAAATATATAAGCATGTATTTATATATGCTTATTTTTCTGAATTTCTCATTGGCATTTAGAATGTGGCTACTATTTCCAAAAAAATATCCATACATGCCTTTTTGTAAATTTATTCTTGCTTCTTTCCTTTTATGAAATTTTTATTTATTAAATTCCCATTATACTAAAGGACACTCTATGGACCCTTCTACATTTTGTGAATGTCATTATGGCACTTAATCTACTCATCACTTATTCTCTTATCTTACTACATAATTGGCTATTTTCTTTTTAAGTTTTACATATATTTTATTGATACCTTTTTTGTTTTGTTTCTGTATCATAGCTACTTCCCAATATGTTCATTAAACCATTGCAATAAAATATTTTTGACTATTTATTATTTATCTTACAGCACCTAAATTACACCTGTGTCTGTCCTACTTCTCCTACCAAGGGATTATTTAATATATATTTTTTTTACTATTATCAAGTGTTTATTTTATTTTTCCCTTTTTAAACTTAGAAAATTTTTCCATTGTTACATGATTCATGACTCTCCTCTGTTCTCTTCTCCCCCCTTCTGAATCCAATAAGCAGTTCTACTGAGTTATACATGTATCATTGTTCAAAATCTATTTTTGTGTTATTCATATCTGCAGTAGTGCAATCCTTTAACATCAAAACCCCATTCATATCACTATCACATTATGTGATTGATTACATATTTTTCTAATGTATTTGTTTCCACAGTTCTTTCTCTGGATGTGGTCAACATTCTTTCTCACAAGTTCCTCTGAATTGTCCTTAGCCATTGCATCACTGCTAGTAGAGAAGTACATTACATTCGTTGTACCACAGTGTATCAGTCTCTGTGTATAATGTTCTCCTGGTTCTGCTCTTCTAACTCTGCAACAATTCCTGGAGGTCATTCCAGTTGACATGGAATTCTTCCAGTTCATTATTCCTTTGAGCACAGTAGTATTCCATCACCAAAAGACAAAACAATTTTTTCAGCCAATCACCGATCAATGGACACCACCTCATTTCCCAATTTTTGCTACCACATATATAGAGCACACATATAAATATTTTGTACAAGTTTTTTTTTCCCTTATCATCTCTTTGGGGTACAAACCCAATAGTGATATGGTTGGATAAAAGGGCAGGCAGTCTTTTAAAGCCCCTTGGGCATAATTCCAAATTACCCTCCATAATGATTTGGACCAATTCACGACTCCATCAGCAGTCAATTAGTGTCCCAATTTTGCCATATCACCTCCAACATTTATCACTTTACTTTGCTGTGTCATATTGGCCAGTCTGCTAGGTGTAAGGTAGTAACTCATAATTGTTCTAATTTGAATTTCTCTAATATTTAAAAAAATGAAAAACTGAAAAAATCAGCAAAATCAAATGAACATAATGAATAAAAAGTATCTTCATTAAGAAATATTTCATAGTTATTAAACCTGATCACTTCCAAGGAGTGGGAAGTGTCTTAGCAATCAGTCCTGTTGTTTATAGTTTTACAACATTTACTTTAGATCATTTTGAGTAGTTATAGTTGTTTTCTCCATTTATGTTGCTGTGAAGCTGTTCTCTTGGTGTTTGGGGATGCTGGTTACTGTATTTTGCAGCATTTCATGAAAGCCCTTCCATAGTTCTCTGTATCTATCATGTTCATCATGCTTTATAGTAATATGTTAAGTACATCTATGTATCATAATTTTCTGACTAGGCCTTAATCAATTGGCAAATTAAAAAATATATTCTAAGTTTCCATTAAAAGTGACATCATAGGCAGTGGAGTCAAAATGGCAGCCTAGAAGGAGCAGAAATTCAGACCTCTGAATACCCTTCCTTACTGATCACAAACTGAATGCTCCTGGGGGACTGAAAATCAAACCTAACAACAAGAAAGAGTCAAGGAAACTTCCTGCTGGACTCAATTCAAAAGGTACATCCCACCCCCCAAAAGCCAGAATCCAAGAACACTTGGGTTTAATGGGAAGGCAGAAGGAAGGTCCCAGGAAACCTCCCCATTCCCACCTAGAACGCTGAGACTCCAGCATCAGTGGGAACTTCTGGGCAGGCAAAGGTGCTGGTCTGGAGGGTGATTCTTGTGTGCAGGGCTATGCCAAACTCAAACCATTGAACACAGACAGCAGGGAAGTAGCTAGTGAGGGAGCATAGAGCTGGCCTAGCCAGAGCTGTGGAGATCCTCCATATTTGCTCTATCCTTTCAGGAGGTTTTGGCCTCAGAGAACACACCCCAACCAAGCTGAAGTTAATCCCATAAAAAGTCTTCAGAACTCAAGGAAGCCCAGGATCCATATCACTCCCTCATTGACTGCTTGGCTTTAATCTAATCAAAAGCCTCCAGAGGACAGGGAAGCTCAAACCCCCAACAACCATGCCCCAGAGACTGCACCAAGATATCTTCTGTCAAATCTCCAAGAGGAGAAACTGACAGAAGCCCCCAAAACCAAAAAAAAAATGAGAGGAGCAAGAGCACAAACAAATACAGGGAGCAAAGAAGAGGTGAATATGAGCAAACAACAGAAAATGAAGAAATAAATTACAATAGATAACTTCTATATAGTGAATGGAACAGAGGGGGAGGGATCAGCAAATGATGAATCAGAAATGCCAGCGAATTCGATACAGGCTGTGGAAGAACTAAAATTGCAATTTAAAACACAATTAAGAGAGGCTGAGGACAATTGGGAAAGAAATTAAAATTAAAAACTAAGATAAGTCATCTGGAAACAGAGGCACTTGAACTAAAACAAGAAAATAGGGCCCTGAATGCCAAAATCAACCAGATGGAAAATGAGGCAAAGGAGATGAAAGATGAGGCAAGGAAGATGAAAGATGACCTCCATAAAATTTCAGACCAGAAAGACAAGGATGACCAAAAAGCCAGGGATGAAATCCAGTTTTTAAGAACAAGAATACAACAACTAGATCTAAGTGACCTCACAAGACAGCAGGACAGTATAAAACAACACCAAAGGAATGAAAAAATTGAGGAAAATATGAAGCATGTCATTCACTAAACAGAGGATTTAGAAAATCATTCGAGGAGAGACAATTTAAGAACCATTTATCTACCAGAAGACCATGACAAAAGAAAAAACCTGGACACAATAATACAGGAAATTATTCAAGAAAACTGTCCTGATATTCTAGAACAAAAGGGAAAAGTGGAGATTGAAAGAATCCACAGATCACTTCCTGTACTTAATCCCCAACTGACAACACCCAGGAATGTTATAGCCAAATTCAAGAACTATCAGACCAAAGAAAAGATATTACAAGCTGCCAAGAAGAATTCATTCAGATACCATGGAACCACAGTGAAGATAATGTAGGATCTGACTGCATCCACACTGAAGGACCGAAAGGCATGGAATATGATATTCTGGAAAGCAAGGGTACTAGGTCTACAACCAAGAATCAACTACCCAGCAAAACTGACTATATTCTTACAGGGGAAAGTATGGTCATTCAACAAAATAGAAGAATTCCAAGAATTTGCAAAGAAAAGACCAGACCCGAACAGAAAATGTGATGTTCAAGCACAGAATTCAAGAGATTCATCAAAAGTAATTAAAAAAGAGGGAAAAAAGAAAAAAAGTTTTTGTACAAACAAAAGTAATGCTTCCAAAATTAGAAGGGAAGCAACAAATTGGGAAACAATCTTCATTATAGAAACCTCTAACAAAGGTCTAATTACTCAAATTTATAAAGAGCTCCACCAGTTGTACAAAAAAATCAAGCCATTCTCCAATTGAAAAATTGGCAAGGGACATTTATAGGCAATTTTCATTTAAAGAAATCAAAATTATTAATAAACATATGAAAAAGTGTGCTAAATCTCTTATAATCAGAGAAATGCAAATCAAAACAACTCTGAGGTATCACCTCACAACTAGCAGATTGGCTAACATGACAGCAAAGGAAAGTAATGAATGCTGGAGGGGATGTGGCAAAGTAGGGACATTAATTCATTGCTGGTGGAGTTGGGAATTGATCCAACCATTCTGAGACAATCTGGAACTATGCCCAAAGGGTGATAAAAGACTGTTTTCCCTTTGATCCAGCCATGGCACTGCTGGGCTTGTACCCCAAAGAGTTAATAAGGAAAAAGTAATGTACAAAAATATTTATAGCTGTGCTCTTTGTGGTGGCAAAAATTGGAAAATGAGGGGCTGCCCTTCAATTGGGGAATGGCTGAACAAATTGTGGAATATGTTGGTGATAGAATACTGTTGTGCTCAAAGGAATAATAAAGTGGAGAAATTCTATGGGGCCTTGAAGGACCTCCAGGAATTGATGCAGAGTGAGAGGAGCAGAACCAGGAAAACATTGTAAACAGAGACTGATACACTGTGGTACAATCAAATGTATTGGATTTTTCCATTAGTCACGATGCAATGACCCTGAACAACTTGGAGGAAACTATGAGAAAAACCACTATCCACATCCAGAGGAAACACCGTGGGAGTAAAAACACCGAAGAAAAATAACTCCTTGAATACATGGGTCGAAGGGATATGGTTGGGGATGTAGACTCTAAATGAACATCCTTCTGGAAACAACCACATGGAAATAGGTTCTGATCAAGGACACAAGTAATGCACAATGAAATTGCATGTTGGCTTCTGGAAGAGTGGGTGGAGGGGAGGGAAGGAAATTATGTGATTATTGTAACCAAGGAATAATGTTCTAAATTGACAAAATGAACTCATTCATTAGGGAGGAAAGAGCCATCATAAAAAATTGTGGCATATATTCAGGCTTTCTTTGTTTTCATGATTCCTTTGTGTATATTCCTAGTAGTGAAGTATTCAAGTTAACTTGTATTGGTTTTTCAATTATTGTACCTGCATAATTCAAATGATTTTTCCAGAATACTTAGACCAATTCAAATCTTTACCAACAATGTATCAATTTATCTATCTTTCGACAGCCTATAAATATTGACTTTTCCCATTTTACACGTTAATTTGTTTTTTACAAAATTCCTGGTTATAAGGTAAAATAAGTGTTAGTTAAATGTATGTTTTTCTTTCTAATAGTGATCAGGAGCATTTTTTCATATGATTTTCAATTGTTTGGAAGCCTTCTATTAAGAACTGGTTCATCATGTTTTCTGATCATTTTTCTGGGAGCATGTGAAAAAAAGGAAACTTAAATTAAAGCAAGTTTTAAGAAAACATTTTTCAGATGATATACATATAGTTGTGTATATCTGTATATGCTTCTATATAAGCACACATGCATAATGTATATGTAATACATGTGGGTATGCTGTATGTGCATATATTCACATATGAATGCTTATTCATACTCATATATTTATATTACTATATATATATCTACGTATAAATATGTGTTCTGGGCATCTAGATGGTTCAGTGGATAGACTGCTGGGCCTACAGTCAGGAAGACTCAGCTATTGAGTTCAAATCAGGCCTCATATACTTACTGGCTATGTGACCCTGGGCAAGTCACTTAATCATGTATGTCTCAGCTTCCTCATCTGTAAAATTAGCTGGCAATCCACTCCAATATCTGTACTAAGAAAGCTACATATGAGGTAACAGAGAGTTGGATACAACTGAAATGAGTGAAAAAAAATCTGTACATATATGCAGAATCAAACATTCTAAATGGGGATTTTCAGATTATAAACACACACATATATAATATATATGTATATTATGTATATATATACATATATATATATATATATATATATGTATTTACCTCCATATCTCTAGGGTCTTGTAAAGTTTCTTGAACTCAGCAATTATTTAAATAATGTTGGCTGAAACAGAGACAAATTCTTTCTAAGGTAAAAAAGACATTCTGTAATGTCAAAGAATACCCGTAAAATGTATCCTTTATGTATTGCATATAAAGCATAATGAAAAATCATAGAGTATTAAAGCTAAAAGTAAAAAAAAATGAAACATTGTCTAACTGAGCTGACAATCTGATTTAGCCTTTTCTGCTAAGGTTACAACTTGAATCTAGAGCTCTAGGTCATATAGTCAAAGGGCTATTGAAATGTATCTCAAATTTGTTTGCCGAGTTCTAGTAGGAATGTTTCTAAAATGCTTAAACAAGCAATTTCTTTTTAAAGCCCACAGAAATAATTTAGTGAGAACATGTCCATCCATTCTTTTCCTATTAATACTCTGCCCACATGGACTGAAAGCAATTGTAGAATGATTGTATAAACCATACCTGAAAGAAATGTCATCCATTAATATTTAGAATGAATGATATTTCAGTAAGCCTAAATAATGCTGTTAACATGTGACAGCATAATTATGATATGATACTCTTGCACTTATGGTGATAGGTTCCATAAATGATTTATGATACCTAAAGAGGCATTCTCATTTAATGTGACTTTTAAATATATGTTTTACTACATATCTGTTCACTCTCGAATTTCAGACTGCAAGTTGAAATTGACAAGGGATGCTTTCTTTCCACAATCAGGCCACTCAGCCTGAATAAAATGAATCTCTCGAGGTAACAGTTCCAACTTGCTCATTACTGTTCTAAGGGGATTTGTTTTATAGAAGGATGATTTCTGAAGCATCTTCCTTGTCTTCCCTATATTAAGAGACACTTTCACTATTAGAAGATTAAAGGGTTTAAAAAGGCACCATAATTTGAGATTTGATGGCTTTAACCCAGAATAATCAGTCAAAGAGCTGTTTTACCTCCTCTAGCAATTTTTACTTGCTTTCTCCTCTCATTTCGTAAAACACTTTAAACTGTTCTAGTCTTGTGGTGTCCTTGCTACAATTCACAAGTGATAGAATGATGAAAGATTACTATTAAGCTCCATTTGTTTATCTTTTCCTCATGGTTGACCTTTTATGTAAATCAAACTTTTTTGTTATTCAGTTGTTTCAATTTTGCCTGACTCTTTGTGACCCCATCTGGGATTGTCTTGGGCAAAGATAATGGAGTGGTTTGCCATTTCCTTCTCCAGATCATTTTACAAATTAAGAAACTGAGGCAAATAGGATTCAAAAACTTGCCCAGGGTCATTCAGCTAGTAAATATCTGCAGTCTTATTTCTATTCAGGTTTTCCAATTACAGACCCAGTGCTTTTTCCACTGCACCAGCTAGCAGCTCAATCCAAATATTATATTACTTTTATTTACCCTTCAACAGGAAAATAGTGAGCTAATTTCTGAGGTTATTAAATTAACTTTTAAAGAAGTAATGATGAATTTAACTTATATCTTTTCTAAAATGTCACAAATCAATAAAACATAATCATATCCTAATGTTAACTTGCATGAAATAAAGATTTTTACCTGAAGAAATTATTAAGTAATAATGGAAGTAATTGAATACAATTATCTGAAGGATTTGGAATCATATTTACTTATCCAACAGTAAAGAAAAATAAAGCAAAGCAATCATGTGCTTTTGATTTTAATAATCAAGATGCAAATTGTTCATAGAGTTATAAAATTCCACACTTTACTTTCAATCAATCAGTAAGTATTTATTTAGAGCTTACTTGATGTCAAGGGTTGTGGTCAGCTTTAAAGATATAAAAATAAGAATTTTTAAAAATTCTTGCCCACAAATAACTTATATTTTATGAGAAACATAAAGCATGCTTACATGATAAATTAATGCAGGATATAGAAAAAAGAAATACATAATAATAGGTGATGCAAACTCTAAAACGAGAAATTAAGCAAAACTATCTAAAGCTGGAAAATAGACAAAATAGAGTTAAATCTAAGGAATTAGCACATGTTAGGAATGGGGGAGATGCTGTATAAAGTTAAAGAGATAGTGGATAGAATGTTATACATAAGAAATAAGAAGTAGACCAGTTTGACTACAGAAAAGAGTGCATAATAGGAGAGTAATGGGAAAGAGTTTTGTTATGTAGATCAACAAAAATGTCCACACAAGTCAACTTTTTATGTATTAAATTTTATTTTAATTTTCCTCAATTAAATGTAATAATAATTTCCAAGACATTTCAGAGAATATTGAGTCTTGAATTCTGTTCCTCTTGCTCTATACCTCAACCCCTCCTTGTTATGGTTAGCAAATCTCCATATATATTTATATAATATGTGAAATCATGAAAAACAGTTTCATATTAATAATTTTTGGAAGGAAAATAAAAAATAAAGATTAAGAAAATGAAAAAAATTTGCTTTCATCTGGTTCTTTTTCTCTTTCAGTTCTTTTTCTCTTGAACTAGATTGCATTTTTTGTCATAAATCCTTTCAGATGATTTGGATAATTGTAGTGCTGAGCTGTTATTAACAGCTGTTCATTACAAAATAGTCCTGTCCCTGTGAACAATTTCCCCCTGATTTTGCTTATTTCTGTCAGTTTCAGTTCATGTAAGTCTTTCCAGGTTTTTCTATACTCCTCCTGTTTATCATTTCTTACAACTCAATGGTATTTCATTATAATAATTTATTATAACTTAGCCATTTCCCATTTGATTTTTCAAATCTTTGACTCCAAGAAAGTTGTTTTAAATATCTCTATACATTTCATCATACTTTTTTATCTCCATTATAAAAACCTAGTAATTGTTTTACAGGGTCATAGGATATGTAATATTTTGTAGGCCTTTAGTCATAGGCCGAAATTTCTCTCCAGAATTAATCAGTTCACAACTTCTCAAAGAGTGCATGTGTCCCAGCTCTCACATATCCTCTCCAAGTTTTATCTTTTCTGTCATAATATCCATTTTGAGAGGCATATAGTGGTACCTTTGAGTTGTTTTAAATTGCATTTCTCTAAATAATAGTGATTGAGAACATTTTGCATGACTATAGAGCTTTAATTACTTTAAGAACTGCTTGTTCATATCCTCTGACCTTTTATAAACGTAAGAATGATTTGTATTCTTATTTATTCAATTCATTTCACTTATAAATGAGGTCTTTAGTAGAGAGACTTCTAAAAAATTTTTACCACCATGATTACTGTGTATTGCTTTCCATCATAATTGCACTGATTTAGTTTATGATTTCCATATACCTAAATTTGACCTCTTTTCTATCAGCCTTAAGGATCTTCTCTTATCCTCTTCCCCTCTTACTTTCCTATAGGGAAAGATGTGTTTCTCTTCCTAAATATTTGTGTATATTCTTCCCTCATTGACCAAGTCTGATGACAGTTAGATGAAAATGTTTTCCTCTGCACTTCCCTCAGCTTCCCCTACACTAAGAAGCTTTTGTTTGTTTGTTTGTTTTTTAATAATAACCCTTACCTTCTGTCTTGGAGTCAATACTTTATATTGGCTTCAAGGCAGAAGAGTGGTAAGGGCTAGGCAATGGGGGTCAAGTGACTTGCCCAGGGTCACACAGCTAGGAAGTACCTGATGTCAAATTTGAACCTAGGACCTCCCATCTCTAGGCCTGGCTCTCAATCCACTGAGCTACCCAGCTGTCCCCCACTAAGAAGTTTTCATGCCTATATAATGTGCAATTCTATTTCCTTTCCCCCACCTCTCAATGACTTCTTTTTCACAGCTTAATTTAAGTGTATTATATCATCTTATCATAATCAACTCAAAACTTCACACTCTATGTATCTCCTAATAAGGACTCTAATAATAACAAAGATTTTTGAAATTATAGGAATCATCTCCCATGTAGGGAGGTACAAAGTTTAACCTTATTGAATGTCTTTTTGTTTTTCTTTCCTAATTCCCTTTATGAGATTCTCTTGATTACTATATTTGAGAATCCAATTTACCATTCAGCACTGATATTTTCATCAGGATTGCTGGAAAGTCCTTTATTTGACTGAAATATTCATTTTTGTCCATGAATAATTATGCTCACTTTTGCTGGATAAAATATTTTGGTTGAAATCCTAGCTCCTTTGTCCTCTGGAATATCATATTCCATACCATCTTATCTTTTAATGTGGAAGCTTCTGTGTCTTGTGTTATTCTGACTTAGACTCAATAATATTTGAATTATTTATTTGTGGCTGCTAAAAATATTTTCTCCCTGACCTGGGAGTTTTATAATTTCACTATGATATTCCTGGGAGTAATCATTATCATCTCTTTCAGAAGATGATTGGTGGATTCTTTCCATTTCTATTTTGTCCTCTGATTCTAGAATATCAGGACAATTTTCCTTAAAATTTCTTGAAAGATGATATTTAAGTTCTTTTTTATCATGGCTATCAGGTAGTAGAATATTTTTTTAATTCTCTCTCCTGGATTTATTTCAAGATCAGTTATGTTCCCCATGAAATATTTCCATCTTCTATTTTTTCATTCTATTGACTTCTTTAGCTTGTTTCTTGATGTCTCATCAAGTTATTAGCTTCCATTTGCCTAATTTTAATTTTTAGACATGATTACCTTAAGTGAGCTTTCATATCTCTTCTTTTCCTTTTTACCAATTCAATTTGTAAAGAGTCATTTTCCTCAGTGAATGATTATACCTCTTTAACAAAAGTATCAATTCTATTTTAAAAGAAGTTTTTCTCTTTAGTGCATTTTTGTATATCTCTTTTTTTCCTTTGTTAAAATTTGCCTTTTAGAAAATTCTTCTCATTTTTGGATTTTTGTGTACCTTTCACCAACTGTCCTATTCTGTTTTCTTAAGATATTAATTTCTTCAATATATTTTGTGCTAACTTTGCCAAGCTGTTGACTCATTTTCATGATTTTCCTATTATGTTTTCATTTCTTTTCTCCTTGACTTGGGAGTTTGGGAATTTGTCTATGGTATTCCTGGCATATTCCTCATTTCCAATTTTTATTCTACCTCTCATTTGATTTTTAAAATCCTTTCATCCATTAATTCTTCAGCTTAAGAGAAATTAATATTTTCTCATAGACTTTAATGTAAAAATATTGACTTTGTTGTCTTCTGGGTTTGCATCCATATACTCTGTCACCAAAATAACTTTCTATGTTGAGTTTTGTTGTTGTTGTTTGTCCTGCCTTTTTCTTTTCTTTCAGTTTAAAAAAAAACTATTAAGTTGGGTTCTATAACTGTGGTGAAGGGAGAATTATTTTAAGCTTCAGGTGCAATTGCCTTCAGAACTGGCACTTGGAATCTATGTGCTTTCAGTTCTTCCAAAGTGGTATAATGTAATGAGTGTTTAATACTCCCCAGACCTGTGCTCTGGTCTATGAAAAAAAAATATTGCAAAGGTATTAATACAGTGCCGGGTGAATAAGTGTTATATCGATATTAGCTGTGTCTTCAATGACAATGATTACAAAGACATGGGAATACGCAAGATGACAAAGTTGAAAGAAAGACACAAAGTGCCCTGGATAAACATTTTATTCAGATTTTAAGGGAGTACACAGAAAAGAGTTGCCCAGAATTGGACAAGTATCAGTGGATTACAATCAGCATTGTTGGAAGAAATATATACATTGATGAGATCATAGATCTTTCAGTAAATAGTAAAGTATTAATTATTCTCTCTGTAACTAGAATGCTGTTAAGATGTCTAATCAGAATGAAACTTGGAATTTTTTATCCAAAAAGAAAATACAAATAGTAAATTTACCAGGGTACTAAAAGTGAAGATGCTATACCTATAGTTTTTAGTGTATTTCTTTTCTCCCCTCCCTCCATACCTATATAACAAGAGAGTGATCCTAATGGTCATGTTACTATGGTTTCATATTTGTTGTTGAACTACCATAAGCATATGACAGTGTTTTAGCTCACTCTCTTCCTTAAACTTCAACTCCAAATTCCTGAGGAAGATTTTGGTACTTTGAAGCATGTTCACAGTTCATAGTGAAAGATAGAAAAAATGTAATTATGCCATGGTCCCTCTTTCTCCTGGTCTGACTTAGTTTTACACAGCAGTTATTTATATTTTCTTTTCAAATATCCTTTAATCATTGAAGTAATTTATTCTCAAACAAGAATAAATAGCATAATATACATCAAACAAATGAATAATATTTCTTTACACATGTTTTCAGTAATTGATAAGCACACATGCATACATATGTATGTATATAGATATGAACATGTATGTATGTATATAGGGGCGTGTATATACATATTAAACATGAATGTTTGTATGCACATATGTGCATATCAATATGCATATATATCTATGTTTGCTATTTCTGCCTGGTTGGCAGAATATATTGAAGTATTCAGGAAGAGCTCTAGTGTGAAAATTTGCTAAGCCCTTTCCAGGTCTGCACATCAAAATTTGATGCCCATCTTACTCCTCCTTATTTGTGACTCCAAGAATCAATTGCATGAACAGCCATACCACAGTAACTTGGTAGGTGGGCCAAACCAGGTTGAGAGTAAGCAATAGAACTTAAAGCCTTTGTTGAGTTAAGAGGATGTCTACTCCAAGCATGACTTTCCCAGTAGAATGAGAAAAGTTTGTTCCAACAATCATAAAGGTAGATGAATCAGGCACAGGGCAGTATTTGGAGTTTGGTTATACATTAAAGATACCAAAGTCATCCTGGACCATCAATAGTTGTCTTGACTTTTGTCTTGCCACTGGACATCAATGACTCTGGAAGAGAGACTGAGGCTGATGACTTTACACACCCAATTCATGTACAAGTCAAAACATCAACTAGTGATGTCATTGATCTTCAAAAATGAAGGACAAACATCAACTATATATGCATTGTCTATATAGGTGTGTATCTGTGTGGATATATATATATATATATATATATATTTATATACATATATCATAATTGGTATATGTAAATATGTCTATGTGTATCATTACATTGATATTACTTGCTCATGTTCCCCCTCCAAAACTGTATTTGAAATAAATTTATTTTTATTGCTTTTTCATTTTGATGACAGTTTGAAAAATTTACTGCTTAATAGATTTATGGAATATAAATATAGCATTCTAACAACATTTGAAATAATTTTTAAAATTACAATGTAGTTTTACTCTGTAACTCATAAACAATATAAACATAAACAATCACATTTGTATAATTCATAGCAATTGTAAAATCATATTCTACCTTTAAATTTGATGAGAATACACTTTCTATAGTCCTTTTGTTGGAAGCCGAGTAATTTCCAGATGATACATTGTACCATATACAGACTCAATTATGGTCATGTACCAACATATTATTCAAGAAACTGGTGCATATCAAAGGCATTTGGGCCTAGGATGTAAGAGCCTGATTAATGTGGTGTTTTTTTTTCATTCTCTTCTCCAAACTACTAAGTTTATCAAATTGATTCAGGTGTATTGTGTATTAATTAAATTTCAAATTATTTTAATAGCCATTGCAAAGGTAATTTAATTTAAATGATATCTCAAATCTAAATTTAGAAATTTCTTATTGCATGTTTCCCTTCATATGTGATAGAAAGAGTTTAAGCTAGTTATGAATGGAACTCTCTCAATTATGTTAGAATATGTACATGTCTTCTTTCTAAAAGGGATTTTGATACTTTCAGTGACAGAGAGTTGCACATATTACCTTAGCCTCATCAGCCAGGGTGTGCCATTAAAAAGGATGATTGTTTCTCTAGCATTGCCTGCCTCTGGAAATATGATAAAAATTGGAGAACTTGGACTTTCACTCTGAAATATGAAAATGGTTCAAAATCCATCTTTCTAAACAAAGAAGGTAGAGCTGGTCTAAAATATAGCTAAATCTGCAAGGTTGATCCAGGTTACATTTCTGCTTGCTTAAGAAAGAATTCTGATTAGCATTGATTTCCAATAAAAAAAACCATAATATCTCTCTGATGTTTCAAGTATGGTTTAAGACAGCAAAACCTTGGGTGTCCTATCTTTCCTTTGCTCTTTTTAGAGACCTATTAAGGTTCATTCTTTTTTTTAGAATAAGGGGACATTAATAGCAGCATTAGTCAAGGGATGAAGAAGATGAATTTTAGGCATGATGGAAGTTAGATAGCATTTAAGTATTCCCCCTCATCTGAAAGGAACCAATTGTTACACATGCAAGCTTTCTGAAGATTAGATTACTACCCCCAAGAAAACGACATTCTAAATTTGAAACATCATTAGTTCCAGGACATTTAGAAGCTACCCTCCCACTTATTTTCTCTTCTCATGAGAAAATAAATAAATGATAAATTGTTTGGTCTTGTTATCCTAGCTTTCTAGCGATATTCCACATCCTAGAAAATGAGACTTTAAAAATATATAAAATAATAGCCACTGATATTTACATGGAAATTAAACATTTTTGAAGCACTAAACACCATCTCATTTGCTTCACAGCATCCCTATGAATTAGACATTGTAGCATTATTTTATCCATTTATCAGATGAAGAAACAGATTCTGAAAGATTTAATAATCTTTCAGATAATCCTTCAAATAAAGATAACAATCTTTATCCATATTCATATTGGTAGTAGAAACTTGGTTTTCTTGAGTTCCAAACCCATAATATAGCATATTGCTTTTCATTGGTTTTCATTTTTCTGTGATTACAAACAAAATAAAATCAGAATATTTTTCAATGTATTATGTCTCAATATTTCCAGAGACCTAATTTTGTCTCTTATGTTGATATTTTATTAGACTTAACCATGAATTCCCAACAGCTTTCTCTGATGTCAGCAAAGGATCTATTGAAATATTTTAAAAAATTCTCTACCTATCTCTATATTTATTCACAATATCTTTCATGGGTTTGAATAATCTATCAATAGAAATTTTCTTATATTCCTTTTTTAACTTAACAAGAAATGTGAATTATGACTTCCGGTCAAGATGGCAGCTTAGAGAAAGCTAAAGTTCAGATCTCCAGAAACCCTTCCTTATCAATCTCAAGCTATGCTCCTAGGGCACCGAAATTCAAAATGAACAACAGCATAGACCCCGGGAATCCTCCTCCTGGACCTGGATCAAAAGGTATGCCCCCTCCCGCAAGCCAGAACCTGAGATCACTAGGACCTAAGGGGTAGGCAGAAGGAAGGTTCCAGTACCCATCCCCCTGAACCCAGAGCTCTGAGTCCGAGGCGCAGAGGGAACCTCAGAGCCTTAGGGCCGGCTAGTCTGAAGGCCTCTTCCTGAAAACAACCTGACTCAGATGAGGGGGCACCCAACACAGACAGCAGGGAAACAGAGAGAGACGGGGGGGAGCCTGTAACCATCTGGCTGGATCCTTCCATCCGATTCTCATGTAAGGTACCAGTCTCAGGGCATACTCAGTTCAACCCAGGGAAAGCTAATCCTATCAGGAGCCCATGGAGCTCTAGGAAGCCACGGACCCTTCCCCCTCACAGTGCTGGGTCTTATGGCCATCAAGGGCATTAAAACACCTCGCAGAGAGTGCTGAGCCAGGCTCAGAGCGTGGAAGTAAGGCAATGGAGAAGCATTGGGAGGAAACTGAGGAGGGCAGTAACACCAAAACACCAGCAATTCCTGGCTTCCCTGGGAAGACAAAACAACAACTGCATAGAATGGACAATCTGATTATGGCTAAAACCTCTGAACACCAGACAGAGATAAGAAAAGCTAGTCCTCCCCATTCAGATAGAGATGACAAACTCCACAGAAAAACAAAAGCATCAAAATTCCAAGAAAAACAAGAAGGGGCGACTTTGGACACATTTTATGGAGCAAAAATACAAAATACAGAGGAGATAGAAGAGGAAACACAAACAAATGCTCCGAAATTTTCCAAAGAAAAATGGAAACTCTCCACAAATCCATGGAGAATCTAAATCAGAAAGGATTAAAAAAATGGAAGCCTTCTGGAAGGAAAAGTGGGAAATAATGGAAAAGAAATTCACACATCTACAAAACCAGTTTGATCAAAGTGAAAAGGAAAACCAGGCTTTAAAGGTCAGAATTAGGCAACTCGAAGACAATGAGCAAGGATTAATAAAGTAAAGCCAAAAGACCAAGAAATTAGAAGAGAACATAAACTATCTCACTGACAAGGTCATAGATTTGGAAAATAGAAGGAGAAGAGACCATATAAGAATAATTGGACTACCAGAAAAGCCAGAAATAAACAGCAAACTCGACATTGTGATACAAGAGATAATCAAAGAAAATTGCCCAGAGATTCTAGAACAAGAGGGTAATATAGCCACTGAATGAGCTCACAGAACACCCTCTACAATATATCCCCAAAAGACAACTCCCAGGAATGTAATTGCCAAATTCCAAAGATTTCAATCAAAAGAAAAAATCTTACAAGAAGCCAGAAAAAGACAATTTAGATATAAAGGAATGCCAATCAGGATCACACATGACCTTACAATTTCCACTCTGAATGACCTTAAGGCATGGAACATGATTTTTAGAAAGGCAAGAGATCTGGGCCTTCAATAAAGAATCAGCTATCCAGCAAAACTGACTATATAGTTCCAAGGGAAAGTATGGGCATTCAACAAAATATAAGATTTCCAAGTTTTTGCAAAGAAAAGACCAGAGCTCCTTGGAAAGTTTGACACTGAAAAACAAAGAGCATGGAATGCCTTAAAAGGTAAATATGAAGGAAAGGGAAAAGGAGAAAAAAAGTTATCTTTATCTTTTACTCAAACTCTCTTCTATAAGGACTACATTTATATCAATCTATGTATATTAACATGTGGGGAAAATGTAATGTGTAAATAGGGGGAAAATAAAGACCAAATAGAATAATCTTTCTCACACAAAGATTCACATGGGAAGAGGAGGGGAAGAAAACTCCTATAAGAAGGAGAGGAAGAGAGTTTTTACTTAAACCTTACTCTCAGGGAAATCAACTCTGAGAGGGAAGAATATCCAGATCCATTGGGATATTGAATTCTATCTTACCCAACATGGTAAGGGAGAAGGTGAAAAAAGGGGGGGGGGGACACAAAAAAGGGAGGGAAGAAGAGGGGGTAGGGGGAAGGAACAAAAAGGGAGGGAATAGAAAGGGAAACATATCAAGGGAAGGGACAAGGGGGACTGATTAAAGTAAATCACTGGACTAAAAGGTAGAGTTGAAGAAGAAAGATTAGAATTAGGGAAGGATATCAAAATGACATGGAGTCCACAAGTGACAATCATAACTTTGAATGTGAATGGGATGAACTCACCCATAAAACATAGAAGAATAGCAGAATGGATTAGAATCCAAAACCCTACCATATGTTGTCTTCAATAAACACACATGAAGTGGGTAGACACCCACAAGGTCAGAATTAAAGGATGGAGTACCTTCTGGGCCTCAACTGACAGAAAGAAGGCAGGAGTGGCAATCATGATATCTGATAAAGCCAATGCAAAAATAGACCTGATCAAAAGGGATAGGGAAGGTAATTATATTTAATTAAAAGGGACTTTAGATAATGAGGAAATGTCACTATTCAACAAGTATGCAACAAATAATATAGCACCCAAATTTCTAATGGAGAAACTAGGAGAATTGAAGGAAGAAATGGACAGTAAAACCATATTAGTGGGATACTTGAACCAACCATTATCAAATTTAGATAAATCAAATCAAAAAATAAATAAGAAAGAGGTAAAAGAAGTGAATGAAATCTTGGAAAAAGCAGAATTAATAGACATATGGGGAAAAATAAGTAGGGATAAAAAGGAATACACCTTCTTCTCAGCACCACATGGCACATTCACAAAGATTGACCATACATTAGCTCACAGAAACATGGCACACAAATGCAGAAAAGCAGAAATAATAAATGCAGCCTTTTCAGATCACAAGGCAATATAAATAATGATCAGTAATAGTACATGGAAAACCAAATCAAATTCTAATTGGAAATTAAACAATATGATAATCCAAAATCGTTTAGTTAAAGAAGAAATCATAGAAACAATTAATAATTTCATCGAGGAAAATGACAATGGCGAGACATCCTTTCAAACCTTTTGGGATGAAGCCAAAGTGGTAATCAGAGGTAAATTCATATCACTGAGTGCATATATTAACAAACAAGGAAGAGCAGAGATCAATCAACTGGAAATGCAAATAAAAAACTCAAAAGTGATCAAAATTAAAACCCCTAGAACAAAACCAAACTAGAAATCCTAAAAATTAATGGAGAAGTTAATAAAATCGAAAGTGATAGAACTATTGATTTAATAAATAAGACAAGAAGCTGATACTTTGAAAAAAACAAACAAAATATACAAAGTACTGGTCAATCTAATTTAAAAAAGGAAAGAAGAAAAGCAAATCAACAGCATCAAAGATGAAAAGGGGGACATCACCTCCGATGAAGAGGAAATTAAGGCAGTCATTAAAAATTACTTTGACCAATTATATGGCAATATATACACCAATTTAGGTGATATGGATGAATATATACAAAAATACAAACTGCCTAGACTAACAGAAGAAGAAATAGATTTCTTGAATAATCCCATATCAGAAAATGAAATCCAATACGCCATCAAAGAACTTCCTAAGAAAAAATCCCCAGGGCCTGATGGATTCACCAGTGAATTCTATCAAACAATCAGCGAACAGTTAATCCTAATACTATACAAAATATTTGACATAATAATCAAAGAGGGAGTTCTACCAAACTCCATTTATGACACAAACATAGTACTGATTCCAAAACCAGGCAGGTCAAAAACAGAGAAAGAAAACTATAGAATAATCTCCCTAATGAATATAGATGCAAAAATCTTAAATAGGATACTAGCAAAAAGACTCCAGCAAGTGATCAGAAGGGTCATCCACCATGATCAAGTAGGATTTATACCAGGCATGCAGGGCTGGTTCAATATTAGGAAAACCATCCACATAATTGTCCACATCAACAAGCAAACAAACAAGAACCAAATGATTACCTCAATAGATGCAGAAAAAGCCTTTGATAAAATACAACACCCATTCCTATTAAAACACTAGAAAGCATAGGAATAGAAGGGTCATTCCTAAAAATAATAAACAGTATATATCTAAAACCATCAGCTAATATCATCAGCAATGGGGATAAACTAGATGTATTACCAATAAGATCAGGAGTGAAACAAGGATGCCCATTATCACCTCTTCTATTTGACATTGTACTAAAAACACTAGCAGTAGCAATTAGAGAAGAAAAAGAAATAGAAGGCATCAAAATAGGCAAGGAGGAGACCAAGTTATCACTCTTTGCAGATGACATGATGGTCTACTTAAAGAATCCTAGAGACTCAACCAGAAAGCTATTTGAAATAATCAACATCTTTAGCAAAGTTGCAGAATACAAAATAAACCCATATAAGTCATCAGCATTTCTATATATCTTCAACACAACTCAGCAGCAAGAACTAGAAAGAGAAATCCCATTCAAAATCACCTTAGACAAAATTAAATACCTAGGAATCTATCGCCTGAGACAAACACAGGAACTATATGAACACAACTACAAAACACTCTCCACACAATTAAACTAGACTTGAGTAATTTGAAAAACATTAACTGCTCATGGATAGAACGAGACAATATAATAAAAATGACCATCCCATCCAAACTTATTCATCTATGTAGTGCCATACCCATTGAACTCCCAAAAAAATTTCTTTACGGATTTAGAAAAAAAACATAACAAAGTTCATTTGGAAGAGCAAAAGATCAAGGCTATCCAGGGAAATAATGGAAAAAAACACAAATGATGGGGGCCTTACAGTCCCAGACCTTAAACTATATTACAAAGAAGCAGTCATCATAACAATTTGGTACTGGCTAAGAGACAGAATGGAGGATCAGTGGAATAGACTGGGGGCAAGAGACCTCTTCAAGACAGTATACAATAAACCCAAAGATCCCAGCTTTTGGGACAAAAATCCACTATTTGATAAAAACTGCGGGGAAAATTGGAAGACAGTGTGGGAGAGATTAGGAATTGATCAACACATCACACCCTACACCAAGATAAATTCAAAATGGGTGAATGACTTAAACATTAACAAGGAAACCATAAGTAAATTCGGTAAACACAGAATAGTATACATGTCAGACATTTGGGAGTGGAAAGACTTTAAAACCAAGCAAGACATAGAAAGAATCACAAAATGTAAAATAAATAATTTCGACTACATCAAATTAAAAAGCTTTTTTACAAACAAAATCAATGTAACAAAAATCAGAAGGGAAACAACAAACTGGGAAAAAATCTTCATAGAAACCTCTGACAAAGATTTAATTACTCAAATTTATAAAGCGCTAAATCAATTGTACAAAAAACCAAGCCATTCTCCAATTGATAAATGGATAAGGGACATGGATAGGCAGTTTTCAGATAAAGAAATCAAAACTTTTAATAAGCACATGAAGAAGTGTTCTAAATCTCTTATAATCAGAGAGAAGCAAATCAAAACAACTCTGAGGTATCACCCAGCACCTAGCAGATTGGCTAACATGATAGCAAAGGGAAATAATGAATGCTTGAGATGGTGTGGCAAAGTAGGGACATTACTTTATTGCTGGTGGAGTTGTGAACTGATCCAACCATTCTGGAGGGCAATTTGGAACTATGCCCAAAGGGCGATAAAATAATGTCTACCCTTTGATACATCCATAGTACTGCTGGGTCTGTACCCCGAAGAGATAATGGACAAAAAGACTTGTACAAAAATATTCATAGCTGTGCTCTTTGTTTTGGCCAAAATTTGGAAAACGAGGGGATGCCTATCAATTGGGGAATGGCTGAACAAATTGTGGAATACATTGGTGATGGAATACTATTGTGCTAAAAGGAATAATAAATTGGAGGAATTCCATGGAGACTGGAATGACCTCCAAGAAATGATTCAGAGCATGAGGAGCAGAACCAGGAGAACATTGTACATAGAGACTAATACATTGTGGTATAATCCAACATAATGGACTTCTCCATTAGTGGTGGTTTAATGTCCCTGAACAATCTGTAGGGATCTAGGAGAAAAATCACTATGCATAAGAAGAGGGCAAACTGTGGGAGTAGAAACACTGAGGAAAAGCAACTGCCTGACTACAGTGGTTGAGGGGACATGACAGAGGAGAGACTCTAAACGAACACTCTAATGCAAATACTAACAATATGGCAATGGGTTCGAATCAAGAACACATGTTATGCCCAGTGGAATCACACGTCGGCTATGGGGGTAAAGGGGGTAGGAAAAGAAAA
Source organism: Monodelphis domestica (assembly GCF_027887165.1). Lineage (NCBI taxonomy): Eukaryota > Metazoa > Chordata > Mammalia > Didelphimorphia > Didelphidae > Monodelphis > Monodelphis domestica. The sequence continues at coordinate 252,426,969 of NC_077229.1, forward strand.
TGATCTTTGTCTTCAATGAATAATGCTTGGAAATTATCAAATAAAATATTATAAAAAAGTAAAAGAAATGTGAATTATTATGAGGAACTTCCAGGTAAACATGGCTGCAATCTAGACACAAATCACTTCCTCTCCCATGTAGCAAGCGAAATAGACTACCTCAAAAGAGCATAAAAACCACCTTTGGAAGAATGGAGTGACTCTCTAGTATCCAACAGAAATGAAGGTATCTGGGGTTTGAACATTTCCACAGTATAAGAAGGAGGAAAAGCTTGCATAAAAACATGAACTGAGATTCTCGAGAGTCTGTAAAAATTGCCTAACGCCAAAGCATTGCCTTTCCCTGTTGTGAAGGGGGGGAAGCCATGCTCCCTGGAAACTGACAGGGAATATCAGAGTTCTACCCCTCAGAGCGGATTTAAAGGAGATTCCTGGGCACGGGCGAGAAGAGATTACAGAGCACAAGGGCAGGCATGCTGAACATCGGGGCAGGCATGCTGAGCACAGGGGTAGGCACACTAAGAAAACTCAGTGGCTGGGAAGAACTCGTCTAAGGCAACCTAAATTCACAGAAAACCCGCCCATATCACCCAGACCTCAGACCAGAAAGGAAAGGGGAATAAAACCACCAAAGAAATGGCTCACACGGCCCAAAATAAAGCCTCCAAGAAGAAAGGTGAAAAAAGTGACTATTGAAAACTTTTATGGCGGGAGTACCCAAGGAAAAGAAGAGAAAGAGGATGAAATCCAAACAAAATCAAAACATGCCTCCCAAAATGGAAATTATCCACAAGCTCTGGAAAAACACAAATTGGAGCTTATCCAAAAGATGGAAACCTTCTGGAAAGAAAATGGGAGAAAGACATCAGCAGTCTGATAGAAAAGACTTCACAATTGGAGAAAGAGCTGGAAAACAGAAGGGCAGACTAAGGTTAAAAGCAAAACCAGGCCCTAAATACCAGAATTAAGCATCTGGAAGACAGTGATCTTGAAAAACAGCAAGAATTAATAAAGCAAAGCCAAAACATTAATGAATTGGAAGAAAACATAAAATATCTCACTGAAAAGGTGACAATCGACCAGGAAAACAGAGAAAGAAGAGACAACTTGAGAATTATTGGTCTGCCCAAAAAAACCAGAGATACACAAAAACCTTGATGTTATACTACAGGAGATTATAGAAGAAAATTGCCCACATGTTCTGGAGCAAGGGGGAAAATAGAAGTAGAAAGGGTTCGTGAACACCCTCTATATTTAATCCCCAAAAGACAACCCACAGGAATGTAATCACCAAATTCAAGAGCTTCCAAGCTAAGGAAAATATCCTACAAGAAGCCAAGAAGAGGAGCTTCAGATATAGGGGGGCTCCCATAAGGATCACACATGACTTAGTGCCTAACACACTAAGAGACCACAAAGCATGGAACACGATATTTAGAAAGGCAAGAGAGTTGGATCTCCAACCAAAAATTAACTACCCATCAAAAATGACTATATACTTCCAGGGGAAAGTATGGGCATTCAACAAAATATAAGATTTCCAAGTATTTGATAAGAAAAGACCAGAACTTAGTGGAAAATTTGATATCTAATCACAGAAAGCAAGAGAAACATGAAAAGGTAAATATGAAAGAAAGGGAAAAAGAGAAAAATGTTATATTTTTCTTTTACTCAAACTCTCTTCTATAAGGACTACATTTACATCAAATTATATATGTTAATATGTGGGGAAAATATATTGTGTAACTCTCAAAATTGTATGCATCATAAGAGTAGTTAGAATAATGATGTATAGGGAAAGATTGGAGCATCAAGATGATTTGGTGAAAGGGGGGCAAAGAAAGAAAAAGGGAGAGGGGAAACATCGAAAATACTAAGACTTCCTTCAAGAAATGGGGGTGGGGGACTAAATAGAATAATCTTTCCCATACAAAGATACACATGGGAAGGGGAGGGGAAGAACTCTCATACAAGTAGAGGAAAGGAGCACAAAGTGGTATTACCTAAAACTTACTCTCAGTGAAATCAACTCTGAGAGGGAAGAACATCTAGAACCAGTGGGATCCTGAATTCTATCTTATCCAAAAGGGTAAGAGATGAAGGAAAGTTAAGGACCAGGAGGAGGGATGGAGTATAAAAAGGGAAGGAAGGAGAGGAGGGAGGGGAAGGGAGCATTTAAAGGGAGGGTCTAGAAAGGGAAGTATATCAAGGGAGGGGTCTAGGGGGAATGACCTAAAGTAAATCACTGGTTCAAAAGGTTATAGCTAAAGAAGAAAGGTCAGAACTATGAGAAGATATCAAAATGCCAGGGAATTCACAAGTGACAATCATAACTTTGAACATGAATAGGATGAACTCACCCATAAAACATAGAAAAATAGCAGATTGGATTAGAACCCAAAACCCTACCATATATTGTCTTCAAGAAACACTTATGAGGCAGTATGATACTCACAAAGTTAGAATTAAAGGATGGAGTAAAACCTTTTGGACCTCAACTGATAGAAAGAAGGCAGGATTTGCAATCATGATATCTGACAAAGCCAAAGCAAAAATAGACCTGATCAAAAGGGATAGGGAAGGTAAATATATTCTGTTTAAAGGGAGTATAGACAATTAGAAAATATCACTAATCAACATATATGCACCAAATTGTATAGCATCCACATTTCTAATGGAGAAACTAGGAGAATTGCTGCCCTCTTTGTGGTGGCCAAAAATTGGAAAATGAGGGGATGCCCTTCAATTGTAGAATGGCTGAACAAATTGTGGTATATGTTGGTGATGGAATACTATTGTGCTAAAAGGAATAATAAAATGGAGGAATTCCATGGAGACTGGAACAACCTCCAGGGTGTGATGCAGAGCGAAAGGAGTAGAACCAGGAAAACATTGTACAGAGAGACGGATACACTGTGGTACAATAGAAAATAATGAATTTCTCCGTTAGTGTCAGTGCAATGTCCCTGAACAATCTGCATGGATCAAGGAGAAAAAACACTATCCACAAACAGAGGACAAACTGTGGAAGTAAAAATTCTGAGGAAAACCAACTGCTAGACTACAGGGGTTGAGGGGATATGACTGAGGAGAGAGTCTAAATGAACACTCTGGTGCAAACACCAACAACATGGAAATGTGTTTGAAACAAGAACACTTTTGATACCCAGTGGAATCGTGCATTGACTATGGGATAGGTGGGGAATGGGGGTGGGGGAGAAAATGATCTTTGTCTCCAATGAATAATTCTCAGAAATGACCAAATAAAATAATCTTTAAGAAAAAAAAAAGAAATGTGAATTATGTATTCCTGGACAAATGCAATTAGTCTATTGTATTATTCAGTGACCCCTCACTTCAGATTTGTATTTGAAAAGACTTTTCAATAAACCTTAAATTTATTTTCTCCTTTGTAGATTTTCATGCAAACTAGTTATTTTAATTCTTATTTACCTGAGAAACTTGAACTATGTGACTGAAGTTCCTACACAAATCTCTCTACCCTTTGAAATTTCTAGAAAACAAACTGTTATTCTCTTATATCTTTATTTGGGGGTTACCTTTTTATCTTTTATGGGCTAATCCTCCTAGTTTTGCCCTTTATTCTATAGTACCTTCACTCCACATTCAAGTAAACAGGCTTCAGTATTATTCACCTGCAATCTCTCCTCCATATTTTTTTTCCTTTAGAATCATACAGTCACAAATGTAGCTTGGGAAGGGATCCTAGTGGTCATCTTGTCCAGACTCCTCATTTCAATGCCTTTAATCACAGCCAATCATCTGGCATGAGTTGGCAAGAAACCAAGGCTCACAGAAGTTAAGAAATTTGCTATAACTCTTCACATTAGACAGTTGAAAAAGCAAAAAGATCATGTTCCAATTATCTCTTTGTTACAAAGAATTTGAGAATGAAGCATAATGTAAACATTTCCTTGATCAAAATATGCAGAAAAGGCAGCTTCATAGGTATGAACATTTCTTCACAAACAAAAGAAAAGTACTGAATAATGCAAAGATTAGAGTCTATTTATTGTTGGATTAAAATAATTTAGTATAACAAAATAGTATACATTTCTCCTTAAACAAAGTGTTATTCATTAAAACCACAATAAGATGTATTAAAAACACAAGTGCCCATTAATATGCTAATTGTAAATACAAATATAAAGGATTATATTATCTATATATTCGGTAGCTTACATTCTAATTGGAAAGAAAACTTTATAATAAGTAATAAAGAGAATAACTATCAATAAATTGTTAAATAAATAAAAATAAATAAAATATTAAATTTTAAAATATTAAATTATTTATTTTATTTTATTATATAAAAATATATATATTTATTAATATATATATAAATATAAATATTTATTAAAATATTTAAAATATTAAATAAAAAGTTAAAAGTAGTTAGGGAGTTTCATCATTAGCATTGATTAGACATTAGAAAAGTTTCCAAGTTGAAGGTAATATCTGAACTTCATCTTAAAGGGTGAGAGTATTCTGTGAGACTGAGGTGAAGAGCAAATGCATTCCAGTATAGAAAGTACAAAGTCACCAAGAAAATGGATGGAATATTGTTTATAAGGAACATTTTACAGTCAGTTTGGTTAAAGTATAGAAAACCAGAGGAATGGTAATATCTATTAATACCCACAATAAAGGTTGGGGCCAAATTGTGAATTGCTTTAAAAACCAAACAATCATTTAAGCAAAAAATAACTATTAGTTTTAAGTGAGAATAGAAACTTTTCCCTTCAGGATGTGGTTCACAATTTTCTATGCAAAGTCTTTTCTTATTTCACCAAATATTAGTGCCTGTACTACCCCCTCCATCATGAATATAGCTTGTGCTTATTCTTTTTATATAGATTGTACATATATTACCATATAATAGGTATTTCCTTGTTTGTCATGTAAAAGAAGACACATTGCTTACACTAAGGAAAAATTCATGGAGGGAATAAAATAAGGAATGTATATTTGCATTCAGACTCCATCTGTTCATTCAACGGAGGTGGATATACATTTTTTTGGGCATGAGTCTCTTGGAGTTGTCTTGGATCCCTGCCTTTATAATAATTCATTCATTCACAATTGATCATCATACATTATTGTTGCCAGTATGGAGAATGTTCTACTAGTTCTACTCAGTTCCCTTTGCATCACTTCATATAAGCCTTCCTAGATTTGCTTGTGATCATCTGGTTTGTAATTTCTCATGGCATGATAGTATTTCATTACAAGCACCTACCACAACTTGTTCATCCATTCCCCAATTGATGGACATCCCTTTAGTTTCCTTTTTTTTTCCCAACACAAAAGAGCTGCTATAAGTAATTTTGTACAAGTTGGTTCTTTTTTGCTATGTTTATTATCTTTGGGATACATACCTAGTAGTGGAATTGTTGGTAAAATGGGATGCACTGTATTATGACCTTTTGGACATGGTTCTATAATTATTCTTTATCATAATTATATCAGTTTCCAGCTTCACCAACTTATTAGGACCTCAATTTCCCCACATTACCTCAAACATTTATCTGATTGCTTTTTTTTATCAAATTAGCCATACTGAGGGACATGACATAGTATCCCAGAGTTGTTTTAATTGACATTTGTCTAATCAGTAGTGATTAGGAGCACTTTTTTCATATGACTAATGAGAGTTTTAGTTTCTTCATATAAGAATTTTGTGTTCATATCTTTTGACCATTGTCAATTAAAATACTTTGTATTTGTGTAAATTATATTGAGATCTCTATAGTTGAGACATAAAGCTTCTGTCAGAGAGATTTGCTATAAATATTTTTTGTAGTTTATTGTTTTCCTTTTTATTTTGTGGCACTGCTTTTGCATGTGCAAAAACTTTGCCATTTAATGTAGTCAAAATTATTTATTTTACATTCCATAATGTTCTCTATGTCTTGTATTAATCTAATTTCTTCCCTTATCCACAAGTCTGACAAGTAAATTGTTGTGCTCACTGAATTTGTTCATAGGACTACTATTTATTTCTGAATCATCTATCTGTTTTGACTTTACCTTGGTACATGTAATGAGATGTTGATCAATGCCTAATTTCTTCCATACTGTTTTCTAGTGTTCTCAGCAGTTTTTGTCAAAAATAGAGTTCTTCTTACAAAATCTTGGATCTTTAAGTTTGTCAAACAGTAGGTTATTATGGTCACTTACTCTAGCAAGTTGAGTGCCTAGTCTATTACACTGATCCACTGTTCTATTTCTTAGCCAGTACTAGGTTGTTTTTAGAGTTACCATTGTAAAATGTATATTGAGATCCAGTACAAGCCACCTTGCTTCACAATTTTCCTCAACTTTCATCAATTCCCTCAATGTTCTATTTATTTTTTATAAATTTATTATTTTTCTAGCAATTTCTAGAGATCCTTTCTGAAGATAATATCCCTGAGCAATTTACATTTTTCCAATTATTCAGATCCTACTTTATTTGTGCAAAAAGTGTTTTGTAATTGTGATTAAATAGTTTCTGAATTTGTCCTTCAGTAAACTCCCAAATATTTTTATCCTCTACAGTTATTTTAAATGAGATTTCTCTTTCTATCTCTTGCTATTGAGCTTCATTGGTAGTATGAAGAAATTTTGACTTTTTCAGGATTTATTTTTTAGCATGCAAGTTTGCTAAAGTTATTGTTTATTCAATTTTTAGACAATTTCATAGGATTTTAGAGGTATACCATGCCATGATCTCCAAACTGATAATTTCATTTCCTTATTATCTTTTCATTTTCTTCTCTTATTTTTAAAGCTAGCATTTCTAGTGCAGTACTGAATTGTAGTGGTAATTATAGGCATATTTATTTCAGTCTTAAGCTTATTGGTAAGGCTTCTATTTTATATACATTATATACAATATTTCTAATGATTTTAGATAGATGTTATTTGTCATTTTGAGCAATATTCCATTTAATCCTGTTCTCTAATATTTTTAATGGAATGGATGTTATATTTCTTCTAAAACTTTTTTCTGAATGTATTGAAGTAATCAAATGATTTCTGTTGGTATTTTTATTGAAATGATGAGTCATATATTATCTTTTCCTTCCTGGCATAAAACATATCTGGTCATACAGTTTGATCTTTGTGATATATTGCTGTTTTCCTCTTACTGATATTTTCTTTAAAATTTTGCATCAATATGAATAAATGATAATAGTCTATAGTTTTCTTTTTTCTGTTTTTATTCATGGTTCAGGGATCAACATCATATTTGTGTCATGAAAGGAATTTGGTGAAGTTTCTTCCTTATATTTTTCTTAATAACGCAAGTAGTATTGGAATTAATTTTTCTTTATATTGTTGGTAGAATTTACTTGTGAATCCATCTGACCCAGCTTTTCTTTGTTTATACAAGCTGATAAAATGTTTAATGATTATTTTCTGACACTCTGAAATCTTTATTTTCTTCCTCCATCCTTCAGCTTAACCCATCTTAAAGATGGCAGATAATATGATATATGTTGTATATGTGTTATCACATAATTTTGTAAATATTTTCATACTCCTCATATTCTGAAAGATAAATAGCACTTACTCTAGGGACACATTCATGGAAGAAATGCAGCAATTAATACAATCTTTCAATCTTCATTCAGACTCTGTCAGTTCCTTCTATGGTGGTAGTTAGTCTTTTTTTTTGCCATAAGTCCCTTGGAGCTGTCCTAGATGCCTATATTGCTTGTTATGCTACCTTCGAGTTTTGAATTTGATCACTGAATTATATTTTTACTTTGACCATTTTATCAGAAATGCCCGGAATTATACTATTTCATTTAAATATCTATTTCTTCCCTTGAAACTTTATGCTCAGATCCATAGTTAGGAGATTTGGTGTTTTATGCCTAGATCCTTTGTCTTATGGAATATCAAATTCCATGCCTTCTAATCCATTAATGTAGAAGCTTCTAGGTTACTTGTAATCCTGACCATGCTTCCACAATATCTGGATATTTTTCTTCCTGCCTATAGTATTTTCTCTGTGGCAAGGATATTCTGAAATCTGGCTGTACCTGAGGCCATCATACCTGTCTTATTGACAAGGTCACAGCTTGAGTAAGGAAGGTCAGCAAAGCAGACCCAAGAATGGGGGCCCCTTGCTGATCCCCCTTTGTGACTTCTTTCCCCAAATTTTCCCCACTAGTGGATTTGTTATGATTATTACTCTCTCCTCAATACAGGAGAAATAACATGAGAGAGAATACTTATATGATCAATAAATATATAACCCACTTTAAGCTCCCTAGGTTATTACCCCCAAAATGTTGCAATTACAGAATAAAAGCCCCAAAATTACTGCCCTCGACCCCTCCTTTCTTAAGCACAAGATATGCTCCAAGACCGTACAATAAACACCAGCTGAAAGATCAAGTACTATAATGAATCTTTTTCTATAGTTACCACACTCCAATGAATTTGTTGAAACAGAAGCCAAGCAGCATCACCAGGCATTTCAAAGTAACACAAGAAAAATAGAACTTGTAAATTGAGGAAAAACCCAAATTTGGTCTGCCTAAAATCCTCACACCTAGATACGAATATGTTTTGTTGTTCACTTCCCAAGCAATTATGATGGATAGTGAAAGCTGACCAAAAGCACAATGATCCTCTCAGCAGGTCAAAGGGTACTAATCTATAAATGGCTTTATTCACATTAATCATATCTATCACAGAGTTTTGTAGAAACATAGTAAATGATCACAGAATTCTTTGTTGAAGTAACATCTCAAGATTGCTGTTTAGGTGATTTGATAATATCCAATCAAACTGTAGAATGTCACATACTTAGAGAATTCATTATATGTGTGTACCAAAACATCTATACAATAAACGTACCAGGATACTATGGCAGAGCAGTGTGTGTGATACCTGCATATGTGGGCTGAATGCACAGTGTGTCTCATTTCATTTACCCAACCATGACATCATACTTGGGCAGAAAACCCTGGGTCCTCAGAGAGACCCCTGGATGGACCTCTGTATGACTGTAATAGTCGTGGTATTCTCAAAATTGGAATTTTTATAGAGATGATTGGTTTCTATGTTATTCCTTTTTTTTCAAAGGCAGTTTTTCTTGATGATTTCTTTCCACATGAGGTACAATTTCTTTTTAGAATCAAAGCTTTCAGACAATCCAATGATTCTTAGATTCTCTTTCCTGGATCTATTTTCTATGACACTTTTTTTAACTGATATATTTCAAATTTTCTTTTTACATTCTTTTTTAATTTGTCTTATTGTTTCCTCTTGTCTCATAAAGTTATTAGCTTGTCCAATTTCATTTTTTTAGAATGCATTTTTCTCTTTGAGGCTTGGTACTTCCTTTCTTAGGAAGTTATTTTCCCACTTGAAGTATTATATTTTCTTTTTTAAGAAACTTTCCTTTAGCACATTTTTCTTTGAAGCTTTTGATGCTTTTGATTTTTTAACATTATTTTTTCTAATTTTTCTTCTAAATTTCTTATGTCATGTTTACTTTTTTTCTTGTATTGCTGTCCTTTTCTGAGTTTATGTTTTGGTCATCTCTCTAGTTGAAATAGATTATAGTGTCAGGCTTTTTCTCTGTCTTTTGCTAATTTGGGAATTATTTTTTCCTTTGATTTTATCTATATGCTAAAGTTTTACTCTGTTCTAGGGTAGAGGAAATACTATCTTATGCCTGTATTGTACCTGGGGATTGACTCAGCAGTCTAGGTCTCAGGTTGAATACTCTGAAGAGAAAACCTGCTATTGGCCTTCTATGTGAATGGTTGTAGAAGTTAAGTTCAACTGGTCGGTATTGGGTTCTACCCAATCCAATATCCAATGGAGGCCAGACCTTGTTGAGCTGAATTCCTCCCACTACTATTTGCATGCCCAGCCTGTGTTCTAGCTGTACTGATTTTTCTGTATTATATTACTTTCCACTGTTACCCTACTGAGAATGAACTAAAGCCACCTGTGAGCTTAGCTTATGACTTGCACTATACTGGATCTGAGTGCTCTGAAGGATTTTTTTTAGTTTTACTTCCTCATCTCCAGTGAGATGAGTCCTTCTAACTCTTTCTCCCTGTTGTTCTGGGCTGGAGCACTGCTTCTCCCCTTCTTCTGTTGATTCAACTACTCCAGTATTCATTTAGAGGCATTTTCGTTCTTTAGTAATTTGGAAGGTGGTCGGTAGACTTGAAGATTTCTTACTTCATTATCTTGGGTTGTTCTGCAGTTGCTACTACCCTTCATGGCACTGCTGCCATCACTCTTAATCCTCCTAAGCTTATTAGTAGTTGTGCTTATTCTTTATATTTATTCTGCATTTCTTAATTAAGTGAGTAGTCTTCTCTATCACTACTATTAAAATTATTTAAAAATAATTGTTTCATTATTTCTTTTATTTTTATTCTCAGGGCATAGCACAGAGTATGGAACTCTGGAAGTGTTTTAAAAAATGCAAGTTAGATGGATCTACCATCTCAGAAGTGATTTCAATTTACATACTCTGAATCCAGAGCAAATTCTCTTTTATTCCTCTCCTCCTCAAAAGAGTCCTAACAAGCCTCCCAGCCCTAAATGAGACTTCTGTTGACCCATCAAGCCCATCTAGCTACTGTTTAATCACTACCCTAGAAAAAAGCATTCACTCCATTATTTCACTACTCATTATGTCACTTCCTTTCAAGGTAGCAACAATGAAGTTCTCCATTTCATATATTATCAGTAATCTTGTAATAAAAAAATAGTATTTTTTTCAATCCCAACTGATTTTAGTGATCTGACCTTCTTTTGATACTTTTTTAAACCATGTGGTTTTAGAGGCATCATTCTCTCTGGGATCTCTAAGATTCACATTATCCTTTTCTACCACTTTTGCTCTTTACCTCATTCCAAAACTTGAGATTGGGCATTCTATAAGTTTCTTCACTTTGTCTTATATTTAGAGTTGGAAGAAAACTTAAATGTCATCTAGTCAAGATAGCAGCAATTATTTTGAAGCTTTATTAGACAGATTTTTCTTTGTCTCAGTACTAAATTTAATTCAGTAATTATATGTTATGCAAATATATTATGTTCTAAGCATTATGTTTGAATACCAAGGTGTGATATATTAAGATGGTTCCTACTTAAGATTTTTTAAAGAGCTGGTATACATACACCTCTCTCTCTTTCTCTCTCTCTCTGTCTGTCTTTATATATGAGATATAGATAGATACATATATATGCTATGGCAAATTATAATACAAATCATTTTGTAACTGTAGCTTCTTAATATTAGAAAGACCAAAATTTTAAAAAATTACTTGATAGGACCAAGCTATGCCACTTAAAAGGAACAAAAGGAAAGGGAAAATAATTTATTAAGTACTTAATGTGTTCTAGGCACTGTTCTAAGAACATTATAAATATTATCTCATATGAACTTAGAAACAACTCTATGATATAGGTATCAATATTATCCCCATTTTATGACAGAGGAAACTGAGGCAAATAATTTAACTATGTTGCCAATAGTCATACAGACAGGAAACCAACTATATAAATAAATATATAAAATAAATATATAAAATATATAAAAATAAATATATAAAAATAAATAAATAAAACTTAATTATATAAATTTTCACAAACTAGAGAAATTAGAGTTAATTTTTATTTCAAATTAATATCATCAAAGTGATATGAAATTAATTATATTAGCCATGCATTTGAGTTAATAACAGAAATTGTAGAGAAACATGCAATACATTTTAAAATCATTAAAATATTAAATAAGATTCAGATTTTCCTATACCCTTATATGTTATATCCATCAAGATTTTACTTCTATAAAATTCCATAAAATAATTGAATATTAATTTCCTGAAAGTAGACCATTCACAATAGTTTTCAAAGTTTTCCATTTGATCTTTCTGAAGATTTTCTGTGGAATTTCACATTTTTGTCATCTTTTTTTATCATATGATTATCTTCTCAAACTCTTTTGAACATTATTCTTTCTCCTTTGTTGGCATAACCTTGGAGAGATCATCTTAGTCAGCATAACCAAGCTTGTTTCTCTAATAGATCAGATAAAAGAAATTAGAGTCAGCATCATGGATTATTGAATGATGTCAATTCTTAGGAATATCATATAACCTTATATATGGTAAACCTAGTAAAAACATTAAGATATGTTGATATTATCCTAGTTCTGATAACAAAGATGATATATCAAGGGGTTTAGACAAATATGAGCATTATGTAAATTCTGACTCAATTTCACTAAATGAAAATATGGCTGAGAAAAATTCTAATATAATATAATATAATATAATATAATAATATAATAATATAATGTTTATAGAATAAGGAGACAATATGAAATAAATGAAGAGTTAAGAGAACAAATAGCCAGAAACAGAATATATAAACTAAAAAAAATTGCTGGACTGATGTTGTGGAAGTGGCAAAATCAAAACCTTTGATATCATGAAAGAGAAAGAGTATGAAAATATTTTTAGGCACAAGGTCTCATCTACTTGGCTCTCAAACCATATTTCATAACCAAAAGTGTTAAATTTAACAATTAATTTTAAAATTATAGTATATAGAAGGAAGGATGATATATGCTTATTGTCATTGTGACTACAGTTTTGTAAATTCTGCATTGATATGGAAGCAATTCAGTTTTGTCAAACTAAGATCTTTTTTAGATTTTTTATGACTGATATTTGTAATTTAGAGAGCAAAAACATAGAATTTTGTGATATTTATTTAATTTTTAACAAATAGACAAATAAATTTGAAAAACAGAATCTGAATTCAAAGATCTTAGGTTAGAATCTTACTACCTTCCTACTTAATATTTTGTAACATTGAATAAATATTTTAACCTCTTTGGAACTTTATTGATTTGTAAAAGGTAGTATTAGTAACTGAATTTTTTTCCATTAAATTTAAATGGTCTTCAATTTCCACATAAACAACTGCAAATTTTATATGTTGGAATTAATATCATTAAAAAAACCTAAGAACAACCCTTGATTAGAGGGTATTGGGGTACTGCAGGCACATCTAGTCATATCCTATCATTACACAAGTGAGGAAATTGAATCAAAGAGTGTTTAAATCAATTGCCCAAAGGTAAATAGACAGTAAATTTGAGAGGTATTTGGCCTTTGTGATATATCTGGTACTATTTCTCATGCACAAGACAAAGAATATGAATTGGAGGAATATGAAATTGCATAAGATATGCTACATGTCTATAAGTGAAGAATGAATGAAAGTGGATGAATGAATGAATGAATGAATGAATGAATGAATGAATGAATGAAGGCATTCTTTGAACTATGATATTTTGTCTTGGGCCAAGTTCAAGTCATTATTAAAAAAGAATACACAATTTAAATTGATGTAGGGAGAACTAAATTAGGGACAAAGGAACTTTTAAAAGTATATTTTAAAATAAATTTTCATTTAAGGAATAAATTGAGATGGAAGAAGTCTTACCTAGTTACTCAAGATAATTTTCTATTTAAAAAAAGACAGCCAGAAATAACTGGAATTAAATCTGACTTCTAACATATAGTGGTGCTCCGACTCTGGGCAAATCAATTAACCTTTCAGTTCTCCAAGCAATTCTCTAAGACTAGAAGTTGAAGAGAAGAGGTGGGCTAGCATGAGTATAAAGTTTCCTCACCTTTGGATTGTCTAGAGTAAGGAAATTGTAAGTCTGTTCCCTATTGATATCCCTTAAAAAGAAGAAGAGAGAAGCAATCACTCCCACAATTTCAGTTTGAGGGAGGAAGCAAAAGATGATGGGAAGGGTGATATAGTGAGTTACTAGTTAGTTTCCCAGTAGTGTGAAAAGATTGTAGGATATGGCACTTTATTTGGACACATCTAAGTAACATCTAGCCTTGAAATTTGAGCATACCCTTCAGGACATTGCTGAAAGAACAAACGAAAAATGCCCCTGATCACCCCCCTTACATTAAATTTTAGGTTTCCTTCTTTCCTTGATCATTTAGCCTTCTTCCATTTCCTTCATTCACTCTTCCATTATATCTTTCTACCTTTGGGAACTAATCTCTTTTGAATGTTCATTTATTCCCTCATTTTAATGAATATTTGGTGCCTACAATATAGGGACTCTGATAGTTATGGGGTAGCTGAATGACTCAGGAGATTAAGAACTAGGTCTAGAAACAGGAGTTCTTGGGATCAAATTTGTCCCCAGTCATTTACTAGCTTTATGAACCTGGGCAAGTCACTGAACTGTTTCCCAATTTTATCACTTGTAAAATGAATCAGAGAAGGAACTGACAAAAGCTATATAGTATCTTTGCCAGGAAAACCTTAGATAGTGTTATAAAGCATTAGCCATTACTGAAATAACTGAACAAAACCAGGCATTCTGCTAAGCACTGCTATAGGATTTCACAACAATTGTCTAGTGCAGCAATTATTTTATATACAACCTATGACACCCCCAGTATTCACAACTATTGAAGACTCAGAAAAGTAATTTTTTTGACAGTCTTAAGGTCTGCTAAATGTGTCATTAGTAATGGCTATATTTTTTTATCAATAAGAATGATGCCAGATGACGCATTAAGCCATCTTCCTTACTGATGCACCTTAAGGACCACAGATCTACCTAAGTATCCTGAACCAGAAATATGTTGCCTCCCAATAAGAAAAGATTGATCTTCAATTTCCTGTTCTATTTATGACCACAGAAATTGATATAGAGCTTTTCATGTTGTCAATATTTAACAAATACATTAATAGTCTTTTGATTTAACTTCCTAGATATGCTATAGTTTATTTCCTAAATGCTCACATGTATTTTATCTTTTTATTTCTTATTCTCTTTTTATATAAGAAAGGTAAAATAATTTGTGCTTCATAGACTAACTACCTCTGAGGATTTTGCTCTGATTTGACCGTTGGAAAATTGTAAATATTCTCTGGATATGATTTTCCTTCTCTATAAAATGAGAGACTTGGAATAGATCACTTCTGAGTTATTTTCTAGGCTAGGCTTCAGTTTGTAATTTTACAATGATCTTAGTAGGATCAAAATTCAGATGTAAAAATGGATGATAGAGATAGAAGGTAAGTAGATAGGGTATGTAGGTAGGTAAAAGAAAAAGTAAATAGGTCCTGTTAAACCCATTAACAAATTATGGAATTAAAGGCAGAAGAAACTACTGAAGCTTAGATCAACTTCTCATAGCACTGGTAATAATACAACAAAAGGATGGCATTATTCTTACTATCAATGCACTCTCTCTAACCTTACCCTTCTACTTTGTGAAGCAACAGTGACAGAAAGTTATAAGTATATTTCCCACAGTCTACCTCCACTGGTTTGACAAGGGTGTTTTACTCTCTGATTCCTCCTTTTTTAAATTTCAATTTTTTTCTAAATATTTTGATAAAATTTTCAATAATTATTTTCTGACATTCTGTGATCCATATTCTCTCCATTTCTTCTAACACTCCCCTCCCTTCAAGACAGCAAGTAATAATAAATGTTTTCTTAAAATATATACTCCATGTTTATCATGTTTTGAAACAAGACACATGTGAGTTACAATAGAGAGAAACTAACAGAAAAAATAAAGTGAAGAATACTATGCTTCATACCAGATTCAGATTCCATAATTTCCTTCTATGAAACTGGATAGCCTTTTATGTTATTAATCCATTGGAGTTGTCCTGGATCCTTGCTTTCCTGATAATAGTTGTTGGTCAGAGCTGATCTTTGTACATTACTGCTATTACTGTATAGAATATTCTCTAGATTGTGCATACTTCATTTTGCATCACTTCATATTTTTCCAGGTTTTTTTCTGTGTGTGTGTGTGAGAGAGAGATAATATGGTGTACAATATTCCCTTACAATCATATGTCATAGCATATTTAACCATTCTCTGACTAACATACATCCTGTCA
This sequence comes from Monodelphis domestica, assembly GCF_027887165.1. NCBI lineage: Eukaryota > Metazoa > Chordata > Mammalia > Didelphimorphia > Didelphidae > Monodelphis > Monodelphis domestica. Next base: position 252,442,929 of record NC_077229.1, read on the forward strand.
GTTTCCAGTTCTTTGCCACCACAAAAAACCTGCTATTAAATTTTTGTTATTAGCAGGTCCTTTTCCTCTGCCTTTGACCTTTTTTATTATTATACAAACCAAGTATTGATATTGCTGGGTCAAAAGGTGTGTACAGTTTTATTACTCTTTGGGCATGATTACAAGTTCTCTAGAATGGGTCTATAAGTTCAAAGATCCATTACTTTTCCAACATGCCTTCCAATATATTTATCATTTTCCTTTTTTTGTCATATAAGGCAGTAATAGGTGTGAGTTGTAAGTTGTATTAATTTGCACTCTTCTAACTAATAATGATTTGGAGCTTTTTTTTCCTATGACTAAGGATAGTTTTAATTTCTTTATCTGAAAATTGCCTGTTAATATTCCTCATATTCTTATAAATTTGACTCCATTCTCATTTAAGGAATGTGACCTTTTTCAAAGACACTTGCTATTAATAATTTTCCTATTTGCTATTTTCTTTCTAATCTTCATTTGTTTTGTTTGTGAAAAACTTTATTTTATTTGGTAAACATTATCTATTTAACATGTTATAATATCCTCAAAGTTTTGGACAGAAATTTTTCTTTAATTCATAGATCTGAGAGATAATCTATTCCATGCCTCTTCACCTTTCTATAAGAAAACTCCTTCAAATTTCATTCCTGAAGAAGGTAGCATATAACACAATCCTAATTGAAATGTAATTTCAACTGTAAAATTATGAACTTTTCTTGAAAATATTATATAACTATATATTAGCTTTAAGTCTAAGGGCCACAAAAAGGTTTTTTAATTTATTTTTATGCACAAACATGCCACTGAAACATGTTCAAACTTGCTGCACTTTCATTTTATTTAAAGGTAATTATTTTTCCCTTCTGGTATCCAAAAATATTAGCTCAAAACATTTTTATTACTAAATTGTTACATAAAGCAAAAAAAAAAATTCACTTTGCAGATTAAATTGTTTAAAAAACATGAAATTATCACACAGCAGATTATATGTATAGTTTTTAGAATCTCAGATATTTAATTTAAAATCATAATTACACACACCTAACTAAAGTTGATCCCTTATGCAAATTTCACTGAACATCTTTATGACAAGACATGTTGTGTTTATGCCCTGAAGTGGGAATGAATCTCTCATTGATGGCAAAGAATACTATCCCAGTACATTGACAGGTAAATAGATGTATAAGTGTGACCTACATAAGCCCCAAATAAAAAGCTGCTATAGCACTACAGTTTTGTATTTTGTCTCCTGCCAAAAACAAGTTTATAGTTATTTCACAAAATATGTAGATTTACAGTATTGAGATAGTCACAAAAACCCAGTGAAGGAGGCAAGGCAGAGATTACTGTCCTCATTTTAAAGTGGAAGAATGAATGATCCTTGAACTTCAGACTCTAGTAAACAGAATCTTGAAGTAAGACTTACTCTTTGACCCAAGAAGTCCTCTTCTGTGATAGAGTAGACCCTGAAACTTTAAACAAAATATAAGCATGTCTTTAATATTTTTTTCCAGATTCTGACCTTAGCAATAACATGGAAGATTACCTCATGCCACGGTACTAGTAAAGTAACATTTTATGGCAGTAAATTGAAAGGTGCATACATTTTTTTACCATAAAATAACTCAAAAAAGGGTCTAATATGTAAAGGAAAGAGGAGTGAGATATCACTTTTCAAAACTGTTCAGACTCAACTCATGGATTTTGAATTTGAATTAATTAAATAAATCTCCAATAATTATTCTTCTTACATCAAAAAAAAAAAAAGAAAGTTGCTGAAGTTGTTGAAATGATAAATGACCTTTTCAAAAAATGACTTGAATTTAATTTCATTTTTAGATCCTTAGTTAAATAATCTTGTAGGTAGGCAAAATAGGAATCAGTTAAATTCCAATCTTAATAAATATATAGTTAACTAATTAATTATGTACAATGTTATGCTAGACAGAAATGTTATATTATTTTATGGTAGAAAAAATAGAATTTGAGGAATGATGTTTCATGTGTATGACTGCTAAAAAGTTATGGAATATTATTGTCATGTAATTCTACCATGCTATAAGAAATGATAAGCAGAATGCTTTAAGAAAAAAACTGTAATGACTTACATGAACTAATACAAAAATTTCTTAAAATATGATATTTAGGCTATTTGGGGGATTATGGTTTTTAGATAATCTAAGGATTTTAAAATTTATCTTTTTTTCTCTTTTCAAGGTCAGTTTTTTAAACAAGAAAACATGCATTTTCAGAGTTCTGACTATTTTATTGTTTTGTTATTTTATGAAATCATTGATTTCTATCGATCAATTCTAATTTTCAAAGCTTCTTTTACTTTGAGATTTTTATCCTTCCATCTCTCTTTCTTACAGGGACTTTGTTAAAAATATATAAAAAGCTGATGATCTCTGTATTTAGTTCATACCCTGCTCCTTTGCTAAATTATTTATAGTCTCAACTAATTTGTTTTAGTTAAATCTCTAGGATTTTCCACCTGTACCATCATATCTTCTGCAAAGAGATATAGTATTATTAACTCTTTGACCATTCTGATTTCCTCCATTTCTTTTTCTTTAATTGCTATTACTAGCATTTATAAAACTATATTCAATAATATTGGTGATGGGGTAGTATCTTATTTCACTTCTTATCCTCTTGGGTAAGCTACTACCTTCTCACCATTAGAAATAAACTTTGCTGATAGATAGATGCTTCTAATTTTATCCTTTCATGTTTTCCAGTGTTTCAATGAGAATGAGTATTGCTTTTGTTAAAGGTTTTTTTTTTTTATCAATTGATACAATTAGGATTTTATTATTTTGTGTTTAATATACGCAATTATGTGGATCATTTTCCATATATTATACTATCCTTACATTCCTGGTATGCATTCAGTTAGGTCACAATATATTATCTTTGTGATATATTATTTTAGTCTCTTAGCTTATATCTTATTTATTTTTTAAATCCTTACTTTCCATCTTAGAATCAATACTATATATTGGTTTCAAGGCAGAAGAGTGGTAAGGGCTAGGCAACGGAGGTTAAGTGCCTTGCCCAGGGTCACATATCTAGCAAGTGTCTGAGGCCATATTTGAACCAAGGACCTCCCATCTCTAGGCCTTGCTCTCAATCCATTGAGGTACCTAGTTGGCCACCTAGATAATATTTTATTTAGGGGTTTTGGAATCATAATCATTAATTAAATTGATCTACAATTTTCTTTCTCTATTTTTACTCTTCTTGCTTTAGGTATCAGGAATATATTTGTTTGGTGAAAGAAGTTTTGCAAAACTCCATTATCTGGTATACTAAATCATATATTTAATATTATAATTGATGGATCTGTAAATGTTTGGTAGAATCCAGTTGTAAATCCATCTAGTTCTGATGCTTTGATCTTTAAAAAAAATTACTTGCCATCATAGAATCAGAATTATGTATTGGTTCCAAGGCAGAAGAGTGGTAAGGACTAGGAAATGGGGGTTAAGTGACTTGCCCAGGGTTACACAACTAGGAAGTATATAAGGTCAAATTTGAACCTAGGACCTCTCATTCCTGGGCCTGGCTCTTAATCCACTGAGTCAACCAGCTATCCCTGTTCTAGTACTTCTGTATGGATTTTTCATCTTTTTTTAAATAAGCTTATTAGGTACTCTATTTCTTCCTCTGATGGTTGAGGCAGTTTATTTTTTAAAATATTCTTTCATTTCACTTATATTGATTATTTTGCATATAATTAAGCAAATAATTGCTTTAATTTCATCTTCATTATTTTTAATCTTTAGTATTAATTATTTGATTTCCTTCTGTGTGGTTATCATATTAAACCAATGCTTAACTATTTTTGTTGCTTTTCCCGCCATAAAACGAACTCCTGGTTTTACTTATTAATTCGATGGTTTTCTTATATTCAGTTTTATTAATCTCACATTTAATTTTTAGGATTTTAAATTTGATTTCCAATTCAGAGAATTTTAACTTTGTTATTTTGTTAATTTTTTAAATTGTTTTCCAATTCATTTACCTCCCCTTTCTCTAATTTACTAATATAAGGACTCAGAAAAATAAATTTACTCTAATTATTGCTATTGCTGCATTCCATAGGTTTTGTTATACTATTTCATTATTATCATTTTTGTTAGTGAAATTTCCTACTGTTTCTTTAATTTGTTCTTCAATCCATTTATTTTTTAAGATAAACTTATTAAGCCTAAAGTTGGTTTTTACTTTTTATTCCCATTGTCCTTTATTATAGACAATAATATCTTTTCAGTTTTTTTTAAAGGTGACATTTATTAAGGAGAAAGTATACTTCTTTCGGTTACCATTCATTTCTCTCCAGATGTCAATGACATTTAAGTTAACTAAAGTTTTTATTCATCCCTTGACTTTCTTATTTATTTTTTGTTACATTTCTAAAGTTCTGAGAGGGGAAAATTGAAAGGATAATTGCTAATATAGTTTTTTATCTTTTTCCATCTGTATCTCATTTATTTATTTTTTAATTGGGTTCTAGAACATTTTGTGCATATATGTTTAATATTAATCATGTTTTGTTATCTATATCTTTTTAAAACAATATTTCCATGTTCATTTCTCTTGATTATGTTTGTTTTAGCTTTAACTTTGTCAGAGATCATGATTGCTACTTCTGTTTTCCTTTTACCAGCTGAGGCCTGGTATATTATTCATGAGCATTTATTTTAACCCTGGGTGTGTGTGTCTTAATTTTGTGTCTTTTACATAAACAACATATTGTCTGGGTTTATTTTTTCATTATGCTATTTAAATTTTATGGGTGAAATCTTCCCAATCATATTCAAATTCATCATTACTACTTGTGTATTTGCCTCTATTCTATTTTCCTATACTATTTATTTTCTTCCAATTTTTTTTGCCCTCTAGATGTCTAGTATTTCTCTCCCCTACCTCTCCAAATTTTACCCCTTCTTAGAAACTTTCCTTTATCCTCTATATTTTCCTCCCTAATTCTAAATTAGTCCACCTTTCCTAACGTCCATCCCTTGCACCTATCCATTTATCTTTTAGTTCTCATTCTATCCAAATTCCCCACTTTCTTTATCCCCCGCCCCCAACCCTGCCCTTCAAGTTCTTGATATGAGTGTTTCTAAAATTCCCTCTCCTATCTGGCCTTAAGAGTTTCTCCCTTATCCATTCAACTTACTTCCATATTTTTATATATCCTTCATTTCTAGTTATCCTGACCTTTTTTTTCCATTGCCCTCTTTTCTCTTTATCTAATCCCCTTCTTAGTCTCTTAGTTCTTCAATGGGGCTCTTAGCCTCGCTCTTATATAATGCTCTTTCCCTCCTTTTTCTCTGTGCTTTGAGAAAGCTTTTACCCATACATATATATATATATATATATTTATAGTTTCCTCTTTAACTCAGATCAAATGAGAGTAAGGTCTTAGTTTTACTAGAATTCCACTCTCTCATCTTCTTCTTTGTGATAAAACTTCCCCTCATTCCTTTTTTATATTAAACAATTATTCCATTTTATCTCTTTCTGTGATATTTTATTAATGTTTTTACTTCATTCCATTATTTTAAACTTGACATCAAGTCTTCTATCTCTATATGCCTTTTCAACGTACCCACATAAGGATATTATTCTTAAAGGTTATAAATGACATTTTCCCATATAAAAAGTAAACAATTTAACCTTTTTTGGTCACTTATAATTGGCCTTTCTTGTTTATCTTTGTATGTTTTTTTATAGACCAAATTTTCTATTGAGTTCTAGATTTTCCTCCAAGAATATTTAAAACGCCTTTAATTCATTAAATATCCAATTGTTTCCTGAGATAATTATTATCAGGTTTGCTGGATATTGTAGTAGTCTCTCTGTAACCGAGGATGACAATTGTATTTGTGCATTTTCATCTATGATAAATGAGTGTGCACAAAGACACTTGTGCGTGAAGGAGATTTAAGTGGAAAAGTCAATGCACAGAGATAGTCCCACTCTCTCGGCATTGGAAGCCTGGGTCCAGTGGCACGAAAAGTCGTTACACCTGGAGACTTCCTCAGCTACATTGGATGGTAGTGTTGTCTTTTGTGCTCCAACATGCCCTAAGCACTCCACAGTGCTTTGCTGCATCGCCATCTCAGTCATTGAACCTTCTTATTGGTTTCTTTAGTCGGTTAGGCCGAAGAAGTCTTCACATACTGGGTGAGCAAAGCCTTAGTTCACCAGGGGTCTATGACCCGATGGCTACTCTCACAAGATTTAGCCGGCCTGTCAAAACCTTTGCCCAGGGTGTGGCCTCTGCTGCATGCTAGCAGCTACTAGGAGCCACAAGTGAGAGCTGGGTGTCAGGTGAGGGTCAGAGGCTGGAGAGCTGCCCTAGAAGGGCATGACAACCCCTCCATACTAGAGATACTACCCCTCCTTGAATACCCCATATGCCCCTTGCTGGATATATTAGTCTTGGTTATGGACCTAGTTCATTTGATCTTTGAAATTTCACATTTTATGACATTTATTATTTTAATTTTGAGGCTGCTATGTCTTGTGTAATTCTGACTGTAGTAATATAGCATTTAAATTACCTCTTAATTGTTACCTTTAGAATTTTCTCCTTAAACTAGGATAAGTGGCACTTATCAGTGAGGTTCCTCTGCATTTTCATCTTGAAATTTCTTGGTGGTAGAGACTTTCCATTTCTTCCAATTTCCATTTTCATTCTGTAGCTCTAGAATTTCTTGGAAGTTTTCCTTTATGTTCCCTTGGAGTATGGTGTCTAAACTTTTTTATCAGAATTTTCTTGCAGTCTTAAAATTCTTATATTGTCTCTCTTTGATCTATTTTCAATGTAAGTTGTTTTGTGGTATTTCATATTCTTTTCTATTATTTAATTCTTTTTATTTTGAATTATTCCTTGTTGACATAGGAAGTTGTTAGTTTTTCCTTCTCCAATTTTAGTTCCTAATGAATTATTCTCTTTCAGTAATTGCCATATTTCCTTTTTCCCATTTAGGTAATCTTTCTTTCATAATTCTCTTAATTTTCTTACATTGCTCTAATAGTTTTTTTTTCTGTTTTTCTTCAAACTAATTAATTTTTGAATTCTAATAAACTCTTCCAAAATCTCTTTTTGAGCTTGTGACCATTCATCATTTTCTTTGCTAATTTAGAAAAAAAAATATTTTTACACCATTGAACTCTGCCTTTGAACCCAGGTCTTCTTTGTACCTGTAATAACTATCAATAGTTGGACTATTGCTCCTTTACTTACTCTTTTTAAAAATAAATTAGTGGCCAGATCAATAGACTTGATTGTTATTAGCTTTATTCTTGATTTCAAGGATTCTTAGTATGTTGGAGAAGAGTGTCTCAGGTTTTATTTTTATAGGTTGTTGTTTTGCGTTTTTTTTTTTTTTGGTGGTGGGGGGAGTATTTCCTTCTTTCTATTTATTTTCTAATGTCTATAATCCATGGTCAGGTTTTATCTCTTCTCCTCCAACTCACCCTAGCCTGTGATTTACCTCAGGTGTTTCAACCAGAGCCCCTAACAGTTCTGCCATTGCAAGCAGACAGCTTAGTTCCTCTCTGTCATGCTAGCCATAGACTCAAATCTCCTGGGGGTAACCACAACTGATGGGACTCCATCTCCTCAGCAACCACACTTACTGGTGTTTCTCAATCTTCCTCTCCTGATGCCATAATGCTACAGCCTGGGATAGAGTAAGAGTCTGACATGAACTTTAGGGACCCCAAAGTCCTCCCCTGGTCAGCACTCAATTTCCTGCTATAGGATAGTGGCTGCCTTCTCTGGTATCTGCCATTGAAATGTAAACTGAAAGGCACCTCAGACAGGTAAGGCTTCAAATCCAGCCCTACGGGATTATTGCTTGTCGATTCTGTGGTGTTTACTCTATATTGTTTGTCTGTCCAGTGAAACTGAGGCCATGTAATTTAGAGACCTCTTCTTTAATTGTCCTTGACTGCTCAGCTTCACTCCTGATTCCTTTCTGTTTTTAATGCTTTTAGTATTGATTCTATGGAGTTATATTTGATTCTTTGTTGGAGGTATTAGGAGGATAAGGAAGCTACACTCCCTCCTGTACCATCTTTCCCTATAACATCATTTTAAGCTTCTTTTTAAATAATCTGCTTCATTTTTTCTAGTAGTTCTATTTATCCCCATGGTCAATGTTCATTTTTCCATTGAGGCTTTACTTTGTAGCTATTCTATAGTTATCTTCATCTTCTGGAATTTTTATTTTGCATTTCCTTGACACTATTGCAATTTACTTTTGGAATACACACACAAATATATATATATATATATATATGCATACACTTGAATTTATACACATATGATATATAGACTTTTATGCACTATATATGTTATAGATACAATATGCATAATTGTTTTATATTTATGAATTTTAGCTCATTCTTTCTCATCTTTTTGGACCTTTTCATTAGGACAGGTTTTTGATTTCTAAAGGAGAGAATTCCAGAGTTTTATATATGTTATCTCATTGAATCCATCATTTTGCTTTGGGGTCAGAAAGGCTGAACTGCTAGACTTCCTTTATCCCACATTTTCTTTTCTTGCTACTTGTCAATGGGCTGAATATGTGATCTTTATGTAGAAAAATGGGCTATCAATTGCTATTGATTATGGAAATTCAAATGAAAATTACTCTGAAATAGTATCTCATACATATCAGATTGACTAATATGACAAAAAGCTTAATTGACAAATGTGGAAACAATGTGCAAAATTTCAAATATTAACACACTGTTTGTAGAGATATAGATTGAAACAATTTGGAACTATGCCCCAAAAGTTATAAAACTATGCATACCCTTTGGCCCATTAATATCACTACTATGTCTATATCACAAGGAGATAATAAAGAGGAAAGGTCTTATTTGATAAAAAAAATATTTACAGCAAAAAATTAAAAACTGAATAAATGGGAAACAGCTAAATAAGATGTGACATATGGTTGTAATGGAATACCATTGTGTTGTAAAGTGTCATAAATAGAATGAATTTGGGGCTGGGGAACCATGGAAACACTTGTATGAACTGATGCAATGTGAATTGTGTAGAATGAGGAGAATATTGCATACAGTAATGGAAATACTCTATAACAATCAACTCTGAAGGACTAAACTATTATCAGCCATAACAGAACCCAAGTAAACTCCAAGGAACTCATGATGAAACATGTTATCTATAGCAACAGAATGAATTCTCATGATAAAAGTATTATTTTTTTTATTTTGCACTAGGATAAGTTAAAATGTCCATTAACCCTAATGTTGATGCATAACCAAAAGGTTTACACTATGGAAACCTGCCATTGATTGTTAAATATTATGGGACTTTGATTAATGATTGTGTTTGATTCCAGGAGAAAGTAGCACAAAATTAACCTGCACAGTGACTATAAAAGCACAATGTTAAGGAATTGAGGAGACTGTGTAATTGATGATATTTTGTGTCAAGACAGGAGATTTGAACTTATTTTGTGGTTTGAGGAAAAAGATATTTGCAAATTTAGACACAGGATTCCCTCATGTCAGATCCAGCCTTCTAAAAAATACTTCAGTTTGGCTGCCATTTTGGATCCCTTATCCCTGAGAGCAAAAATAAAATCAGACCAGTGGAATCACAGGGGGATTGTATAAATAAACTTTTCTCCCCAGAACTCCAAATACCAGCTTCAAATGTTCCCTCTCACATTATGTCCTAATGTAGGGAGGATATAAGTTTTGCATGGCACCACCTCTCTCTTTTTTTTCCCTGATCCCTTTTTTATGGAGGTGAGGTGAGGTAAGAGGCAAGAGAATTTTATTCAAGTGTTTTTAGTGAGATTTTTACTTTTGTTCTTTTTATTTTCTTTGACTTCAAGTGATTACTAATAAACCTTATAAAATATAGCATTTGGAGTTATTGGATATTAATGCAGATTAAACCATGCCATTTCTTGTTTTCTTTTGTGAGTTTTTCACTTAAATATGTGATATAGTCCTTCTTTAACAATAAGACAAATAGTAATATTAGTAATGCACAACACTAGAATGACCTATATTACATTATTAGCCTCCTGAGTAGATGGAAAGGGAGTAGGAAGATAGAGAATTCATATTGCAAAAGGTCAAAATTAATTGTCAAGTATTTTTGTACAAGTAATTGAAAACAGACAAAAGGAATGAGTTGGTTAAAAAAAGAAAAATGACTTAAAATTTATATTAAGCAATTAAATGATACTTGGTCTACCTTTCTTCTTGGATCTTTGTTGGAATGAAGGCTTTGCAGACAGCTGTACTATTCTGTTCCCTCTTTGTTATTTTTTATGGTTTCTCTGACTCAATTTTAAAGTTAGAAAAAAATAACAAAATGCATTTGAAAACCTACCACCTCCAGAATTTAAAAAGAAAAATAAAATTAAAAAGTAAGAATCAATAAATGCTATTTCTTTAAGAGTTCAGATTATAAATATTGAATAGTAATAATCACCAAAACCATTTAATGTGGGTAAAAATGGAAAAAGAAATCAGAAGAATATACTAGTTTAACAGAAATTAGAAGCAATAGAGCTCAGTAAGCTGGTGTTCAATAAACCCCAAACTGCAAAACATTTAATAAGATTTAATCTAATTTAATAAGAACTACTGGTCAAGTTAGAAAGCACTTTTAAAAGAATAATAGATTTAGACAAATGTATTTTACTATATGTCACAACAAATTGAAAATCAAAACCTGTTTTAAATATCACAGAAACATCATATTTTAAATGGAGCAAAATAGATAGAAATAACTTTCATAATTGGGGATAGGAAAATAATTCTTAGAGGCACTGAGGAAGGATATTGCCACAGGGGAAAAATATATATATATATAGATAGATAGCTAGATAGATCCTGTGAGGCCTGTTTTCATCACTGACATGAAAATAAATTCAGTGTTAAATAAAAAGTACTTGATTTTCATGAGGGAGAAAACATGAAGAGAGAATAGAAGCTCAAGGAAGAGACTGGATATGCCCAGAGACCAAAGTGGAAAGGATGCAGAAGATACAACTCAAACAAGGCAGAGAAGCAAAGTAGAAGATTCCAATTAATATTTTAGATGTTGCCATCCCAACTTGGATTTAATATAATAGAGACAAAGTATGACTACTACAGTTGTGGAGTAGGGTGATTGTGTCAATTCTCTCACTTCCAACACTTTCTCTCAGTTTTCCCCAGGTTAACATCTCAAGTTAACAGAAGATGAAATAAAATACTTAAGTAATTCTATCTTAGAAAAATACATGAAAGAAGCCATAAATGAGCTTCAAAAGGAAAAAAAAAAGCCCAGGACCAAATAGATTTTAGAAGTGAATTCTACAAAACTTTTAAGGAATGCTTCACCTATATATACGATTTTTTAAATAAGTAAAAAATGAGTTCTGCCAAATTCCTTTTGTGAAACAAATATTTTATTGATATCTAAATAAAGGAAAATTATATACCACTTTTCTTAATATCAAAGCCAAAATTCATAACAAAAATACTAGCAAGAAGACTACAACATATCACAAAGATCAGAAACCGTGATCACATTGGATTGATTTATACTAATGTTGGACTTGTTCAATATTAGGAATACCTTCAGCATAATGGTCTATATCAATAATAAAAACAAGAAAAATCATATGAATGTATTAATATATGAAAATAAATCTTTTGAGAAAATTCAAAACACATTCCTCTTAAAAATATTGAAAGCAGAAGGGTCAATGAATCCTTCCATAAAATTATAAGTATTTATTTAAAATGAAGAGCAAGTATTATCTATACAGTAATACACTTGATGCCTTTTTAATATGAGCAGGAGTGAAGCCAGGATGTCTATTAATACCACAGTTATTCTATATTGTACTAGAAATGCTAGCGATACTGATAGGACTAGAAAAAGTATTTGAATGAAAAAGTAAGACAGTGAAGAAAAAAATATCTCCACAGATGATCTGATGGCATATTTAGAGAATACTGTAGAATCCAACAAAAATTAGTTGAAACACTTAACATCAACAAAATTTCGAGCAATAAAACAAACCTACAAGAACACCACTATTTCTATACTGCTAAGAGCAAGAGACAGGGAAATTGCATTTAAGATAAATGCAGATAATATCAAATAATTCAGTATATTTGCCAAAGCAAATCAAGAGATTGTATAAACACAGTTACAATACACTCTTTATACAAAGAAAATATCTACATTATTGGTGAAATATTAAATGCTCATGTTTATATTGAACCAATATGATAATAATAATTCTACCCATTAATTTATTTACTCAATGCCATAACAATCAAACTACAAAAGAATTATTTTATGGAGTTAGAGGAAATAATTTAAAAATTCATCTGTAAGAGCAAAACCATCAAGAATATTAAAGAAATTAATTTAAAAAAATAAAGGAAGGAGCTTTAGCAGTTCCAGATTTCAATCTATGTTATAAAATGGTAATCATTAACACAATTTAGTACTAAGAAATAAATTAATGGATCCATGTGATTACATAAAATAAGTTTTAAAAACGTTTGCAAAAACAAAAAGAATGCAGCCAAAAAGAGCAGGAAACAGAAAATTGGGAGTTTTGCTCTAAATTTCTCTAATAAAAGACTCAGTCCTCAATACATAGGTACTGAACCAATTTTATAAAAACAAGAACCATTCTCTAATTGGTAATGATAAAATAATATGAAGAGGCATTTTTCAGCAGAAGAAAGCAAGATTATCTATGAATAAATTCTGGGTAAGCATGGTGGTAAGCTAAACATGGCTTACTCACTCTCCCTGGCATGTACTGACATACACAAATAAGGATCACCCCAAAAGGCCTTAAAAAATATTTATCAGAGGAGCAGAGGAGCTGTAGAGTGGAGAGCAGCAGTGAGGGTGCATGGGATTGGGGCTATAACAGCCTATAAGAGGGGGAAAGGGCTTCCATTCAAATGCAAGCAGATCCACCCTCCCCCACACCCACCTATAGGGCCAGAGCCCAGGCCAGAGCTTGTTGAGATGAGCGAACAAGGGGCACCTCTGAAATGAGGAGAGGGCACTCCTGTGCGCTTGGGAGCTGACTAGAACATCAGGAGGACACCCCCCCTCCAAGGCAGCTAGGTAGAAAAACTCAAGACATGAAAGAGCGCAAACTTCAGGTACTCAGAGCCAGCACGCCCACCGCACCCAGGAAGTGAGACAGGAGTGCCTCTGGAATGAACATGGAGCTTTTTTTGGGGTCCTTGGGAATTGACTAGGTCTACAGGGGACCCACCCCCGAAAATACCTAAACCAGAAATCCAGACGGGCAAGAGAGCACAGACACTGAGAGTCCCCTGGAGGAAGGTACCTAGAAAAGCTAGAAAGGACTGAGGAAAATCTAGAGCCTGCTCATTAATTCCATACACAAAAAAGACCCGGCTCAGCAGACTCTGATTTCTGACTGAAGAGGGAATTGAAAGCATCCAGAAAAAATGGCTAACTGTGCACAGGGGCCTCAAAAGTCCCAGAAGGAAATAAAAAATAAAGCTGTCACCTTAAAAAAAATTGTGGAGGAACAACTCAGGCTACAGAGGAAATACTGGACAAAACTCACACAAAGCAAAACCAAAAAAAAAAAAAAAGAAAGAAAAGTGTCCACAAGTCCTGGAAGAGTCCCAAATGGAGCTTATCATCAGAAAGATGGAAGCCCTCTGGAAAAAGAAGTGGGAAAAGGTTAAAAAAGAAAACCAACAAATTATATTAGAGAACCAAAGAATTACAGCTGAATGCCTAAAGATTAAAGCAGAAAACCAGTGCTTAAAGAATAGAATCAAGCAACTGGAAGACAGTGATCTTGCAAAACAGCAAAAATTAATAAAGCAAAGTCAAAAAATCAATGAATTAGAAGAAAACATAAAATATCTCACTGAGAAGGTGACAGACAAGGAAAACAGAGGAAGGGGAGGCAATTTGAGAATCATTGGTCTACCTAAAAAACTAGAGATTAACAAAAGTCTCAATGACATACTACAAGAATTCATCTAAGAGAATTGCTCTGATGCTCTCAAGCAAGGGGGCAAAATAGAAATAAAAAAGGTTCATAGAACACCCTCTATACTGAATCCCCAAAAGACAACCCTCAGGAATGTAATTGCCAAATTCAAGAGCTTCCAAGCTAAGGAAAAAAATTTTACAAGAAGCTAAAAAGAGGAACTTCAGATACAGAAGGGCATCAATAAGGATTACACATGACCTGGTGGTGGCCATGCTAAGAGATCGCAAAACCTGGAACACAATATTAAGAAAGGCAAGAGAACTGTGTCTTCAACCAAGAATCAGCTACCCATCAAAACAGACTATATACTTCCAGGGGAAAGTATGGGCATTCAAGAAAATAGAAGATTTCCAAGTATTTGTAAAGAAAAGACCAAAACTCAGTGGAAAGTTTGACATCTAAACACAAAGAGCAAGAGAAATATGAAAAGGTAAATATGAAAGAAAGGGAAAAGGAGAAAAGTGTTTTTTTTCTTTTATTCAAAGTCTCTTTTATAAGGGTTACAATTAGATCAAATTATATATACTAACATATGGGGGAAATGTTATGGGTAACTTTCAAAAACTGTATGCAATAATAGAGTAATCAGAAGAACCACTCATAGGGAAAGATCGGGCATTAACATGATATGAAGGGAAAAAAACAAAAAGAAAGAAAAGAGATTAGGGGAATCAATGATGGTACTAAGATATACTTGAAGAAATATAAATAAATAGAATACTCTTTTTCACACAAAGATACACACAGGAAGGGGAGGGGAAGAATTCTCTTATAAGGAGAGGAAAAGAGTGCTAATTAGTATTACTTAAACCTTACTCTCATGAAATCAACTCTGAGAGGGAAGAGTATCTAGATGCATTGGGATCTTGAATTCTATCTTATCCAACAGGGTAAGGAAGAGGGGAAAATAAGGGGGACTGGAGGGGAGAGAATACAAAAAGTGAGGGAAGGAGAGTGGAGAGGTGAATGGAACAAAAAGGTATTGGCCAGAAAGGGAAGCATAACAAGAAAGGGGACTAGGGGGATTGATTTAAAGTAAATCACTGGTTTAAAAGGTTATAGCAAAAGAATAAAGGTCATAATTAGGGGAGAATATAAAAATGCTTGGGAATTCACAAATGACAATCATAACGTTGAACGTGAATGGGATGAACTCACCCATAAAATGTAGACAAATAGCAGAATGTATTAGAATCCCAAAACCTACAATATATTGTCTTCAAGAAACACACATGAGAGGGGGCAGCTGGGTAGCTCAGTGAATTGAGAGCCAGGCCAAGAGATGGGAGGTCCTAGGTTCAAATCTGGCCTCAGACACTTCCCAGCTGTGTGACCATGGGCATGTCACTTGATCCCCATTGCCTAGCCCTTACCACTCTTCTGCCTTGGAGCCAATACACAGTATTGATTCCAAGACTGAAGGTAAGGGTTTAAAAAAAAAAAAGAAACACACATGAGGCGGATAGATACTCACAAGGTCAGAATTAAAGGTTGGAGTAAGACCTATGGGGTCTCAACTGACAGAAAGAAGGCAGGAGTAGCAATCATGATATCTGACAAAGGCAAAGCAAAAATAAACCTGATTAAAAGGGATAGGGAAGGTAAGTACATCCTGAAAAAAGGGAGTATAGATAACGAGGAAAATTTACTAATCAACATGTATGCACCAAATGGTATACCACCCAAATTTCTAATGTATAAACTAGGAGAACTGAAGGAGGAAATAGATAATAAAACAATACTAGTGGGAGATCTGAACCAACCACTATCAAACTTAGAGTTTATAGATATAAGGAGAAAAATAAATAGGGATAAAAAAGAATACACCTTTTTTTCAGCAGCACATGGCACATTCACAAAGATTGACCATATACTAGGTCATAAAAACATGGCATACAAATGCAGAAAAACAAAATTAATTAATGCAACACTTTCAGATCATGAATCAATAAAAATAATGATCAGTAAGGGTATATGGAGAACCAAATCAAAAATCAATTGGAAATTAAATATGATCCTCCAAAATCGGTTAGAGATCAAATCATAGATACACTTAATAATTTCATTGAAGCAAATGACAATGGTGAGGCATCCTTTCAAACCTTATTGGATGCAGCCAAAGCAGTACTCAGAGGAAAATTCATATCCCTGAGTGCATATATTAACAAGTGAGGGAGGGCAGAGATCAATGAATTGGACATGCAAATCAAAAAACTTGAAAGTGAGCAAATTAAAAACCACCAGAAGAAAACCAAATTAGAAATCCAAAAAATTAAGGGAGAAATTAATAAAATTAAAAGAGATAGAACTATTGAACTAATAAGTAAGACTAGAAGCTGGTATTTTGAAAAAGCAAACAAAATAGACAAAGTACTGATCCATCTAATTAAAAAAAGGAAAGAAAAGCAAATTAACAGCATCAAGGATGAAAAGGGGGATCTCACCTCCAATGAAGAGGAAATTAAGGCAATCATTAAAAACTTCTTTGCCCAATTATATGGCAATAAATATGCCAGTCTAGGAGATATGGACGAATATTTACAAAAATATAAATTGCCTAGACTAACAGAAGAAGAAATAGAATTCTTAAATAGTCCCATATCAGAAAACAAAATCCAACAGGTCATCAAAGAACTCCCTAAGAAAAAATGCCGAGGGCCTGATGGATTCACAAGTGAATTCTATCAAACATTCAAAGAACAGCTAATCCCAACATTATACAAACTATTTGACATAATAAGCAAAGAAAGAGTTCTACCAAAATCCTTTTATGACACAAATATGGTACTCATTCCAAAGTGAGGCAGGTCAAAAACAGAGAAAGAAAACTATAGACCAATCTCCTTAATGAACATAGATGCAAAATCTTAAACAGGATAGTAGCAAAAAGACTTCAGCAAGTGATCAGGAGGGTCATTCACTATGATCAAGTAGGATTCATACCAGGAATGCAGGGCTGGTTCAATATTAGGAAAACCATCCACATAATTGACCATATCAACAAGCAAACCATCAAAAATTACATGATTATCTTAATAGACTCAGAAAAAGACTTTGATAAAATACAACACCCATTCCTATTAAAAACACTAGAAAGCATAGGAATAGAAGTGTCTTTCCTAAAAATAATAAACAATATATATCTAAAACCATCAGCTAACATCATCTGCAATGGGGATAAACTAGATGCATTCCCAATAGGATCAGGAGTGAAACAAGGGTGTCCATTATCACCTCTATTATTTAACATTGTACTAGAAACACTAGCAGTAGCAATTAGAGAAGAAAAAGAAGTAGAAGGCATTAAAATAGGCAAGGAGGAGACCAAGTTATCACTCTTTGCAGATGATATGATGGTATACTTAAAGAATCCTAGAGAATCAACCAAAATGCTAGTCAAAATAATCAACAACTTTAGCAAAGTTGCAGGATACAAAATAAACCCACATAAATCATCAGCATTTCTACGTATTTCCAACACATCTCAGCAGCAAAATTTAGAAAGAAAAATCCCAGTCAAATCACCTTAGAAAAAAATGAAATACTTAGGAATCTATCTCCCGAGACAAACACAGGAACTATATGAACACAACTATAAAATACTCTCCACACAACTAAAACTAGACCTTAGCAATTGAAAAAATATTAAGTGCTAATGGGTAGGATGAGCCAATATAATAAAAATGACCATCCTACCCAAATTTATCTATCTATTTAGTGCCATACCCATTGAACTTCCAAAAGATTTTTTTCTGAATTAGAAAAAACCATAACAAAGTTCATTTGGAAGAACAAAGGATAAAGGATATCAAGGGAAATAATGAAAAAATATACAAAGGAAGACGGCCTTACAGTCCCTGATCTCAAACTATAATATAAAGTACTGGTCATCAAAACAATTTGATACTGGCTAAGAGACAGAAAGGAGGATTTGTTGAATAGACTTGGGGTAAGTGACACCAGTTAGACAGTCTATGACAAAACCCAGCTTTTGGGACAAAAATCCATTATTTGAACAAAACTGCTGGGAAAACTGGAAGACAGTATTGGAGAGATGAGGTTTGGATCATCTCACACCCTACACCAAGATAAACTCAGAATGGGTGAATGACTTGAACATAAAGAAGGAAACTATAAGTAAATTAGGTGAACACAGAATAGTATACATGTCATGGGAAAGGAAAGACTTTAAAACCAAAAAAGACATAGAAAGAGTCACAAAAGATAAAATAAATAATTTTGATTAAAAATTAAAACATTTTTGTACAAACAAAACCAATGTAACCAAAATTAGAAGGGAAACAACAAATTAGGAAACAATCTTCATAGCAAAAACCTTTGACAAAGTTTAATTATAAAAGAACTAAATCAATTGAACAAAATATCAAGCCATTCTCCATTTGATAAATGGGTAAGGGACATGAATAGGCAGTTTTCAGCCAAAAAAATAAACAAAACTATTAATAAGCACATGAAAAAGTGAAAAAAAAATCTCTCATGATCCAAGAGATGCCAATCAAAGCAACTCTGAGCTATCACCTCATACCTAGCAGATTGGCTAACATGACAGCAAAGGAAAGTAATGAATTTTGGAGGGGATATTGCAAAGTAGGGACATTAATTCATTACTGGAGGAGTTGTGAATTGATCCAAACATTCTGGAGGGCAATTTGGAATTATGCCCAAAGGGCAATAAAATACTGTCTGCCCTTTGAACCAGCCATAGCACTGCTGGGTTTGTACCCCAAAGAGATAATAAGGAAAAAGAAATGTACAAGAATATTCATAGTTGCTCTCTTTATGGTGGTAAAAAACTGGAAAGTGAGGGGATGCCCTTCAATTGGGGAATGGCTGAACAAATTATGGTATATGTTGTTGATAGAATACTATTGTGCTAAAAGGAGTAATAAAGTGGAGCAATTCCATGGAGACTGGAACAACTTCCAGGAAGTGATGCCGAGTGAAAAGAGCAGAGCCAGGAGAATATTTTACACAGAGACTGATACACTGTGGGTCAATCGAACATAATGGACTTTTCCATCAGTGTCAATGCAATGTCCTTGAACAACCTGAAGGGATCAAGGAGAAAAAAACAGTACCCTCAAACAGATGACAAATGGGGGGAGTAAAAACTTTGAGGAAAGGCACCATCTTGACTACAGGGAAGGAGGGGATATGGTGGAGGAAAAATTCTAAATGAACAACCTAATGTTAAAACCAATAACATGGAAATGAGTTCAGATTGAGGACACATGTTATACCCAAAGGAATCATGCATCGCCAAGGGGAAGGGTGGTGGGAGAGGGGAGGTGGAAAAGAAAATGATCTTTGTTTCTAATGAATAATGTTTGAAAATGACCAAATAAAATAGTGTTTAGAAAAAAAAAAGATTATCTATGAATAGACACATGAAAAATACTCTAAATCACTACTGATTATAAAATAAAAATTAAAATAACTCTGAGATTCCATCTCACACATATTAGGCTAACATGATGGAGAAGAAAGATAAGAATTCCAGTAGTCATGTGGGGAAAATGGAAAATTAATGCATTATTGGTGGAGTTGTTAACTAATCTTTTTGAAAAACAATTTGGAACTATGCCCAAAGAACTATGATATTGTACATACTGTTAGATTTTAAATGATTGAGGTCTTAAACTGTAGTGATTAAAATAGTGGAAGATATAAATTGTGATAGATATAAGAGAGGGTGAGTAAATTTGACCGCAGAAAATATGTTTCACTACGGTGTCTTGGTTTTTAAATCAAATATAAGGTGGTTGCCAGGGAAATATTCCCAATTATTCAAATACCCAAGTCAACTGGGTTTTATAGAGATTTAATTAATACAAATGTGGAATTAAAGGAAGAGAAAGAGAGAAAAAGGAAATAAGTATGAAGGGCCTTAAGCCAACATGGCCTAGACCTGAGTCTTAAGAAAGAGAGATCAGTCAGTCAGTCTTTTATCACTCACCACAAGGTCTGCCTAAGCAAGGATTCTAGTGACACCAGGCCAGCATCATCTCAGCTGCTTTCACAAGCTCCCTCCTCCATCTGAATGTTTCAGAATCAGTCCTTCCTCAATCTGAATGTTTCAGAATGAGTCCTCCTCAATCTGAATGTTTCAGAATGACCTCATTCTCAATCTGAATGTTTCAGAATGATCTCCAGCTCTTCTCTGAGCTCTTATTTTTAAGGGCAAAATCTCCTATGTCACCTCCCCTAAGTTCTTCCATCTACCAATCACTGTAGATATTTTCCAAAAGACAGCCCATTTTGAATTCACTGCTGAGTAGATTAACCTCTTTAGTAAGTCAGAAAAAAAATGCTGCCGTGTCAACTAATTTCATTAAGAGAAAACCTCTGAGTAGGTTTTCACCTTTTAGGTCTAAGTAGTTTACAAGTTGCCCCACCTTTATAGGCACTTAGCATCCCATTGTATCAATTCCAAAAATAGGCATGGCTCAAAGAATTCCTTTCCTTTATAAGTATGGTTTTCAAGTACTTTCATTGTTTAGCAAGGAGTTTTCTGCCCTAAAGCATTCTTAAGTACGGGTGGAATAGAGGTCCTCCCATAGCAAGGAGTTTTCTCCCCTAAAGCAGTCCCAAGTAGGGATGGGGTTGAGATCCTTCCATAGCAAGGAGTTTTCACATTCAAGTAGAGTTCTCACTATCTGGTAGGGAATTATTTCAAGTAGGGAATTGGAGGATTCCTCAATGTGGAATAAAATTTTTAACATTCATAAGTCTGTGAAATTTTAAGATTTACAATACCCTTTTGTCTGGAAATACCTACTCGGTCTACTACTCGGTCTGTACCCTAGAGAAATTATAGGTAAAAAAGAAAAGGACATCTTAATGCAAAAAATATTTGTAGCAATTCCTTTCATAGTGGAAAAAATTAGAATGGGGGATGACTGATGCTCTTGAATCTATTAGAAATGATGTACAGAATGATTATGGAAAATATCAGATTATTAAAAAACTCATGAAAAGTAAAATGAACAGAATCAGGATCTCATTATACATAGTAATAAAAATAATACTGTAATGATGATAAATTTGTTAACATCTTACTTGTTCTGATCAAGACAATGATCTAAGACAATTCCAAGAGACACATGAGAAAAATGTCATTCACTTCTAGAGATAAAATTAATATGTTCTGAATGCTAATTGAATATCTTTTATTCCCTTACTTGTTTTTTTTTACTTTTTTCTCTTTATTTTCTTTTGCAACATGGCTATATGTATAATTGATTTCAAATTACCTTCTAATTGAGGAGTTGTTCATCAATTAGAGAGTGACTGTGTCAAATTATGGTAAATAATGGTGATAGAATACTATTGTGCTTGTAGAAGGGATGAATAGGATGATATCAGAAAGAACTAGAAAAACCTATATGAATTGATGCAGCGTGAAATAAGCAGAACCATTAGAACATTATAAATAGTAACATCAATATTGTGGAATAATAAACTGTGAAAGAATTAGCTATTCTCAGCAATAATATCATCCAGGACAATTCTAAAGGACTTCTGACAATGAATGCTATCCACCTTTAAAGAAAGAACTGTCGGAGTCAGAATGCAGAACAGAATAAGATTTTTCACTTTAGTTTTTTTGGGGTTTTATTTTGAGGTTTTGGTTTTATATGAGTATTGTCTAACAAAAATGAACAATATGGAAATATGCTTTGCATGTTAATACATGTATAACAGATCAAATGGCTTACCAGGTCTGGGAAGGGGCAGGTAGGATGGAATTAGATAATTTGGATCATATAACTTCAGAAAATGTATGTGGAAAAATTTTTCAGGTAATTGGGAAAATAAAATATCTTTGTTTTAAAATGTCTTGTAGGAATAGGGGAGAGTTAGAGGGATGGAGAGAATTTACAAATCAATTTTTTAAAAGTCATTTTAAATTTTATTCATATTTATGTGTAATTGGGAAATTTTAAACAAAATAAATAAAATGTATTAGAAAAGAAACAAAAAGAATGAAGGAGCAAATAAAGAGGAAAATGAAAGAATCAAAATATATTGAGGAAATAAAAGGATAGATAGAACTTTTAGAATTTTCCATAGAGCCATAGAGTATAGAGGATTTGTGACTTCTGGGAGGCAAACCCAAGATGGTAGATTCAGCCAGAGCCTCTTCAGAGTCACCATGAGAATACTATCCAACCAATATTTAAATATCATCACAAAAATATCATAGAGGTTTTGGTTAAACTTAGAAGAGGGCAAATAAAGAGAAACAATAGCATCATCTAAGTATTTTGCATAACACTCAGACAAAAATAAGATTTGGTTGAAAAATAGATGAAATATTTAACCAGAATGACACAGAATGGTTACACCCTTTCTAGGAGTGGAGTGCATAATTATGCAGAAATATATCTTAGAGTCCTCTCATTGTCCAATATAGAGGAGACAATTTATTGATGAAAACACAATTTCCAGAGGAAAAAAATAAAAGAAATGACAACATCTCAATCTCATTTTCATAAACAAAGGAGATCAGTTTGCCAGTACTGAAATGTTGAGAAGTTCAAAGGAAAGAATTTTTCCATCTTAGAATTTCTGATCCTGAAGGGCAAAAGGTAGGTATTTTCAAAAGTGTAAACTAACATTCTTGATATTTCCACCCTTACTAAAAACATTGTTTGAAAATGTTTGAGAAAAACATAGAAAATAAATGGTTCATCTGGTTTGAAACCTCAAATAAGTGAGCAGTCGATAAGAAAGTAAATATTGTTTTTTTTTTTTAACTTACCATACATTACAGAATAGTGACAGATTCCTATGCTATGGAAATTTTTGTGAAGATTCCCTGAGACAGCACATTGGAATGTCTGCCATTAAGGAAATTACTTGAAATGCGTTTATTATGCACATATGTGCATAATACTGTCCTAATCATTGTGGATCCAAAGAAAGATAAGGAATATTCTATGTTGTAAAGGATCTTAGGGTTTAATCAGAGAGACAATGCATAAGTGAAAAGAGACAAAAAAGATAGTTACATTCAGAAGTAACTTGAGAAGTCAACAGAGGGAAGGCATTGGTAGCAACATGGATGAGGAAAGACTTCCTGGAAAAGATGGAATTTTAATTGGGACTTAAAGAAGGCCAGTGACACTAGGAGGCACTTAGTCAATAAACATTTATTAGATGCCTACTGTGTGCCAGGCACTGTGCTAAGTTCAGGATATAAAAAAAAGAGGCAAAAGGTAAATTTTACCCTCAAGGGACTCACAATCTAATGGAAGAAACAGCAAGCACAAACAAATATGTACAACAAATAAGCCATGTTAAAGATAAAGATCCTGTAAGGAAAAAAAGCTCCACCTTCCTTCCCTGCATGCACCC
Source organism: Monodelphis domestica (assembly GCF_027887165.1). Classification (NCBI taxonomy): domain Eukaryota; kingdom Metazoa; phylum Chordata; class Mammalia; order Didelphimorphia; family Didelphidae; genus Monodelphis; species Monodelphis domestica. Next base: position 252,466,412 of record NC_077229.1, read on the forward strand.
AGCTTTGTGTTCCCTGACTACAGCTTAAATGGCTGTTGTCAAATAGGTTTGGTATCTGGCATCATCCTAAATGTCTCCAGCACCCTGATATCAATCAACTCAGGATGCAATTCCAGTATGGAGGGCTGAGCCAGAAAAGTATAGCAATGGTGAACCAAGAAACATGCAGACTATTTCTTCTTTCTATTGGTGCTGTCAAGAGTGGCAGCAGGTCAAGTAGCCAAATGGGGAAGCTAGATTAGGGTAGAACTTTTCTTACTCATCTATCAATCTCTCTTTTCTTTTTATCCTTTTTCCTTATTCCTTTCTGATTAATTAAAATTATTAGATATATGGCCAGTTCATAATATTCCATCTTACAAGAGTTAATGATTAAGAGAGGAATGACAGTAGAATTAGGAGCCAGGCAGTAAAAGCTTTCTGATGAAGATTTCTGTCAGGAAGCAGAAATGAGGAGAAAGAAAAATGTCCAGAGTCAGGAGATGTAGCACCTTCTGAAAGGAATAACATGGAGAACAGTGTAACTGGAAAGCAGAATACATAGGGATAAGCAGAAAGAAGACTATAAGTTGGGTAGGAGGAGAAATTTTAGTGTTTTTAAATCCAAATAAAGATTTTTATATTTGATATAAAAACATTGAATTTTTAAAATAGGGTGGCAATCCAACTAGTCAATATGGCCTATATGATATACTTATTCTGACATTCACTGTTTTCATGGAGAAGAGAGGTTATGCCTGTCTTGCTTGCTACGCCCCCCTCCGAAAACAGAATTATTCACAAATGGCAAAAATTTCAGATAGATTTCAACTAAACATAAAGATAACTCTTTTAATCATTTTATCTGTGCAAATTGAAATAGGTCTCCTCAATATTTAATGTGTTATTTTATTCAAGTATACTTCTAATTGGATAACTTTTGAAATGTCTTCAAATACTGAGATTCATTGAGTCTGCATTTTCCCCCTATCTTCTGATTCCAAGACCAACACTTGCCAACTCCTGCTCTGGGCTATTCATCCATCTTTCATGGTCATCTTTCAACCAATTCCTCTTTATGGTTTCAATAATCTATAGCATTAACATCAACTGCCTCCCAGTAAAACTATCTTGGCAGACTGGCTGAAAGAGACTGAGGGTTACCAACAGTCCTCAAAACCATCTGTGAGTTATGGGAGTATCTTCTCCAAACAGGTGATGACTTCCAATGGCCATGAAGGTAATTGAAGTAGGCATTGTACAGTGCTTAGAGCATGGTCAGACATTGAGGATTCCAAAAGTATAAACTGAATCCCAGGCCGTCATTGGTCATCCTTCATTTTTTTTTTCCTTGCCATTGAGCATTGATGACTTTGGAAGAGAAAGTGAGGTTGATGACTTTGTGTAATTCTTTCTCACTTAAATCAAATTCATGTATAAGTCAGGCTATCACTCTGGTGTTATTAGTCCTCTTCAGAAATGAAGGACGAACAACATTAGGGTAAGAGATATAGGCTTAATTTCAACTCTATAGCTATAGAGGCAACTAAGTAGTATATAACAGACAGCGTATTAGGCATGGAGATAAGTTTAAATCAAGTTCAAATCAAGTCTCAGACACTTATTGGTTATGTGAGCCTAGGCAAATTACTAAACCTCTCTTTATTTCAGGTTCTTGTTAAGTGTAAAGTAGAGATAATAATGACACTTACCTACCTCTTAGCACCATTGAAAAGATCAAATGAGATAATATTCATGAAGTAATTTTCAAGGAATCATTTATCAACTGGAATAATATTTGCTGTTTAAGTGCATTTCTATCTATTTTACCAAATGTGAGTAATATAAATGTCTTTTGGTTTATTATTAAAAGTAATTTGTAAAACCTACTTTTCTGTTTTATATCATTTTCTTAATTATATCATAGAAACAAGACTGGAAAGGGTTTTATATGTTACAAAGGAGGTTCTTCAAATAAGGCTCTGCTGTTTATGCCTTACTAAGTCTAGCTTATGCACTTGTTATCCAGTGTTAGTTTTCTTCCTATATCAGTAGTTTAAATTAAATTCTGTCTCTCATTGATCTTATAATGATTTTTGAAGCTTATACTCATGAAGTATTGGACTTAAGAAAAGAAGGAGAAATTTTATAACAATAGGTACATTCAATGATAAGGGCATTTCACCAAGATGTTCATCCATTAATAAAATATTAAAATAAAATAAAGTTTTCCCAAAGAATATGTTTCTGTATGAAGTTGATTCCCAAGGAAAAGCTGTTCCAGTAACTTTGATGTGTGAGAACAAAAGGCTTAGAGTATTTACATAAAGAAAAATAATTCTGTAAAGTTTAAAGCTCATTAAATTCTTATCATACCTGTTATAATCAGGCTAGGAAGGAAACTCACATGTTCCCCAAAGTCAGTTGATTTTCTTGTGATATTTAAATGAATGGGTGATGTTTTTTGGCCACAAGTAACATCAAAGCAAACTATTCATGTGTTGGGATTAATATCCTCCTGTTGCTCTGAAGTTAATCATCTTTACAATTATACAATCAAATGAAGGAAGTTTAGCAATTTTTTAATAGAAAGAAAAGAATAATCCCTCAGGCTTTTCTTCACATCAGAAGAAAAAAATCCCAAAGAAAAGTGTGTGGGGGAAATCTATTAATTTTAGGTCTTTGGGGAATCCTTTATTACAAATATGTGCAGTTTCAGTAGGGCTCATGACAGGGGGAAAGTAAAAATATCTTCAGGCCTTTAACTTTATGTCTGGATTGTAAATGATATATCAGTATCCATCAAAAATTAAAGGGAACAATACAAACAAGAATGAGTAAACTCCAGAGGCTCCAATTTCTGAGAAGTTTGGATTAATCATTCCAATGTGTAGTCCAAATACCCTTATGAAATAAATGACCAAAATTAAAGGAAAAAGTGAGAGAGTAAACCTTTTATCATTTCTTCAATTTCAGATGGTACAAGAAATGTTCCTAAAGTTAAACACCAAGATCATTTCCCATTCATAGTTAATTCATTCATCTGATAAGAGGAACCTTCTTTCCTATTCTGTCTGTAAATGAAGTGTCCTGGTGTTACTGAATTAAGAGGAAGCATATTAAATCCTATGAATTATTCACAAGGAGTTTGAGAAAACTGGTAACACAATGACAAACACTATTATTTCAGTTTTTAGATTAAAAAATGACAAATAAGCATTTGTTTTCTCTAAACGTATGTGAAAATCCTCCAACAATATACTGGATTTATGAAAGAACTGCCTATAATGTTCAATAGACCTTTTAAATAGTGTGGTTTATATTGGCAATATCAAGAGAAAGCAAATGTCTCTATTTGTTGACAGAGTATGCCTGTAGAATTTACATGTTATTGTGCCTACCTCAGAGCCTAAGGCAAATGATACCTAAAAATAAAATTATTGCTTTAGTCTATTTCATTTTTATTCCTTTTTACTGAAGAGTGGAGGATGGGAAGAAATGTACTTGGAAATAAATTTTCTAGAGGGACAAAAGGTAATCATAATTTTAAAGAAAGAAATATATTTAACCAGTTTTATCCCATTTTTCTTTTGTAGATTTCATAGCAATCCTTTATATGATTGAAAAAGGTCAGAGATTTCTCCTAACATTATTGACCTTAGATAATTGATATGGTGGGGAAGCTAGGTGGTCCATGAAGTGATTTCTCATGGTCTAAAAGTAAAGAAACAGCAGATTCAAGTTCCAAGATGCCATACATTAGTTCCAGAACTTGAGCTCATTTCACTATTAACAAACTGACAGTTTTAATACAAATGGACTGGACATACAAGGGACTGAAAATATTGAAGTCTTTTTAATAATTTAAGATACACAGTAAGGTAGTAACAGGATAAAGGAAGAAATAAATGCAAAAGATGTTATGAAAGAAACTAATAATACATTTATTTCTGAAAAAAGACATGAAACAAATAGTACATCTGAGTGGCCATGGAGGACTGTTAAGATTAAAATTTAAGGGCCAAACTGAGGTAGATAAAAATTAGTTTTACTCTAGAAGTATTATATTTTTATGAGGTTTATTTAAAGATTAAGAAATAGAGAAAATACAAAATAAGAAAAGCACATGCTTAGGCCCAGAGAGCCCATTCACAACCATTCATATCTTGCCTGCTAGGTGAAGGGCCTCATGCTCTGAAACAGAAATAGTAAAAGAGAGGGCCAGTAGGCTTTACAATCAGTTTAAATAGAAATTTTTGATCTTGCCCAGGTAAGGATCTCAGTGAGATTACAAAGCATTCTGGGAAGTGGCCAAGGACTTCTAGGAATTGGAGTCTGGGGTTCAAATCTCCATTTTTACAGAATATATGTAAATATTCTGGGTCTCAGTTTCCTCTGCTATAAAGTAATAAAGTTATGTTCCCTCATGTCCAAATTTTCTTCCAATTCCATATTTGTGAATAATATTTGAAAGGTAATTAGAAATTTTGGACTCAGGAGAAAAAAAGTGTCTGAATTAAAGGAAAAATTATGGTAATTTTGTAATCAGAGAACCTAAGTTTGAATCTTTAACTACCTGACCCTGGACAAGTGACTTTATGTCTTTGTGTTAGTCTCAAAGTATATATATACAAACACACACATGTATTTAAGCATAGGAAGTATAGTAAATATGTGTGATGTAGCAAAAATTAACCCAGAAAAAGAGTAAGAGAGCAGAAATCTAAGAACTTTCCTTTAGATAAAACTCACTGCCCAAGTGTTGAAGGAAATATATGAGTTGTTTAAGTTAGAAGAATCTTTTTGTAACAAGAGAAAAACCAGAAAGTAGACTAAAAGATAGACTATGGTCAATAATGTTGAGTACCCTTACTTCAGCCTCTCAACATTTTAAAAGTGTAATATTATTTTCCTTGGTTAATTTTTTCTATATCACACCTATTTAACTATACTTCCTATGCTTATATATGTATATAAATATAATTATAGCTATATGTCTATATTATATCATATGATCAAAAACACAGATGGAAAGGTTATCCTAAGGTTACTCCTAACCTATAATTAACCTTTTGGAGCTACCATATTAGTCCACTAATTCATCTTGAGCTTATAATTTATGATAGTTTGGTGAATTTCATGTGAATTTTAATATACCAATATGTTACCCATCCTATACTTATTTTCCAGTCAGTACTTAAGAAGTTGATTTTTAATGCATCAAAGTGGCATTTAATCAAAATAAGTTTAATCTGATTAGATTCAGCTCTTCATTCTTATCTGTTAATAATTTTCAGGAATCATTCTCTCATTTGACATTTTAATTCTTCAATTTAATTTAATATCAGCTACAAATATTATGATTTTCATCAATCCCATCTTTGAAGAAATTGATAAAAATATTGAACTCAGGAGCACCAAAAAGTGTGAGTTAGCCCAGTGTTTAAAATATCTCTTTCTAGGTAAACACTTATCCATTAATCACTAGTCTCCAGACTTAAAATGAAAGAATTAATTTTCATTATTATGCTATATCAAATTATTTTAAGGTAACAATCAAATATTAAATGTTTACTCCATATTAAATACCAGAAATACAACTTATAAATATCAATATAAATATGAAACAAATAGAAAATTGAGAAATTTTGGCTCTCAATAAGCTCATATTCCAATCAGGGATTGGGTGATTGGTTGTCCTTTAAACTGCAAAAGAATTAGAATGATATCACTCTGTCAGGTTCAATGTACAATATGCTCAACTATAGCTAATTAAACCAACATGAGCTTAGGAATCTATATTACAGGTCATTCACAAATAGCCTATATGAATATTTAGGATGGAGATGTATTTAAAATTTTATAGCTTATATTTCTTTTGAGCTTCTGCAATTCAACTTTACTCATTGAGCACTTTACTTTCTTTATTTTGTGCACATCATCCAGGACAGTCCTGTGCTAGTGTCTTCTGTATCTCACAAATGATACTGACATTTTTCAAAAAGATATTGATAATATTGTGTGCCTTCTTCTGACTTCCATGTGAGTGCTTTCCTTCTGTAAGTTCTCCATGAAATAGTCTTTTAGAAAAACACATTTAGCATTTGAACAATATGGACACACTATCAGAGTTGTGTTATCTGCAATAGGGCTTGAATGTTTTGTAGTTCAGCTCAAGATCTCAGTGTCCAATATCTTATTTTGTTAGGGAATCATCTGAAGACAATTAAAATGGAAGTGATTCAGGTTCCTGGAAAAGCACTGATATGCTGGACTTAACAGGCATACAACAAGGAGGTCTAATTGGGGGAGATAACATATATATATAGATTTAGTTAAGATGGAAAGTCTTAGAGTCTTTAGGTTCAATGGTAGGAGAGATAGCAATGCTGGGGCATATGGAAGGCTCAGTTACAGGTAAGACAGTAAATCTACCTGGTTTTTCATCTTATCAAAAGTATTGTAGTTGGAGACTCCCTGTTTATCAAAATTATAAGAGATGATTTACAGCTGAAGAGATAGTGAGTCCAAGGATATGGATTGAGCTTTTTCTAACTCCATGTTCTTCCCAGAATTATACTCACAGTAAAACTTATTTGTTCCTAACTAACTCATGGCCCTACCACCATATTCTGTGTGATGTAAATGTAAGCAAGACTGGGTAGTAGTTCAAGTGTCAAAGAAAATATTCAACTAATAATAACTTCCTACTTAATAAGTGTAATAAACATTGAATTATTTACTCATAGATTTGAAACAAAGCCTTATTCCATTGATGAAGGCAGCCTTTTTCTGTCTCCATATTAAGTGATGAATGTAAACTTACCTGCATGAGAAAAATATGCCTAGACCAAATAGTGTTTTATATGATTGTTTTCCAATTTTAATATAAGCTTGGTATCAAGGGACATATACAGGGCAAAATACAGAGAAGGAAAAAATAAAATTCAAATAGCAATAATGATTGCACAGAGTTTTTTTTTTTGCTTATTGGTATTGCATAATAAGTTAAAAATAACTAAATAAAATTTTGAAATATTAAACAACTCAGAATTGTAAACATTAACTGGATTTTAGAGATCATTTAACCTAAATCCTTCAGTATGGAGATGAAGATACTGAGTCCAAAGAACTTGTGACTCACTCAAAGTCAGGTAGCTCATTAATGGATGAAACGGACAGAATATAAAATGTATTATTTCCAGGTCAACATTGTTAGCTTGATATTACACACTTTTTCCAAATTCTGATATAATATCTTGTGATTCTTCAATAACAATATAAGATTTTGTGAACTAGTTTTAAAGTTCATTCAAAAATATTTAAGATGTGCTAAGCCCAGAGGAGAGGAAACAATTATTCATTTTATTTTTTTAGTTCATCATTTCCTCAAATTTGGTTATTGCCTCTCATATGCATGAGGTCACAACACATTTGGATTTCTGACTTTAGGTCTGGATCCATTTAATTTACTATTCTCTCAGAAATTGTGAACAATTCAGGACAGATATTTGTTGTACATTTGTAGAATTTGGATCATCATGCAAAGCAGTTCAAAATATTATATAGACATTGGATGTTTGATAGAAATCATTCCCCTTTCTCATGCCAAAAGTATTTTGTTTCCACATGTGGTAAATGGTAAGAATAGAAATTGGCTGAGATTCATTATTTCTTTATTTCATATGCATGCCGCAATATAATCCTGATTCCACATAATTATGCCCAATTTTTTCATTCAAAAAATAAAATCATTGTAAACATTTATTTACTATTAGTATGTTTCTACTCAGTCACTGAAAAGATAAAACTTCATTTTGTGAAATAAGAAATTGAATGCATACAGATTTCATTGTTATTAAATATCACTTAGTAATATTATGCAAAAAAGGAAATGCCTAAAAACCATATTTATGAGTCTCTGTGCAATTCATCCATTAGAGTAGTGTTTCAGAAATTTATAGTCATGGCTTACATTTAATGTCCTACTGTAAATAAAAACAGATTGAATGTATTTAATTGGATGTACTGATTTTCTTACCACTGGTTGCTACATTGTTTTTATTCTCTTAAATAACTTACATAAATCTTACTTACCCTCTCCACATGAGCAATGACATGGAAAAGATCATGGAATAATTTGCTGAACATTCATTCACTCTTGACTGATAATAGAAGAGTAGACTATTACATGACCATATTGATCATTCTGATGTGCTTTTATACAAAAAGAAAAATACAGGAGATGCTACCAATAGGAAGTTCAATATAAGCAAAAGAGTATATACTCATGATTATAGAATTCTGGATACACTCATAATCCATTTTCATTCTCCATATATCTTGATGAAAAGTACAGGCTGCCATCTATATAAATGTACCTCAAAACCTAGAAAATTGACATGCTTGACCATTTGTTTTTTACCATATGAATGCCTAGTTCATATTCTTTTGAGTAATGAGAAAACTTACTTTAAAAAATACTCATGTCATTTTTTAGAAATTGATGACCAGAAATCATAGTCAGAAGCATCTGAAAGATCTTACTATATGCTGGAGATGTTAAATTGATTTGAACTATATTGAGGAACCATTGTAGAAGGGAATTAAAAACCTTTCTTTTTTATCATTCATTTTTTAAAATATTATTTTATAAATACTTTTTCCATGTTTATATAATACATTTTTCCCTCCCCTTTTCCTCCCCTCTCCTGGAGCCAACAAGCAATTCCACTGGGATATACAAATGTTATAACTTGATACCTATTTCCATATTATTCTGTTTTTTAAACCCTTACCTTCTGTCTTAGAATCAAAACTGTGTATTGGTTCCAAGGCAGAAGAGTGGTAAGGGCTAGGCAATGGGGTTAAGTGACTTGGCCAGGGTCACACAACTGGGAAGTGTCTGAGGCCAGATTTGAACCTAGGACCTCCTGTTTCTAGGCCTGGCTTTCAATCCACTGAGTTACCCTGCTGCCCCCCCCCCAATATTATACATTTTTGCAATAGAGCAGTCTTTTGAAACCAAAATCCAAAATTCTGTAGCCATATAAACAAGTGATGTCATATGTTTTCTTCTGGATTTCTATTCCCACAGTTCTTTCTCTCAATGTGGATAGCATTCTTTCTCATAAGTCCCTCAGGATTGTCCTGGAGCATTGCATTGCTACTAATAGCCCCATCCTTTACATCAATTGTTCCACAATGTTTCACTTTCTGTGTACAATGTTCTCTTGGTTCTGTTCATTTCACTGCATCAGTTCATGGAAGTTCTTCAGTTCATATAGAAATTCTTCAGTTCGTCATTTCTCAAAGCACAATAGTATTCCATCACCCAAAAAAATTCATTCAATAAGAATTCATTTCCATTCCACTTTTGTGTTCCTGAGATTGTATTTACAGTTATAGCTGATCTATTTTTCAAAAATTTTTTTGTAACATTAAAGTATATAAAATCACAGAAAAAGCAAACTTTTATAAAATTATGGTGAGTAAATAACTGAAATTGTAAGAGTATTTCTGTGGACTATCCCTCAAGAAATTCTGAAGGAACTAGGAAACTAATTAAAGGATCAAAGATCTGGGCATGGTACAGTTTGGATTTGATGTTCTTTGATAGGTTCATTTGAAAAACAATGTTTCCCTTAGCTAGATATTTGCAAATTATAGATGATAGCAGAGATTTTGTAATGTGTGACCATAATGGAACATTGATTTAGTCTGGAAAGGGAAAAAAAAACATTTAAGGAAACAATGATAAGCAATACTAAATATATTTTCAGTTGTCTATTTTAGGGCATCAACAGAGTAGCAAAGAAGCCAAAATGGAAGTAGCTAGAAGTAATAAAAATCTAAACATGACTCTAAGGCACTAATGGAAAACCTTTTAGAGACTGAGTGCCCAAACTTCAATCTTCATGCCACATGTGAGCCTACCTCACCCTGCCTTACCCCCAGCTAGGGGAGGAAGGCAGCACTCCCATTTGACTGCTGTGCAGAGGGGACAGTGATATGAGAAATGTGCTCAGGTGTGTGTGGAAAGGGTGAAGGGAGCAGCCCCCTCCAGCATGCTCTGGCAGCTGTTCCATGAGTTTGTCAACATGACGCTAAGGCAAAAAGATAGTTATATTTCTTTATAGTCTTTATTCTCCAAAACATGCTGAAATAATGTAATGTCTATTTTGTCAAGTCTTTATACATTGATAAGAATAAAAATAGCGACCATTTTAGTTGTAGTGCTTTATATGCATTAACTCACTTAATCTTCAGAATAATATCCTGTGAAGATATTATAATTTCTATATTTCACTTGCAGAATTTTATGTGTACATCAGGAAACATAGGTTTGAGCCCCCCTTTAGGTACCCATTTCCTCTATGCTCATGTATAAGTCATTTTTAGAACTTTATCTTCATCTATAAAATGGGACTGAATAATACTTCTACTACTTATGGCCCAGGATATTTTATGAGGAAGGTGCTCTGCAAAACTTAATATGCCATTCAGGTAATAATTTTTATAAACACCAATCATTGCTGGTTAATACATCTTTTACCTCAAAAGAATTTTAGTTAGGGGATATATGAGAAACAAGAATGATAAAGATACTAATCATGCTATATTATATGGGTAGAATGCATTCTTCTTTTTTTCCAATTTCAAATAAGAAACTATTACTCATAGTATCTATGAAAAGATTACTTAATTTTAAGTGAAGGGAAATCCTCAACTCAAAAGATAAAAATAACTTGAAAACACGTGACTAATGTATTTGCATGGGCTTTTTATTTTAATTTGGTAGTTGTACAATCTGCATGATATTCATATCTAAATGCCATATTTGTTTTGAATATGAATTCTTTGAGAACGAGGCCTGAATTTAGAATCTAGCACATCTAGCTGTCTAATAGATTTTTTTAGAACAACTTTACCTTTTGTCTTAGAATTGATAAAAGTATTAGCAGAAGAGTAGAAGAGTAACTAGCGTCACACAGCTAGCAGAATTGGAGGTCATATTTGAACCCAGTCCTCCAGACGCTAGGCCTAGTATTCTATCCATTGAGCTATCTGGCTGTTCCTCTAAAGATTTTCATTGTTTATTTTTCCTAAAATAGTTGTGAATATTATCATATTACACAGACACAGAGAATATACGTTAAGGACACAAGGCACCGTATTTAATGGTAACCATTTAGGAAGAACCAAAACAATTTTGATACAATAGAGTGATAAAGAAGTTAGAGACTGGATTTGGAATCTGAAAATATAGAGTTTTCATTTTGCTTTAAACTGTCATGCATGTGACCCTGGACAAGTACCTTAAACCCCATACTCATTTTTTTTAATTTATTTGGTGGATAGAAAAATGTGAGTGAGAATAATAGCATCTACCTCACAGGATTATTATGAGGATCAAATGAGATAATAAATTAAATGCACTACAAACTTTAAGGTATTATATAATGCTAGATATTAGGATTAGGGTCATAAATATTATTACAAAGCTATCCCTGTTAATTTCATAATCTATATTTTACAACAGGTCAGTCATGTCGAAATGGATTATATCTTCCAATTCTGTCTCTTCCTACTTTTTGTCTCACCATTCAAATTTCATGCAGAAAACAAAATGGTGAATTTTAGAATGACTTAACAAAATGCTTGTTGTTGAGGACTTCTTGATAAATTATATGATATGCTGATATCTTCTTGACTCTGTGACTTCCTTCCATTTCATGTGACCCAGTTACAGCCATGTAAAATGGAAGGAAGTCACAGGAAGTGATGAAAAGGAATGGTCTTTAAAACTGCCAAGAACTTACTGTGATGAAGACTTTTGCCTTAAACTTGGCCCTGCAGGAGCTCTGGCTGAGCACTGCTTCTATTAGGACTAGAACATGGGTGAGTGAGAAAGGCTGACTCCCTTCCCTGGCTTTCCTGGAGGTCCTAACTTCTGGAGAGCCCCTTGTCTGGGAGGAGGGCTCCTGGCTATAACTTTTGTTAATTGACCCTTGGGCCCTCTGGCTGGGGCTTCTGGAGCTCCACAGGAGTAAAGCTAGGGCTTGAACAAATAGTCTAACTCATTAAGCTAGATTTCTTACTCTGCCCTCTTTCTCATTTCTCTACTTTCACTTTCCCTCTATTTTATAAATAAATTGCTAAAAATCATTTGGAATTGATTAATTCCTGGCAACCATACTCTCTGATAAATCTAGTTCAATCCTTTTATTTTTATCCTCACATTCTGGCCCTTGCAACTCCCACATAGTAAGTAAGATAGAGTGAACAAAATTAACAATTTCATTCTATATTCTAAAGCTATCAAGATCCAGTGACAAAAGTCAGGATGATTGGTGATAGCCTAGGATGTAGTCAATGAACTTGTTATCTTTGATGTCTAACTAAAATACAATTGCTTCACAGAATCTGCTTCTGCCACCTTCATGGCTAGTAAAAGAAATTGTTTTCAATCACCCTTCTACTGAGGAAAGTCTTCATATGCTTTGGGTAGACATCCCTTTAATTCACTAATGGAGTTGAGACTTGTAGGTTATCCTCAAATATTGAATATATTGACAAAAATGGCATTCTTCTCATAGGGGGAGTAATTAATCCAATGAAAGAAAATAAGAAGACAAAAAAAGCTCTTTGTTAGAATCTAATAGGGAAAAGGAGAAAAACAGGAAAAATAAACAACTTATAATTATGTTCAAAAATTGATTTCACACATATAATAGAGGAAAGAATGATTAGATGGTAGTTTGGAAAAAAAATTTCCTGGACTAAAAGCTCAGTATGAGTCAACAACATGATGTCAACAGTGTGATATAGCTATTAACAAAGCTGTAGTACCATATTCAGTTTTACACATTGAATTTTAAGAAGGACATGGAAAAAGCAGTCAGCTTAGTAAAGATTCCCTGGTTCATGTCAAATTTAGGTTTGATGTCAAGGAAAAATAATTCTAACAATTAAAGTTATACTTAAATGAAATGAAATACCAGAGGAAGTAGAGGGTTTCTTCGCCTTAGAGATCTATAAAGAGAAGACAAACTAATCACTAATTGAGTTCACACTACTGACATATCTTTCACAGGCATAGATTAGAAGATAGATAGATAGATAGATAGATAGGTAGATAGATAGATAGATAGATAGATAGATAGATAGATAGATAGTCCAGTCTCTCTATGAGATGATGAGGTTTCTTTCACCTTAGAAATTCTGTTTCTGAATAGATATAGCAACAATGCCCAAAATTATACATATGAATAAATAACACAAAAACCAATTGTTTTAAGAAGAAGTTTAATGTTTTGCAGTAAGAAAAAAATAAATAGGCATTTTAATTAAATGTATTTTGCTGTTAATAATTGATGCAGTTTGGTATTAATCATGTGACTTACATTCTCTGAATCTCCAAAACTAATGATCGAAGAAAAACAAAAGCCCAGAACCTGCTGTTTGGCTCTCCTCTAGGTTGAGAAAATATTTCAACACCCATATTGGTTCAAATAACACAACTTCCAGAATTTTCATTATCAGAGAAAAAAAATCCTAGTTTGTCTTCTTTTGTTTGTCTGTTTCATCATTAGCTTACTTCCATCTTTAAAAGAGGAGATATACAACTCAAATTTCTTATGGACTAGAAAAATAATTCCTCATTAACTTAGTGCCACAGATGTTACATAAAATTTGGCATGTTATGAGTGTCATTGCTATCCTACAATGCCCAAAAACTCAAATTGAAGGAAAAGATACAATGTAAAGTAGATTAACAAGGCAGGTAGTACAGTCAGAGTCAATACCTGTACCTTCAGTCATTCTCCTTCTGGAAAAAAAATCATCAATGGAGTAATTTGAAAATTGATTAGGAATAGCATCTCTTACCTTCAGTCTTTCAGTTGGCAATATTACAAATTTATTGACACTAGGCTCTTTAAAAGTGACTTATTGTTTAATTTCATTCAAATTTTTATATTCTAGTAAAATAACTAGAGTTGTTTGATCATAGACCTAAATAAATGGTCTGGAGATAATTTTTATTTTTAAAACAAAATTCATTTGGTCAGTAGGGCATTGTATTCTCTCTTTTAAAGGGGAAAAATATCCTTTGATATATTTCAAATAAAATGAAATGAATCTCCAAGGAGAACAATACAAAAGGAACAAAGGACCTAAATTGTGGGGAAAAAATACTTAAAATGGTTCTTTTCTGGTAGCGAATAATTGAAAGCTGAAAGCATGCTTATCAATTGAGAAACGGCAAAACAAGTTTTGGTATATGAATGTGAAGGCATACACTTATGACTTAAGAAATGATGGAGGGAATGGTTTCAGATAAATGTGGGAAGGCTTATATGAACTGTTGTGAAGTAAAATAAGAAGAACCAGGAAAACAATGTATATAATAACAGAAATAGTGTAAAGATAATCAACTGTAAAAGACTTAGTAATTCTGATTGCTTCAGTTATCCATCACAACTACAAAGGGTTCATGATGAAAATTGCTATCCACATCCAGACAGAGAAATGATGTATTCAACATCTAGATTAAAGCTTTTGTTTTCGTTCTTTAATTTGCTTGCTTTTTTTTCAGACATAGTTAATGCAGTAATATGTTTTGTTTCATTTCATATTTATAGAATAAATACTATCTTTCTTGCTTTTTGTATAGATGGGGAGGTATGAAAGGAAATAAAGAATTGGGATTTGAAAAAAGAAATACATTTTTAAAAGAAATACAACCAATAGATATCCAAATCTTAACAAGTTTGGAGGATATGTCTAGAATTAATTTAAACTCTCTCAAAGTTGTGAAAATTGTTTATATTAAAAGATACCTTGCTTAGTAGAAAGATCATTGTTTGGGGATCAGAATACTTGTTTCAAACCCTTGTTCTGGCAGGTCCTGCCTCAGAAAAGACATTTATCTGCCCTGTGCCTCAGTTCCTTATCTGTATTTCTAGTCAATTAGAAATAGGCCCACTATGGGTGAAAACTGCCTTAATTTGCTAGGAAGTCATTGACTTTTGGGACCTGCTTTCCTACGGATCCCTGACCACATGATGAAATAAGCAGTCCTTCATTTTCTGGTTTCAAGAAGATATGACTTGAGTGTATCCTTTATTCCTGAACTCTTCTTTAGGAAAATCATTTCCCATTGACTATATCTCCAGAAAATCTGTCATGGCAAGTTTACCTGAATGATCAGCATGGATTTGGATGTTTTTCCTAAACTTATCAAACACTAAGATTTAAGAGATATCAATAAGAATGGGCCTCATGATAACGTTCATCTGACTTCATTCCTTAGCTCTCCAGTTCCAACACCCAATCTTCAGTTAGAGCAAACAGTCAGGGAAGAAATGGGATCTTTGACAACATGAATCTTGACCAAGGACAAAATGAAATTAACATTTCTTGGCCCTTTCTTTTAGGCAGTTAGGTGGTACAGTGGATAAAGTACTTGAAATTATTAATACCCAGATTCAAATCCTGACTTAGACATTTAGTTAACTGTAGGAACTTGAACAATGATTATGAACCTATGGTACAAATACCAAAGATGGCACACAAAGTCCTCTCTATGGGCACACCTGCAGTCACCCACAAGAGTTTCTTACTAGTAAGACAGAGGTACTGGGGTGGACATGTTTCCCCTTCTCCATTGTATACACCTGAGGACATTCTTCACTTCACCCACCCCTCTGCCCAGCAGCCCAACAGGAGTGCTTCTTCCCTTCCCCATCTAGGGTAAGGCACTCAAGGGGAAGAAGGGTGTCACATGCTGCATGAGGGTGTGATCCAGATGGCTACCTGTTGAGTCAGTGGTGAAGGTGATTTCCATAGTGGGGTTGGAAAGGAGATAGGTTAGAAGGGAGCATAGCTTACAGTGTGGCACATATCTGGAGGGGTTCAGAGTGGTTGGGCCACTCTCCTCCCCCTTGACATATGCTCTTCTCTTCACCAGCCCCTCTGCCTAGCAGCCCATGGAGTGCTTCTTCCCTCCACTGTCTGGGGTAAGTGGGAGGGGAGCAGGAGGTCAAGGTGAGGGAACATGACCCTCAATCTCTGAGGGGACAGGCACTACACTTGGCCTGGAAGGTTGAGAGGAGCTGGGGCCCAGCACTCTATCTCTAAAATTTTCACCATCACGGGTATAGTCTTTCTCAGCCTCTTTTTCCTTATCTGTAGAAACTGATTATAATAGAACCTCCATTATAAAGTTGTTGTGAGAATTAAATGATATATATTATATGAAAAGTGCTTTGAAAACCTTAAATCACTACATAAATATTAGCTTATTATTGTTACAAATATGAATATTTAGCATTACTATGAAAAGAGCTCTGGACTTAGAAGATCTGGGTTTAAATCCCAGCTGAAACAATAAAAAGCTGTGTGACCATGGGCATGTCATTGAGCTCTCAGCTTCAATTTATTAATTAGAAAAACTATGGTATTAATATATAGTCATTCCTTCCACATCACAGGGGTTAAGGGAACAGCATTCTGTAACATAGAAAATTGACATAAAATTTATGCTTACCATAATAGATGTCAGATTGTTTTTTTTTTCATTTTGTGGGGTGTTTATACTATGCTATATGCATTTATAACTTACTAAACTTTTCAACATATTTCTACATGTCAGGCCTTTGTGTGTCATCCACTCTTTTTCATGTTCTTTTTATAAATTCACTTCTAATTATTTCAAAATTTTAAACTATATATATATATAATTATTTAGGGTATTAAAAGATAAAATATGTTGATATTATATATGCATATATATATATATATTTCATTAATTTCTTTGTTTCTAAGTGTTTTTTGTGTCATCTACTAGCCTTTGCATGAAGTCTACAGCTTCCAGAAACCTCCCCAAAATACTCATTTAATTTCTTATACCAACCTGTAATATTCTGGTATGGAAGGAATACCTGAACAGTCACCTAACTGAAGAGATTTTTGCAAATCTCAATGTAATCATAAGATGTGAGTTCATATTATTCTTTTCCATCAACCCCATACTTTAAAGTTCATTGTATTGTTTTTCACCATTGGACTGGACTGCAAGGAAAAAAATCCAAATCTCTTCAGTATATCTACATTCAAGATTTGGGGAGTGAATCAAGAAGAATAAAGTAATAGATCTAATTCATGAAAAGCCAGTCTTATTGTTTCCTACCCAGAACTAGATATTGAAGAGGTTCCTGTGGTTTAGAGCAGGAAATGTCAGCTTCTGAATACTCATTCTGAACTGAACCTCTATGTCTTATGACAGTTGCCCTGTTTCTGATACTGTGGCTCCTTGAGACCTCTTTTGATCTTCTAGCCTAGCACTTTCAAACTCTCCTCTATTTGGGGAGGGAAGGATGCAATACAGTTTTCCATTAAAAAGCTTATTTTCTCTTTGAAGTCTAGCTTTAGCCAAAGCATGAGTATTTCAAAGACACTTGAAAGCAGCAGCTTGCATAGATATAGAAGTGCTACTATAGGATCTCTTTATTTGAAGCATTAACACTTAAGGGGTTTAATTTGTATACTTAAATAGCTGACAAAATATTATAGATTTAATTAGCAGAATATATCCAAATACATCAAATAGTCTTGCATTTTCAACTAGCATGAACTAAATAAAAGTTTTGCTTTTCTGAACACATGTATTAATATGTCAGACAAACTCTTTGTATCTTTTCTAATGGAAATTTCTCCAGCTACATTACCTGTACTGAACATGCAGCCCAATATTGTTAGATATTTTGTGGGGTTCTCTGGTATAATTTCTGATCTATTAACCATTAAAAATACCATAAAACTTTATGTTATGAACAATTTGAGTATTGAAATCCTGGGAATTCCTTGAGGTCTTTTATTTTAACAAAAAATTCCAGGGCAGCTCTGCCCAATTATAAAAAAGAAAATCATGAGGAAAGAAAAATGGTAGAGTAGTGCATGGCACTTTCTCATCCTCCTTTTACCTCCAAAACAATAAAAAAATAAGTCAACAGACTCAGTATTGAATGTGATAAAAACAGATTGGAGATGAGAGTGAAGTTGAGTATTCAGGATCAACAAAGGAGGAAGGTCTCTGATTTCCCTGGCCTCATTACCACCTGGTAGGTAGATACCCATGATCAAATAGCAGAATCAACTAGCCAGCTCCCCAGTCTAAGACCAACATCCCCACCTTATCTGCTGAACATGGCTTCTTTCATCCCAGAGGATAATCCTGGAATTAGCAGGCAGAGAACCATAGGAGCAGCTATGTTGCCTGTAGCCTCCACTCCAGAGATCCTATTCACAAGTATTTTGGGGCTGACTGAGTGAAAACCACAGAGTCTACAGGACCCAGGCCCTAAGGCTAGGACCTTAAGTTTCACTGCTAATGAGGGGAGGAATTTAGAGGGCCAAAGGAATACTGACTAGATAACTGCTCTGTCCCATATTATGACAACAGGAGAGGAAGAGTGAGGAAAGAGCACATACTAGTGAGTGTGGTTGCTGAAGTACCAGGGTTCTGTTTGTTATGGTTACTCCCAGGAGAAATGAGTATCTGGTTTCTACCAAAGCAGAAGAAGAGCACTCTCATTTTGGTTGCAGAATTCTATGAAAATTTTACAATACTTTGGTCATTTTTTTGGTTCTCCAGGATTTACTTTGGATTTATAAAGGGTGATTTTTTATATTAAATTTGAAGCTGCAAATTATGCAACCCTCTGACTGAATTAAGTCAAAACTTATCCTATCCTATGAATGAATTAAGAATAAAGACAAAGCATGTTCTTTATCTGTAAATCACTGTCTTAAGACAGTGGGTAAAGGAAAGGTAGCAGGCATAGAGAGGAGTGGATATGCATATTCTTAAGCCATTATAAAGTTTTTTTGATTCCCAGAGTTCAGAAGACCTACCTCTTGCCAAGAGTGCAATTGGAGTCCTCCAATAAGGATTTTGGAAAGGTACACCACTAAGAGTACAAATTTAAGTCTAAGGGGAAAGATAGAACTTTTTATCTGGGAATCCAGAGAGAGGAGGTGTAAATAGCCCCCAGTTGTGCACATAGACCAGCTCTCAGCTCTCCATTTTTGGGCCTCTTTCTCAAAAGAGGCTTGCTAAGAGAATTAACAGCCACATGTGGCTGGCAATCTTATCTCTCTCTAAACCTCTTTTCATTATTTAATGAACAATTATAAATTAAGATACAGTTTCCAGAAAATGTTAATCTTAACAATTGCCAGAGGGCTCTAGTTAGATCACCTGATATAAATTACAAACTGGGATTTAAGTGGGGAATTAGATATTACATTTGGGATTATAGAAATTAGAAGAAATAAATAGGGCCCATAAATAACAAACAAACAAAAAAATATATACTGAGACCTGAGGCACCATTCCCCAAAACTCTAAGTCTCCTGTATAAATATATTAATCAGTCCTATTAGCCTGGCTATTAAAACAAAACAAAGAAACAAAAAATGGAGCAAACCAAGGTGAAAGAGCCCAACTACTGAGCTATTATTCAGGGTTCAAACTCAGAGGACAGTGAAACAAAAATATTTAATTCTAAAATAACAAAGAAAAAGAATAGATAATGAAAGCTCAAAAAAATTTTTGGAAGATCTTTAAAAAGACCTCAAAAACCAAATGAGAAAGATTGAGCAAAAAAAAAAGTAGAAAAAGGAAAGCAATGCAAGAAAACCAAGAAAACTATGAAATAAATAGCACTCAAATAGAAAAACAGATCCAAAAATTCTAAGGAAAAAGGAATTCATTAAGAACCAGAATTGGTCAAAGGGAAACTAATGATTTCCTAAGACAACAGGAAGTAATGAATCCAAATCAAAAGAACAAAAGAATAGAGGATAATATGAAACATCGCATAAAAGCAATTGACCTGGAAAATAGATCAAGGACAGATAATATAAATAAATAATCAGACATCCAGAAAATTATACTTAAAAAGATTTTAGACACCATACTATAAGGAAAACTGCCCCAAAATTCTATAACCAGAAAACAAGATAGTAATTGAAATAATATTCCTATCACCACTACAAAGGGACCAAAAAAGAAACATGCCCAGGGACATGATTGCTAAATTCTATAGCTCCTAAATTAAGTAGAAAATACTACAGGCAATAAGAAAAAAGACAATTTAATTACTGTGGAACTAAAGTCAGAATAATAGAAGACTCAGCAATCTCAACATAAAAGAATGAAGGACATGGAACACAATACTTCAAAGAACAAAAGAACTTGGTTTGAAAGCAAGAATAACATACCTAGAAAAGCTGATCATAATTATACAAGTTTAAAAAATGGATATTTAACAAACTAAAAGAGCTCCCACTCTTATCCGGGGAAAACCTAGCACTCAGTAGAAAAATTGATCTACAAAAAATGTACAAAGGTAATCATGAAAGATTGATTATAAGCAACTAAAACATCAAACCATTTAATTCTTATATGGGAAAATGTCAACTATAACCCTTAATAAAGCCATCATTACCTAGGTACTTTGAAAGGGAATATATAGACAGATTTGAAGTCAAGTTGAATTTAATAGGATGAGCTAAAATAATAATAAAATAGACCATGAAGAGGTAAAATAGAATAGTTATCTCATATGAAAGAGGAATGAGTGGAACTGCCACAAAGAAGGGAGGAAGGAGTATAGAGCTAGTAGTGTTAGAACACAAATCTCATCACATCTGGTTTAAATAGTAAAAACATATAAAATCAGGGAACTAAAATACCTATTAATAAAAAGGAAAACAGATTGGAAGATAGTATGGGAGAGATTAGGCTTGGATCGGCACCTCACACCCTAAACCAAGATAAACTCAGAATGGGTGAATGACCTGAACATAAAGAAGGAAACTAAAAGTAAATTATGTTAACACAGAATAGTATACATGTCAACTCTTTGGAAAGGGAAAGATTTTAAAAACAAGCAAGACCTAGAAAGAGTCTCAAAATGTAAAAGAAATAATTTTGACCTCATCAAGTTAAAAAGTTTTTGTAAAAACAAAATCAATATAATCAAAATTAGAAGGTAAATAACAAACTGGGAAACAATCTTCATAACAAAAACCTCTGGCAAAGGTCTAATTACTCAAATTTACAAAGAGCTAAATAAATTGTACAAAAAAAAAAATCAAGCCATTCTCCAATTGATAAAAGGGCAAGGGACATGAACAGGCAGTTTTCAGCCAAAGAAATCAAAACTATTAATAAGCACATGAAAAAGTGCTCTAAATCTCTTATAATCAAATCAAAACAACTCTGAGGTATCACCTCATACCTAGCAGATTCGCTAACATGGCAGCAAAGGAAAGTAATGAATGCTGGAGGGGCTTTGGCAAAGTTGGGACATTAATGCATTGTTGGTGGAGTTGTGAATTGATCCAACCATTCTGGAGGGCAATTTGGAACTATGCCCAAAGGGCACTAAAAGACTGTCTTCACTTTGATCCAGCCATTTTGCTGCTGGGTTTGTACCCCAAAGAAATAATAAGGAAAAATACATGTACAAGAATATTCATTGATGCACTCTTTGAGGTGGCAAAAAAGTTGGAAAATGAGGGGATGCCCTTCAATTGAGGAATGGCTGAACAAATAGTGGTATATTTTGGTGATGGAATACTATTGTGCTCAAAGGAATAATAAACTGGAGCAATTCCATGGGAACTAGAATGACCTCCAGGAATTGATTCAGAGTGAAAGGAGAAGAACCTGGAGAACATTGTACACAGAGAATGACACACTGGTACAATGGAATATAATGGACTTCTCCATTAGTTGCAATTCAGTGCTCCTGAACAACGCAGAGGGGTGTAAGAGAAAAAACACTATCCGACATTCAGAGGAAAACCTGTGGGATTAAAACACCAAAGAAAAACAACTGTTAGAATCCATGGGTTGAGGGGGATATGATTGGGGATGTAGACTCTGAATGAACATCCTAGTGCAAACACCAACAACATGGAAATGGGTTCTGTTCAAGGACACATGTAATACCCAGTGGAATTGTGCATCAGTTATCTGAGTGCTGGGGGAAAGGGTGGAAGGAATAGAAAATGATTTTTGTAACCAAGGAATAATTTTTGCAATTGACCAAATAAAAAAATATCAGGGAAAAAAAGGAAAACAGGAGGGAAAGGGGATAGCATAAGGGAGGATCTATGATACTCCTTGAGGGATTGAGGGATTTAGAAAAAAAGGAAAATTAAAAGAAACAAAAGCATGGAGATAAGAAATAGGAGAGATACCTAGAAAAGATTACCCATCAAGGAGTAGGGGAATGAAGAGAGGGGATAAAGTACAGTTAGAACAAGATAAAGGATGGAGGTCAAGATGGAGGCTTAGAAGCAGGAAAAGTTCAGATCTCTAAAAACCCTTCCTTACGGATGACAAACTGAATGCTCCTAGAGGACTGAAATTCAAACTTAACAACAGGACAGAGGCAGAGAATCGTCTTTCTGGACTGAAATCAAAAAGTACACCCCCACAAAAGGCAGAATCCAAGGGGAAGGCAGAAGGAAGGTCCCTGGACACCTCCCCCCCCAACCCAGAGAGCTGAGTCCCCAGCAGCAGCAGGAACCTCTGGGCAGGCAGAGGTGCTAGTTTGGAGGGTATACCTTGTGACCAGTGGGGCATCGGGCTCAGAGAGTCCAGTGTGGGCAGCAGGGAGGAAGCCAGGGAGAGACCTGGGTCCCATGGCTGGGTCATTCCATCTGGCTCCAGTCCCACTGGAGGTTTTTGCCTTGGGGCACATCTAGACCAACCCAGTTGAACCTAGTCCCATCAGGACTCCTCAGAGCCCAGGGAGATGATAACCCCTCCCCCCTAGAGTGCAAGTCCTCCCTCAAGTACAGGAACCTCTGGGCAGGCAAAGGCACTGGGGAACCTTGTGGACAGCAGATGAGCAGCTGGAGAGAACTGGAGAGAGCCTGGGCAGCACCAGGCTTCCAGGAGTCTTCAGCCTCAGAGCACATACAGCCCAACCCAGTTGGCCAGTTGAACTTAATGTGATCAAAAGCCTCCAGAGGACAGGGAAGCTAACATTCCTCTCTTAGAGACTGTACCAAGAGATCTGACAAAGCTTCAAGAGGGGAGACTGACAGCCCCAAAACAAAAAAAAAATGAGAGCACAGACAAATATGGGGAGCAAAGAAGGGGTAAACTCGAGTAAACAACAGAAAAAGAAGAAAGAAATTACACAGGTAAAGAAATTCTGCACAGGTAATGAGAAAAAAGTGAATGAAACAGAAGGGGAGGGATCAACAAAGGAAAACTAAAAAATCCCAGTGAATTGGATACAGGCTTTGGAAAAATTCAAAATGCAATTCAAAACACAATTATGATAGGCTGAAGGCAATTGGGAAAAGAACTTAAAAAGTAGGATAAAGCATCTGGAAACAGAAAATACTGTCTTGAAAGCCAAAATCAACAAGCTGGAAAATGAGACAAAGGAAATGAAACATGAGGCAAAGAAAATGAAAGATGAGATGAAGAAGATGAAAGATGAGAAAAAGGAGATGAAAGACAAGGTAGAGGATGAAAGATGACCTCCAAAGAAAATCATACCAAAAGGAAAAGAATGAGAAAAAAAAGCCAAAGATGAAATCCAGTCTTTAAGAACAAGAATACAACAACTAGAATTCAAGAACTATCAGACCAAAGAAAAGAGATTACAAGCTGCCAAGAAGAAGTAATTCAGATACCACAGAACCACAGTGAGGATAAGGCAGGATCTGGCTGCATGCACACTGAAGGACCGAAAGCCATGGAATATGATATTCTGGAAAGCAAGGGAACTAGGTCTACATCAAAGAATGAACTACCCAGCAAAACTGACTATATTCTTACAGGGGAAAGTATGGTAATTCAATAAAATAGAAGAATTTCACAAATTCATAAAGAAAAGACCAGATCTGAACAGAAAATTTGATGTCCAAGCACAGAATTCAAGAGAACCATCAAAAATTAATTTAAAAAGAGGAGGAAAAGAAAAACAAAACAAAACAAAATTTTAAGAGACTCAATAAGTTAAGATGATGTTTGACTTTAAGAAATGAGGTCACTGGTAACTCTTAAAAACTATTGTTATTACCTGGGCAGCAAAAAAAAGTGCATTTAGAGAGAACAGTGAAAAACTGTATAGGATGAAAGGACAAGACATAAATAGGTATAGATATATGCATGCATAAATACATAAGCATGAGTATGCATATATATATATAACTCGAGCTTAAAAATAGGTTAATATTAAAAGAAATGGGAAAAGAAACAAATGTGGGTAAATTTATATGTCACAAAGAAGCTCATGGTGGGAGGGGGAGAACATCAATACGCTAGAAGGGTAAAGAGGTCAGAGACAGGAAATACTCAACTTTTATGTGCTTTGAAATTGACTCAAAGAGGGAAAAACAATCCAATCCATTGAGGTCAGAGAATAGATTTGAGCCCTATAGGGGAGTAAAAGGGTAACAAATGGTCTGGTGGGGAGGGAAGCAAAACAATGGAGGGAGGTGGTGGAAGGATAATTTTAGAAAGACTGTAGGGAAAATAAGGGGAAGAATAAGAAGGGAGGCAGTAGAAAGGGAAGTAAAATAAGGGTGGGAACTAGGGGGACTGATTAAAAGCAAACATTGGTGTAGAAGGAAATAGTGAAAGAAAAAAAGGCAGGAACAGGAGCAGAAATCAAAATGCTAGGTAATACACAACTAGTAACCATAACTCTGAATGTGAATGGAATGAACTCACCCATAAAACACAAGTGAATAGCAGAGTAGATTAGAATCCAAAACCCTACCATATTCATTCCATAAGAAACACACATGAGGAAGGTAGATATGCACAGGGTGAAAGTAAGAGGGTGGAGCCAAATATAATCAGCATCAACTGATAAAAAGAAGGCAGGAGTTGCAATCATGATATCTGACAAATCCAAAGTAAAAATAAATCTAGTTAAAAGAGATAGGGAAGGTAATTATATCCTGATAAAAGGCCGTATAGACAATGAGGAAATATTGGTACTCAACATGTATTCACCAAATGGCATAGCATCCAAATTTCTAAAGGAGAAACTAGAGCTCAATGACAAAATAGATAGAAAAGCTATATTAGTGGGAGACTTGAACCTTCCTCTATCCAAACTAGATAAATCAAACCAAAAAATAAATAAGAAAGAGGTAAGAGAAGTGAATGAAATCTAAGAAAAAGGAGAGTTAGTAGACATGTAGAGAAAAATAAATAGGAACCAAAAGGAATATAACTTCTATTGAGCAGCAGATGGTACATTCACAAAAATTGACCATGTATTATGGCATAAAAAACATTGCAAACAAGTGCAAAAGAGCAGAAATAATAAATGCAACTTTCTCAGATTGCAATGCAATGAAAATAACAATTAGTAAAGGAACATGGAGACCTAAATAAAAAAAAATAATTGGAAATTAAATAATATGATTCTCCAAAACCAGTTAGTTAAAGAACAAATTGTAGGAACAATAACTTCATTGATAAAAATGACAATGATGAGACATCCTTTCAAAACCTAAGGGATGCAGCCAAAGCTATACTGAGAGGGAAATTTATATCCTTGATTTCATATATTAACAAATTAAGAAGGGCAGAGGTCATTGAATTGGGAAGGTAAATTAAAAAATTAGAAAGCGAACAAATGAAAAATCCTCAGATGAAGACTAAATTCAAGATCCTAAAACTAAAAGGAGAAATTAATAAAACTGAAAGTCAAAGAACTATTGATTTAATAAATAAGACTAGAAGCTGGTACTTTGAAAAAACAAATAAAATAGACAAAGTACTAGTCAGTCTAATTATAAAAGGAAAGAAAAAAACAAATTGACAGTATCCAAGATGAAAAGGGACACCTCACCTCTAATGAAGAGGAAATTAAGGCAAACATTAAAAACAACTAAGCCCAATTATATGGCAACAAATATGGAGATCTCGTTGATATGAATGAATAATTACAAAAATATAAATTGCCTAGACTAAAAGAGGAAGAAATAAATTACCTAAACAACCTCATATCAAAAAAATAAATTGAACGAGCCATCAAGGAACACCCTAAGAAAAATCTCCAGGTCCAGATGGATTCACAAATGAATTCAATCAAATATTCAAAGAACAGCCAATCCCAATATTAAACAAACTATTTGACAGAATAAGCCAAGAAAGAGTTGTACCAAATTCATATTATGACACAAAGATGGTACTGATCCCAAAGCCAGGCAGGTCAAAAACAGAAAAAGAAAACTATACACCAATCTCCCTAATGAATATAGATGCAATAATCTTAAATAGGATACTAGCAAAAAGACTCAAGCAAGTCATCACAATGGTCATCCACTATGACCAGGCAGGATTCATACCAGGAATGCAAGGATGGTTCAATATTAGGAAAAACATCCACATAATTTACCATATTAACAAGCAAACTGACAAAAATCACATGATTATCTCAATAGATGCAGAAAAAACCTTTGATAAAATATAACACCCATTCTTATTGAAAACACTAGAAAGTATAGGAATAGAAGGGCCTTTCCTAAAAATAATAAACAGCATATATCTAAAACCCATAAGCAAACTTCATCTGCAATGTGGATAAACTAGAAGCCTTCCCAATAAGATCAGGAGTAAAACAAGGATGCCCATTATCACCTCTATTATTTAACATTGTACTAGAAACACTAGCAGTAGCAATTAGAGAAAAAAAAGAAATTGAATGTATTAAAATTGGCAATGAGAAGACCAAGCTATCACTCTTTGCGGATGATATGATGGTTTTCTTAAGGAATCCTAGAGAATCAACCAAAAAGTTACTCTAAATAATCAACAACTTCAGCAAAGTTACAGGATAAAAAATAAACCCACATAACTCATCAGCATTTTTTATATCTCCAACACATCTCAGCAGCAAGAATTAGAAAGAGAAATTCCATTTAAAATCACCCTAGACAATCTAAAATACTTAGGAATCTGTCTGCTGAGACAAACATAGGAACTATATGAACACAACAACAAAACACTCTCCACACAGTTAAAACTAAATCTAAACAATTGGAAAAACATTTATTGCTCATGGGTGGGATGACCTAACATAATAAAAATGACAATCTTACCCAAATTAATTTACTTATTTAGTGCCATACCCATTGAACTACCAAAAAACTTCTTTACTGAATTAGGAAAAAAAATAAAGTTCATTTGGAAGAACAAAAGATCAAGGATATCCAGGGAAATCATGAAAAAAAATGCAAAGGAATGAGGACTTGCAGTCCCAGATCTCAAACTATACTATAAAGCGGTGGTCATCAAAACAATTTTGTACTGGCTAAGGGACAGAAAGGAGAATCAGTGGAATAGACTTGGCATAAATGACCTCAGCAAGACAGTCTATGATAAACCCAAAGACCCCAGCTTTTGGGAGAAAAATCCACTATTTGATAAAAACTGCTGGGAAAATTGGAAGATAGTGTGGGAGAGATTAGGTTTGGATAA
Organism: Monodelphis domestica; assembly: GCF_027887165.1. NCBI lineage: Eukaryota > Metazoa > Chordata > Mammalia > Didelphimorphia > Didelphidae > Monodelphis > Monodelphis domestica. Next base: position 252,493,932 of record NC_077229.1, read on the forward strand.
ACACCTCACAGCCTACACCAAGATTAATTCATAAAATGGGTGAATGACTTGAACATGAAGAAGGAAACTATAATTAAATAAGGTGAACACAGAATAGTATACATGTCAGACCTTTGGGAAAGGAAAGATTTTAAAAACAAGCAAGACCTAGAAAGAGTCACAAAACGTAAGATAATTTATTTTGACTACATCAAATTAAAAAGTTTTTGTACAAAGAAAACTAATGTAACTAAAATCTGAAGGGAAGCAACAAATTGGGAAACAATCTATATAGGAACCTCTGACAAATGTGTAATTACACAAATTTACAAAGATCTAAATCAATTGTACAAAAAATCAAGCCAGTCTCCAATTGATAAATGGGCAAGGGTCATGAATAGGCATTTTTCAGATAAAGAAATCAAAACTATTAATAAGCACATTAAAAAGTGCTCTAAAACTCTTATAATCAGAGAGATGCAAATCAAAACAACTCTATGGTATCACCTCACACCTAGTAGACTGGCTTTCATGACATCAAAGGAAAGTAATGAATGCTGGAGGGGATGTGGCAAAGTCGGGACATTAATTCATTGCTGGTATAGTTGTGAATTGATCAGACCATTCTAGAGGGAAATTTGGAACTATGCCCAAAGGGTGATAAAATACTGTCTGCCCTTTGATCCAGCCATAGCATTGCTGGGTTTGTACCTCAAAGAAATAATAAGGAAAAAGTCTTGTACAAGAATATTCATAGCTGCGCTATTTGTAGTGGCAAAAAAATTGGAAAATGAGGGAATGCCTTTGAATTGGTGATGGATGAACAAATTGTGGTATATGTTGGTGATGGAATACTATTGTTCTAAAAGGAATAATAAAGTGGAGGAATTCCATGGAGACTGGAACAACCTCCAGGAATTGATGCAGAGCGAAAGGAACAGAACCAGGAAAATATTGTACTCAGAGACTGATACACTGTGGTACAATCGAACATAATGAATTTCTCCATTAGTGTCAATGCAATGTCCCCGAACAATCTGCAGGAATCGAGTCGAAAAAACACTATCCACAAGCAGAGGACAAACTGTGGGAGTAAAAACAAAAAACACCGAGGAAAAGCAACTGCTTGACAACAGGAGTTGAGGAGATATTAATATGGAAATCACTTTAAAAGACTGATATATATTAATTTAAGGTTGCCAAGGAATTCAGCTATGTAATTCCTAAATGAAAACTCAATTCAGCTATCAACCTTTTTATGGTGTTTTAATTACAAACAGGAGGAAGAAAAGTGTTAGAGTGAGAGAGAGAGAGAGAGAGAGGAAAAAGGGAGAGAAGGAAATAGGGCTTAAATACCCACTCTGCTAAAGCTGAGCCAAAGGCCCAAGGTCCTGGAAAGCAGAGGCAAAGAAAAGAGATAAGTCCCTATCACTCATGTGACCAAAATGGAGAAACAGTCTGAGGGCTCCTCCACTCCAAGCACCAGGCTCCAACAACAACTCTTCCTCCACACAGGGAGTCCCCAGAACTCCTGAACTGTCCTCTACCTCACTTCCTGTTTCTCACATGTGCCAATGGTGACTCTAGCTTAACCTAGGACCTCCCAGAGGTCTGTCCTTTTTGCACATGTCTGTTGAAGGCCATATTCTCAAATAATTAAATCTTGAGTTTTGCTGCATCCCTTCCTAAATCTTGCTACCCTGAGTAGGGTGGAGATTGTAGTTTCCAACACCTTATTCTGTTATTCCAAGTATCTCTATTGTTATTGATCAGGAAATAGCTAAATCTCATCTTCTAAGAATGGTTTGAATAGGGTTGAGTAGTTTTGAAATTCACCATCCCCCCCTGAGAACCAAGGAAGACAAATCTCTCTGATGGGTCTTGTAAACATACTAGCTATGAAATTACAATAGTTAGAGATAAGGGAAAAATAGGAGAGATAGAGAGAGACAGCAAAACCAATGTTTTGCTGGGCACATTGACAAAAGCCAATTAGGGGGCAGTCCCCTTTGGCAGAAGAGTGTATATTCAAAATAAATTCAATCAACCTTTAGTGCAAGCAACCACACCGCAAGGTTCATTCTTGATCTTGATGTAATGTAGGTTTTCTGGCATCTTTCTGCAACAGTTCATTCTCTGGATTTAGGAGTTAGCAAGCTTCTTCCTTGAAGATGTTTCTCAAAGAAAAAAAAAATTTCAAAATCTTGGAGTTTTATTAAAATACAATCCCCCCTGAAGTGGGTGTTAAAAAAATCCAGTTCAGCTCAGGATGCATTGTTGAGTTATGGGGGTGTATGAGTCAGTTATTAAAAGAATTCTAAAACAATAAAAACAAAACAAACAAAAAATATATAAAGGGAAAATATGGAAGAAAGTAAAACTTTTGGGAGAAAGAGAAGAAAAAAATTCAAAATCAGAATCAAAATACCAAAATCTATGTATAAAATGTTGAGTAAAAAAGAATCACTTCATAATGGGCCCTTGTAAAGGTCCAATTTAAAGTAATTTCTATCCCACAAGTCTGTAGGACAGAATGCAGTAATATTTCATTCACCCATTTGCAGCCAAGACTACAGGAAGTTGTCATATTACAAGAAGGAAAGGAACTAGAATTCAATTTTGATAGGGAAGAGTCATTCCCTGGTCTGACCTTTTTCATTCTCAAGGATATAGGGAGCCAGCATGATAGTCAAATTTTTGTACTTGTATAAAGAGTATAGATACAAGGAAGTCCTACAACTTAACATATGTCAAGCATCACAACCTCGAGTCCACATTAGTATTTCCTGTGAGCTCTTTTGGCATTATTCAGGTTAAGTCTGTGCTCCTTGTTTTTATCCCATTTCCGGGAATCAGACAAAAACATTAATCATAGTCCCATAACATTTTATCAATAAATGGCAGGTTCCCACAGTCTAAAGCTGTTTGGGTATGTTTTAATAATAAAGCAGGTAAATATTTAAACTTATATTACTGCAGATAGAGAGAAAAAAATTTATTATATGTACCTTTTGTACAAGAAATGAGGAAAGGGGGGAAAATTCAAATACTCAAAAGAAAAGCAATAATTAAAAAAATAAGGGGAAGAGAAGAAAAAAATCAGGAATTCAGTGGGATTTTGAAAAACAGCATCTACTTGTCAATGGATTATTATCTTCAATGCTTATGATAGGATACAGTCAATCAGTCTCAGCAGAAGATGCTCTCTTTACATGTGAGCAATGAATCCAAGAGTCCTTACCTCCAACCTTTATAGATGTTGGAGTAGTTAACAATATTTGGAATGGTCCTTCCCACAAAGGCTGAGTTGCTCCAGTACATTGGAAATTCTTAATATACACCTTGTCTCCTGGGTTCAGGTTGTGATGTGAAAAGTCTAGTGGTCTGGATTGTACTGAAGTTCCAGATTCATGAAGTTCACGCAGTTTATGCTGTAATTCCTCTATTTAGGAAGCAATAGTAGTATCTCCCCCTAATAGTGATGTATATGCCAGGGAGAAAGGCTTAGCCTGTATAGGAGGATGTCCAAAAAGCATCTCAAATGGTGAAATATGTAAGTCTCCTCTAGGCCTGCTTCTAAAATAAAATAGGGCCAGAGGTAGAATTTCAGGCCATTTTAAATGGGTCTCAGTGCATAATTTGCCAATCATAGTTTTAAGTTCTTTATTCATCCTTTCAACTTGGCCTGAGCTCTGGGGATGATATGGAACATGGAACTTGGGAGTTATCCCCAGGCAGAAATATATTTGGTTTAGGACAGAATCGGTAAAATGACTTCCTCTATCAGAATCAATATGTACTGGCAGGCCAAAACAAGGAATAATTTCTTTTAAAAGTACCTTAGCAACAAAAGCCTCTGTTGCTCAGGTCACAGGAAATGCTTCTGGCCATCTGGTCAGTTGATCTACTATGACTAGACAATATTTAAAATGTCCGGCCTTTGGCATTGTTATGAAATCTATCTGTAGGTGCTCAAAAGGTGTGTAAACCAGAGGACTCCCACCGAAAGCTTTGCCACGAAAGGTGTGTTGGTTATATGCCTGGCAGATAGAGCAGGCTGAACACACTTTTGAGGCTATGGTAGTTATACCGGGGACTATCCATACTCTTTTAACAGAGTCCACAATGCCCTGGGTACCAAAGTGACCATTTTTATGAACAGATTGGCAAATTTGGTGATAGAAACTTCTAGGGAGCAGGGGTTTCCCTTCAGATGATACCCACACACCATCAATCTGTTTTGCTTTAAATTTTTGTTTCCATTTTTCCACCTCCTTTTCGTTATAGGAAAGTGATAAATTTAAATCATCCGTGGTTGTTAATGTTAAAATCAATCCAGGTCCATCTATGGCTGCTAGCTTTGCAGTGGCATCTGCTCAGTCATTTCCTCTAGAGACAGGGTCAGAGCCACCTGTATGGGCAGAGCAATGAACTACAGATAGGGCTTCAGGAAGTTTGAGAGCAGAAAGACTTCATTAATAATTTCTGCATTAGCTATGGATTTTCCAGCTGAGGTTAAAAATCCTCTCTGGAGCCATAGCATCACGACTGAGTGACAAATGCCAAAAGCATATCTAGAATCCATATAAATTGTTGCCTTTTTACCCTTGGCAATTATACATGCATTTTTCAGAGCTATGAGTTCTGCCCCTTGAGTGCTAATATTAGAGGGCAGAGAAGCTGACCAGTCAGTGGCAAATTCTGTGACTACAGCAGCTCCAGTGTAGCACATGCCATCTCTCATAAAAGAAGAACCATCAGTAAATAAGGTAGATCTGAGTTGTTTAAGGGAGTGTCCAAGAGATCATCTCAAGGCTTTTCTGCCATGGACACTAGTGTTTCACAACTATGTAATGGTTTTCCTGAAGTTGATAAATCTGGAAGCAAGGTGGCAGGGTTAAGAGTTGAACAGCACTTCAAGGTAATGTTTTCATTGTTTAACAAGGTTATTTCATACCTTGTAATTCGCTGATCAGAAAATGCCTGTGTTCTGTGTCTTAGCAACAATGTTTCTACCTCATGTGGGCACATAATTGTTAATGGGCATCCCAATACTAGATCAACAGTTTTTGTCACTAGTAAGGCTGTAGCAGCTACTCCTCTAAGACATGGTGGTGCTCTTGATGCTACTGGGTCAAGTTGGGCAGAATAATAAGCAATTGGGCTCTGAGGAGGTCCCAAAGTCTGAGTTAAAACACCTGAAGCTACCCATCTTTGCTCATATACATACAAAGTAAATGGCTTGTTGTAATCTGGGATGCCTAGAGTGGGGGCAGACATGATAGCCTTTTTTTAGATCTGATAGAGCTGACAGGTGTTCTGGTTCTAATTTGAGGGGTTCAGGGACCGAATCCCTTGTTAGTGCTATAAGGGGTTTAGTAATTTCCCCATAGCAAGGAATCCATTGTCTACAAAACCCTATTGCTCCCAAAATTGCTCTCAACTGTTTCTTAGTGGTAGGAGCACTTAAATTTTGAATATTCTCAATATGACTGAGGAGAGACTCTAAATGAAGACTCTAATGCAAATACCAACAACATGGAAATGGGTTCAAATCAAGGACACATGTGGAATCACTCAGTGGAATAGCACATCGGCTATGGGAGAGGTGGGGGGGAGGAGGAAAAGAAAATGATCTTTGTTTCCAATGAATAAAGTTTGGAAATGACCAAATAAAATAATGTCAAAAAAGATAAAGGAGGGATTTCTTTTTAATCAAACTCATAACTATAACTAGAAAGGCTTGATTGGTGGGATAAGGAAGGAACATTTTTAAAGACAGATAGAATAAAAACTAAAAGTCAAGGGTAAAAAGGACCAGATAGAAACCTTTAAAATGTAGGCCAATTTGAAACTTAGAAGGCAAAGGCAGAGGACAGGGGAAAGTTTCTAAAAAGAGGTACAAATTATAGTCTAAAAAGAAGAAACTGGACATTTGAAGAGAGATACAGGAAAAAAAATGAAGAGAAGGATAAATGGTGAAGAAAAATAGAGTTGATGGCTATACACAGCCAGTAGTTATGGTTTTGAATGTGAATAGGATGAATTCACCCATAAAACAAAAACAGATGACAGAGTGGAAGAAAAATCAAAATCCAACAATATATTGTTTACAAGAAACACATTTTAAAATGACAAAATACACATATAGTAAAAATAAATATCTAAATCAGAATATACTATACCTCAGCTGATTCAAAGAAAGCAGTTGTAGCAATCATGATCTCTAGCATTTAGAGCTAAAATAAGTATAATCAAAAGAGAATCACAGGGAAACTATATAATGTTAAAAAATATCATAAATATTGAAGCACTTTCAATATTAAATCTATATCCATCACATGTTATAGCATCCAAATTTTTAAAGGAAAAACTAAATGTCTTACAAATGGAAATAGATGATCAAACAATAATAGTGGGAGCCTTTAATTTCCCCCACTCAGAAGTAAATAAATTTAACCAAAATAAATAGAAAAGAGGATAAAAAGAGGAATAAAATCTTAGAAAAGTTAATATGATAGATGTTGGAGGTGATATTGGAAAATGAGGATAACAAAATACTGAAAAATGGTGACAACAAAATGCTGTTACTAGTGATATAAACTGACCCAAACATTTTGCAGAGCAATTTGGAATTAAATGCAGAGAGTTATAAAATTAGATATGTGCTTGTTTCACAAAGAGATCAAGGAAAAAGTAAAAGAACCTATATTTTTTTTCCAAAGTATTTATAGCAACTCTCATTGTGATGGCAAAGAACTGGAAGTTGAGTGGATACTGTGACAAGGAAATCACTTTTAAAAGACTGATATATATTAATTTAAGGTCGCCAAGAAATTCAGCTATGTAATTCCTAAATGAAAACTCAAGTCAGCCGTCAACCTTTTATGGAGTTTTAATTACAAACAGGAGGAAGAAAGGAATTAGAGATAGAGAGATAGAGGTAGAGAGAAAGGGGAGAGAAGGGAATAGGGCTTAAATACCCTTTCTGTTTAGGCTGGGCCAAAAGGCCCAAGCCCTTAGATAGCTGGGGCAAAGAAAGGAGATCAGTCCCTATTACTCACGTGACCAAAATGGAGAAACAGTCTCAGAGCCCCCACCTTCAGCTTCCTTCAGAGCAAGCTTCTCAGAGCACCCTGCAATCACTCTGACAAACTCCTAAAAAAAACCCCGTCTTCAGACCCCCCTATCCTTAAGGAAACCCTCCAAGTTCCCTCCCCTCAGTTCTCACATCTACCAATCACCTGTCCATCAATTTCCCTGTGCCAATGGAGGCTCTAGCTTAACCCAGGACCGCCCAGAGGTCTCTGGCTTTGCACATGTCTGTTGAAGGTCATATTTTCAAATAATTAAATCTTTGATCCTTTGCTACAGCCCTTCCTAAATCCTGTTAACCTGAGTAGGGTAGAGATTGGAATAATTAAATTTTGATCTAGGCTGCAGCCCTTCCTCAATCCTGTTACGACTGAGTAGGGTGGAGATTGATTCCAAGTATCTCCATTGTATCAATTCTAAAATCAATCATGACTCAAAGAAATTCCTGTTCTATGCTTAAGCATAGGTCAAAGTCCTTTCCATTGTTCAGCAAAAGGTTTTTGTCCTAAAGTAATCTTAAGAAGGGAGGAGGGGGGGAAACTCTCATGCCAATGGGGTTCACATTCCAATAGCCAAGACCCACTATCAATAGGAAATTTTTGAAGTATGAAATTTCCCAATGGTGAAATTTCCAACATTTATAAGTCTAAGAAATTTTGAGGTTTACAATACCCATCAATTGGGGAATGGCTACATAAACTTTTTTTATAAGTGTTATCAAATAATACTGTGTCATAAGAAATGATGAGCAGACTAATTAAAAAAAAGTTGGAAAGAACTAAATGGAATAATGAACAGTGGAATAAGTAGAACCAAGAGAACATCATACACCATTACAGAATTAATGCTGGAAGAATAAATTGTGAATATTAACTACAGAGAGTGAACTGAAATAAAATATGAAGGACTTAATTTTTGCAAACCAGTTGGTTTACTAGACTATAGCATCTGTGATTCATTATTAAGGGAGAGTGGGGACAGACTGGGACACTTGGGGATGAATACTACTAACAAATAATTAATGGAAATGGAAATAATTAATGGAAACAGAGACAAGCAGGAAAATTTCATGTGTCGTTTATTATGTAGATTTGGTGAAAAAGTAAGGGATTTCTATGGGATGAAGTCCAAAGGCTCAAAATATCTCTCTCTCTCTCTCTCACTCTCTCTCTCTCTCTCTCTCTCTCTCTCTCTCTCTCTCTCTCTATCTATCTATCTATCTATCTATAAGTCCCTTAGTTTTTCCCAAAATTTCCTTCTCCTGCATCCTTGCATTTAAGTGGCTGTAATTCCTCCCTCTTTTTCTCTTGGACCTGCGACCAGGCTGAAGTCAGGCTGTTCTTTTGTTTTAGTTATTATTAATAAAACTTTATAAAATATAATAGGTATTGATTATTAATTTTGAAACCCACAATTAGGTGATCTCAACACTCATGGATTTAATTATCATCTCTATGCTTTAGATTTGCAAATCTACTTTTCTTGTCTTGATTTCTTTGCTGACTTCCAATCTCACATCTCTAACTGACTTTCAGATGTCTTATTCTAGATGTCTGGTAGACATTTTATACTAATTATGTACAAAACAGAACTCATTTTCCCATCCAAACTTCACAATCTCCTTTTTTATCATCATCTTCACAGTCCCTCTGACTCACAGCCTTACAACCTGACTTACAACTTACAACTGCTCATTATTTCTCAAAACCCATACCCAAATTGTTGTCAAGGACTATGATTTTCACCTTTTTGATATCTCTCAAATACTTCCACCCTTTTTTTCCTCTGACACTACCATTGCTTATGGAATCATCATACCTTGCCTAGGATATTGGAATTGTTTTTCAGTGAGTCTGCCTACTTCAAGACTGTCACCACTCCTATCCTACATGCACTTACTCAAATGATTTTTCTAAAGCAAAAGTTAGACCATATCATTCCCCCTGGTGAATAATCTCTAGTGATTCCCCATCATTATCAAGACCAAATAAAAATGCTACTTGACATTCAAAACCATTTATAGGTGAGCCCCTGTATAATTGAAAAATCTGTTACCCTAAAAAATAACTATATTTCCCAAAAGCTTATTGACTTCCTGTCATTATGAATTTCCCGTAGACAGGGTATAAATATTTTGTGGTGGCCCTGCTCCCTCTCTTGGGTGTACAACAATAATGGTGATGGTGGTGACTGGGGATTTTGAAATAGCTAATCAGCCATGGGCACATAGTCTTTATTTTGTATCCTCTTTATTCCTTGATTCTAAAAAGCATGAACAAATCTCCTTAAATATAACTTCTTACTTACTTCTTACTTAATAGTGAAGCTAGAACTTTAAACTAAGTCTATTTTAAGATCTTAATACAAAAAGGTCTTAAGTAACTATAAATGGTAAATTAATCACAAAAAAGGTTAAGTAAATAACAAAAGCTGAACTTAACAAAGAAGTGTTAAGTAACTCAAAAGATATAATCTAATCAAAGAAGATGAGAACTAAAGAATGGGCAGTCCTGGAGAAAAGAATTCTTATGTGATTGATAGATGTGAAAATTGAGAGGAGGGGATACTAGAGTAAAAGGTCTATATATTTCGCATCACATCCTCACTCTGATACTTTTGACAGCAAAGATGTGGCTGGTGGCAGCTTGTTGGGCCTTTCGGCATCTTGGCATGGCTATAGCTATTTTCCAGTTCAGTGGTGAGTTTCTGGCTGAGTTTTCCCTCCTTTACTTTCCAAACTTTATCCTCTTGGAAGCCAATAATCTCCTTCAGAGACCTAGCAGCAGAGATCTTGAACTCCTCCTGGCACAAGCCAGGTGGGAGAAATCCTATACTCTCTTTCCTCTTTCTCCTTGAAATCTTTCCCTCTATATTAAATAAAATTACCATACATTTCCAGGCTGACTTGGGTATTTTATTTGGGATTTTTCTCCTGGTGACCAATTAATTCAGATTTTAAGTCACAACCCTAAAATTATCTCCACAGGGTACAAACCCAGCAGTGTTGTGGCTGGGTCAAAGGGCAGACAGTCTTTTAGCACCCTTTGGGCATAGTTCCAAATTGCCCTCCAGTATGGTTGGAGTAATACACAACTCCACCAGAAAATAATTATTGTCCCATCTTTGCACATCCCTTCCAGCATTCATTACTTTCTGTTGCTGTTATGTTAGCCAATCTGTTAGGTGTGAGGAGGTAAATCAGAGTTGTTTTGATTTGCATGTCTCTGATTATAAAAGATTTAGAACACTTTTTCATGTGCTTATTAAAGGTTTTGATTTATTTAACTGAAAATTCCCTATTCATGTCAATAGCCCATTTATCAATTGGAGAAGAGTTTGATGTTTTGTACATTTGATTTAACTCTTTATAAATTTGAGTAATTAGACCTTTGTCGGAGATTTTTGTTATGAAGATTGGTTTCCTAGTTTGTTACTTCCCTTCTAATTTTGGTTGCATTGGTTTTGTTTGTACAATTTTTTTTAATTTGATGGAATCAAAATTATTTATTTTACATTTTCTGATATTTTTCTAACTCTTGCTTGGTTTTAAAACCTTTCCTTTTCCAAATATCTGACATGTATATTATTTTGTGTTCACCTAATTTACTTATAGTTTCCTTCTTTATATTCAAGTCATTCACTCATTCTAAGTTTATCTTGGAGTAGGGTGTGAGATGTTGATCCAAACCTATCTCTCCAATACTGTTTTCCAATTTTACCATCAGTTGTTTTATCAAATAGTGAATTTTGGTCCCAAAAGCTGGGAACTTTGGGCATATCATAGACTCTCTTTCTGAGGTCACCTACCCCAATTCTATTCCACTGATCCTCCTTTCTGTCTCTTACCCAGTACCATAATGTTTTGATAACAACTGCTTAATAATATAGTGTAAAATCTGGTACTGCTAGGCCACCTTCCTTTGAATTTTTTTTCATTATTTCCCTGAATAGCCTTGATCTTTTGTTCTTCCAAATGAAATTTCTTATGTTTTGGTTTTTTTCTAATTCAGTAAAAAAGTTTATTCCCAGTTCTATGGGTATGGCACTAAATAAGTAAATAAGTTTGGGGAGGGTGGTCATTTTTATTATTTTATCTCATCCTACTCATGAACAGTTAATGTTTTTCCAATTGCTCAAGTCTAGTTTTAGTTGTGTGGAGAGAGTTTTGTAGTTGTGCTCACATAGTTCCTGTGTTTGTCTCAGCAGATAGATTCCTAAGTATTTTATATTGTCTAGGGTGATTTTAAATGTAATTTCTCTTTCTAATTCTTGATGCTGAGATGAGTTGGAGATATAAAAAATGCTAATGAGTTATGTGGGTTTATTTTTTATCCCGTAACTTTGCTGAAGTTGTTGATTATTTCCACTAGCTTTTTAGTTGATTCTCTAGGATTATTTAAGTAGACCATCATATCATCTGCAAAGAGTGACAGCTTGGTCTCCTCATTTCCAATTTTAATACCTTCAATTTCTTTTTCTTCTCTAATTGCTACTGCTAGTGTTTCTAGTAGAATGTTAAATAATAGAGGTGATAATGGGCATCCTTGTTTTAATCCTGATCTTATTGGGAATGCATCTAGTTTATCCCCATTACAGATGATATTTGCTGATGATTTTAGATACTGTTTATTATTTTTAGGAAAGACCCTTCTATTGCTATACTTTCTAGTGTTTTCAATAGGAATGGGTGTTGTATTTTGTCAAAGGCTTTTTCTGCATCTATTGAGATAATCATGTGATTTTTGTTGGTTTGTTGTTGATATTGTCAATTATGTGGATGGTTTTTACTAAGATTGAACCATCCTTGCATTCCTGGTATAAATCCCACCTGATCATAATGAATAACCCTCATGATTGCTTACTGGAGTCTTTTTGCTAGGATTCTATTTAAAATTTTTGCATCTATGTTCATTAAGGAGATTGGTCTATAGTTTTCTTACTCTGTTTTTGACCTGCCTGCTTTTGGAATCAGTACCATATTTGTGCCATAAAAGGAATTTGATCGAACTCACTCTTTGCTTATCATGTCAAATACTTTTTGGCATTGGGATTAGTTGTTATTTGAATGTTTGATAGAATTCACTTGTGAATCTATCAAGCCCTGGGGATTTTTTTCTTAGGGAGTACTTTGATGGCTTGTTCAATTTTTTTTGATATGCGATTATTTAAGAATTCTAATTCTTCTTCTGTTAATCTAGGCAATTTATATTTTTGTAAATAGTCAACCATATCACCCATATTGCCATATTGCCATATTTGTTGCCATATAATTGGGCAAAATAATTTTAAATGATTGCCTTAATTTCCTCTTCATTGGAGGTAAGGTCTCCCTTTTCATCTATGATACTGTTAATTTGGTTTCCTCCTTTAATTTTTTTTATTAGATTGACCAGTACTTCATCTATTTTGTTTGTTTTTTTCAAAATAGAAGCTGCTTCAAATCTTATTTATTAGTTCAATAGTTCTTTCACTTTAAATTTTATTAATTTCTCCCTTAATTTTTAGATCTCTAAATTAGTTTTCATCTGGTGACTTTTGATTTGTCTGCTTTCATTTTTTTTATTTGCTTGTCCATTTCATTGACCTCTGCCCTCCATAATTTGTTAATATATGAACTCAAGAATATAAATTTCCCCCTGAGTACTCCTTTGGCTGGATCCCCTAGATTTTGAAAGGATATTCCATTATTGTCTTTTTCTTCAATGAAATCATTAATTGTTTCTATGATTTGTTCTCTAACTTACCAATTTTGGAGAATAAATTATTTAATTTTCAATTAAAATTTTATTTGCCTCTCCATGTACAGATACTGATTATTACTTTCATTGCATTATGATCTGAAAATGTTGCATTTATTTTTTCTGCTTTTCTTCATCTGTTTTCCATTTTTTATGCCCTAGTACATGGTCAATCTTTGTGAATGTATTATGTGCTGCTGAAAACATGGTATATCCCTTTTTGTCCCTACTTCTTTTTCTCCATATATCTATTCACTTTATTTTTTCTAAGATTTCATTTACATCTCTTACCTCTTTCTTATTTATTTTTATTTGATTAATCTAAATTTGATACTGGTAAGTTCTGTTGTTTCACTAGTATAGTTTTACTATGCATTTCCTCCTTCAACTCTACTAGTTTCTCCTTTAGAAATTTGGATACTATATCATTTGGTGCTTACATGTTGATTACTGATATTTCCTCATTGTCTGTACTGTCTTTTATCAGGATGTAGTTACCTTCCTTATCCCTTTTAATCAGATCTATTTTTTACTTTGGCCATGTCAGATATCATGATTGCAACTGCTGTCTTCTGTCTATCAGTTGAGGCCCAACAGATTTTGCTCCAACCTTTAATTATAACCTTGTGAGTGTCTACCCGCCTCATTTATGTTTCTTGCAGATAGCATATATTAGGATTTTGATTTCTAATCCACTCTGCTATTTTTTTTTTATTTTATAGGTGAATTCATCCCATTCACATTCAAAGTTATGAGTGCCACTTGTGTATTCTCCAGCATTTTGATATCCTCTCCTAGTTCTGTCATTTCTTCTCTTGCTATATCCTTTTAAATCAGTGTTTTGCTTTTAATCAGGCCCCCTAATCCCTGCACTTGATTACCTTCCCTTTCTGCCCCATCCCTTTGTATTCTTTTCTTATTTTTTCAGGGTCTTTTAAGGTCCCTCCCCTTCTCTTTCCCTCCCTTTTTGTACTCCCCCCCAAACCCCTTAGTTTTCCCTTCTTACTTTCCCTGTAGAGTAAGATAGAATTCAATACCCCAATGGATCTAGATGTTTTTCCATCTCAGAATTGATTACACTGGGGGAAAATTTTAAGTATTATCTATTAGCACTCTCTTCCTCTCCTTCTTATAAGACTATTCTTCCCCTCCTCTTCCCATGTGTATATTTGTTTATTAAAGATTATTCTATTTATTTTATTTCTTCATGTATCTCTTCGTCCGATCTTTAATTTCCCCCTCCCTTTTTCTTTTTTTGCATATCATCTTATATTACTTATTACACCAATCTCTTCATGTGAATTATTCCTCTAATTACTATAATAGTGAATAGAATTTCTGAGAGTTAGAAATAATATTTCCCCATATATTTGTATAAATGATTTGATCTTATTGAAGTCCTTAAAGAAGAAAGTTTGAAAAAAAGTATTTTTCCCCACTTTTCCCTCTCTTTCTTATTTACCTATTTATGTTTCTCTTGATCTTTGTGTTTGGATATCACAATTTCTACTTAGTTCTGGTCTTTTCTTTACAGATACTTGGCAATCTTCTATCTTGTTGAATGCCAACCCATACTTTTCCCTGAAAGTATATAGTAAGTTTTGATGGATAGGTGATCCTTTGTTGAAGACCAAATTCTCTTGCCTTTCTGAATATCATATTCCAAGCCTTGTGTTCCTTTAGTGTGGAAGCTGCCAGATCTTGTGTCATCCTGATTGGTGCTCCTTGATATCTGAATTGTCTCTTTTTGGCTTCTTTTAAAATTTTACATTCCTGGAAGTTGTCTTTTGAAGATTTAGTGTAGACAGTGTTCTATGAACTCTTCCAATGTCTATTTTTACCCCTTGTTCAAGAACATCAGGGAAATTTTCTTGGATAATTTCTTGTAGTATGATGTCAAGATTTCTGTTTATTTCTGGTTTTTCAGATAGATCAATGGTTGTCCAATTGTCTCTCCGTGCTCTGTTTTCCTGATCTGCCATCTTTTCAGTGAGCTATTTAATGTTTTCTTCTATTTTGTCAGTCTTTTGACTTTGCTTCATTAAGTCTTTCAATTTTGCAAGATAATTGGCTTCCAATTGCCCAATTCCAATTGGCCCAATGCCAAATAAAAATTGCAATTTTAAGGACTTGTTTTCCTTTTTGATTTGGTCTATTCTGCTTTTCATGGCTTTCACCATTTCTCCAATTGGGAGTTCTTGTCCTTTAAACTGTTATTTTCTTCTTGATCTCTTTCCCAGTTTTCTTGCCACAAGGCTTCCATCTTTTTGGTAAGTTCCCATGTAAATTCTTCAAGAGCTGGTGGACAATTTCCATTTTTTGAAGGTTTTTGTGTATTTATTTGTATTTCCTCTTCTATTTCCTCTATAGCCTGTGTTTTTCATCCATAAAATTTATCCTTGGCCAACACCTTCTTCTTGTTTTCTTAGTTTTGGGAAGTTGTTGTTTCTGGATATTATTTGCCATTACTGTGGTGGTTTTTCCTTCCCTTTCCAGTTAGAAATGTGAATGAAATGTTCAGGCTGTCTGTATATGGAGATAAAGAGCAAGGATTTTGGCTGAGGCCAGTTCTTGATTCTGTGCAGCTTCTACTGTTTGCTGCCCCTCTCTATATACCTGATGGCACCCACGGTCTGAGCTCCTCAGCCTTCTGGGGCCTCAGGTCTAACTGATATCAGGAGTAGGTCCTTAGTGGTCTCAATCAGCTGCCAAGGACTCAAAGGCGCCCCTCACTCACTTGAGAGGTGTCCCTTACTCACTCACTGATTCTAGCATGTGCTGGCTCTGACTCTGGCTCCTTAGGTGGGGTGGGGAGAGTGGATATGCTTATGTTTTGGTGGAAGCTTTTTCACTCCCTTATGCTGTAGAAATGCCCAAATCCCACATACCTTTAATGTGGACCCTACAGTAGAGTCCTTTCATTCATATGAATTTGGGTTTTTAGGGGCTTTTTGAAATAGTCTGTATTGGTAGGTTGTCAAGATAGGAAGAGTTCTGTCTCTAAACTGCCACCATATTTAACTGTAAGGTGAAATAGTTCATTGATAATTTTCTTACTATACAATTACATTAAATGACTTTAATTTGAAATAACTGGGTCATTTTGCAGCCCACATGTAAAATAAACAATTTTGGACTTAGAGTACTGTGGAAGGGTCATGATACTCATTCCTAGCCCCTTTCCTCTTCAGACTCCTGATTATAAAATAAAATTGTAAGAACATTTTATTCTGAAATCCTTGGTGTCACCTGCATGAGAAATTCTTATTAGTCTTTCTTTAACTATGAATTTTTAAATTATAACCTAATTTAAATGATGCCTGAATCCTCTAACTAATGGCTTAATAATTTGTTTATTTATATTAATTTATTTAAGAAAACCAGATAAAATATTCAGGCAAGAATTGTTTTCTTCTTGATGATAGAATTAGACTGTTGACTATACATGGGCAAGGGGCTTTTCTCTGATCCACTTAAGAAGAATGCTCTCTTTTCTCAGACTTTGACAGTTTTAGAGTAAAGATCAGCCTAACAGAAGGAAAGATTTTGATTACATCATTTAATGGAAGTATCTCTTAATTTCACCTTTGACCAGTTGGAAAGGATAATCCTTGGAGGAACTAATTTAAGAAGTATTAGATATTTTAAGAAAAATGTTTCTCTGAGGGCAGCCAATAGTTGTAACAACAAAAGTTGTAATAGTTGTTTTGTTTGATGAAGCAAAATGTTAATTGACCTTCAACCTGGATTATTAAACCATGCTATATCTTATTGTAGAATGTTGTTTCTAACAAAAGAATATTATAAATTGTAACTTAAAATGGCTTGTAGTAGAAAAATTTTCCAAGATAGGTAGTAACTGCCCATTTGTATTCTCTTTGTCTCTTGGTCTCTGTTTTTTCTCTTTATTCCCTCAGTAAAAGCGTTTAGAAATAATTGCATAAAGCAATAAAAATTGATTCCACTAGAAATGCCTAAAATGCAAAATAGAGTATTTATTCTCCCAGGAAACTGTGCTTTTCTTAAAGTTCAATGTAAGAGGAGGTAGGTATTACACGTACAACAATGAAAATCCTGAATTAATTTGCTGTCTTATTTTGAAAGTGAGAAATGTCAAAAATTATATTTTGAACTCTTTTTTCTCAATGCTAATTTATTTCCCATATCTTGCTAAAATCAATATTTTAATGTTATTTAAGATGTATAGTATTTGAATAATGAAAATTACAGAGGCAAAATAAGTTTAAAACTAAAAAAATACTAAATAATAATTTAAAATACCCAAATGTAAACTAATTTGCTTAAATGTATTTTCTCTTTGATAAATGTCTTCAAAGTCACTTATATAATTTGTAGTGTTCAAAAAAGAGGGAGAGGCTTCTTAAACAATTATGGTTTGGACTTGGTGGCTCTTGTCTTTAAAGAAAATGTTTCTGATATTTTCCTCTATTGAATAGTGTTAGCTATGAGATTCAATAAAGGAGATGGGGAGGGATGGGAACTATACCTGTCATTTTATTAGTGTAAAAGTTCAGATAAGAACCCCTGACAGAGGTCCCCAGATCTTAGAGCTTGGGAGTTTCCTAGAAAACTGGGAAGTTGTGACTCACTCAGGGTTAAAAAATATTACTGACCTTTAGTAATAAAAGCATTAAATTAATTTAGAGATAAAAAAAAATATGTGTCCAGTGGGAAGAGAAAAGCAAATCTTTCTTACAGCAAGTCCATCTGTCAATTATGCAATATCGTTTATCTACAAATGATAAGACAATTATCACTCATTCTCTAGTTCTCAAAATTAGAACATGATAATATTCCTTATTTTTGAATTTGTCTTTGTCTCTCTTTGTGTCTCTTGCTGTCTCTCAGTTTCTATTACCTACCTGTTTGTCATTCTGTTTCTGTCATTATTTCTTTCTCAACTAATTAACCTCTGCATCAAAAAAAAAGAAATTTTTATCATTCTAAAACTCCAGATTTGATAAAATATTTAAAGAATGACAGTCCTTTTTGCTCTAATATTTGTAGAAAGTCAAGTAGAATACTGTGCCCCCACTAAAAAGGAAGGGACTATTGATAAGAAGTCTCTTGTAGATTTAATTTGAAGAAACATCTGGACTTCCTTCATTTGTTCTCCAGATCTACAACTGAGGTATTAGGACCATATGGCCTCAGATATCACAATTTTAAGAAGTATTTTAAGGTCTAGTTAACTATTCTTCATCATCATATTATTATAGATTTTCAAGACCCCAAGACACTATCTTATACCACCTAGTCTTTGCACATATGAGGAATCTGAGATCCAGGTACATTAATTGACTTATTCAATATTTTATAGGTAGTAAACATTAAAGGAATTAATGGAAGCCATGTCTTCTGATTCAGGAGTCTTTCTCTTTCCCCTGTACCATCCTTCCTCTTGAAGAGTCTTGTTAGTGATTGGTAACTGACTAGAACAAGAAAAGCCTTCAAATCTTTATTTGTAATTACTCTCAAATTCTTTTTACACAATAAATCAATTTTTTTTTTGCAATTTACATAGAACAACTGAAACATCAAAGATTCCAATATGCTATCAATAGAAAGAGCAAAATTAAAATGAGACAAAGTATGAAGTAAAATCTTAACAAGTCAAACTATTCATCAACTATCACTCCAAGAACGTTAAATTAAGAAAGCAACTTTTTAATAGTTCAAGAAGTTTTAAGTAAAAAGAAAGGAGATATTTGCCTCCAAAATCAGACACATAATTCTTTAGCTTATCATACTTTAAAATTAAATAGCTATATAAATAGATTAAGATATTGATGTATGTATGTGTATTACATATACCCACATGTCTTTCCTCATTTTTTAATTAACAAATAAGGACATAGGTCCCATTCTACTCTTGGTATGGGGAAGACCTGTATTCTCTAAGACTAATCTTACAGAAAACAGCTTTTTAAGTCCTAACAAGAAAAGGAGAAGGCTTAGTATAGTCTCTGCCACACATTTCATAATATGTTATAATATGCTCTACTGGAAAAAACATTATAGATTTTATGGCAGAAATCTTGATAAGTTTCAACTTAAGTATTTCTTAGTTATATGATCCACAAAAAGATATTACTTCTTCATAATTCTTGGAATATCTGGTTTAAAATGTTTAATATTTTACTTTTCAGAACTCTAACTTCCTTGTGTAAAATGTTAATAATATTATACTACATAAATCATGGAATTATTCTGATGAAATGCATTGTAAATCATAAAATGTTAACCATGCTGTGAATTATTATTATCTTTATCTCATGGGATTTCATAATTTTTCTTCATAACAAGGAGCTAAAGCATTGTATATGGTCTTAAAAATCCATTGCTTGAAAAAAATGCTGTTCAGAACTAAAATCATTAAATCAATTTAAATATCAAGAGCATATGGCAACATTTGTCAGGGTCTTCATCATTGAGGAGAAAAGCATATCTCTTGAGAGCCCCATCTCCATCTTTGCAATATATATTTGTTCTGTTTCTTCCAACTTCTTAGTGTATTCAAGTACTTGACTCTCCCTTAGTTATGCCATTCCTTATGACTTCTTGTTCTGTTATTCTTAGTCCTATCAGACTCTTTGTGATTCCATTTGGGATTTTCTTGTCAAAGATTCTGGAATACTTAACCATTTCTCATGCAAGTCATTTTAGAGATGAAGAACTTAAGTAAAGGGAGTTAAGTCACTTGTTCAGGGTCACATAGCCAATAAGTGTCTGAGATCAGATTTAAACACATGAGGATAATTCTTGCTTCCAAGCCTAGTGCTCGTTTCATCGTACTATCTATTAGCCCCTCGCTTATAACACACTTGAGAAAAACCATCAACTAATGAAATGTATCAGTGAAGGAAATGAAGTTTCTTCCTCAGGAGTTAAAGTTAAATTAAACTTTGCTCCTTAATTTCCATAGAGTTTATTAATATTTTCTTGAATAAGAGAAGGCAGCCAGAGAAAAAGTTTATTCTAAACTAGCTATGTGGGTGCTCCTTTACATGGCTATCTCAAATCACTTTTCTTTTCACCACTTACCCAAACAAATAGAAAGTGCATAGAGAAAGCCCACTTCCTGGAACTCCCTCTTTTTATTCCTTCCTTTACCATCATATTCATAAACTGATCCTTTCCAGGTCAATGTGCCTAGGCCACTGTCTTGTGACCCATGTTGGAATGCACTAATGTGATGTTGGACATGCAGTACACAGGTGGGACCCCAGTATGTGATCCTGGGAGGTGGAGTTCCTTTCACACAATCCTCCCTTTGATTCATTTGGAGACCAGCATGCTAAATCTCCTCATTCAGGATTATTTTTAGGAAATTAACATGTTCAGTGTCCCCAGTGAATCATTCCACATATGTAGCTTATACCTCTAAAGCTTCTCTTACAAGAGGTATAGAAAATATTGCACTTTATATGGGGGGGATTAAAACAATTTGGGGATAAGAGGGAAAGAAAAGAAACATGAGAAAGAAAACAGAGGGCCCAATTCCTGGAATTCCCTCTTTTATTCCTTCTCTTCACACACTCCCCCCCAGATCCATAACCTGATCCTTTCATGTCAATGTGCCTAGGTCACTGTCCTGTGACCCATGCTGGAATGCATTGATGTGACATAGCATATGCAGAACACAAATAGGACCTCAGTGTGTGATCCTGTGGAGGGGTTCCCTTTACACAATGACTAATTACCTTTCAGAAAGTCTCATGGTTTTTAAAAGTCTGCTTAAATAGCCTATTTCTAACTACTCATCACCCACACATAATCAGAGATAAGTGGTTTATCTCCTTACTATCAAATAAATTGCAAAAGTTATTAATAAATTAAGAATTTATACAAGTCAAAGCAATTATGAATGATCACTGTTTTGTATCAAATGTAAACTTTTAAAAAACATTGCAGATTAGGAACAATGAACAATTTAAAGAACAAAGACAATATTGGAGTCTTGGAGTGTTGCCTGATAATTGAAGGCAGAGGGGAAAGAGAGGTGGGGAAAGAAATTTTAAAACCTAACATTTAACATTTAAACATTATACATCCACATTTTTACAGGTATTTGAATTAAGTGGAGGCAAATGACTGAAAGAACTTAATTAATCTACACCTTATAACAAAGCTTTAGTCTATAGACAAGCATTGCAAAAAAAATCTCTTTCTGTACTTCTCTTTCTCTCTGTCCTACAACTGTCAGCTGATTCAATAACACATCTTCAAATCACAAGACCAGCAATCACAGTTCCATTTGCTCTTCCCAGATTTCTACTCTCCAACCACATGATCTGAATCCAATGATTCCATTATAATCCAAAGTACCTCCACTCCCTTCTATTTTTTTCTATATCTCCATTTCAATGACATAATTCAAGTAGACAATCATTGTCTACATGCAATTGCCTTTTTTCTGTGGATGAGAAAACTGAAGCCTCAAGAGTTGAAATGATTTCCCAAATATTAGATTGTTGTACGTATGTTCTGAAGCTCAGTCTCCTAAACCACACCAACACAATCAATATAAGTACTATGAATATTACAGCTAGTTCTCTCTCAGAGTTCTTTGGGGATTGCTTTTTCCTAGTCTTATTATTCATAAGTCCATGTTTAGCGATAGGTATCAATTACTATAAGTTTATTAGCTTTAACTTTATCTATTGATTTATTTTCATTTCATATTTCCTCTATTTTATTAAGAAATGGAACAAATGAAAGGAAATGAACATGTATGGAATATTTAGAAGATAAAGCTATAAAAGAATGACAAGGAATGAGGGATACTAGGTAGACATTTTTGAGAAAAGATTAATAAAGAAACATAAACCATAAAAATGATGTTACTGAAGTATAGCATATATCATTGGTGTCAAATTCAAATAGAAATAGGAGGTAATAAACCAAACCTAAAGATCCTTACAGGTCGCATAAGGGCTTAGAGAACCACACAATAACATTATCTATATGCTAAAATATTTAAAACTTTTATTTTGTTAAATATTTCCCAGTTACATTTGAATATGCTATGGATCTGGGTGTGCACTAGGAAGTCTATGGATTGAACATTTGAAAGCTCTAGTATGGATAATTTGAAAAGCCAAAAAAAAAACTTATATTTAGTGACGATCACTTAATTGCCAAATCAAATGATCTTTTCTCAAACCTTATCCTTCTTAATCCCACTATAGCCTTTGACACTGATATTTTCACTGCTCTAGAAATTGTCTTTTCTCTAGGTTTATGAATCTACTCTTTCTAGGTTCTCCTTATGATTATTATTCTCAGTTTTCTTGAGTAATAATTCTCCAAGTTATGGGAACTAATTTTGGTTGTTGTACAGATCTTTGTCCTAAGTTTTCTTCTCTATTTTTTTTAACTTGGTGATCTCATTGGATGCCATGGATTCAATTATCCTCTCTCCACTGCTGATTCTCATCTCTATACATCTGACTTTAGTCTCTGATGGACATGTTGAAATGTGTGTCCCATGAATTCAACCAGTCAATAATTGAAATCATTATTTCCCCCAAAACTCCTCCTTTAACCTAATATCCCAACAGCTATTGAGCGTACTACCATCTTCCCAATATCTCAGCCTTGCAACTCTCCATTAATGTCTTGATTAGTCAATGAGTAAGCATAATCTCAAGTGAACTTATGATTTATAGTCAGCCCCAGATATTCATGAGACAATTAGTTAGCTAAGCAGATTAAGCACTTGACTCAGAGTCAGTATGACCTCAGTTCAAACCCAGCATCAGACACTTATTAGCACAGGATCTTTGCCAAGACAACCTCATGGAGAACATTGGTGTACTATGTCCCATGGGGTCACAAAAAGTTGGACATGACTAAATAACTGAATCACATGAATCCAGAAGTTTCACATACAATTCAGCCATCTTCCTTTACCACCTTTTCATCTCTACTGCTACTTCCTATGTACTCTAACCTAATCTTCCAGCTGTTGCTCTACTGGGCTTCAGATACATCTTTATACTTTTTTGCTTCTAGGTTTTCTAAGTTTTTGCAAAGGAATAAAGTAAAAATTGTATGTTTGTATAAAGCATTGCTCCCTTAGTAATGCATGGATCCAAGATGACTCCAATAGTCTCATGAGGAAAATGGCTATCTACTTACACAGAAGGAATTGATGGAGTCTGAATGTAAATTGAAGCATACCTTGCATTTTCCCCTCCATGAATTTTCCCTAGTGTAAACAAGAGATGTCTTCTTTCACAATATGATGAACATGGAAATATGTATTGATTGATAATATATGTACACTCTATATCATATTAACTGCTGTCTTAGAGATGTGGGAGTGGTGGGAAGGAGGAAGAGAACATAGATAGCAAAATGTCAGAAAATGATTATTCAAAATTGTACTGATATAGCATGTAGAAAAAAATTTAAAATTGAGGAAAATTGCTTCTGAAATTATGTCTGACATACATGTCTACAAATAAATGCAACATTCAGGGGAAGTAGACTCAATCTTAAATAGTATAGGAGACAGAAGTTTAAACTTATGACTAGGGATCAGGACTAAACATTATTGAGATGGGTCCTTTTTCCTCTTCCTGCTTTTCTCGGCATATATATTTTGTCCTATGTTAGCCCCAGAAGGATTTATTTTTTGTTTGTTTATATTTTTACTCATAATAATATGGTCAATAATGTAGATGCAGGAGAGAAACTCAATGCTCATCCTGTCCCCTTCTTGCCTATTAGTTATGGACATTAATGTCTGATTCCTCAAAGCCCTCCGAAATTTTTATTTGAAAAGTAGCATCTAGTGTGCTTTTGCTGAAATGTCTTTCCTTACATACCTAGGCCCAGAAATTCTTTAAATTCATTCCACTGGGGAATGATTCAATCCCAGTCCCTGGGGTTATAAATGTGGTATTTCTGCCAATTTTGACACTAGCAGAAGATCCCTCTGTGTCCTCAATATATAAAGAAAAGAAACAATGTGAAAAAGAATCATGAAGAATATTAAGAATACGCAAGTGTTTTTTACTACCTAACTTTCACCTTCAGTTGAAGAAAAATTAAATAAAAAGCAATCAGTTGTCATATTCTGCATAAAGCATACCTTTGACTGGTATAAAATATTTTAATTGAAAATATATGAATGGCCAATTGAATTTCCTTTGAATTTACCATAAGAGAAAAATACTTTGATACCTCTCTTGCTGTTAGGTTGGCAATGGATACTCAAAATCTGTGTCAATAAATTCAAAATTCTATTAGGTTGCATCTAAAAAGCAACATAGTTGAAAAAAGAGAAGTACTCAGTAACCAGTTTAAGGAAAGATTTTCTAAAGTAATGAGATCAGGAGAAAGTAAATATTGGAAACTTTTTTATTACTTAGTAAACACCACCACTACCACCAAAAAGCATTCAAATAAACAAATGCAAAAAAAAAGTTCAAAATCATTAACTCCACATTGTTTATGATTTGTTTAAAATATGTATATTATATGTGTGCCACTATAAATATCCACTATTTTTGAATTCCTATTGCATTTGTTTTACTTTGATATACGTTCCTGTCATTTTTTACTATTTTTCAGATGTAATCATAGTATGTATCCTTCCTTTTGCTTCTATTTTCATCTCTTCATGTATTTCCCTTATTTTCTTTATATTTCCAATATTTGTCACTTCTAAAAATATGATCCAATTTATATTCAAACATCACAATTCTCTCAATCATTGCATTTGTTTTATTTCCAGATATTGTCATTGCAAAGTTTCCATGAACATTTTCATACCTACACAGATTTTTACCTTCTCAATTTTGCCTTTAAAGTTTAATTTTAGTAATGGGATCCATTAAATCCAGTAATGGGATGAATGAGCATGAATAGCTTTACAGCTCTTAACATATATTTCTATCTTGTCTTCTAAAAAGACACCAATTTATGCTACTCTAGCAATGTAATATTAATCCTGTTTCCACATGTTCCTACTAGTATTTAATTTTATGGACTTAACTAGTCAGATTCTCAGGTAACATACATTACCAGGACCATATTTAATTAGATTGTTCCTTAGGTAACAGATGTACTTCAATGCTGAGAAGATGCTCTTTCAAACACCAAGTCTTTCCAGCTTGATCATACCTAGTGGAACTTTTGTTCCAATACCACAATCCCTTGGGAATGCAGGATTAACTCCATAGTGTTGCATAATTTCTAACCACAGGAATACAAATGATAAGCAAAGTCCCCAAGCCATAAAATGAAGATAGGGTTATTATAGGAGGGATGGTCCCACAACAAAGCTGGACTTCTGGTCAATATCAAAAGACCCCAAGCACCATGAGAGAGCTTCCTATATATCCCAAAGAATATCACAACTTATTTACCAGAACAGAAATTATTCAGGAAAGTGATAAAAATAGAGAGATGTGGATTAGTTGAATTAATCAGGAAATACTTCTCATTGGTAGAAGTCATTTAATAGAAAAGAGGGGAGTAGGGGAGCCTGAACCCTACTTTATAAACCTGATGATGTCAAGGATGATGTGTACTAAGATGAATAGGGTAAGGAGACACCAGACCTTAAAGCAGGGAAAAAGCCTGATGATATATAAAGGGTGTATAAGGTATAGGGCTGTCATCAAGCTTCTGACCAAGGCAAAAGCCTCTATCCTAGTGAAGGCCAAGTCTGTGACAAGTTCAAGACCATGATTCCTGAGGGATATAGAAATTTTGAACAATAAGGCTAAAATTGAAGCCGTTACTAATAATGATTAACTATATTCAAATAGTCATCTTAATTTAAAACTTATACTAAAATAATCACAAAAGGCCTACTAAGATCATCATTTATGTTAACATTATTTAACTATCTTAGATTATGATTATATAAAAACTACTTCTAACAATAAAATCTAATCCTCATATAATAGGGTAGGGGATTTTTCTCTAAAAATAGTACAATTGGTGTTAAAGTAAGACTTTTTCAGAATATTTATACCCTCTTAACCATTGTGGTCCTGATAGAAACTATTTTTGCATTATATGTATGCTTAGGTTTAACTTTCCTGCTAGTCTCATATAGGTATGTGGGAGCTCTCCAAATAGCTATCATATGCACTTTATCTAAGATTCTTTTCTCCTTAATTTCCTTCTGATTTGTTTTTGGTTAGAGTGATCTTATTCTGGGGGAGGGGGAATTAAAATCCTCCACTCTAATTATTTTGCCATCTGCTTCCATATTTATCTCTTTAAGTTTTTTTTTTCTTTGAAAGTCTGGTTCATATAACATTTGGTTTATACAGGTCCAATCAATAGTACCCCCACAACATAAAATAGTTACCCTGTTCATCCCTTTCAGTTATATCCATTTTAGTCCCAACTCTCTTAGAGATCATAACTGCTACCTGTGCCTTCTCTGGATCAGCTGAGGAATAGTATATTCTGGTCACCTCCATTCTGTGTCTCTCATTTTATCAGTATGTTTCTTGTAAATAACATTTTATCAGATGATGATTTTCTATTCTTTCTGCTGTCCATTATCTTCCCATGCATGAATTCATCCCACTCAATGTCATAGGTCCTAGCTATGCATTTCTATCTACTCCATTCTCCCTCACTATGTATTCCCCTCTTCCTTTATTCCTTTCATATCCCTCCTCATATGTCCAATTTCTTGCACCAATACATCTCCCAATTCCCACACCTTCCCCCAAATGCTCCCTTATCCTCTCCCTTTTTTCCTTGCTCCAGATTGATATAAATTATCTTTCCAAAGGTCCTTCCCTTATTCCTGACCACTTACCTTTTTTTAAGTCTTATTTGAACCAGCTTTCCAAAAACACCTTTATTCCCCTACCCATGTCCTCCTACTTCTTGAAAGTTTCTTTTGAAAGATCCTTCCCTTATCTTCTCCTAATACTCCCTCCCTTATCTGCTCACCTTATTGTCCTCTTAATATGTATTCATGATATGAGTTCTTTTCTACTATCCTTCTTTTTCCTCCCTTTTCTTGTCCCATTGTCCTCCTTTCTCTAAATCCATCATTCCTTTGCTTATTCACACTGTTCCCAAGGGGACTTCCAGTTCCTCCTTTATCCCATTTACTTTCCTTCCTGTTTCTCTACACAGTTGTCCCTCTCTATATCATGGTTCAATTATCACAGCTTCACAATATTGCTGGTTTTAAATAGATAGATAGATAGATAGATAGATAGATAGATAGATAGATAGATAGATATAGTTTGGTATTATGAGGTTTTAACTATATATCACAGAATTTAGCATTTTGCAGATGAATACAGTACTGTACACAATGGAAATGCAGTACACCACTACCACTTGCACATGTTTGACAGTGCGAGATTGTACATGGTACATTATTGTCTGGTGGAATGAAGGGCAACCAACCACAGCACTGTATTCTATTTACTGGGTGCTATTTGGTTCAGTGACTGTAAGCATCCATCTGTTTGAACTACAGCATTGTGTTCATAAGTTCAGCATCTCTCCTTGTCCACTTCACATTGACTGATCATTGGGCATAGTGTTGCTATGAGGTGTTGGATTTTTGTGAAGTTTTAATAAAAGACTGAGTTTATTTCAAGCCCTATGCCACAGAAATATTCTGCACCTTCTAAAATTTCTGGAAGTGAACCCATTCGCCAAATTATGCAAGTATAAGAGTGCAGAAAGTATTTAAGAGCCCATGAAGTGTTTTATAGTGTGGGAAAGGTTGATAAGATTGTGGAAAAGGTTTATAGGAGAGTGGGAATGGTTTATAAAGCCTTACTATTTATAAATATATGTATGTATATTTATATACATACGTATAGATAGATAGATAGATACATACATACATACATACATAAAATAAATATAATTCCACTACTTTGTGGATTTTCATCTATCATGGTGGTGGTGGGGTAAATATGGAACATAACTCCCACAATAGGTGAGGGATCACTCTATATTAAAAATATTTTTAATCTTTTTATTATGTATGTTGGTCTCTCTTTATCCGAGGACTGATTGGAGTAGTTTTCTCATACTACCAGTCATCAACCATGTCTTACCCTTCTCTGTGGCAATCCTTCTATTCATTTCTTCTCTGTATAAGGAACCCATTCCACCCTACTTCCTTTTGGTCTACTTCATTACCACTTTGGCTTATTACTTTACATTCAGCTGGACCTGCATACATGCCTCTTCAGAATATCAAAGCAAGAATGCCATTCTCAGGGGGAATAGATAACATTTTCCCATATAGGAATCAAAACAAATTTACTTTTTGGGTTGCTTATAATTAGTCTTTTATTACTTTGGAATGTTTCTTATAGATCAGATTTTCTGCTGAGTTCTGAGTTTTTCCCAGAAATAGTTGAAACTCCTGTAGTTCATTAAATATACATTTTCACCCTTTGTTATGTTCAGCTTTGATAGATATTATTTTTTGATTTAACCCCAATTCTTTTCTTCTATAAAACACTGTGTTCCATGCTCTTCATTTTTTAAAAATTGTAGCTGCCAAGTCTTGTTGTGATCTGAGTGTAGCTCCATCATTTTTAAATTGATTTTACCTTTTCCTTGTCATATTTCTCCTTAATGTGGAAACTATGGAACTTAGTAATGATATTTCTATGCATTTTCATCTTTAGTTCTCCTTGAGCTAGTGATTAGTATATTCTTTCAAGTTCTATTTTGCCCTCTGATTCTAGAAATTCTGGGCAATTGATTTCTTGGAGTATAGTGTCTAAACTCTTTTTTCTATGATAACTTTCCAAAATTACAATTCCCATTATATTGTCTCTCCTTGATCTATTTTTGTAGACCATTGTTTTTTGTTATATGATGTTTCACATTCTCTTCTATTATTTCACTCTTTTAGTTTTCCTTTATAATTTTTTGTTGTCTTAGGAGGTCATTAGGTTCCCTTTGTCCATTTTTTCTTATGTGGGTTTCTGTATCTCTTTTTCCTTTGGGGTGATCTTTCTTTCATAATTTTCTTAATTTTTTTTTTTGCATTGGCTGTAGGGGATTATTTTTCTATTTTTCCTCAATCTCTCTCCTTTTGTTTTTGAGGTCTTTCTTACTCTCTTCCAAAAGTCACTTTTGAGCTTGTGGTCATTTATTGTATTTCTTTGCTGCTTTTGAAGTAGGTATTTTTTCCTCACTCTCTTCTGAGTTGGAGCTAAAATCTTCTCTGTTTCTGAATAGCTATGAATAGTTGATTTCTGTCTCCTTTGCTCATTTTTTAAATTTGTGTCTAGGCCAAAAAGCTTAATAATTCATTGTTTGCTGGAGAGCCAGGTTTCTTAGTCTGCTTGGTTATGTTACTTACTTTTCAGTATTTTTATTTGTTTGTTTTCCCTAGGTCCTGTTTAATTATTCCAGTTTTTATAGTCTAGGATCTGATGCACTCCACCATTCCTATTGATCTCAGGTGCTACAATCAAAGCCCAAAGGCAGCTCTGCCATGACAACTGTGAGCAGCCAACCCGCCCTCTCCTGTGGCAGCAATCAGAGATTCTGTTCTCCTGGGAATGACCAGAGCTGACAGGACAACAACTGTCCCTCAGCAGCCACTCTCAGCATTTTGTACTCCCTCCTCACTCTTCCTCTCCAACAGCCACAACTAGGGATAGAACAGCTGTCCATTCTGTGCTTCTCAGGCCTACAAAGTCCCTTATTTGTTTCCAGTAAGGCTCGAGTTCCTGCCTTTAGGGCATGACACCTGTATACTCTGTCATCTCCACTCCTTCATTCCCCAGCTATGGCATAGCTGGGATCTCTGAAGCTGAGGTCAGAGAAGACACAGGTGTTGCAAGGGTCCTCTTCCTATGGATTCCCTAAGTATGCTCGGGGATCCTAGTGAGGGGGCTCAGCAGACAAGATGAGTTTGCTGATCCTGACTATAGGCACTGCCTTATTGGTTACACTTTGTTTTATTCCTATTTCCAGGGCCTATAGGGTGGGAATGAGGTGGGGGAAATCAGAAAAATTCCTCTCTCATTGTACCTGTCTCTTCAGCTTCACTCTCAAATACTGTCTGTTTTTTTCTGTTTTTAGCACTGATTTTATGGAGTTTTGGGGGTTGTGTATGGTAAGTATTAGGAGGGAAAGGAAATTTTATGCCCCACTCGGTCATTTTCCCACAATTGAAATTTTTAATAATTTTAGAATTAAAAATAAATTCAATCAACATTTTGTTAAGGTAGCATACTAGAAAGGAACAGAAGAAAATCCATAACAGTCTAGAACTAGGTTTAGAAATCTCTACCTAGATTTCAAATATCTCTCATTGTCACTTTTAATATTTTAGTAACACTCTTTCATGTCAAGAACATATCAAATCATTCTAAAGATAATGCAAACCCTTTCCCAAGAAACTGAAGTTCTACCATTATCTATTTGCAATAACAAATTAAACCAAGAAACAATAGTCCAAATTGGGTCCTCTAAGACATGACACTTTTTCTATTGTTTAAAATAAAAAGATTAGACATATTAGTTACAGTGATGAAGCATTTTTCTTTAGTGCCAGGGGATTTGTTTTTCCTCTTAACCAGGTTATGGACTGAGAAATTGTATTCCTTTCATTATAGTGTCTTCCTTGGTTTATTCCTTCAGATGTTGGATAATCTGTTCATCTTCCATTTGTTTATCTTTAGTCTGACAATGCTGGTTTTCTCTATGATTTCTTTTTTAAAAATAAACAAATAAAAAAAAATTACCCCCTAGAGTAACCAGTTATGCTTTCAAAAATATAGTAAAAAATTCAATTCATGCATTTTCCAGTTATTTGATCCTTTTCTTTAAATTGTTATATTTTTTAAAAGTTAATCTAATATTAGTTTATAATACTAAATTAACAAACAAATTCATCTGTAAATGTCTATACGTGGGATTTTTCAAATGGTAATCTAACTAGGGAAAGTATTGAAAAATTGCTAATATTGAATTTCAATTAGTAGATATTATTAAGAAGCTTATCTTTTAAATGCAATGCAATTGAGATTGGGATTATAAAACCAAATAAGGCTTTGAAGTAGTATGACTAAAAGCAATATAAAAATAAATATAGTAAGGGTTGTAATATGATTGATTCATTAAAAAGAACCAATTAACCATATGAAATATTGAGAAGTTCATTTGCAACGTATAAGAAGGATTGAAGATTAGGAAATCTTTAGTAAGGGGGAATATAATAATTTGATTTCAAGTACCCTACTTAGATATTCTTACTTGAAAAACTTATTTTGCTACTTGTTTCCTTTGCAATTATTGATGTCATTTAACATCTTATATTCTTAAATTACCTAACTACATAAGATTTAATCTTCAGATTCCTTTCTTACTCTAAGGTACTATTATTATATATTACACTTTATTTCTTACATATTTATTTTTTCACAGAAATTTCTACAAAGCAGTTAATAGCACTATCACTATCTTTTAAAGATCTAAGTGGTTGATGAAAAAGAAAAAAATCTAATATCTTCATTAAAAAATGTTGTGCCAAACACATCACATTTCCTTTATTGATGGGGTTTCTTGACTGATACATCAGGTAAATGTCATAGTTAGAAAGTATTAAAAATGGAAAGTATTAGATAATTTTGCAAAGCATTCAGAGGTATATGAATTTCAGCAATTATTAGCCACATTTTTTAAAAAAGGAATATAATAATGTCCTGTGGTTAACATAGGGAGATGTAGATTAAATTTAAATACATTTAAGAAAATTCATAATTGATTAAAAGACTGGAAGTATGTATGTTTGGGTCATTTTAGAGTGAGGCACCAGGACAGTTTCCCTTGTTTCCTTGTGCTGTTACTAATGCTTACTAAATTGGAAAGTATCATGACATTTGTAGAGAGAACAGAAAATTTTGCCTCGCATGTGGAGATAAAATCTTGATTTGAATTAATAAAATTAAATAAGGAATAGAAAGTATTCATTAGGCAAAATTAATTAACTAATTTATATAGATGTGATTATTACCCTCTAAAAGTTTTCTTGAATGAATTTTATTCATATGTTTATGCTTATTACATGTGTCTATATTACATATGCCTTCCCCATTGAAAGAAAATTCCTTGAGGGAAAAAACTATTTCATTTATGGTTGTAAATTTATCCCTACAATTTAGCATACTATCTGGTTTATAAAATAAGTTCATATATGCCTTTGGATTGATTGATAAATTGGTTGATTATAGAAACATGTAGAATTATTCAGTCTTATTTTTCTAGTTGTTGTGAATTAAATTTGGCATGATCACACTGCTGTAAGTCACAAACCCTATGTGAATTTCCATGTAACAGAATTTGGAGAACATTTGAGAATGTTAATAACTAATGATATTTAATGCTAATATATAAATAATTGGTTCATCAATGAAAAGAGTTAATCCCCCAGCCCAAAGAAAAAAATATCATCTATTTGACTACAGACACATAGGTTAACCTTCTTTATGTGAGTTTCTTCTTTTACAAAATAGAGGCTAGAAAGATTAGTTTTATGTATCTTTTTAGAGAAAAAAATGAGGGAATACATGCAAAGATGGGGAAAAACTAAAAACAATTTAGATTGAAATCTGAGGACTTTGAAGGTGGAGAAAAGATGGAGGAGTGAATGAGAGCTGCTCCTTCTCGCCACAAGAATCCTCTCTAAGATTAAAGTATTGCTACAAAACAAATACAGGATTGAAAGAACCAACAAGGAGAAAGCATGAAACAGCTTTTAAGAAAAAAAAAACCCAAAAGGTAGGCCGAGGTCATCTGGGGAACTGGGGTGAGAAGAAAGCAGAGCCAGCAAAAGGCAATAGCAAGAAGGGAAGAGGAAGCCAGGAGCAACCCACCCCCCAACCCAAACCCACATCTACTGTCCTAAGTTAGGAACTAAATACCAAGACAACATTCAGATCCTGTAATCCTAGCCAGGGAAATAGTAGTACAAGCAACATGTGGAGAAATCCAGAGTCACAGCCCAGGAAATTTTGGGCTGAAGTGGGTTGATCCCTGTGCATTCCCAGAGCAAAGCTAGGTAGTCCAGTCTGGGCTTGGGATAAGGACATAGTATACAGTTTGAGGTGGCTGATAGTACTAAGTACTAAGTACTGATCTTTCTGCCTAAAGCTAAGGGTAGAGATCCAAGACAAGGAAAGCAAAGGTGTGCCTGATTGGATCAAGTACAAACAAGTCCCAAAACTTGAACCTAAAAATAGGGCTAGAATTTGATCACCCCATGACCTGATCAAGATCAGAATGAAATCAAAAGCTTATGTGAAGCCTGACACAAGTCCTAAGCCATCAGCATCTCAAGGGTTAATTGAAGCAGCAAGGGATGGGGTTCCCAGATTTCTTAGCCCTCAGACCCAGAAACTCTCTATAATCTACAGACTACATCATCTATAACAGAAGCTTTCCCTGGATCTAACTGTGTACAGTTTTTCCAAAGCATGTTCAGGGAATCAGTAGTATCTTTACCTTTACCATGGTCAGAAACAAATCCCATACAAGATTTTAACATAATTATTAAAAATACATATACACAGAAATATGAATCAAACAGCATTTTGCAACTCAATGAAGGGAACAGTCATACCAACAGCATAAAAATACCAACCAGCACAAATGGAGAAGTGAATCCCATTGCTAACTCAAAAGACATTGCAAGCTGATTTTCTAGAGCCAGAACAAAGACAAGCTAATTCAAACCAAGAATGGGACATAGAAAAAATTGAGTTACAAGCACCTATGGTTCAAGTCACTTAATGTTTGAGACAACGAGATTCCAGCAGTCAAGCATGCCACAGTGAGAAGAAAACAAGTTTCCAGTTCAGAGGTAAAGATTTTAAAGCATCCCAGAAGAAAACCATCAAGAAAAGCCACCAGAGAGAAGAAACAAAGAGAAAAAAGATGAAATGGACAGCTAAGACTTTGAATTTTGTAAATT
Source organism: Monodelphis domestica (assembly GCF_027887165.1). Taxonomy (NCBI): domain Eukaryota; kingdom Metazoa; phylum Chordata; class Mammalia; order Didelphimorphia; family Didelphidae; genus Monodelphis; species Monodelphis domestica. Next base: position 252,527,718 of record NC_077229.1, read on the forward strand.
TGTTTATACAGGAAGAGGACAGTTGGAAAACAGGACTTATGTGTAAGACTGAGAGCAAAGAAAGCATAAAACAAAATTAATTTCACATATTAGGGAAATAACATGCAACAATAAACTTGGAAGAAAGAAGAGATCCATCAGTCAATATGAGAAGTAGAAATCTGAAGAAACTTGATAAGTATTCATTCAACACAACACTATTAGACATAAAATATTCCCATAAAATGGGAAAATGAGCGTCTGAAGATTGCATACATGAAAAATGTAAATATGTATACATTGTATAAATGTATATACATCCTTAAGTCTATAGAGTTTTTTAACCCACAAGGACTTGTTTCATTTCCTTGTAGGGCTAAAATCTCTATGCAAGACTGAAAAATCTTGCAACAATGTATCATATATAAATATGTCCATAAAAGTAGATAAAACTTACTAACAAAATTCTAACCTATAGAATAGTGTAGTAACTAACCACATTAAAATAATAGCATAGAGAAAGAAACAGATAGGGATTAGGAAAAAGTTATATTTTTTAGCTAGACAGCTTAAGGACAGCATAAGGATAAAACTATAGTATATTGTTATATTTTGGACATGGATACTAACAAAAATAAGATAGATAAGCAAATAAAATAATAGCATAACTTAACATTATTTTGCAAACATAAGTAAGTTAACATTTAAAATAGAAAAGTATATAGCTCAGCATAAGATAATGAATGATTAATAAGAAAACTATTGTATTGTTACATTGAATTTACTTTTTGGATTTGAGAAAAACTTGTTTGCTGTTACAAAATTGTAAACCTATTGCAAAATTGTAATGCAATTTGTATTATCCTTTCCTTCCCAAAACTTTCCTATATACCTCTCAGCATAGGTAGATAGAATCCTAGATAGAATAAGATAGTAAAATAGGATTTTATTATTTTGGTGGGATAGAACATAGGATAAGAATAGGAAAAGACAGTGCACAAGCAGCATGAGTGTTTAGCAAAATACTCATGGAAATAAAAAATGGGATATTGTAATGATGGGGAGTAGAACAAAAGAACCATTGGGGGAAATTGGAATGTAGGAAAGAGAGTTGGAAACTGAACAAGGACTTCTGGGAAATTCTCCTGAGGAGAGGATCTTGAGTGCAGAGCCACAGAAGGGAGCAGAAGGTGGAACTGTTTCCCAGGGCCATTCAAGTCACCTTTGGGGATTTCTGACACAGACAGAAATCTTAACATCGTGGATTCCTGTTTAAAACATCACTGGTTCCTTGTCAAGAAACCTAATTATTTCAAAGACTTTCATTCCATGAAATATTGAGGTACTGGACTCAAATCAGTGAGCGGTGCTCTCTTCCCCCCTTTCTACCTCTCCCCTGCCTATGAAAAAAACTTTTACTTCAGTAATTAGTTTTATTTAGAAAGAGATTTAGGGTATCCAACAACCCCTCTAACCTTTACCCTTTGCCCAAATCAACAATTAAATCAAATAAGCAGTCAGATAGTGAATTCAATCTCCTTTATTTACATCTAGAGAGTAAGCCCATTGACAGACTCCATCTTGTCATTTTTCAAGAAGAGACGAAGGGGGGGGGGGCTTGTGAGTTTCCCAAAGTAACACATATCTGGGTTGAGGTCCCTCATACCTCTCCTTGTAGAGAAGACATCCCCACCGCCCTTTAGGACTGGCATGGCCACCATGGGGCAAGCTTTCACCGAGGGGAGATCTTCATTTTGTCTCCTTCAAGTAACTCAGGGACTCTGGGAGGGAGTAAGGAGGGAAGCCATTTTCATCAACCCTTTCCTCACTGCCTTCAACCCTCATTTCTCTATCTAAGGAGTATGAGTCTCTCAAAATTATATAAGGTAAGGGAGAAAAGGGAAGTAGGAGAAGGAAATAAGTATTTATATTGTACCTACTATGTGCCCAACATTATGGTAATCAACTTATTTTTTTTTCATTTAATCCTCACAATTTCCCTGTTGGATAAGTGCTATAATTACCTCATTTTTATAGCTGAGTAAAGAGAAATTAAATGACTTGCCAAGGGTTATACAATTAGTAAGGACAGAGCAAATTTCCATTCAGGTCTCCTTGAATCTCAACCCAGTTCACTCTCACCAATGTCATTTAGCTGTTTCTATATAATCAAATCAAAATAATTCCTGATTATCAAATTTCCCAAATAAATCAGAAAACACTCTATTTGGCATCATTTTACCTCAACCAATGACTTTCAAATTCCTTTCCTTTCCTCAGGGACTTCAGAAATTCCCTAAAAACTATGATTTATTTGTTAACAGTTTTCTTTTTCACACTTAGTTCATGCCACTGATTGATTGTTTTCCTACCTGATAAAAGTATCATGGCTTAGGAGTTGTCAATTACATTAAGTAAAATGGGATGATTTGATTGATTCAAGTAACCCCCACCTATAATCAGTTGCTAAATTTTCTGTAACCTTAGCAGATGGAATAGAGCAATAATGTGGAAATAAATAAGCAAGTTAGATTCATTAAATTAGAAGAATATAAAGTTTAACAGAGAAGGGTATTCTGAAATCAGGCATCTAGGGAGGAGAAAAAAGAATCAATAAACAAAAGCTTAATGAGCTAGAAGACACAATATCCTCAGCATATTTATCATGGAGATGAATGCTATGCAAATGATATGATTATATTCTAAATAATAATAGCTTATGTCCATAAGTTTTATGCAATTATCAAAATGATTAAAATATATTTATGAAATATATGGGGTTTTAATGGAAGACTAGCACCTCTGGTAAAAGACTTGCTGAGTCCCTCTCACAGTTTCTCATCCATTTTTTTGTGTCTACCTTTTACATAACTCTCTTTTGTGACTCCAAGAAGCTGTAGGAAGCCCATTTCTCAGACCTTCGTAAAACCTTCTGGACAAATGGGATGAACCAGGTTGAGGATAATTGACAGACCTGAAATCCATTGGTGAGTTAACAAGCTTACAAAGACTTCTTCAGGCAGAATAGATAGATGAGACCAATGTTGTTGTTATTGTTGTTGTTGCTGTTGTTTTTCTCTCCAATGGCCAGGAAGGCAATGAAAGTAGGCACCATTTAATGTTCAGAGTTTGGTCAGATAGTAATGAGACCAACATCTTCTAATGCAGCCAGGGCCATAGCCACTTGTCCTGACTTTTGTGTTGGCACTGGACTTCAGTGACTCTGGAAAAGACAGTGAAGGTGACAACTTTGTGCATATCTGCCTCATATGCATCCAATTCACTATTACATCACTGTTTCTTTTTGAAATGAAGGATGAAAAAGTAGCATAACTGTTGCACAGAACTTGGACCTTGTGTAACAGCACAACCTTAGGAAGCATTCCTTTTAACCCTTTTATTTGTTGGAGGCAGAACCAATTTGCACATATTGCATATGTTTGTTCAGTTAGGTATAACACATTTGCAAAATGTTTGCATTAAAAATGTTAAAGAAACAAAAAAATTTAATATTCAAAAGAATAATAATCTCTGATGTACATAAAAATCCTTTTTGTGGAAAATTGCTTTCTCTAACATGTCAGAAAAATCAAATATTTACTATTCTAAAATTAGAAAATATTTAATAAATCCCCTAATTTTGCTAGAAATAGATTAGGTTTTTTCCTTTTTATTATTTATTTTATTTTTACATGTAGATAACAATTTTAATAAAATTTTCTGACACTTTGTGATCTGTGTTTTCTCCCACTCTCCTCTTCTAACCTTCTTCCTCAAGAAGGTAGGGAATATGAGATAGGTTATACATGTGCTACAATGCAAGACATATTTCTATGGTCATGATATGAAAGAAGATGTATATTACTTATACAAAAAGAAAGCTCATATAGCAAATGAAGTGAAAAGTGGTATGCTTCAGTCTGTACTCAGACTTTATTAGTTCTTTCTATGGCAGTTGTCTTGAATCTGCTTTAGAGTTACCTTGGACTCTTATAATGCTAATGACAGTTATATCAATCCAAAATGATAAACTATATTATTGCTGAACACATATGCAATATTCTACTGTTTCTTCTCACTTCACTTTGTATTCTTTCTTATAAGTCTTTTCAAGTTGTGTGTGGGGGGGGGGGGGCATAAGATCATCCTGTCATCATTTTTTATGACACAATAGTATTCCTTAAAATCATACCAGAGCTTCATTCTTTGCCATCAAAAAAAGAGCTGTTATAAATATTTTAGTACAAGTAGGTCTTCTCTCCCTATCTTTAATCTCTTTGGTATACAGAACTAGTAGTATTGATGAGTCGAACAGTCAGTGCATTTTGATGGCCCTTTGGGCTTGGTTCCAATAATTGTATCAATTCACAGCTCTACCACAAGTGTATTAGCATTCCAATTTTTCCATATCTCCTCGAACATGTATGATTTTTCTTTTCTATAATATTAGCCAGTTTGATATGTGTGAAGTAGCATCTCAGAATTGTTTGATTTTGTATTTCTCTAATGAATAATGATTTGGAGTATTTTTTGTATGACTAAATATAATATATATTTCTTCATATGCAAATTGCCTATTCATATTCTTTGACCATTTATCAATTGAAGAATGCCTCATATTCTTATAAATTTGACTCACTTCTCTATATATTTGAGCAATGAGTCCCTTGTCAGAGACACTTGCTATAAATTTTTTCTTAGTTCGATATTTTGCTTCTTGTTTCTTTGTGCAAACCCTTTTTTAATTTAATGAATTCAAATTTATCTCTTTTACATTTCAAAATGTTCTTTGTTATTGTTCATCATAAATATTTCCCTTATCTGTAGATTTGGCAGGAAAACAATTTTGCGTTCCCTTAATTTGTTTATGGCATCATGCTTTATTTCTATATTTTGACTTTATGTCAGTATATAGGGTGAAATTTTGACCCATGCCAAGATTTTGTCATATTGTTTTCCAGTTTTCCTAGGAACTTTTGTTGACTAGTGAGTTATTCTTCTAAATGATCTTTGACTTTGTCTAGATTGTATTTCTTAAATTTTATAAATAAAATTTTAAAGCTGTTTGGAATATTGGTGTACAAGTGTTAAAAATGGAGCCTTCCATCTGATATAACCAATTAAATCATCATTATTGTGCATCTAAAACTTATTCCCCCAAAGTTATTCCATTTTGACAGAGAACCTCAGAAAATTCATGAAGACTGATTATTGGGAATATTCTAAAGAGCACTTTTCAGATCAAAGATGATTTGTTTAAGTATGTTGTTATCTGCCGGAGGCCATCATACCCCGACCTGTTTACAAGGTCACAGTCCAAGGAAGGAAGGTCAGCAAAGCAGATCCCAAAATGAGGGCCTACCGCTGATCCCCCTCTGTAACTTTTCTCCCCAAATTTCCCCACTAATGGATTTGTTATGATTATTATTCTCTCCCCAATACAGGAGAAATAATATGAGAGCAAATATTTATAGGATCAATAAACATATACCCTACTTTAAGCCCCCTTGATTATTACCCCGAAAAGATTGCAGTTACAGAATTAAAGCCCAAAGATTACTTCCCATGACTCCTCCTTTCTCAAACACAAGACATTCTCCAAGGCCCTACAATAAACAATGGCCAAAAGTTTGAGGACTATAATGAATCTTTTCCTACAGTTACCACACTCCAATGAATTTGTTGGAATAAAAGCCAAGCAGCATTGCTAGGCACTTTAAAGTAACACAAGAAAAACAGAACTTGTAAATTCAGGAAAACCCCCAAACTGGTCTGCTTTAAGTCCTCACACCTAGCTAAGAATATGTTTTGTTTTTCATCTCCCAAGCAATTATGATAGATAATGAAAGCTGGCCGAAAGCACAATGATCCTCTCAGCAGGTCAAGGGGTACTAACCTACAAATAGTTTTATTCACATTAATCATATCTATCACAGAGTGTTTTAGAAATATAGTAAATGATTACAGAATTCTTTGTTGTAGTAACATCACAAGAGTGTCATTTAGGTGATTTGATAATATCCAATCAAACTGTAGAATGTCACATAAGTAGAGAATTTCTTGTGTGTATGTATCTGAAAACCTATATAATAAACAAACCACAATATTATGGCAGAGAAATGTGTGATGCCTGCATACGTGGGTTGAATGCACAGTGTTTCTCATATTTATTACTCAACTGTGATGCCACACCTGGGCAGAGAGACCCTGGGTCCTCAGAGAGGCCACTGGACGAACCTCTGCAGTTATCCACTATAGTTTATATAAATTTAGCAAAGGGTTTAAAGGAAGAACCTCAGTGGACCACAAACTGAGTATGCAAGAATACTTGCACAGAAGGAAAAAAAAAACATGAAAATTAGCATGGTCTGATCCACTATTACTAACCATATAATAATAAGAATCAAGAAGAAAACATCCTGCCATACTATTATTACACATATCTATGGCATTTTAATCAGTTCTAGGCATTCCATCTTAGGAAGGATATTGAGAAATTATAGTGAATCCAGACAAGCTTCAGAAGGATAATGAAAGAAATGATGTCTATTCTATATGAATTAACTAAAATATTCAGTATAGAGGAGACAAGAGTGTTATGAGGGATGATAATAATATTTAAGCATTTTAAGGGTTCATATGCAGAAAAGGAATTAGAATTATTCTACTTGCCAGAGTGACCAGAAATAAGGCTACTTCCTTACTGGGTGAGTGACTCAGGCTGAAGGAAGAGGCTTGTGTTGGTGGATTTCTGGCTTAAGATGCCACTGGGACTTGCATGTGGAGATTGGGACTTGAGGGAGCCCTTGCCTGATACTGAGCTGGACTTCACAGGAGCAGCACTTAGGGTGGTAGGCTAGATGATTCTCTACTGTCTTCCTATATTCCCCACTTTAATATCTCTACCTTGTTGTAAATAAAAGCTGCTAACACTTGTTTTGATTTAAGGACTAATATTTTATGATTGGCAACCACAATCTTCCTTTTTAAATCATGAATATTTTGTCAAACCAACTTTTTGCCCTTACATCAGTGAGCCTACTCTTTGACTAAAATATAATAAATATAATTTGAGGACCCTTCCAGTTCAGAGACACTTGGGAAATCATTTCTATTTATATTAACCTCAGAATGCTAGAATAACCTAGAATGATTGGCCATGAGATTTTATATGTCCAATAGGAGTTTGAGGAAAAGTAATTTCTTGTGTATTGCTCATCTTGAAAAAAAGGGGAACAACCAACTTTTGTATATTCTTTTGTTCTTTTCTTCACATTAAAATATAAGAAATAAATAATAAGAATAAAATTTGATACGAATTTCCTAGTGATAGAAGAAAAGCTCTGTAGTGAATATAGGCTTGGGAGGAATAGGGACTGCCCATTAAGATAAGTTTGCCAGATGTCCTCTTACAAACTGAGAATAAAAGCTCTAAACAGAATGAGTTATTCTTTGTGTTTCATTTATTCTATTGCTAGGCTGATTCCCTTCATTATCCCCTAGAAAGTTAGGTTTTAAACTGTCAAATTTTTCATCTTTGAAATTTCACTCAGGTTTCCAATATATGGCATAAAATAAGGATGAAAAAGACACTCACACACATATGAGCATAAGGGGCAGAAAAAAAGAGAAAGAAAAAGGAAATAGCTCCCTTTAAAGTATGTTAACACTCCAGAACACATGGATATGGAAACTCTTTGGTGGATTAGTTATATTAAGCTCCATATATTGATATTTTGAAAAGACAGGTGAGAGATCACTGGCTGTATGTGTTTGCCAGAATTCAGGGGTAGAGGAGAGGAGTGTAAAGGCTCATTGGAGAACTTAATGCTAAAATATATAAGAAAATAAAGTCATCTGTGTATATTAGGGAAATATTATTGAGAGTCATTTATACTGTCCTTAGGAATTTGAACATAATGCTTTAGGCAAGAAGAATTCATAAGATACTGAACTAGTGTTTGGGAATGTGTTGTTTCTCTCATTTACACTCTGCTGTGATGAGAATTATGTTGTCTTTTTCTGTGGCACCCCAGCATTTTATATAAAAACTTTTGAGTTTAGTAGATAAAGTGTCTTGAATCAATAACAGATAGAGACTAAATCAGTTTAGATAGTTTAAAAAATTGGTTTAGCAATGAATAAATCCTATAGAAGACAATGATTTAGGTGCTACAAATGTGTTGCCTGTTTCCTCAATGACAGACACAAAAAGGAATCTTCAATGTGAAGAAATAATATCATAATGTTATCCAGACATGTTATTCACCAACATTTTGACTGCATTAGCTTTCAATTGCCTCCATGCTGAGATAAAAGAATGCTAAATATTTTTTAACTTCAAGTAAAACATTGTTGTTTATAGAATATAATAGAAGCATCCAGAGCTTCATGATATAAGGATATTGCATTCACTGAATAAAGAAAGAATAGCAATATAAAAGTTTATGTTTATAATTATAATTGGTATATGAATATGAGGGACAAATACTAACAATTTCCCTCTTTTAATGAAAAGATTACATTATTTAAATTTCAAAATCTATTCCCATTCTAAAGGTAATGTCTAATAATAATGGAAAAGTCGAGTTATACTCATCCTAATTAAGAATGCAGTGATGAGACTTTTTTTTTTATTTCTCTGGGATAGATCTTTTCCATCTACTCCAAGATATAGCATATATTGGGGAACCTCTTAAGAAACTATTAAAGCAGTAATGTAACAGGATGAAGACACTATTGGACTGAATGAAGGAACCAGTAGAATAATCAGAAAATAATGATCCTTCATGAGTCAGGAATTTAACAGGGCTCTGCCCTGGAATACTTCTCAATGGTTGACACAAGTTAGTTGATTAAATCCTGCCATTTGTTCCAGAACACATTAGAGGAAAAGATTCATGTTTCTTGAGGTATTAGAAATGCGACATATTCTGCCCAATGCTATGATGAAATTGACTACTTTTAAACAGAAAGGTATTAAATAAATTATCATTGTTATCATGGGAGCAAAAATCAAACAGATAGATGATATGTAAAGGATGAATAAATGAATGAATGAGTGACTAAATTAATAAACACATGGATGGATAGATTAAATAAATGTATAATTTAATGGAATAGATAAATGAAGAGAGGGATACACAGACACAGAGAAAGAAAAGAGATGAGAATTCCTAGGTAATGAATCTGACTGATGAGAAAAATGATAACACTCTCAACAGATGTAGTAAAATTAGGATGTAGGGGGGTAATTAATGAAGATTAATGAAAATTACTTTTGACATATTTCACTTGATACATCCTTGAAACAGAATTTCAGCAGTCAAATGTATTTGTGAGAATAAAGATTAAAAGAGAGATAAGGAATTGATGTGAAAAATCTAGGAATCATCTAAACGGAGACAAGAATTGAGTGCAAAGGAGTGGAGCATATCTCCAGAAGACAATGGATAGAGAGAAAAAAATGTTCAGCCCAGAATATTTCTCAATTTTCACATCTTTACATTGTAGAGCACAAGGAAAGAATAATTCCTAGGTTCCATTCCAGCTATGACTGTCAATTACTCCGGCACTTCTGAGAATGATTAAAATTAAATACAATCACCAAAGGTAATTAAAAAGGCAAAATCTGCTGTTCTCATTACAAAGTTATGTTTTAGTGTCTCTTTGGGTAAAATTAGCATTATATAGTATTACATGACCTGAAATAACAAATGGTTGAAGACATTATATAGAAAGGTGCTATTATTCTCAAGCACAAAAACTGAGATTGAACACAAAATTCCAGGTCCTTAAACATGTGATGTACATCCAACTTTTATTTCAGGAGATTTCGTGTTAGGGGGGTAAATAAGAAATAAATGTATTAAAGCACAGGAAGTCAGGGATAAAAGAAATCTCTGTGTATATATAAACAAACATAAACACATTCTTTTAAGGTCTAGTTGAAATTTTAATACATTAAAGAGCTAGGCAACTCATTAGAAGCCCTGGGACAGTTACAGTTTTGAAAAGTCCATAATTACCTGATGATAAGCATCTGCAGATGATCAGATGAGATATATTATTTTCTAACAAAAAGTGACAATTATTATTAATGAATACATTATTTCTCAGTCTATTGTTTCCTATAAAAATTGATGGTGAAGATCCAGTACATGGATTCCCAATCTTTTGGAGAGAAATATTTTTCTTTCTTCTAAAACCTTAAAATAATCAGTGTTATAAAAGATAGATGATAGTATTGATTACAAGGTTTTTCATATGGACTAGTAACCAGGGGTGGAAGAAATTGAGTTATGCCTATGCAGTAGATAGAGGGCTGTATTTGGATACTGAGTTAAAATCTTTTTTGATATACTTACTAGCTTTATGAATCAGAGTATGTTATTTAACCTCTCTCTCCCTCATTTTCTTCTATTAAATGGTAACCACTATCAAGTTTAGTTTCCTAGTCTACTAAATAGGGATAACAATGGACCTTACCTATAAGGGTTATGAAATGTGTGAAAGGGAATTCTTTATTCCTTTTGTCTATTTTGAGTTAACACTTACTTAACCTCTACTTAACACATTGTTATCAAGTAAGAGAATTCACAAGTCACTTATTTGGAGAGTTCAACCCTTTTAATCATAAACTTGTGAATCCACAGACAGTGACCCCTGGGAAGTGCCAGGAAATGTGAAAGCTGTGATTGGCCCTTGTGAAGAGGGGAAGGGACAAGATGTGAGTATAAAAAATTCTAAATTTCCTGGGTGTGGAGTTGTCTTCAGAGGTCATCTTCAGAAGCTATATTCAGCAGGTAGTCTGGGGGCAGTGTCTGTGGGATCCACATCTCATTCTCTGAAGGTGTCAACTTTTATCAAAGGATTCACAAGTTTCTGATTAAAACTGTGGAGCTCTCCAAGTAAGTGACTTTGAATTCTCTTACTTGATAACAAAGTGTTAAGAGTTAAATAAGTGTTAACTCAAAATAGACAAAGAGAATAAAGGATTCCCTTTCAAAATCCCCACTGTGATTCTTTGGGAGACTGGTCTCTGTAAACCTTAAAATTTCTTAGACTTATGAATATTGGAAAATTCCCCATTGGGAAATTTCATATGTGAAAAAATTTCCTACTTATAGTAAGAACTCTATTGGAATATGAAACTCCTTGGCATGAGAGGATCCTTCTCCTCCCTACTTAAGACTACTTTAGGACAGAAACCTTTTGCTAAACAATGGAAAGGGCTTTGACCTATGCTTAAGCATAGAACAGGAAGTTCTTTGAGTCATGATTGATTTTAGAATTGATACAATAGAGATACTTGGAATGACAGAACCAGGTCTTGGAAACTACAATCTCCACCCTACTCACAGTAACAGGATTTAGGAAGGGCTGCAGCAAAGATCAAGATTTAATTATTTGAGAATATGACCTTTCACAGACATGTGCAAAGGAGACAGACCTCTGGGTGGTCCTGGGTTAAGCTAGAGCCACCATTGGCACAGGGGAGACATCGACAGTGATTGGTAGATGTGAGAACTGAGGGGAGGGGACTTAGATTGTTTGGTTAAAGATAGGGGGGTCTGAGGACTGAAGGGAGGTTTTTGCTCTGAAGGAGGTCTGAGAGGAGGAGGTTGAGGATGCTCTGAAGGAGGTCTGAGAGGAGAGAGGTCCTGGAGGGAGAGCTCCTGGAGAGGTCTTGAAGGAGGCTGTGGAAGGAGAACTCAGGAGGAGTCAGGAGGAGAATTCTCTGGAAACATTTCTTGAAAGGAGGCTCTCTTGAAGGTGGAGCCTGAGGTTGGCATGAGAAGCCTTACCTAGAGAGATCTTGGGTGAGTGATAAAACCAACTGACTGATTTAACTCTTAGTACTGAGGTCTAGGCCTTATTGGCTTGAGACCCTTCATTCTTATTCCTTTCTTACTTTCTCTCTTTTTCTATTGATTAATCAGTGTATTATAAATTAAATTTCTCTATAAAACCCAGTTGGCTTGGGCATATTCATAAATTGGGAATATATTCCCTGGCGACCATCTTATATTTATATAAAACCAAGACACAGTAGAAAACATATTTCAGTGGTCATAATTGTTATATATTTCCCTTGCTCCCAAACATTTTAATTATCACAGTTTATGGCTCCCACTCTCTTATCTACAACTATTTAATGCTCAAAACTATTTTAAATCTAATATCTCTCCAATGAATCACTTAACATAACCAGCTTATACCTCTAAAGATCTTCGAGTTACAGGTGCATAAAATATTGCACTTTCTAAAAGGAAACTATAATAATAATAGATAAGAGGGAAATAGAAGAGGAAGAGAGCAAACCAATGTTTGCTAGGCACATTGACAAAAAGCCAATTAGGGGTCAGTCCCCTTTGGCATGAGAGTTGACATTCAGAATAAATGTGTTCAACCCCCTTCAGTTCAATCAATTATATCCCAAAGTTCATTTTGTATCTTCTTGATGCATTGGAGGTTTCTTTATGATATTTTCTCCACACAGTTCATTTTCTTCTAACATGGACTTGGAGGAGCTCCAGCTTAAGACCTCAGACTGCTCTTGAATCTTTCTTTAGGACTACCACATGGGTGAGTGAAAAGGCTGACTCCATTCCTAGCATCCAGAGAGGTCCCCTCCCCAAACTTGGAGGAGAAGGCTGCTTGGCTGAAGCCCTTGTTTAATTTACCCCAGGCCCTCCAGCTGGGGCTTCTGGAGCCCTATCAGAATAAAGCCAGGGAGGAGCTGATAGTCTAGCTCATTAAACAAGATTTTATTTTACTCTTCCTGATTTCTCATTTCCTTACTTTCATTCTTTCCCTCTATTTTATAAATAAACTGCTATAAAATTCATTTTTACTTGAGATATGTTAATTTTGGTAACCATATTTCTCTTATATTTAGTCCAACCTTAATTTTTAACCTGTAAAGTATGTATTATATGTGTTTTCCTATCTGAGGAAATACTTCCATTATAGGGATAACAAATATAAAATTATCTCTGTTCTTGAGAAGATGAAAGGACTTGAGAAATGCCCCTATAAATATTAACATTTTAGAAAGTAGAAATGGTTTCTAGAAATAATGGAAAGTAAGGAAGACAGAAAGAAAGAAAGGTATGATGTCTCCTCATTGTCATTCTCTTCAATAAAATTGATTTTTATGATTTGTCCTTCAACCAATTTTGGAGAAAAATATTATTTAATTTCCAATTAATCTTTGATTTGCCTGTTCATGAACTCTTATGTTTTTATTGCATTATTACCTGAAAATGTAGCATTCGTTATTTATACTTTATTGCATTTGTTTGCAATATTTAATGTACTACTACATGGTAAATCTTTGTGAATGTACCATGTGCTACTGAAAAGAAGGTGCATTTCTTTTTGTCTCTATTTATTTTCCCCATATATCTATTAATTCTATTTTTTCCAAGATTTCATTCACATGTCTTACCTCTTTCTTATTTATTTTTTGGTTTGATTCATCTAAATCTGATAGAGGAAGGTTCAGGTCTTCCACTAATATAGTTTTACTATCTATTTCCTATTTAAAGTCCAATAGTTTCTCTTTTAAAAATTTGGATGTTATACCATTGGCACATACATGTTGAGTACTGCTATTTCCTCATTGTCTATACTGCCTTTTATCAGGATGTAATTACCTTCCCTATCTCTTTTAAACAGATCTAATTTTACTTTGGCTTTGTCAGATATCATGATTGCAACTCCTGCCTTCTTTTTCTCACTTGTTGCCCAATAAATTTTGTTCCAGCCTCCTACCTTTACCCTGTATGTATACCTGTTTCATGTGTGTTTCATGTAGACAACATATGGTAGAATTTTGTTTTCTAATTCACTCTGCTATTTATTTCCATTTTATGGGTGAGTTCACCCCATTCACATTCAGAGTTATGATTACCACCTGTGTATTTCCCATCATTTTTATTTCCTCTTTTAATTTTGCCCTTTCTTCTTTCACTATTTTCTTCTAAATGGGTGTTTGGTTTTTGATCACTCCCCCTATTCCCACCCTTATTTTACTTCTCTTTCGACCCCATCCCTTCTTATTCCCCTTCTATTTTCCTTTAAGGTCTATTAAATTCCCTTTCTCCTCTCTTTCTCTCCCTTTTGGTACATGTAACCATGGAAAACTATTCCAAATTAATTAATTAAAGATTTTTTTAAAAAAGAAAGAAAGAAAGAAAATTATTTAGAGTGTCTAAATTGCTTCAAAGGGGTTGGACAGAGAAGAATGTAACACCGAAGGGAAAAATAAAAAGGCACTCTCAGTTACTAGGACAGTGATGAAATGCTTATTGTCATGGTACCCATATTTTCTGAACAAATAGCAATAATCAATCATCTGTTAACAAGCATCTATTAAGCTTCTTCTATATTCCAAATACTCTACTGGATACTGGGGAGTAAAAGAACAAAAAAGAAGTATTTTGCCTTAAGAATTATAAAAGACTTCTAATTTGTTTAAAAGTACAAGAACCTTTTTACAGTGGTTAACGGCTACCTGTAAAAGAGTATAAAGGTAGATGTACACAGAGTATACAGTCAGTCAAATATGTGATAGTAATAAGAACTGAGACATTTTCATACCATTTAAGCCAGATTCTTCATTTTTTATATAAAGAAACTAAGGCTAAGGCAACTTACTTGACTTGCCTAAGAGGGCAGAAGTAGTGTGTAGCAGAATCAGAGTTAACAGCTAAATCTGTTCTCTTTATGTACAGCATTTATAAGACAGGATAAAGAGTTTTATCTGCTAATATCTAGGCCAAAGAACTTGATGTTCATCATTCAGAAGAAGGTAATGACATAAGATTGCTGCCTATAGGTGTGGATCAAATAGAAGAAATAAAGTATACAGAACTGGTCCGAACACCATAGCAAGTTTCCCTGAGCACCACAAATCACATAGTGAGACCATATTATGCAATAAATACAGGGCTGAACTTGAAAGGAGGAAGACATGAGTTTGTCTCCAAACCAACTCCTTACAGACACACACACTTATTGTCTGATATTGGGCAAGTTACTTATTGTATCAGTGTTCTAGAGAAGAAGAGTCAAACACCATAGTAACTACATATGATATTCTTCAGTATAGTCCAAACTAGATTAAATGAAATTGGGAAATATTTAGAAAAATGAGTAAAATTACAATAAAACATAACATATTTAAAAACTACCCATATTAAACATATTGAATTTTTTATGTGTGATTTAGTAGTCTTTAATCCATATCCACAAATGTCACTCACTCTTTCCTATTTATGGGTATGTGTGTTTGTGTGTGTGTGTGTGTGTGTGTGTGTGAGTGAGAGAGAGAGAGAGAGAGAGAGAGAGAGAGAGAGAGAGAGAGAGAGAGATCAAATCAAACAAAATTTCTTTGATGTTAGTATTTTTGTTTTGATTTTCTTTTTGGTTTTTTGCTGAACCCTTTTTTGGCTTCAGACTCAGGCCTTGAGAATTCCCATGGATTCCATTTACTCCATCTTGCTGCTTATATTCATTAAGAATGAGGAAATGCTTCCTTTTGCCTTTTACTCTCATTCTGTTCAATCTATAACCTTCATCCTTCACTATATATATATATATATATATATATACTCTATCCCTTGACTCAAGCTCTTGAAATAAGAAAATCACTTCAGTCTTTCATTTTTCTACTAGGGACATATTCTACATCCTATAAAACTAAAATGTCAACCAGCCCACAATTTATATTCTTCTTTAGTTTAAAATAGCTTTACTCTACTGAAACCTCACATTACAACCTCTCAAAACTATTTGAGGACAGGGAGTACTTCTCTTTGTCTTCATAGCCTGACCATTTAGTAGAATGCCTACCACACAGCAAACTTCTAGGAAATACTTTTTGTAACAATGATGAAAATATATTTTTCTTGAGTTATAGTTTGTATTTTAGTTATGTGTATATATTATATCTAACTGTAATTCATAAAGACAATGATCACATCTTAATTCTAGGTTATCTCAATCAGCACCTAGCTCACTAGTCTTAAATAGGAAGTCACTTAATATTATTTTTGAATTTCATGCACTTAAAATAGGTTTAACAATTTCCCATTTCCCAAATCAATGGCACCTTTACTGTTTTTTTTTTAAACCCTTACCTTCCGTCTTGGAGTCAATACTGTGTATTGGCTCCAAGGCAGAAGAGTGGTAAGGGCTAGGCAATGGGGGTCAAGTGACTTGCCCAGGGTCACACAGCTAGGAAGTGGCTGAGGCCAGATTTGAACCTAGGACCTCCCATCTCTAGGGCTGACTCTTAATCCACTGAGCTACCCAGCTTCCCCTGCCTTTACTGGTTTTATTCTATACACCCTGTAATATATATTTCTAAAGGTGTTTTTGTTATCTGAAATTGTCACAAGCCTCAGCTCCAACTTTTAGCCTTCTTGGTGTGATTCACAAAGTATGGCCCTATTCTCATTTTTTTTTCTTCATGGACAAGCCCTCATTTCTTATTTTGCACATTTCCTTAAAGATACCACTCATTTCTTTGTGAAGGAACACTGACCATTTTAATCCACTAGTAACAAATTTAAAATAAGTTTAAATTTAATATACTATTTTTTAAGGAATGTTATGCAAAAAATTTCTTTGCCAAGAATTTCTAAGAAAGGAAAAGGAAGAGGAAGAGGAGGGGAAGGGGAAGGGAAAGACCATTAAACACTTGCATTTGTATCTAGCACAAAAAAATCATTTTTTGTTTGTTTTTAATAACATAACAAATTTGATCCTCACAAAAGCCATGATAGGGAAGTAATATCCTCCTCATTTTACAGTTGAGGGAACCTATAACAATATTAAGCAATTTGCCTATGATAACACACCTCAAATGTTTGAAGCTAAATTTGAAGTTGTCTTCCAGACTATATCCTCAGCACCCTTTCCTATTACTGAGATATTTGTCAAGAAGATATATTTTAAGGACATTTGATGCCCTACAAAAACTTTAGAATAGAAATACAATTTATAAATAAAACTTATTATTTCCATAAGAAGGGAAGACATTTAAATGATTCAGTTCAGAGGCTTTATTAATGCAAGATTTAAGAATTAACACCTGAAAGTGATGAATTTCATTTTTATCTCACCTCCTTTCATGTATCTACCCTTTGATGAAGGTCCTAATAAGCAGTGAAATGACCAAAAGGCAAGAAAAGTGAGAAGAGAAAGGAGCATAGATCTTACAAAAATTGAATGATCATCCTGGAATAATTAAGAGTTATCTGCCATGACCTTCCAATAACTGAGAGCTCTTCAGAAATATAAAACAAAAATCACCAAAAAAAAAATGTTACAAGTTGTGATTAGCAATGCTCACAGAGGTAAATAGTCTTCAAATAAAGAAAACATCTCTCCCCCTTCACTGTTGTATGGATTGGGGAACCAAATAGCAGATGATCCTTCAGCAACTTTGTATTCATGTCTACATATCTGTATATATACACAGGTATGTAATTAGTGAAATGGTTTTTTTTTTCCTTTTTTTAAAACCTTTGCTTTCTGTTTTAGAATTGATACTTAGTATCAGTTATGGGTTAAGTGACTTGCCCAGGGTCATATAGCTAGGAAGAATCTGGGGATAGATTTGAAAGCAGGACCTCTCATTTCTGGGCCTAGATATCTATACTTAGAGCCACTCAAGCTGTGACTGCCTTTTTATTTCTTTTCCTTAAAATGTAATGTTTTGATCAAAGGATAGAAAAAGCTAATTCTCAAAAGAAGAAAAGCAAGCTGTAAACATCCTTAGGGAAACATGTGCTTGAAATCAATAATTATTAGAACAAAACTTATATAAATCTGATTGGCAAAAATGACCAAAAAATGAAAGTGAGAATTATAGGAGGTAATGTGAGAGGATAGGTATAGTCTCTTGTGGACCTTTTTTTTTTGTCACATCACTAATATCCTGCCTTATAATGCCCTCCAAAATTAAATCCCTTGAGGGAAAAATATTATTAAACAGAACATTGGCCATGAATCAAAATTTACAATTTAGAAGGAGATGTATAAGGGAGGAGTATTAATGATAATATGCAAAATTGTATACAATAGAATAGGAGGAGAATTCAATGGGAAACAGAGAAGCAGGGCAGTTTTTAAATACATACAAATAGATAGGTATGCATATATGCTTATAAACATATACATATATACACATGTGTATATAGTAGTAGTCTCTCGGTAACCGAGAATGATGATTGTCTTTGTGTGTTTTCATCTACAGTGTACCCTCATTTGACTTTGAAGTCCAAAGACGGAGGCGCAAAGTTTGTGGCACATGGGGCATGGGTCGGCAGTTGTTATGGGAGGTGCCATTATGGCCTGGTGTCAGCATTCACGCGCAGCGGCAAGACATCGACATGGTTCATCTTCAAAGGTGGTGGTGGCATGCCTGATGTAGATATGCCAGCTGCTTTCTAGTCCCTTCCCTTAATTAGGGTGAGCAGTGCTGTCCCAGAGAGGTCTGCTCAGTCACCCAGAATGCTGCCGAACTTCTCTGCTGCCCCAGGTACAGGGCCGAATGACCACTGGTCCGTGGGCCGCCTACGTGCAGGATCGTGACTACAACTGCCAGTGGTCACCTCCACCTGTTGCATTGCCACTCCCCCATCGCCTCAGGTCTTGAAGAGGGTGGACGGGGTTAGGATAGATGAGTGTGTACAAAGATACTTATGCGTGAAGGAGATTTAAGTGGAAAAGTCGATGCACAGAGACAATCCCACTCTCTCGACGTTGGAAGCCTGGGTCCAGTGGCACGAAAAGTCGTTACACCTGGAGACTTCCTCAGCTGCTTTGGATGGCCGTGTTGTCTTTTGTGCTCCAACATGCCCTAAGCACTCCACAGTGCTTTGCTGTGTCGCCCTCTCAGCCATTGAACCTTCTTATTGGTTTCTTCCATCTGTTCAGCCAAAGCAGTCTTCACATGCTGGGTGAACAAAGCCCTGGTTCACCAGGGGGCGGCGACCCGATGGATGGCTACCCTCACAAGGTTTAGCCAGCCTGTCGAAGCCGTTGCCCGGGGTGTGGCCGCTGTTGCATGCTAGCAGCTACTCATGTGTATGTAAGTGTGTATATAAGCAATATCTATATGCACATATGGGTGTATATACATATGTGTGTGTATGGTTTTCTGTCACCATCTTCTCTTGGTTTACACTCTTTGGAACATTATCTCTTGTCACACAAATTCCCAGGTAAAGCTGAGACTGAAAGTCTGATCACCACACAGATTAATTCAGTTTACAATACTCTATACTGTCTAGATTAACTCTTGATTTTCTCTCCCTTCTTATTGGAGGACATACCTTTAAGCTATTCTGGAAAGCTTCCAAAAGAGTGGGCTCAGAACCTTTCAAGGAACTTCATTTTTCATCAGTAGCTCTACATGATATTGTATCTATCAAACATAACTATTATACATACCACTGGTGTTACTGATATGGTTGGTGGAAGCATCCTGTCTTCAGCTTCCTTTTATATGTTGTCTTCTCCCATTAAGTTACTCTCCATCTTCAAAATCTGTAATATTCCATTCAGCTGACACAAAGTAGAGTTCTAATACAAAATCCATTACTTTTATTCTAAACACCATTTTATATACCAGTGATTACTACATTTTTACCTTCTCTACATTCATATATCAAACCATAATTCATACTATTGATGATATCCACAACTGGAGGCTACCAGCTTTCCACTGGACAAGAAATATTTGTTTTAGTACAAGTAAAAACAAAACAAAATGAGAGGGATGGGGAGTGAGAGAAAAATAGAGAGAGACAGAGAGATCTATATGTATTATATTTTTTTTCAGTCCAAGTGAAAATAATTATATACTGCTATAATGTTGGGTCTGGTGGTCTTCTGATGACTATAGCAGTCTTCCATATAGAGTCCCTGACCCATAGTAGGCACTTAATAAATGTTTATTGATTGATTCATACATAATCATCATAGGATAGTTTTAAGGACAAACTACAGTGACTAGGATCTGTATATCTGCATTTCATTAATCAATCTTATTCCCACTCCAGGTCTCCAAGAAAAGTGTCAGTATGGCAAGTGACACTAGGGGCAGTATCATCTACTGGACTAAAGTTACTATTGTGGGAAATGTGCTTGAATTGAATTAGGAAGAGGTTCCATAGAGTCATTTCTCAGTTCCTTTAAGAATAGGTAGATGGGGGCAGCTGGGTGGCTCAGTGGATTGAGAACCAGACCCAGAGACAGGAGGTCCTGGGTTTGAATCTGGCCTCAGACACTTCCTAGTTGTATGACATGGGCAAGTCACTCGACCCCCATTGCCTAGCCTTTACCACTCCTCTGCCTTAGAACCAATACACAGTACTTATTCTAAGATGGAAGGTAAGGGTTTAAAAAAATAAAAAAAATAGGTAGATAGTTTGAGTGGTAGTTTGCAATCCAGAACATGATGATAAAATCAATCATCTTGATTACTGATTCTATTACCTACAGAATGGTATTATGCATGATCCTAGAGGGTGACAAAATGTAGTATCATCACCATGTAGGAATTTAAATATTTCTACCACTTTCCAAGTTGTTTATTTGATTTAGGTATTTAACTAGGATGGTGAGATTGGATAATGTCAGTCATAGCTTAATATATTGCAATACCACCAAAATTCACACATTGTTTCTGTATTAGAGAAATATAATGTAATCATACTGAATTATGTGGGAGATAAGGTGAGAGAAGAGAGATGAAGTGGGTGAGGTGGGAGAGAGAGAGAGAGAGAGAGAGAGAGAGAGAGAGAGAGAGAGAGAGCCAGAGAGAGACAGAGACACAGAGAGAGAGACAGAGACACAGAGAGAGAGACAGAGACAGAGACAGAGAGAGTGAGAGAGAGAGAGAATTTTTCTTTAAGGTAAGATTGTGTCCCAGATTTTATCACAGTATAGCTACCTCCTTGCAGCCTTACCTCCTTGTCCAACATCAGCCCAGGGAATCAGTCTATTCAAGGATTCCTTCCTTCACTTGCCTTTTAAACTCCACTAGCTCCTCCCTCTGCAGTGATGCCAGGGGATACCAGGTGATGCCAGGGCTAGACTATTCTCAGAATCAATATCCCCTAAATAATTTACTTCCCACATGTGTAACAGAAAAGTGATATGATTTTATCACCCCACACCACACCTACCAGGCAGAACAATTAGTAAAAGGTGATGGGTTTTTATATTCTAGCAAGATGTTAAACTAATTATAAAATTAGAGCTTCATCTATTAGAAAGTATGAATAACTCTCTCTAGATTCAAATGAAAAAATTCAAATCATGAATTAGGCAAATTGGACATTTTTAGAAATTAAACTATATGAGGCCTAGAGAGAATTCTAAAGCTTCCAGATTAGTATTGTAGCAAGCAAAGAAAGACTGCATTTTGATTGACAGAGACATGTGGCACAAAATCACATGAGAGCCTGGGTCAACATTCCAAGGGGGGTGTGGTCCCAACTACAATAGTGGCACGGGACAGAATTTCTGGAGATGTCTACAGGGATAAAGAACTTGTCCCCTATTCTACCCCAATAGCCATGAAGTTTAATGACAGAGCAAGAAGATACCACTAGAGCTCATATAATCTTTCAGACTTTTATTATTTTTTGAATTAAGGATTCCCCCAAATAAGCTGAGTGGTTTAAGAGTTCATCAGTTCAAATAAGTTTAAAGCACAGTTTAAATGCTAGAGATGAACATTTCAGACAGCTAATTACACTAGATCCCTAGATTCAGAGATAAGAATCAGGTATGAATCATGTGAATTAAATATCTAGACCTCATCCCAGAATGACTTACCTCAGAGATAGGTGCCATTGAGTCTTGTGTTAATTTGTCAATGTGGCAACATAATTCCAGATGAATGAAAGTCAATGTAAGTGACATATTAACTATTAAGGTGGGTACTGAAATAAAACCATGGCAACTAAAAAATCTGAGTAAGTGTGATGAATACAAGTTTAAAAGGCCAGAGGGACAAGCATGGGGCACTCTGTCATTTTTTTCCTTGCATAACCAGCTCCCTCTCACTCTGCTAACCAGTCTAGCTCTCATCTAATTTTATCATCTTTCTAAAAGGCCCAAACCAAAGCACAGTGCAAGACTTGGGCTGGCATATCTTGGAAAAACCACTGCAGGGAGCAGCAGTGAGAGGACTTGGAGTTTAAGGATGCATTGAAACTTGGGGATCTTCTAGGTAGACTTTTTTATTTTCTCTTTATTTTACAAAGAAATAATTATAACTTTAAAATGAATCCAAGATTAATTTTAATTATGGAAGAACCAAAGAAAGAATTAACTTTGATAATCAAGAGATTTCCTAATAGAAATGTAGCAGGTAAAAGTAACTGAATGAAGACTGTATAATAGAAAGATTTTAGGTATGGCACTACTAGTGATTAGTGTGTACACACACACACACACACACACACACACACACACCACATACACACAAACACACACATATGTGTATATATCCAAAAATATACATATACTTATATACACATGTATAATTGCATATTCACACATATGTAATAAATGTACCATATGTGTCCTTTTAATATAATCTGTAAGGGAAAAATATTGGATTTTATTAAAAGATTGGACTGGGTTATATTTAAAATAGGGTCACCAGGAATTTAATTTATTCCAAAGAGATTTATTTACAATTTATTTACAAAATATAGAAAGAGTGAAGTAAGAAAATCAGAGACATGATAGGATAAGATATCTAGCCTAAGCACTAAGTAAAGGAAGCACTAAGTAAAGCACTAAGTAAAGGAAGGGAACAAATAGTTAAATAGTGTCTATTATGCCTAGTACTATGCTCAGTGTTTTAGAATTTTCTCTTTTGATCCCCACAGCAACTCTTGGAAGTAAGTGCTATTAATCTGTGCATGTTATAGTTGAGGAAATAGAAGCCAAAATAGTTCAAGTGGCTTCTTCAGTGTCATACAATTAGTTAGTATCTGAGACAGAATTTGAATGTAGTGTTTCCAGATTTCAAGCCCAGTACTCTAATAACTGTACCACAAAGCTACTGATAAGGAAGTCCCGGTCAACTAGTGAGAATAGAAAGCAACAAAAATGAACAGTTGAAATCATCTATTGGTACTTTGGAGATTGTTAAAGAACTAGAGGAAGTTCTCCTGTGCATTGTATGGAAACTTAGGGAACAGTTTATAGATAATTGCTCAGAATTTGAAGAGGCTTGTTCTCATCCACCCCTTATGCCAGGAAGTCTCCCCATGCCTAAGGTAGACAATCTTCTAATTGTAAGAAGAAATTTTATTAAGCAGCTTTTAATCACTTGTTAGGATTCTTCTATAATAATTTAATAAGCTGTGACTTGTGATATAAATAAGATATAATAGTAATAAAAATATATTAAAAGCCTCTGTCATGATTAAAGTGCTTGCATATTTTCCCTTAACTTGCCATATGTTCTAGAGGGCACGACATGAGAAACGGGGCCTCTAGTCTTGCAATACCACAATCAAGTCCCTCAAGAAGGAAAAGATGAAAGGGGGGTTGACCGTGGACATACCACCCCATTATTGGAATCTATTCTTTTTTTTTTAATATATTTTATTTGATCATTTCCAAGCATTATTCGTTAAAGACATAGATCATTTTCTTTTCCTCCCCCCCACCTCCCATAGCCGATGCGTAAGTCCACTGGGCATTAGATGTTTTCTTGATTTGAACCCATTGCTTTGTTGATAGTATTTGCATTAGAGTGTTCATTTAGAGTCTCTCCTCTGTCATGTCCCCTCAACCTCTGTATTCAGGCAGTTGCTTTTCCTCGGTGTTTCCACTCCCATAGTTTATCCTTTGCTTATGAATGGTGTTTTTTTCTCCTGGATCCCTGCAAATTGTTCAGTGACATTACACCACCATTTATGGAGAAGTCCATTACGTTCGATTATACCACAGTGTATTAGTCTCTGTGTACAATGTTCTCCTGGTTCTGCTCCTCTCGCTCTGCATCACTTCCTGGAGGTTGTTCCAGTCTCCATGGAACTCCTGCACTTTATTATTCCTTTTAGCACAATAGTACTCCATCACCAACATATACCACAGTTTGTTCAGCCATTCCCCAATTGATGGGGATCCCCTCGTTTTCCAGTTTTGGGCCACCACAAAGAGCGCAGCTATGAATATTTTTGTACAAGTCTTTTTGT
The DNA here is from genome assembly GCF_027887165.1 of Monodelphis domestica. Lineage (NCBI taxonomy): Eukaryota > Metazoa > Chordata > Mammalia > Didelphimorphia > Didelphidae > Monodelphis > Monodelphis domestica. Next base: position 252,551,945 of record NC_077229.1, read on the forward strand.
CCATTATCTCTTTGGGGTACAGACCCAGCAGTGCTATGGCTGGGTCAAAGGGTAGATATTCTTTTGTCGCCCTTTGGGCATAGTTCCAAATTGCCCTCCAGAATGGTTGGATCAGTTCACAACTCCACCAGCAATGAATTAATGTCCCTACTTTGCCACATCCCCTCCAGCATTCATTACTTTCCTTTGCTGTTATGTTAGCCAATCTTCTAGGTGTGAGGTGATACCTCAGAGTTGTTTTTATTTGCATCTCTCTGATTATAAGAGATTTAGAACACTTCTTCATGTGCTTGTTAATAGTTTTGATTTCTTTATCTGAGAACTGCCTATCCATTTCCCTTGCCCATTTATCAATTGGAGAATGGCTTGATTTTTTGTACAATTGATTAAGCTCTTTATAAATATGAGTAATTAAACCTTTGTCAGAGGTTTCTATGAAGATTTTTTCCCAATTTGTTGTTTCCCTTCTGATTTTAGTTACATTGGTTTTGTTTGTACAAAAGCTCTTTAGTTTGATGTAGTCAAAATTATTTATTTTACGTTTTGTGATTCTTTCTATATCTTGCTTGGTTTTAAAGCCTTTCCCCGCCCAAAGGTCTGACATGTATACTATTCTGTGTTTACCCAATTTACTTATGGTTTCCTTCTTTATCTTTAAGTCACTCACCCATTTTGAATTTATCTTGGTGTAGGGTGTGAGGTGTTGATCTATTCCTAGTCTCTCCCACACTGTCTTCCAATTTTCCCAGCAGTTTTTATCGAATAGTGGATTTTTGTCCCCAAAGCAGGGATCTTTGGGTTTATCGTATACTGTCTTGCTGAGGTCGCTTTCCCCCAGTCTATTCCACTGATCTTCCTTTCTGTTTCTTAGCCAGTATCAAATTGTTTTGATGACTGCTGCTTTGTAATATAGTTTAAGGTCAGGGACTGCAAGGCCCCCATCATATGTGTTTTTTTTTCATTATTTCCCTGGATATCCTTGATCTTTTGTTCTTCCAAATGAACTTTGTTATGGTTTTTCCTAAATCAGTGAAGAAGTATTTTGGTAGTTCAATGGGTATGGCACTAAATAGATAAATAAGTTTGGGTAGGATGGTCATTTTTATTATATTGGCTCGTCCTATCCATGAGCAGTTAATGTTTTTCCATTTGTTCAAGTCTAGTTTTAGTTGTGTGGCGAGTGTTTTGTAGTTGTGTTCATATAGTTCCTGTGTTTGTTTCGGGAGATAGATTCCTAGGTATTTTATTTTGTCTAAGGTGATTTTGAATGGGGTTTCTCTTTCTAGTTCTTGCTGCTGAGCTATGTTGGAGATATATAGAAAAGCTGATGATTTATGTGGGTTTATTTTGTATCCTGCAACTTTGCTAAAGTTGTTGATTATTTCAATTAGCTTTTTGGTTGAATCTCTAGGATTCTTTAAGTAGACCATCATGTCATCCGCAAAGAGTGATAACTTGGTCTCCTCCTTGCCTATTTTGATGCCTTCAATTCCTTTATCTTCTCTAATTGCTACTGCTAGTGTTTCTAGTACAATGTCAAATAGTAGGGGTGATAATGGGCATCCTTGTTTCACTCCTGATCTTATTGGGAATGAATCTAGTTTATCCCCATTGCAGATGATATTAGCTGATGGTTTTAGATATATACTGTTTATTATTTTTAGGAATGACCCTTCTATTCCTATGCTTTCTAGTGTTTTTAATAGGAATGGGTGTTGTATTTTATCAAAGGCTTTTTCTGCATCTATTGAGATAATCATGTGGGTCTTGCTAGTTTGCTTGTTGATGTGGTCAATTATGTGGATGGTTTTCCTAATGTTGAACCAGCCCTGCATCCCCGGTATGAATCCTACTTGATCATGGTGAATGATCCTTCTGATCACTTGCTGGAGTCTTTTTGCTAGTATCCTATTTAAGATTTTTGCATCTATATTCATTAGGGAGATTGGCCTATAGTTTTCTTTCTCTGTTTTTGACCTGCCTGGTTTTGGAATCAGTACCATGTTTGTGTCGTAAAAGGAGTTTGGTAGAACTCCCTCTTTGCTTATTATGTCAAATAGTTTGTATAGTATTGGGATTAACTGTTCTCTGAATGTTTGATAGAATTCACTGGTGAATCCATCAGGCCCTGGGGATTTTTTCTTAGGAAGTTCTTTGATGGCTTGTTGGATTTCATTTTCTGATATGGGATTATTCAAGAATTCTATTTCCTCTTCTGTTAGTCTAGGCAGTTTGTGTTTTTGTATATATTCATCCATTTCTCCTAAATTGGTGTATTTATTGCCATATAATTGGGCAAAGTAATTTCTAATGATTGCCTTAATTTCATCTTCATTGGAGGTGCTGTCCCCCTTTTCATCTTTAATGCTGTTAATTTGCTTTTCTTCCTTCCTTTTTTTAATTAGATTGACCAGTACTTTGTCTATTTTGTTTGTATTTTCAAAGTACCAGCTTCTTGTCTTATTTATTAAATCAATATTTCTATCACTTTTGATTTTATTAATTTCTCCCTTAATTTTTAGGATTTCTAGTTTGGTTTTCTGCTGGGGGGTTTTAATTTGATCGCTTTCGAGTTTTTTCATTTGCATTTCCAATTGATTGATCTCTGCTCTCTCTTGTTTGTTAATATAAGCATTCAGGGATATGAATTTACCTCTGATTACCGCTTTGGCTGCATCCCAAAAGGTTTGAAAGGATGTTTCGCCATTGTCATTTTCCTCGATGAAATTATTAATTGTTTCTATGATTTCTTCTTTAACTAAACGGTTTTGGAGTATCATATTGTTTAATTTCCAATTGGTTTTAGATTTGGTTTTCCATGTACCATTACTAATCATTATTTTTATTGCCTTGTGATCTGAGAAGGCTGCATTCATTATTTCTGCTTTTTTGCATTTGTGTGCTATGTTTCTGTGACCTAATGTATGGTCAATTTTTGTGAATGTGCCATGTGGTGCTGAGAAGAAGGTGTATTCCTTTTTATCCCTATTTATTTTTCTCCATATGTCTATTAATTCTAATTTTTCTAAGATTTCATTCACTTCTTTTACCTCTTTCTTATTTATTTTTTGATTTGATTTATCTAAATTTGATAATGGTTGGTTTAAGTCTCCCACTAGTATGGTTTTATTGTCTATTTCTTCCTTCAGTTCTCTAGTTTCTCCATTAGAAATTTGGGTGCTATATTATTTGGCGCATACATGTTGATTAATGATATTTCCTCGTTGTCTAGAGTCCCTTTTAACAAAATATAATTACCTTCCCTATCCCTTTTGATCAGGTCTATTTTTGCTTTGGCTTTATCAGATATCATGATTACCACTCCTGCCTTCTTTCTATCAGTTGAGGCCCAGAAGGTATTACTCCATCCTTTAATTCTGACCTTGTGGGTGTCAACCAACCTCATGTGTGTTTTTTGAAGACAACATATGGTAGGGTTTTGGATTCTAATCCATTCTGCTATTCATCTACATTTTATGGGTGAGTTCATCCCATTCACGTTCAAAGTTATGATTGTCATTTGTGGACTCCCTGGCATTTTGATAGCCTTCCCTAATTCTAACCCTTTCTTCTTTGGCTCTACATTTTAGTCCAGTGATTTACTTTGAATCAGTCCCCCTTGTCCCCTCCCTTGATGTTTCCCTTTTTAGTCCCTCCCTTTTTGTTCCCTCCCCCTCCCCCCTCTCTTTCCCTCCCTTTTTGTTCTCCCTCTCCCCCTCCCCCCCTTGGTTTTCCCTTCTCCCTACACTTGTTGGGTGAGATAGAATTCAAGATCCCAATGGATCTGGATGTTTTTCCCTCTCAGAGTTGATTTCCCTGAGATTGAGGTTTAAGTAAACCCCCCCCTTCCTCTCCTTCTTATAGGAGTTTTCTTCCCCTCCCCTTCCCATGTGAATCTTTGTGTGAGAATGATTATTCTATTTGGTCTTTTTTTACCCCCTATTTATACATTACAGTTCCCCCACATATTAGTATACATAGATTGATATAAATGTAGTCCTTATGGAAGAGAGTTTGAGTAAAAGAAGAAGATAACATTTTTCCCCTTTCCTTAATATTTACCTTTTCAGGTATTCCTTGCTCTTTGATTTTCGGTATCAAACTTTCCACAGAGCTCTGGTCTTTTCTTTGCAAAAAGTATTTTGTTGAATGCCCATACTTTCCCTTGGAAGTATATAGTCAGTTTTGCTGGGTAGCTGATTCTTTGTTGGAGACCCAGCTCTCTTGCCTTTCTGAAGATCATGTTCCATGCCTTACGATCATTCAGAGTAGAACTTGCAAGGTCTTGTGTGACCCTGATTGGCATTCATTTATATCTAAATTGTCTTTTTCTGGCTGCCTGTAGGATTTTTTCTTTTGTTTGATAGCTTTGGAATTTGACAATTACATTCCTGGGAGTTGTCTTTTGGGGGTTTAGTGTAGAAGGTGTTCTGTGAGCTCTGTCAGTGGCTGTATTTCCCCCTTGTTCTAGAATCTCTGGGCAATTTTCTTTGATTATATCTTGTATCACCATGTCCAGTTTGGTGTTTATTTCTGGCTTTTCTGGGAGTCCAATTATTCTTAAATTATCTCTTCTCCCTCAATTTTCCAGATCTGTCATCTTGTTGGTGAGATATTTTATGTTCTCTTCTAATTTCTTGGTGTTTTGGCTTTGCTTTATTAATTCTTGCTTTTTTACACGATCGTTGTCTTCCAGCTGCCTGATTCTGGCCTTTAAAGCCTGGTTTTCCTTTTCAGTTTCATCACACCGGTTTTGTAGATACGTGAATTTCTTTTGCATTATTTCCCACTTTTCCTCCCAGAAGGCTTCCATCTTTTTGGTCATTTCTGATTCAAATTCTTAATGGGTTTGTGGAGAGTTTCCATTTCCTTTGGAAGTTTTTGGAGCATTTTCTTGTATATCATCTTCTATCTGCTCTGTATTTTGTATTTTGGCTCCATAGAATGTGTCCAAAGTCACCCCTTTCTTCTTATTTTTCTTGGTATTTTGGGGCTTCTGTGCTTCTGTGGAGTTTGCCATCTCTGAATGTGAAGGATTAGCTTTTCTTTTCTCTGTTTGGTGTTCAGAGGCTTTAGTCCTGGGCAGATTGTCGGTTCTATGAGCTTTCCCTGGGTTAAACTGAATATGCCTCACTGGAACTGGAATGGAAGGGTCTGACCAGAAGGCCACACTCTCCCCTGGCTCTCTGGGTTGGGTTGCTCTCAGGAAGTTGCCTTCCGAATAGCTGACCATGAGGCTGTTTCATCCGCCTGCGGGGGGATGGGCTGCGGCTTCCCGGAGCTCCGAGGGCAGGGACTTTCACTGAGACTTGGATAGCAGGATCCAGCCTGTGAGGCTGTCTTGCCCGCCCTGAGGGTTGCTGTTGTTTCGACCTTGCTCTCTGTGGGGGGAGCTCCGAGGACAGTGACTTTCACTGGGACTCAGATAGAAGACCCTGAGGGTTTTTGTTCCGATGACCCTGCTCTCTGAGTGGGGCGGGGCTGTGGCTTCCCAGAGCCTTGGTCTCTGAGCTCCTACCCCTTAGGTCCAAGTGATCTCGGGTTCTGGCTTTTGAGTGGACCCGTACCTTTTGATCAGGGTCCAGGTCCAGGAGGAGGGTTCCCAGGGTCTATGCTGTTGATCGTCTTGAATTTCGGCGCCTTAGGAGCTTATAGTTTGAGATCGGTCGGGAAGGGTTTTCCGGAGATCTGAACTTTAGCTTTCTCTAAGCCGCCATCTTGACCGGAAATCTCTCACTGGAATCTATTCTTAAAAAATACCATTTTGTTGTGTTTGGCATCGATGTTCTAATCACCTGCCTTGTTCATAACCACTGCTGAGTAATTGTCCAAGCTTATAAAATCTGTGCAATCTGGAGACTGTCTCAGATAATACCAGCTCTTAAACTGTACTATCAAATAATAATGAAAACAAACTGGTACTGGCTAAGAAACAGAAGGGTGAATCAAATAGACTAAGGGTAAATGACCTCAGCAACTTAGTGTTTCATGAAACCAAAGATCCCAGATTTTTGGATAAGAACTCACTATTCCACAAAAACTACTGGGAAAATGGAAAACAATATGGGAAAAATTAGGTTTAGATCAATATCTCACATCCTCTACCAACATGAGGTCAAAATTGGCATATGATTTAAACTTAAAGTGTAATATTATAAGTAAATTAGGGGAACATAAAAATCATCTACCTGTCAGATCTCTGGAAAGGGGAAGAATTTAAGACCAAACAAGAGATAGAGAATATTACAAGATGTAAAATGAATAATTTTGATTATATTGAATTAAAAAGTTTATGTGCAAACAAAACCAATACAACCAAGATTAGAAGGGAAGAAACAAACTGGGGGGAGAGAGGGATTCATAACAAATTTCTCTGATAAAGGCCTAATTTCTCAAATATATAAATGAGTTCAATTCATGAGAAACCAAGTCATTTTCCAATTGTCAACTGGTCAAGGAATATGAATAAGCAGTTCTCAAAGGAAGAAATCAAAGCTATTAATAATAATATGAAAAATGGTCTGAATCACTTCTAATTGGAGAAATGCAAATCAAAACATCTCTGAGATACCTTCTTACACCTAGCAAATTGGCCAATATGACAGTAAAGGAAAATAATGAATGACATAGGGGATATGGCAAAATTGGGACACTAATGCACTGCTGTTGGAGTTGTGAATTGATCCAACAATTCTGGAAAGCAATTTGGAATCATACCCAGAGGTTTTTAAAAGAATGCATGCCTTTTGATCCAACAATACCACTACTAAGTCTGAATCCCAAAGAGATAAAAAATATGGGGATGTTCTGTTTGTACAAAAATATTTATAACAGCACTTTTTGTAGTGGCAAAAATTGGAAACTGTGGGAATATACCATTATTTGGAAATGACTAAACACAAAGTAGCAGAATATAAACCATATCTACATGAAACATTCACATTTTTATATATTAATGACAAATCCTGTAAGTGATAGATATGTTCCATTAAAAATAACCATCAATAGATTAAAATATTTGGGTCAATACCTGCCAAAATAAACTCTGGAACAATAAGAGAATAATTATATATTGTTTTTTACACAAATAAAATCTGATCTCAATTATTAGAGAAATAATTATTCATGGATGAGGAAAGCCACTATGATTAAAATGACAGTTTCTATCTAACCTAAACTACTTATTCAATGTCATGCAAATTAACTTAACAGAAAATATTTTATTGGGTTAGAAAAAACAATAACATAATTAATTTGGAATAACAAAAGATGAAATATATCAAATACATTAATGAAAATAATGTTAAAGAAGGAGATCTAGCAATACTAGATTTTAAATTGTATTATAAAGCAGTGATTGTGAAAACTTTCTGGTATTGCCCAAAAATAAAAAGGTAGAACAAAGGGAAAAAAAAAAAACAGATATACACCAAACAGCAGTATGGGAACATAACATAGTAACCTTGTATTTGCCACAAGCATAGATCAAGGTTTGGGGCATGTACTAGTAGTGGGAATTAAGAAGGAACCAATGTATTGCCAGATACTTGGGAAAGAGGGAATAGTTAGAAGGTAACACCACTTCTTCCTCCCCTTCCCCAGGCAGATCTGTTTGGCTATGGAGTCACATCTGTCTAGAGCTAAAGGGTAAGTGAAAATCCCTTTCAGTCTCTTCTTTCTTAGTTGATGTAATTTGTAATTCCCCCCTAGCACATTGAAGAAAAATTTTGTCTTGAGTAGAACCAAACATATCTATTTATTGGGTAAAAGGGTTGAGGTAATAATGAGGGTAGAGGAAACAGGAAATCCCTCACTATTTTCCCTCTATAGATGGGTTTAGGGGTTTGAATCAGGAGTCTGGGACTGAGTCCCAGATTATATTTAATGTCTTGGTGAGCTAAAGAGGTTAGTATTTCTTGTCTCAAAAGTGTACTTGGTATCTATTTTCTTCAGGAGAGGCTCTTGTCTTCCTCTAAGGAAAAAGTCTCAATCCTAATTACATCACCGATGAATGGATTGTCTTCTGTTTCTCAGCAAAGGATTAATGGGTATAGATTATCTTCTCAGTAAGGGATTAGTTCCTCTCCCTACAAGTCAAAGAGAGAAGAAGAACCCTGCAGTTCTCAACTGCTCCAGTTTTAACCTGGCTGGAATGTTCCATCCCATCTCCCAATGGCAGCTGGGTTTCATCTCACCTTTTTCTGAGACAGCTTTTCAACTCCAGTCTTTTCCATTCATTTTGGCATTTTCCTTTTTTAGAGGGATAAGCATTCTCTATTTCTTAAAAGAATGTTGGGATAACTGGAAAAGAGTTTGGCAAAAACTAAACCTAGACCACTACTCATTAAAATAAGACAAAAATGAATAAGTGATCTAGACGTAAAAGGACATATCACAAGTCAATTAGAAGAACTTAATACATATTGTCTGTTAGATTTATAAATAAGATTTGGATAGATAAATAGGATTTGGGTAGATATTGATAGGATTATGGATAGATGTAGTTATATCTGAGTGAACAAAAGATGGTGAGCATTGTGAACTGTAAAATAGATAATTTTAGCACATTAAATGCAAATTTGTGTCTTTTTAAAATATAAAATAAATATTGCCAAGATAAGAAAGAAAGCAGAATGTTTGGGAAAATCTTATAGGCAGACTTTCATATAGAAGTCATATCTAAAATATACAGAAATCTGAAATTTATAAGAATAAAATCCTTTCCCAATTGACAAATGGGGATAAGATATGAACAGACAATTTTCAGATAAAGAAATCAAAGTCATATATAGGCACATTTTTAAATGCCCTAAAACACTACTGATTAGAGAAATGGAAACTAAACAATTCTGAGATATCATCATATACCAATCAGAATGGCTAAAATTACAAAAAGATAAAATGACAAATGTGGAAAAATGAGGAGAGTAATACACTCTTGGTATAACTGTAAAAGGATTCAACCATTTTGGAAAGCAACTTGAAATTACACTCAGAAAATTATAAAACTCTTTACTTTTAGACCCAGAAATAACATTGCTGAGTTTGTTTCCCAATGAGGAAAGAGAAAAAGGAAAAGAACCTATATGTTCCAAAATATTTGTAGCAGCTCTCTTTGAAGTGGCAAAGAATTGGAAGTTGAGGGGATGCCCATAAATTTGGGAATGGATAAAAAATTTGTGCTATATGGTTGTAACGGAATTCTACCTTATCATAAGAAAGAATGAACAAGTTAATTGAAAAAAAGAAAACTTCATTAGAACCACATGGGATAATAAACAGTGAAATGAATAGAACTAGGAGAACATCATACATAGCAGCATAATTAATACTATAAGAATAAATTGTGATTGTTAACCTCAGAGAGTGAAATGAAAGATGAAAACATGAAATATTTTAATTTGTATGAATATTTCTTTCTGTTGGATGACACCTTCTGTGATGCAGAGAGGTTGGGGGTTAAGGGGCTAGTATACTTGTGGATAAATTCTATTAACAAATAAATGTTTTTTATAGAAAAGAAGAGAATGAGATATGCAGAAGGAAACAGACAAACAGGAAAGCATTGAAAGTTTCATTTGGGATTCATTATATAGTTATTAAGAAAAGTAAGATAACTATATAAGATATTTATGATTTCATTTATGTATAGTCTTTTTCATAAATGGAAATGTTTATTTTATTTAGTTTTTATATAATTTGGAATAAAAACCTAAAATCAAAAATATAATTTTATACTACTTAGTACCATATGAAAAAAAAACTTGGAATTACAAAAAAAATAATTCAAATCAAAACAACTCCTAAAGTTTTTCTCACTCTCAACAAATTAGCAAACATGAAAAACAATGGGAATAGCAGATGTATTAAGGGCAGTGTAAAGACAGGCACACCAATGAATTGTTGACAGATCTCATATTCTGACAAATATTTAATTTTCTTCCTATAATTTTAGATACTTTAAATATATATATATATATATAAATATAAGTACTGTTGGCACAGAATTATCCAAATATTTTATTGAATATATGACATTTCATTGATCTCTATCTAACTCATAATAATAGGCATAGAATGCTAGACATGGAAACAGAAAGATGTGAGTCTAATCTTAAAAACTGAATTTTTGTGGGACATTAAGCAAGTCCCTTAACCTCTGTGGACTTTGACTTCCTCATCTCTAAAATAAGAATAATGATAACCCTTATCTCATGGAGTTTTATGAATAAAATAATACATGTAAATCACATCACAGGTCTTAAAGGGGTATAAAATTTTTAGCCGTAATTGTTGGTAATTTTGTTATAATTTATAATTTTAAAATGTTGCCTAGAATTTGAGGGATTGAATAACTTAGTTATAAAGCTAGCTATTATTTTTCAGGGATCATACTTGAACTATATATTCCCCACTTCAAGCCTGAACTTCTAGAAACTAGATAATATTACTGTATAGGAAAAACAGTTCTGTGCATTTGTAATCAATTATTTTTTTGTTAATGTATTTTTGCTTTTATTCAGTTGTTTTAGTCAAGTTTAACTCTCCATGACCCAATTTGGAGTTTTCTTGTTAGGATATTGGAGTGGTTAGTTATTTCCTTTTCCATCTAATTATAAGATGATGAAGTATTAATTTATGCTCCCTATTAATTATATTCTTTTATTATATGATCATTTTCCAAACAATTGTGCTTATAATAAATATAGTGCATTTTACATTTTTCTTTAATTTACCTAGAAATAAAGTGGTTGTCATCCCAATCTCATCAGGAATGTGTTTTGAAGTACCACAGAATTACAATATCTGTCAGATAACAACTTCATGGGGAGCCAAAGTTGCAACAAAACATCAGTTGTTATTTCTTACAGTTTTTAAAATAAAGTGTTTCATACATAAGGATTAAAATCAGCTCCTTGGGGTTCAAATTCATTGTGGAAAGGAGGATTATTTCTGACTTGGTTTGTTTTTTTGTAAGGTGAATAAAATAAAGAGAGAGATTGTCCAGCTGGGTTCCATCCTTTCCCATGATTGAATTGGGTTTTAGGGAGAATCCAATCATTGCCCAAATAAATATCGTTTCTTTTCTTTCAGAATGTAGTCAATCTATATCATGTTTAAGTTTCTTAAGACATCTGTCATTTTTCATATTGATTTTAAGTTGAGTTATTGTTGCCATTTTTTAAACCCTCTGCCTGCACCTGAGACATGCATAGCTATTCACTTCTTCCTTGTCAGAAGAAAACCAGTTAATCTCCAGATTATTCAATTTACCTTTTATCCTTTCTGGTTTATTTTTTATGATAGAAGACTATTTTGCATCTTGTCTATCAGTCCTCTCTGACCATCTCTATAAATTATTGTAAGATCTCAAGCTGGAAAAATTTCCAGGGACCACATAAAAATTGCCTCTGAGATGAGTTGCTTTTTCTTTATAATTTTGTAGTTTGGGCATAATGCTACTTTGGTCTCTACAACATCAGAGGTAGAAATAGTTTACTTAATTTCAGGTGAGAATTGGCAAAGAAAAGATGTTGCCTGGAGTTTTTTGTTTTTGTTTTTTTTTTTGTTTTTTTGAAATACATCTTTCTATCTAAGTGACAGGCTTGATGTGTGAAGCCCAGTATTTAAAAGACCAAACTCAAGCCAACGTAGGGCACTCTGATTCTGAATTTGGATTCTTGGTTTTGGCTATTTCCTATTCAATAATCTCTTGTTGCAATTCAGTCATTTTTTAATCACCTCTTTCTCTTTATGACTCTGTTTTTAGGTTTTCTTGGCAAAGATATCAAAGTAATTTGTCTTTTCCTTCTTAGCTCATTTTGTAGATGAAGATACTGAGCAAACAGTGATAAATGACTCGCCCAAGTGACAAATTTAGTAAGTATCTGAGATTACATTTGAACTCAGGAAGAAGACTCTTTCTGCCTACAGACCTGGCACTCTATCCCCTGTGCCACCTAGGTTTTCTCAGTGATCTCTAATTTCTAGTAATTCCTGACTAAATTTATTAAAGCATTTAGCCAAATGTCCTTTAATTCAGCATTTCTACTTTAGCAGCAAGCCTTACAAAATTTTGCATTTAATATTTTTGAGCCAAGACTTCTGGAAAGTTATCAGAAATGTTATTTTTATGACCATAACTATGAAGAGGATTATTGCTTTAAAGAACAGCTGGGTCAGAGGAGGTCCTCCTCCTTCTTCCATCTGGTAATTTGGGTTTTGTTGGCTGCAGAAAATACAGTGAAAATATAGAGACCAATTACATTTCTTCCTTCAAAGGGCATAATCAGAGCAAGTATAATATAAATATAATACCTCATTCAAAAATTTTCAGGATACTGTAAACATCCAAATTACCTGGATTTGTGATCTACCTATATAGTCCTAGGCCTAAAGCCATTTCTCCATGGGAGGTAGAGGGGGAGGGAAAAAGAGAAAGATTAACCTAGAAAGATATCACAACCAAATTATAATATACCAAGTAATGTTCAAATTTTGCCTAGATTGCAATGAGAAAAGGCTCTTATTTGTGAAGAGTGATTTTTAAGAGAACTTTGCCATTTAATCAAGTGAAAAAAATATTATAGTGAGTCAAAACTCCAGTGACCAATTTGGAAACAGACACTTTATATACTTTAGATCTGTAGTCCCACAAGTTTCCAAATTTTAGGGTCAGATATTGCAAATCATAAAAAAATAAGTTTCAAGGAAAATCTTGTTCCCAGATTAAAGAATAAAGTAAAAGAACAAGGCATCGGATAACTCTCTGTTGTTAATGTTTGTTTGTTTTTTTAATATGGTCAAGCAAGAAGTTTCTGTCATTAAAAAAGACACCTAAGTAGAATAAATCTATATATTCATCAGTAGCAGAGTGGTAATTTAAATATACATGAATTTAATGAATTACATAATTAATAAAAATAAGCAACAGAAATACAAATAAATTCCGAATGATGCTTTTGAAATAATAAAAAGTAAAATTATGGAACCAGATGAATGTGCATATTCTTAATAAAATTCCATGAAGAAAAAGAATAAAATAGATTTAGAGAAATGTATATTTATATGTTGAAATTCATGAATACAAATGTTTAATGGGAAACCCTATCCTTTAATGGAAAGAGAATTGATCTAGGACTAAAGACCTGGATTCAAGAATTTAATTGATACATATTGGCTATGTGGCTATCTAGTAATTATTTGGCTTTCTCAATACCCAAGGCAAAAACTCTGTAAGAAGTTTAAATGTAATAGAGAAAGTTTTATAGAAGTAAATAATTAGCACATTTAATTAATTTAATAGTGCTTTCATGTCATTTCTTACAAAATTTTTTAAATGGTTGCTTAGATAAATGAAAGCAAATTATTACTCGATAATGACAACTTTTGTTTTTGTATTTCAGTTTTTAAGTCATGTCTTTCTCTTCATGATTACATTTATGGTTATCTTGGCAAAGACACTAGGGTTCCTTTTCCTTCTCTAACTCATTTGCCATTTCCCTTGAAAAGTCATCTTATAGATGAAGGAATCTGAGTGACGCAGGGCTTGGTGATTCGTACAGGTTCACAAAACCAGTAACTGTCTGAGGCCAGATATGAACTCACAAAGATAAGTCTTCTTGACTCCAGGCATGACACTATATCCTCTGTACCACATAGAAACATCTGAGTTAAATGGCCTACAAGGAAAGAAAGTAATATGTCCAATAATCCATTCTGTAGAAAAGGCCGTTCTGAAATCTAAGGATTTTTTTTATGATAAACTAAAATATCACGCTTTCCAAACAAGGCTATCTTTTAGGAATTTTCCTTTCTGGTCTTTCAATCTGATTTATTTTTATGATCTTATTAACTTAATAATTTTGTTTTTCCCTGTTTGAAATCACTGCTCATTTGCTGAAAAATTTCCATTTATCTTACTAAACTCCAGATTTGTTATGGAAAATATTCCATTATAATTATTTTTGTAATAGTTTCAATATTTAGCAGAAAAGAAACGAATAGAAAACTAACATTTAAGGTGATCAAGGTTTTCAAAGTATATATGTTCTTTAAACCTAAGAATCAATAAAAAAAACATCTAAGACAAGTGTATAAGAGCTATATGAGTAGACATTTCCTTTACCTTCTCTTGGGGTCACACTGCAGAAGTTAATTGATAGAAATTTTTCTTTAAAAATTGACTTGTGATGAAACTTAAAGGAAGTTGAATTATAAGTGCTTCTAAGTGATAATTTTTCAGGCAGACTGATATTAATCCTCAGAGAATAGCATAGATTTTTAACTGCTGTCCTTTTCTAACAAGACAAAGAAAAACTATCACTGTTTCATAAAAACTAGCATTTAGAGTGAAAGGGCTGAATCAAAGAATCTTTTTTTTTCCCCTGTAGTAGGGCATGGATAGTAGAGTTGGCTGATCTGTGTTTATTAACAGACAAATAAATCTCACTTTTCTCTACAAATGGTAAAAAGAATGTCAACTATTATCTCTTGCTCATTTTAAAAGAATTGATTTGGCCTCCTAAGAATTCATTCCATACACCTGAAAGACATCCTAATTTCCTGGGTCTTCAACTCTTTGTTTAGAGTGGTAGTCTCCCTTTCTCATTCCCTCTCATCCTTGGGATAACATTGATTACTCATTACCTTTCATTTTCTGTTTACAATAATGAAACTAATATTTTATAGCAGCAAGGATTCTTGAAAATTCCTAAAAATAATATGTTTATATACATATATATATTATACACATATATAGTTAATAATATGCAATTTAAAATTCTAATAAGATCACAACAACAAAGTCTCCATGTCCAAAGAGAAATAAAAAAATGATGCTGTTGTTTATAGGTGACCTCAGAGTAATCATATCAATCATAGAAGACCTTGGGTCAAAAAGAGAAAAAAGGTTAAAGGAAATAAAAGCAATGACAAGGAAATATTGACTTATCATTTTTGCCCTTCCAAAACCTCTCCTTCCTTCTATAAGAGATAACAAGTGAGCATTTCTTCATTTGGAGGATAAATGAGGCAGACTCCTTTGTAGCTTTGTTGAATTTTATTTTATAGTTTGAAAATGGAACGGGGGTAGATACATATATACAAAATGTGCCTTAATCTTTCCCGTCATTCAGTATGTAGGTTTCCATATTCTCTTTGCTACCTGAACAATAAAATCACTACAATTATATTAGCAACAGTAGTAATAAATTCTAATATTGTAGCTTGCAGTGATGAAATGTCTCATCTTTCCATCAGAATAACTAATATAAATTCTACTGAAAGCTTTTAAAGGGAAGGTATGAATTACTTGCTAAGTGAAAAGGCTATTTTTTTACTAAGATAAGAAGCTTAAATCATTTTGAAATGACTGCCTCAGTTTTCCTTCCCCATTCTTTCATTTTTCTTAATTGATTTTTAGAAGGGAGAGGAGATATATGAAAAATTCTTGATTCAAAATTTTATTTTTTAGAGAAAAAAGTATTTCTTTCCTAATTGCTTGTCTCAAAACCATCTTCAGATAACTTGGACAATGGGGAGGGGTGGTGGAAGTACCTAAATCACTAATAATAAAGTGAGTGTTTTAGAAGAATGTTTCAAATAGTTTCTAACCTGAAGATGAAGTTAATCTTATTTCCCAGTCATGGTATGAGGAGAAAAATTCTTCTCATCTTTCCTGTGTACCTGCTTTTTTTAAAGTCTCTTTTTTATACATAGCTAATATCTATATCTCTAGATATATAGATAAATCTATGTGGCTATATATCATATATCTGTACTCATGACAGAATTTTAGAACTTGAAAAAATCATAATGACTTCTACTGTAAATCCATGATATAATGATGCACATTATCAGATGAAGAAACTTCAGCCCAGAAATGTGAAGTACTTTGTCCCAGGAAACATCCAATTATTTAGAACTAGAAACTTTGTGTGTTGATTCTGTGATAAGGAAATCACTTTAAAAGACTGATATATATTAATTTAAGGTCACCAAGGAATTCAGCTATGTAATTCCTAAATGAAACTCAAGTCAGCAGTCAACCTTTTATGGAGTTTAATTACAAACAGGAGGAAGAAAGGTATTAGAGAGAGAGAGAGAGAGGGAGAGAGAGAGAGAGAGAGAGAGAGAGAGAGAGAGAGAGAGAGAGAGAGAGAGAGAGAGAGAGAGAGAGAGAGAGATAGAGAGAGAGAGGGAGGGAGAAAGGGGAGAGAAGGGAATAGGGCTTAAATACCCCTTCTGTTTAGGCTGGGCCAAAAGGCCCAAGCCCTTAGATAGCTGAGGCAAAGAAAAGAGATCAGTCCCTATCACTCACGTGACCAAAATGGAGAAACAGTCTCAGGGGCCTCCACCTCCAGCTTCCTTCATAGCAAGCTTCTCAGAGCACCTCTCCAACCCTCCACCCTAGTCCTCAGACCCCGCTATCTTTAAGGAAACCATCCAAGTTCCCTCCCCTCAGTTCTCACATCTACCAATCACTGTCCATGTCTTCCCTGTGCCAATGGTGGCTCTACCTTAACCCAGGACCTCCCAGAGGTCTGTGGCTTTGCACATGTCTGTTGAAGGTCATATTCTCAAATAATTAAATCTTGATCCTTTGCTGCAGCCCTTCCTAAATACTGTTACTCTGAGTAGGGTGGAGATTGTAGTTTCCAAGACCTGGTTCTGTCATTCCAAGTATCTCTATTGTATCAATTCTAAATCAATCATGACTCAAAGAACTTCCTGTTCTACGCTTAAGCATAGGTCAAAGCCCTTTCCATTGTTTAGCAAAAGGTTTCTGTCCTAAAGTAATCTTAAGAAGGGAGGAGGAGGAACCTCCCATGCCAATGGGGTTCACATTCCAATGGTGAAATTTCCAACATTCACAAGTCTAAGAAATTTTGAGGTTTACAATTCTTAGCTTTGTCTTCTTTTGCACAAAATTAAAATGATGTCTTACCATCTTAGTATTTAAATCCCTTCTTGCTGTTGTAACAAACACTAGCACTGCAAACATGATATTAATTATTAAAATATGAAGAATATTAGGGGAAATTTTTTAAATTTCTAAAATGTTTATATTACTTGCTCCAGTTCTTTGACCTATAATTCCCATTTGTGTCATCAAAGAAGCACCATAGTTTGTTCATAGTCATGACATGGTGTGTTATAGACCTAAATATCAAACATACAATATGTATCCCTCTACACTCTCAAGTGCAACATAATCATATTAACATGTAATTTCTATCTGATGTTAATGCATTGATGTATATGTGTATATATATGTGTGGGGACATATATTTGTGTTACATATATATGCAAAATTTTAAGTCTGTATGCATCACATGAGGTCACATATGATTTAATGCTCCCTTTCTTATTTGAGTTTGGCATCACTCTAATAGACTATCTGGTAAAAATTTTAGTACTTAAGATACTCTAAAAATCATGAGCTCTAGTATAAATCTATCTTAGGCTACTTTTCTAGTAAAGTAGGAGATTTTGAGTGATTTATTCAGTCAAGCTATAATACCTCACTTAATGTGATGATATATCTGATTATCTTGTCAAAGTGAAAACATTTCATTCCAATCATAGGCCTTTATTTCAGTCATTTAATATTAAGGGTTAGACTAAATACAAAAAGTCCTTGAAATTAGAGTGACAGCGCAAAGAAATTATATTTTATTAGAAGAAATTTTGACATATACCAAGGGTTATCTATATATTTGCAAATTAATTAGAAACATAGCATTCAAGTGATTGGAGGAAGGATTCAGCTGTGACATTAATGTAGGTCTCTTCCCAACCCACTTTGACTGTACAAGAATGTTTTAAGTTTTGAGATATATGGAGGAGGTTGAAATTCTCATCTTCTCATTGGTATTCCAATGGTATACTTGCAGCAGCTGACTTTGGATAGGATGTTAATTTGTAATGTTGGCATAAAAAATACCACAGACTTGAAATATACCTCTTGAAACTTGAATGGAAGATGTAGCCTTGTTCTTGGTCTCAAGTGGGAGTAGGCTCTCTCAGAGATTCTATATATTATATTATCCCTTTTCTCACCACTAAAGGGGTCTTCAAGCTATGAATATACCACACATTCTAGTATCAATCATCATTTATTACTAGCTTAGATATACGTGGCCCTACCAAGCCTTCCTTTTGTTCAAATTGATTTCTGACTTATGCTTTAATATTTGGCATCTGGTTTACTTTATATTCTCCTGAGTGAGTAGGCTTTTTGTATCTCCAGTACCTAACAGAGTGCCTCACATATTTTAGACCCTTAATAAATGCTTACTGATTGACCTGAATAACATCCTTGTTTCTACCCTGCCACTCTCCAGTAATGAGTGTTGATGATATGATATTGGTAAAGGTTCTGGTAGTTAATGAGGCAAATAGAAGATACTACCTAATTCTGTTTTCTTTAAATTTTATTTGTTTGATGAAAGCATTCTCCAATGGTATTTTCAAAAAGAAAGTTAGATTACATGTACTTACAGCTTCTTTTCACCTCTAGATCTATGATACTTCATCCTATAGTCTTATTAAAAATACGAGGTGAAAATGAAAGTTATTATATCCCATTTATTCATATTTTCCCTCCTGAAATTACTCCAAACAAATTTTGTATTCATTCAATTGACTTTATGTTATAAGCTGCATGACGGTATGATCTATTTGATTTTTTTTCTTCTCTAGCTCCTAGCATTGTCCTTGGAAAATAGTAACTACTTAATAAATATGCAAAAAGTATTAAGTTGAATTAATGAATGAACATTTGTTTAGGAATTCAATCAATGTACACAGGAAATGCAATAAAATTTATATTACATTACCTGTTCTTCAGGATTAATTATAAGGGTGTCTATTATAATGTGGAATATTGTTTTAATCTTCTCAAAGGTCTAAATTTACCTGGAGAAAGGGATATTCAGGGAAGAAAAAAAAAGAACATTAAGGACTATGGAAAAAAATCTTGTTTTTCAAACTCAAATTTTAGTTTCCCTTAGAATAGAAGGACAGTGAGTTGTCATTAAATGGAAGAAGAGAGAGAGTAAGGTGAATGTTCCCTAGCAGACATTTTTATGTGCATCAAGGTGATACTGCATATCACAAATATCCCTTGTATTTTTTATCCATTAAGTAACCTTCAAGAATTCTCTTTTCCTTTCTTTCTCCCTCTGTTCTCCTACAAATAAGTTAAGGTCCTACATAAATAGCAAATATTAGACCATAGGGGAGCAATGTTGAGTAATAAGCTCTTCTTGTCAATTGATCTTTAGGACCTCTTAGAACCCCATCCCCTTCTGCAAAGAAACATTTTTTTTGTTCTGTAGTATATGCCAAGCAACATACATATCCCAATTTTCTACTTGGTCCTTGATACTGCTCTTTGCAAACTTAATGAAAGATGAACTAGTACACAGGTCCTAAATACACCTATCTGTTCCTAATTTATTTAATTCAGTTCTTTGTTTTATATTAAAAGTCAATAGTAGAAGGCAGAATCAAGATGGTGGCTTAGAGACAGCAACAGTTCAGACCTCCACAAACCCCTCCTCATTGAATCAAAAACACAATGCTTTGAGGGGATTAAAATCAAATCTAACAACAGGACAGAGCTAGGGAAACCTCCTGCTGTACTCAACTTAAAAGATATGTCCCCCCAAAAAGTCTGAACTCTATAACACATGGGTTTAAGGGGAAGGAAGAAGGAAGGTCCCAGGATGCCTACCCCACCTACAGTACTGAGCTGCCAGTGGTAGCTGTAATTTCTGAAAGGGCAAGTGTGCTAGTCCAGAGGGACTACCTTGCTGGCACAGCTGTGCCAGGCTCAGGGCTTTGAAAACAGTCAGTGTAGAGGCAGCTGGAGGAGAAGCACAGAGCAAGTGGCCTAGTCACAGCCAAGATACTCCATCTTGCCCACCCCACCCCCTACACAAGGTATTGGCCTCAGGGCAAAGCCAGCTTTGCAGATCAACTCCACCTTGGCTCAATTTCATAAATAGGGCACATAAGAAGCCTTCAGAGGGAAAGGAAGCTCAAACTCCAACAATCCTCCCCCACAGACTGAACTGAGAGCCTTACTGACTAAGCTACTATGGCAAAGACTGCAACAAACTACAGGCAACAACCTTGATAAAAGGGCAGGAAGCCCAACTCCTTTTCAGCTTCTGCTTCAGGTGGGGAAGATCTGACAAACATGATCAATCAGCAGAATAGAGAACAAGCTCCTTCAGGACAGGACAGAACAGCCCAAACCCATAGATCCAGCACATAATGAGAGGAGCAAGGCTACAGGCAACTAAGGGGAAGGGGGGAGAAAAGGGGAAATATGAGTAAACAACAGGAAAATAAAAAAGAAATTACAATCAACAGCTTCTATCCAGGCAATGAACAAAGAGCATATGAAACAGAGGCTGTTCAAAGAAAACAAATCAAAAACAGAGAAACTCGAGCGAATTGGATACAGGCTTTGGAAGAACTCAAAATACAATTCAAAACACAATTAAGAGATGCTGAACACAACTGGTAAAAGAAATTAAAAGGCAAGGTTAGTCATCTGTAAACAGAGGCACTTGAACTAAAATGAGAAAATAGTGTCTTGAAAGCCAAAATTAATCAGCTTGAAAATGAGGCAGGGGCAGCTGGGTAGCTCAGTGTATTGAGAGCCAGGCCGAGAGATGGGAGGTCCTAGGTTCAAATCTGGCCTCAGACACTTCCCAGATGTGTGACCCTGGGCAAGTCACTTGACCCCCATTGACTAGCCCTTACCACTCTTCTGCCTTGGAGCCAATACACAGTATTGACTCCAAGAAGGAAGGTAAGGGTTTAAAAAAATAGAAAATGAGGCAAAGAATATGAATGATGAGACAAAGAAAATAAAATATGACCTCTAATAAAAATGAGATCAGAAGCAGTAGGATGACCAAAAAGCCAGGAATGAAATTCAGTTTTTAAAAACTAGAATACAACAATTTGAAGCAAGAGACTACAAAAGGCAACACAAAACTATAAAACAAAATCAAAAGAATGATTGAGGAAAATATGAAACACCTCATCCACAAAATAGAATATTGAGAAAACAGGTCCAAGAGAGACAACTTAAGAATCATTGGTCTACTTGAAGACCATGACTAAAGAAAAAGCCTGGCCATCATCCTACAGGAAATTATACAAGAAAACTGCCCTGACATTCTAGAACAAGAGGTAAAAGTAGAGATTGAAAGAATCCACAGATCACCTCCTGTACTTAATCCCCAACTGACAACACCCAGGAATGTTATAGCCAAATTGAAGAACTACCAAACCAAGGAAAAAAATATTACAAGCTGTGAAGTAGAGGTCTTTCACATACCATGGAACCACAGTGAGGATATCATAGGATTGGACTGCATCTACACTGAAGCACCAAAAGGCATGGGATATGATATTCCAGAAAGCAAGGGAACTAGTTCTCCGACCAAGAATCAATTAACTAGTAAAACTGACTAAATTCTTACTGGGGAAAGAATGGACATTAAACAAAATAGAAGACTTCCAAGCATTCATAAAGAAGAGACCAGACTTGAACAGAAAATTTGATACCCAAACACAGAACTCAAGAGAATCACCAAAAGGTAAATAAGAAAGGGGGAAAAAAACTTGTTTTAAAAGAAGATATCTGTAACTCTTAAAAACTGTTATTATCACCTGGGTAGCTAAAAAAATTATAGTTAGAGGGAACAGTCACGAAATGTATAGGATGAAATGTCAATACAGATAATTATATATATAATTATATATATACATATATACACACATATATACATATAAATAAATATAAATGTATGTATGCATAAATATATACATATATACAACTAGAGATAAAAAAGAGTCTAATACCAAGAGAAATGGGAAAAGAAACAAAATGGATGGCATAAATTCATAAAGATGCTCATGGGGGGAGTGGGAGAAAACACCAATCCACTGTAAGGCTAAAGAGGTTTGAGACAGGAAATACTTTATTCATACATGCATTGAAATTGACTCAAAGAGGGAAGGGCAATCAGAGCCATTGGGACAGGGAATTGATTCAAACTCTATAGAGAAGTAGAAGGGTAACAAACTGACTGTTGGGAAGGGAATCAATACAAGGGAGGGAGAGCATGGGGGATATATTAAATAGTTCCTAAAGAAAAATAAGAGGGGGATAAGAAGGGAAGGGGGAGAAAGGGAAGTAAAATAAGGGTGGGAATTATGGGGCCTGATTAAAATGAAAACACTGGTGTAGAAGTAAATAGTAAAAGAAGAAAGGACAGGACTAGGTGTGGAAATCAAAATGTTTGGAAGTACACAGCAGGTAATCATAATTCTGAATGAGAATGGAATTAACTCACCCATAAAAGGCAAGCAAATAGCAGAGCAGATTAGAAACCAAAATCCTAAGACATTCTGTCTACAAGAAACACACATGAGGAAGGTAGATACACATAGGGTAAAAGTAAGCAGATGGAGACAAATCTATTGGGCTTCAACTGAGAAAAAGAAGGCAGGAGTTTCAATCATGATATCTGACAAAGCCAAAGTAAAAATGGATCTAGTTAAAAGAGATAGGGAAGGTAATTATATACTGATGAATGGCAGTATATATGATGAGGAAATATGTATGCTCATATATAATCACCATATGACATAGCCTTGAAATATCTAAAGGCAAAAAGAGGAGAACACAAGTATGAAATAGATAAAAAATATACTAGTGGGAGACTTGAAACTTCCTCTATCAGATCTAGATAAATCAAACCAAAAAATACATAAGAGAGAGGTGAGATTCAATTGAAATCTTATAAAAATTAAAGTTAGTAGCTATGTGGAGAAAAATGAATAAGGACAAAAAGGAATACACATTCTTTTCAGAAGCACATGGTATATTCACAAAGACTGACCATGTACTAGGGCCTATAAACATTGCAAACAAGTGAAAAATAACAGAAATAATAATTTCAACCTTTTCATATCACAATGCAAAAAAAAATAATTAGTAAGTGTACATGAAGAGGCAAATTAAAAACAAAATTGTAAATTAAATAATATGATTCTCCAAAACAGATTAAAGAACAAATCATAGAAACAATTAATAATTTCATTGAAGAAAATGACAATGATGAGACATCCTTTCAAAATCTCTAGGATGCAGCCAAAACAGTAGTTATGGGAAAATTTATATCCTTGAGTTCATATAGTAACAAATTAGGAAGGGCAGAGGCCAAGGTATTGAGCCTGTAAATTAAAAAAAAAAAAACAAACAAACTAGAAAGTGAACTAATTAAAAATCCTCAGATAAAGACTAAATTAGAGATCCTAAAAATTAAAGGTGTAATTAAAAAAATCAAAAGTAAAAGGAATATTGAATTAATAAACAAGAAGCTTATACTTTGAAAAAAGAAATAAAATAGACAAAATACTTGTCAATCTAATTTTAAAAAGGAAAGAAAAAACAAATTGAAAGCATACAAGATGAAAAGGGAAACTTCAACTCTAATGAAGAGGAAATTAAGGCAATCATTAAAAACTATTATTCCCAATTATATGGAAATAAATATGGCAATCTAGATTATATGGATGAATATTTACAAAAATATAAATTACCTAGATTAACAGAAGAAGAAATAGAACACTTAAACAACCCCACATCAGAAAAAGAAATTGAACAAGCCATCAATGAATTCCCTAAGAAAAAATCCTCAGGACCAGATGGAATCACAAATTAATTCTATCAAACTTTCAAAGAACAATTAACCCCAGTACTATACAAACCATTTGACAGAATAAGCGAAGAAGGAGTTCTACCAAAATCACTTTATGACACAAATATCATACTGATTTCAAAGCCAGGCAGGTCAAAAATGGAGAAAGAAAACTATATACCAATCTCCCTTAAAAATGTAGATGAAAAAATCTTAAATAGAATACACAAAAAGACTCCAGCAAGTGATCCTGAGGGTTATTCACTATGATCAGGTTGGATTTATACCAGGAATTCTGGGTGGTTCAGTATTAGGAAAACCATCCACATAATTTACCATATCAACAAGTAAACTGACAAAACTCACATGATTATCTAAATAGATGCAGAAAAAGCCTTTGACAAAATACAACACTCATTCCTATTGAAAACACCAGAAAACATATCAATAGAAGGACCTTTCCTAAAATAATAAACAATATATATTTTAAATCATCAGGAAACATCATCTGCAATGGGGATAAACTAGAAGCCTTCCCAATAAGGTCAAGAGTGAAACAGGGATGCCCATTATCACCTCTATTATTTAATATTGTTCTAGAAACACTAGCTGTAGCAATTGGAGAAGAAAAAGAAATTGAAGGTATTAAAATAGGCAATGAGAAGCCCAGATGATATTGTGGTCTACATAAAGAATCCTAGAGAATCAACGAAAAAGCTAATCAACATAATCAACAACTTTTAAAAAATTGCAGGATACAAAATAAACCCACATAAGTCATCAACATTTCTATCAGGAAAAAGAATTAGAAAGGGAAATCCCATTTAATATCACCCTAGACAATATAAAATACTTAGGAATCTATCTTCTGAGGCAAACAGAGGAACTATATGAACACAACTACAAAACACTCTCCACACAATTAAAACTAGACCTAAATAATTGGAAAAACATTAATTGCTCATGGGTAGGAGGAGCTAACATAATAAAAATGAAAATCCTACCCAAATTTATTTATTATTTAGTGCCATACCCATCGAACTACCAAAATACTTTTGCACTGAATTAGGAAAAATATAATGAAGTTCATTTAAAAGAACAAAAGGTCAAAGATATCCAGGGAAATAATGGAAAAAAAAAAGTGTGAATGAAGTTGACCTAGAAGTACCATATCTCAAACTCTACTATAAAGCAGTGGTCATCAAAACAATATGGTACTGGCTAAGAGACATAAAGGAGAATCAGTGGAATAGACTTGGGGTAAGTGACCTTAGCAAGACAGTCTATGATAAACACAAATATCCCAGATTTTGAGACAAAAATCCACTATTTGACAAAAACTGCTCAGAAAATTGGAAGACAATCTGGGAGATATTAGGTTTGAGACACCATATCACACTCTACAGCAAGAAAAACTCAGAATGACTTGAATATAAAGAAGGAAACTCTAGGTAAGTAAAGTGAACACAGAATAGTATACTTGTCAAACCTTTTGGAAAGGAAAGATTTTAAGACCAAGCAAGAGTTAGAAAAATTAAAAAATGTAAAATGAATAATATTTTTGATTATATTAAATTTAAATGTTTTTGTACAAACAAAATCAATGCAACCAAAATTAGAAGAGAAGCTACAAATTTGGGGAAAAATCTTCATAACAAAATCCTCTGACAAAGATCTAATTACTCAAATTTATAAAGAACTAAATCTATTTTACAAAAAATCAGGCCATTACTATGTTGCTGGTGGAGTTTTGAATTGATCCAACCATTCTGGAAAGCAATTTGGAATTATACCCAGAGAATTTTAAAAGAATGTATGCCTTTTGATCCAATAATACCACTTCAAATCTGTATCCCAACAAGATAATAAGGAAAAAGATTTGTACAAGAATATGCATAGCTGCACTCTTTGTGGTGGCAAAAAAATTGGAAAATGAAGGGATGATCTCCAATTGGGGAATGGCTGAACAAATTGTGGTATAAGTTGGTGATTGAATACTATTGTGCCCAAAGAAAAAATGAACTGAAGGAATTCCATGGGAACTGGAATGAACTCCAGGAATTGATATAGAGTGAAAGGAACAGAACCAGGAGAACATTGTACACAGAAACTAATACACTGTGGTACAATCGAATGTAATGGACTTCTACATTAGTAGCAATACAGTAATCCAGAACAATTCAAAGGAATTTATGAGAAAGAAAGCTGTCCACATTCAGAGGAAAGACTATAGGAGTAGAAACACAGAAGTAAAACAACTGCTTGAGGACATGTGTCAATGGGGATACAATTGGGGATGTAGACTCTAAATGTTAATCCTAGTGCAAATATCAACAACATGGAAATAGGTTTTGATCATGAACACATGTAAAACCCAGTGGAATTGTGTATCGGCTATGGGAAGGAGTGGGGGCAGGGGATGGAAAGAATATGATTCTTGTAACCAAGGGAAAATGTTCTAAATTGACTAAATAATTTTTTAAAAAGTCAATAGTAATGTAGTTCCAAAGAGATATTACAAATGACATACCTAGCATTGTTTAGAAACAATAATCTGTCTAGAGAATATAATATGAATAATTCTATTGTACTAAAGTTTCTCTCATTGCCTACCTCACTGAACTTACCCCTCACTCCAAATTTTGTTCCCAATTGTTTTCACAATTTTTCTGTGGCAAATAAGGCAAATATTCCCTTGCAGTAATGAACAGGTGGTTTAGAAATGTTTTATATCATGAAAGGAAGTATGGTATAGTGGGGAGAGAAAGACTGACTCAGAGTTGAGAAAATATTTGTTCAAGTCCTGCCTCTGATAGGAACTGGCTGTGTAAACCTTGACAAGTCAATATATTCTCATTACACTAGATGACTAATACAATAAATTTCAGAGGTGTCAATGAAGAAACTCATAAGATTGTAACTCTCTAACTAAAAAGGACCTCAAACACTCTCAAGCCTGAAAAAACTGAGGCCAATGGTATTAACATGACTGAAACCCATTCTAATTTGAGTTGTTCCTTCCATTGTACTGCACTGTCTTCTCAATAAGTGAAATTTATAAAAATAAAATTATATCTGATCTAAAAACCCCTCAAATATTTAGAGTGAATTTCCTTTAGACTGAATTATAAAAGCAGGTGATTATGAAAATAAATTAAATCCTCCTCTAAAATTAAACTTGAGTGGTAAATATACAAAAAAAAATTCATATTCCTTGTACTATCAGAAACACAAAGAGCTGATCCTGGTGCAGAATCAATTAACAATTGCTTACATAATGGATCATCCAAATTAGTTAAAACTAGGGGGTCACTGGGTTTTAATCAAGTTCATAGGATCAAAGACATAACAAATGAAGAAATATGTGTCCAATGAAAATCACCTTGTCCAGGATTATATAGGTTTATGAAAACAAGTTAAAACCCAAATATTCTGACTTAAAATCTAATTCTCTGACTACTTATAACAGTTTGGCTGTAGCAATCAGTCAAAAAAAATAAAGGGGATTAGCAAAAGGGAAAACCTATATTTTACATTAAATTTTATATTTTAACAATTAGTTTATTTTTAATATTTTTCATTGAGTTCCAAATTCTATCCTCTCAAACCACTGCCAGATCTATTGAGAAGGCAACAGTATTATCCATTATACACATGAATTTATGGAAAACATGTTTCTATATTAGTCATATTACAAGAAAAAAAATGAAGTTTCAAAAGTATGCTTCAATCTGCATTGAGAATTTATCTGTTGTCTCTCTAAGGTAGATACCATTATTCATTCTAGGTTTTTTTGAATTATGTTTCTAATTGTAAGGGGAGAAATGGGTTAATTTTATAAAAAGGTTGGACTGGATTATATTTTAAATGGGGTCACCAGGATTTAATTTATTCCAAAGAGATTTATTTATAATTTATTTATAAAATATAGAAAGAATGAAGTAAGAAATCAGATAGAGGATAGGGTAAAATATCTAGCCTAAGCACTAAGTAATTTACTCTGAACCCTGGCTCAACCAGGCAAGAATTAGCTAGAGAAGATTAAGCCTTGAGCTAAAGACCTGTGGATACAGGGAACTTCTCTCAAGAGGACAGTTCTCTCCTGAGGCTAGTGTTTTTTTTTTTGTTTATTTTTTCAGAAAATCCAGGTGAAGACTCAGCCTTTTCACTCACCATGTGTAAGTCCAAAGGTAGAGATCTAAAAAGATCCTCACAAGGAACAGGGTCTCACATCCAGTCAGCAGATTCTTCTCCAGCCTCCACTCCAAAGAATGAAGAGCTCCCTCTCACAGGAAATTCAACTCCAAGTAGAACTCCAAGTAAAAATTGTACTCAGAAAGTTGTAACTCCCTTTTAAAGACACTTTCTTTTGTGTCACTTCCTGTGCCTTCCCCTAATTTTATATCTACCAATCACAATTGAAGATTTGCTTTAGGACTGCCCAGGGGCAGTCAGTTTAATCCTGATTTGTCACTCACTATTGAACACATGGATCACAGACCTCCCCCACTCAAGTGTGAATGGGGTGTTTACAATTTTGGTGATTAAATCTAAAAATGGGCAGGGGAGATATTCTAATTTTCACAATCAGTGGGCAGTTAAATTTAATCTTAAAAATCCCCCTGATAATCATTTGGGGTCTAGTCTCCCCATTGATAAATTAACATAATCATCTTATACCCCTAAAAATTTTCTAAGTACAGGTATATACAATATTTCACAGTCTAAGAGGAAACTACAATAGTTCGAGATAAGAGGGCAATAGAAAAGAGAGAAAGCAAAAACTAATGTTTTGCTAGGCTAGATGCATTGACAAGAAGCCAATTAGGGGGCAGTCCCCTTTGGCATAAAAGTGTACATTTACAATAAATGTTCAACCGTTTATAGTTCCATCAATTGCACCCAAAAGTTCATTTTTCATATTTTTTATGCAGTATAGGTTTCTGTAGCCATCTTTCACGTAACAGTTCATTCTCTGGTTTCAAGGAGTTAGCAAGTTTCTTTTCCTGAAATTTTTCTAAAACAAAATTTTAAATCTTTGATTTTTTTAAATGAAAATACAGTACAATCCTTCCTGAAGTGGGTGTTCACCAACACCCACATCAACTCAAAGTCATTAAGTTATAGAGTGTATGAGACAATTATCAAAAGAAAAACCAAAAACATAAAAAGATGAATATAAGAAAAAAATTAAGCTTTGGGTGAAATAGAAAATTCTAAATCAGAATCAATATATCAAAAACTAACTAACTATATATATATATATATATATATATATATACATAATTTCTGAAACAAACAAGCATAAATTCATAACAGGCCCTTGTATTAGGGCCTAAGTAAATTTCTGTCCCACAAATCTGTAGGGGGAAAATGCAATAATATTGTATTTACCAGTAATAAGTCAGGACTACAGGAAGCTGCCATAGTATAAGAGAAAATAAAAGGACTAGATTTTTGTGTAAACTGGAAGTGTCATTCTTTGGTCTGATCTTTTTATCATTTCTCAGGGATAGGAGACCCAGAACAGCCAATTATTAGGTACTTTGATAGAAAGTATTTTACAAGGAGTGCCATTCAAGGAGTCCTGCATCTTAGCATATGTCAAGTGACATAAGCTCGAGTCTCACACTAGGTTCAAGGCTTTTTATATTGGTGTAGAAGTTAATCCCACCTGGATTTGCTTCTTAGTGTCACTACATCCCCATTGCATCCTATTTTGGGCACTTCCCTTAAAGGGAAAAGAGTTTCATTTGAATTGAGTAATGATAAGTCAGATTGGGGAGGAACAGTTTTGTTTGAAGGATGAGATTTCCTTGGGGCTGGAATTGGTGATAGGGTGGGAGAAGGAACAGGAAAAGATAAGTCATCAGGAGAAGTATCAGGGGAGGTAAGGTCATCCAAGAGTTGCAGAGCCCAAGGGAAGTAGTTCTGTAGCTGAGATAAAGGAGAGGGGCCTTCCATCTCTATGTTGGTGGAAAGATTTTCCTATCTTAATGGTTAAGAAACAGGAAAATCAGACTTGTTTTGGATGAGGTCAGTATTTTACATTTGACCACGTAAAAAGTATTTTAAATTGTTCAATAGAATCTGTAAGTCTGCCTGCACTTTGTAAATCTTGAAATTTCTCAGACTTGTGAATGTTAAAAATTTCCACATTGAGGAATCCTCCATTGGAACAAATTCCCTACTGGAAACATTCCCCATTTTGATGTGAGAACTCGCCAGGATCAGAAATGGGAGGACCTCTACTCCACCCATACTTAAGACTGCTTTAGGGGAGAAAACTCCTTGCTATGGGAGGACCTCTAGTCCACCCGTACTTAAGACTGCTTTAGGGGAGAAAACTCCTTGCTAAAGAATGAAAGTACTTGGACCCATGCTTATAATAAGGCAAGGAGTTCTTTGAGACATGCTTGTTTTTTGAATTGATACAATGGAATGCTAGATACCTAAAAGGGTCTGGCAAGTTTTCTCTTAATGAGATTACTCAACTCAGCTGTATTTTCTCTGGTTCAGACTTACTGAGGGGATTAGTTGACACAGCAGCATTTTCTCTGGTTCAGACTTCCTGAGGAGGTTAGTCAACTTAGCAGGAATTCAGATGGACTGTCTTTTAGAAAACATCTACAGTGATTGGTAGATGGAAGAACTTAGGGGAGGTGACATAGGAAAAAACCTCCTATATAAGAAAAGGAATCTCTTGAGCAAGGGATCCTTGGACGCTTGAAGAGGCTTCAACATCCTCTGATCCTTGGATCTGTTAGATTTAAAATAGTTTTGAGCATTAAATAGTTGTAGATAAGAGAGTGGGAGCCATAAACTGTGATAATTAAAATGTTTGGGAGCAAGGGAAATATATAACAATTATGACCGCTGGAATATGTTTTCTACTGTGTCTTGGTTTTATATAAATATAAGATGGTTGCTAGGGAATATATTCTCAATTTAAGAATATGCCCAAGCCAACTGGATTTTATAGAGAAATTTAATTTATAATACACTGATTAATCAATAGAAAAAGAGAGAAAGTAAGAAAGGAATATGAAGGGTCTCAAGCCAATAAGGCCTAGACCTCAGTCCTAAGAGATAAATCAGTCAGTTGGTTTTATCACTCACCCAAGATCTCTCTAGGTAAGGCTTCTCTTGCCAACCTCAGGCTCCACCTTCATGAGAGCCTCCTTTCAAGAAATGTTTCCAGAGAATTCTCCTCCTGACTCCTCCTGAGTTCTCCTTCCACAGCCTCCTTCAAGACCTCTCCAGGAGCTCTCCCTCCAGGACCTCTCTACTCTCAGCCCTCCTTCAGAGCAAAAACTTCCTCCTCAGTCCTCAGACCCCCCTATCTTTAACCAAACAATCTAAGTTCCCTCCCCTCAGTTCTCACATCTACCAATCACTGTTGATGTCTCCCCTGTGCCAATGGTGGCTCTAGCTTAACCCAGGACCACCCAGAGGTCTGTCTCCTTTGCACATGTATGTTGAAGGTCATATTCTCAAATAATTAAATCTTGATCTTTGCTGCAGCCCTTCCTAAATACTGTTACTCTGAGTAGGGTGGAGATTGTAGTTTCCAAGACCTGGTTCTGTCATTCCAAGTATCTCTATTGTATCAATTCTAAAATCAATCATGACTCAAAGAACTTCCTGTTCTATGCTTAAGCATAGGTCAAAGCCCTTTCCATTGTTTAGCAAAAGGTTTCTGTCCTAAAGTAGTCTTAAGTAGGGAGGAGAAGGACCCTCCCATGCCAAGGAGTTTCACATTCTAATAGAGTTCTTACTATCAGTAGGAAATTTTTTCAAGTATGAAATTTCCCAATGGGGAAATTTCCAACATTCATAAGTCTAAGAAATTTTAAGGTTTACAGATCCTTGGAGATATATTCTTTTGGAGGAGGCCCTTTGAAGATCTCTTGAGAAGAAGTTGCTTGGGAGGCTGACTCTGGCTGGAACTCCCTCTGGGGAGACTCTGTTCCCCATACACCCTTGCTTAAGACAAATCTTGTGGTGAGTGATAACTGACTGGTTTCTCTCCTAAGGCTCAGGCCTGGGTTGGCCAGGCCTGCCCTGGGCCGACCTATTCTTTTCTCATTAATTCCTTTTCTCTCTCCTTCTCCTTTCTTTAATTCCTCATTGTATTATCAATTAAATTCTCTATAAAACCCAGTTGACTCAGGCATATTCATAATTTGGGAATATATTCCCTGGCGACCACCTTATATTTGATTTAAAAACCAAGACACTGTAGTGAAACATATTTTCTGTGGTCAAATTTACTCACCCTCTCTTATATCTATCACAATTTATATCTTCCACCATTTTAACTCACTACAGTTTACAACATCAACCATTTTAATTATAATAGTTTATGGCTCCCACTCTTTGAACTGCCACAGTTCATGGCAGTCAACTATTTTAAATATTACAGTTTATGGGCTTCACTCTTTTAAATCTTACAACTTCAGCTTTAATTCTTTGTATGGTAATATTTCTTGTCACAATATTTAGGAATAGAAAAATAAAATTACCTAAGAATATTAGGAATAGGATGCATTCTGAGACCTTTAAGGTTCCCAATTCGGAAAAAGCCAGAAATATTTCATGCAGAGTAGCATCCATTTTTAAAATTTATTATATATTTATATCTACCTACCTACCTATGTATCTACCTATCTACCTACCTACCTACCTACCTACCTACCTACCTACCTATCTATCTATCTATACTAAATCTGTTAAAGTGCTTGTAATTCTTGTTTTTGTCAGTAGACCGCACTTCTGACTAGGGGTTAAAGTCAGAGTGTGACTTCACATATTGTTTTTGATAGGAATATATGTTGAATGGTTGTGCTATTCAACTATTATCCTTGGACTCTGAGCTCCTGTGGATAATGCAGCTATCTTCAAGTAAATACCTATGCTACATTCCCATAGACCCAAACTCCCAGATGAGATATACTTTCCAACCCATTTCCTAAGATTTGTAAATCTATAAAATTATTTCACATGACCTTTTGTAGGTCCTGCTAATCCAGAATTCATTTCAAGGTATCATTTTGGAGTTGTTTGGAAGGGAATTTGGGGGAGGTGAATTCTAATGTTACCTTATGTTGACATCTTGACTCTGTCCTAATGCCTACATTTTGATAGTTAAGAATAGTCATTGTTGAAAGGACTTTGGGAACTTAGGCTCACCAGTGAAGATTTAGTGGGACTGAGAAACCACACAAAAAAATTGAAAAAGCAATTTTGAATATTGATAATAATAAAATAACTATATTCTTTAATATAGAGAGGCTTATATGATCAGGTTCTCTCCCTACTTTCTCTCTATCAACCCATCTGTCTATTTGTACATATGTCTTTATATATATGGAAAGACATATATACATACACACATATTATATAATTGAAAATGTGTTACCCTAAAAAAAGAACTACATTTCCCAGGAGCCCACTGACTTCCTGTCATTACATACTTCCTGTAGATAGGGGATATTAGGTGGAGACATGGAAGATCCCAACTCTTTACTTCCTGTCCCAAGGTTGGTGGTAAGGTGGGTGCCTGAACTGACTGATAACCATGGGCACATGGCTTTTATTTTGTATCTTTACTCCTTGATTTCTAATGATCAATAATAAACGTCTTAAAATATATTTTTATTATTAAGTTTTAATGT
Organism: Monodelphis domestica; assembly: GCF_027887165.1. Taxonomy (NCBI): domain Eukaryota; kingdom Metazoa; phylum Chordata; class Mammalia; order Didelphimorphia; family Didelphidae; genus Monodelphis; species Monodelphis domestica. The sequence goes on from NC_077229.1 coordinate 252,585,357, forward strand.
TAACTTTTACAATATTATGTATAAATGCATGTACATTTGAATGTATATATGTATAAATATGCTCTTTTCTAAACTAGCCTAGGAATGAAAAAGAAATGGAATAAGGAAAAGAAACGATAAGAAAAGAAAAATAATGATTTTTCTTTTCTTTCCCAATCAGAATTAAGTGTTACTCATATTTTTAGGTTTTCCTGGAAGAGATTTTGGTGGAATTGTAAAAAAATAACAACAACAAAAAATGAACAATTGCTTAATTCTTATCCTACCATTCTAATTGCCATTTGAACTTATATCCAAAGGAAGCCATTAATAAGAATAAAGTTTAGAAAAATAGATAGATAGATAGATAGATAGATAGATAGATAGATAGATAGATAGATAGATACATGGTTACATAGATACATAGATAGATAGAGCAGTGTTGTGTGATAGCAAATTATTTAAAACAACATAGATACTTATCACTTGGAAAATGACTAAAAGTGTTGAATTATATTTAATTAATGGAATATTACTGTGCTGTAAGAAATTCCAAATGTGATGAATACAGAGAAGCACATAAAGGTCTATATGAACTGACAAAGAGTAAAATAATTAGAGAAATATATATATATATATATATATATATATACACAATATTAATGGGAATAATTATAAAAGTAAAATGTATTTATTTTAAAATTATATAAAGAACAACAATGGATCAAAAAAGAGATAACTTGATATGCTTCCAATACCACCCCTTAGTATATGTGGAAGGTCCTGAAATGTATATTACCTGAAATTTTTATAATTAAAAATCTATTAACCTAAAAAAGAACTACATTTCCCAGGAGCCCATTGTCTTCCTCTAATTGTGTATCTTTATTCCTTGATTTCTAATGATCATTAATAAATCTCTTAAAATATAATATTTTTATTAAGATTTAATTTCAACTTTTACATTGATGGCACACACTAGTAAGTGAAGAACCTCTCAATTTTTTAAGATAGTCTAGATAAATTTTTTTTAAGCCAAGTATCTCCTGGCAAGGCTTTTTGCCCACCCCACCCACCCTCCCAAATGCCAACTCTCTTTGGAACTGCTGCATATTTCTTTTCCTACTTTTTGCCTGGTTGCTTGCTCTCCTTACTAGCTGTGATATTTTTAGCTGGGGGACTCTTGGCAAAGAAGAGATAAACCACTTCTGTCACCCAATTGCTTCATTCTCCATTCCTCCTTTGTTCCTCATTCCTCCCTGCTGATTCTGGCATTGCTGATACTGCTTCCTTCTGACCTTCTCAACCCAGATCCCTCACCCAGCCCCAGCCCCAGACCTCAACCCCAACAACTCTGCTCTTAAAATTGGCCTCTGACCAGACCCTGACCCCCACTGCTATTGCTGATTGCTGCCACCATGAAACTAGGAATCAGGACAGATGGTAAAAAAACTAGAGTGTTCTTTCCTTAGGCAACAATTAGCCTCCACATGGCAGGGTACCTGGGGGTGAGGGCAAGGAGAAGGAAGAGACTCTTCCAAACAGGAAGTTGATTACAATCATGGTGTATTCTATGAAAGAATAGTGCATTGCATATTTCGAACAGCTTCTACCATTCATGAATGCATTGATCCTTTCACTTATATTACCTGAGATTCAGGGGAGATATTCATCTCCCTGCAACTCTTTTCCATTTAGGACTGCCAGTCTGAAATTCCTAAAACCCATATTATCCCTTGCTATGGGAGATCCCACAGTACTGACAAAAAGAATATGAATGGATAGAGAAAGGAACTTTAAGCGACTGGAGGGGAAGATTGTAAGCCTTTTCAGACTCCATTTTTTTTATGAAAGTCTCCATATTTTATTGTATTTTGCTGATTGTTTTGTCTAAGATTTAATTTTGTTGTTTTAAGTTCATTAATGTATTCAATACTATTCTGTTATAGTGAATCAGTTTAAAACTATTAAATATATTCTGTTACCTTTCACCGATGGCTACTGAACAAAGTATTGTAAAAGCCCATAAACAGTTTTCCCCCCATTTTTCATTTGTTAATTGTCACATGGATAATTGATGAACTCAACCTGGCTAACAGCCTATAGAGAATTTAATAAGCTAAGATTTAATGGTGATTCTAAGGGGTCTTCAGAAATAATTTTAATTAACCAGTGGTTTTTGAATGGATGTTTCCCCTATAACTATACTGAAAAAAATAGTGTAAAGCCTATAAACAGATTTCTTACATTTTGTATTTGTTAAGTATCACATGGATGATGGATGGGCTCAACCTTTGAAAAATTTAATGACTTAAGAATTTAAATGATAATTCTAAGAAGTCTTCAGAAATAATTTTAATTATCTAGTGGTTTTTGAATGGATTTTTTAAATATTTACATTGTAAATAATGCAGTATTAAAGATAGAGAAACAAAGAAATATTCCTACCAAGGTGTTTCTATGAAGCAGGAAGCCCAAAACGTGCTCCTGCAAAACTCTTCAGTTTAATTTAATTCCACCAGAACAATCTAGTTTTCTTTGTTTTTTTTTAAACCCTTACTTTCAAGTTCCAATAGAATGTGATGAGAGATTTGCTGACCATGCTCCAAGGATGAAGGCTGACAGAAAAAACCCCAAAACACAAAAAAATGAGAGGAGCAAAAGTGGAGGCAACTTCAGGGAGTAAAGAAGTGGTAAATATGAGCAAACAGCAGAAAAAAGAAAACAGAAATGAACAAAGAGCAAATGAAACAGAGAAGGATGAGGGAAAACGAAAAAACAACAAAAACAAAACAGAAACCCCAGAGAATTGGATATAGGCTTTGGAAGAACTCAAAATAAAAATTCAAAACACAATTAAGAAAGGCTGAAGACATCTAGGAAAAGAACTTAAAAAGCAAGATAAGTCATCTGGAAACAGAAAACAGCATCTGGAAAGCCAAAATTACTCAGCTTGAAAATGAGGCAAAGAAAATGAATGATGAGTCAGAGAGGATGAAAGGTGACCTCCAATGAAAATCAGACCAGAAGGAGAAGGATAACAAAAAAATCCAGGGAAGAAATCTAATCTTTAAAATCCAGAATATAACAACTAGGAGTAAGTGACTTCACAAGCAGCAAGACGCTATAAAACAAAATCAAAAGAACCAAAAAATTCAAGAAAAATATGAAACACCTCATCGACAAAACAGAAGATTGAGAAAACAGATCCAGGAGAGACAGCTTAAGAATCATTGGTCTACTTGAAGACCATGACTAAAGAAAAAGCCTGGCCATCATCCTACAGGAAGTTATACAATAAAACTGCCCTGATATTCTAGAACAAGAAGGAAAATGGAGATTGAAAGAATCCACAGATCATCTCCTGTACTTAATTGCCAACTGACAACATCCAGGAATGTTATAGCCAAATTTAAGAACTATCAGACCAAGGAAAAATATTACAAGCTGCTAAGTAGAAGTCATTCAGATAACATGGAACCACAGTGAGGATAGCACAGGATCTGGCTGAATCTACACAGAGCTACCAAAAGGCATGGCATATGAAATTCCAGAAAACAAGGGACCTAGGTCTACAATCAAGAATCAATTAACCAGCAAAACTATGTTTTTACAAGAGAAAGAATGATCATTTAACAAAATAGAAGAATTCCAAGCATTTGTAAAGAAAAGACCAGACATGAACAGAAAATTTGATGTCTAAGCACAGAACTCAAGAGAATAATCAAAAGGTAATTAAGGAAGATGGAAAAAAGAAAAACAACAACAACAACAAAAAATCATTTTTAAAAGACCCAATAAGTTAAAATGATATGTATATGTATAAGAAAAGAAATCATTGGTAACTCTTAAAAATGTTATCATCACCTGGGCAGCTAGAAGAATTACACTTAGAGGGAACAATGACAAACTGTATAGGATGAAATGCTTAATATATATATATATATATATATATATATATATATATATATATATAATATTATAAATATAAATATATAATATATTATATATATATTATAATATATATAAAAATATAAATATATAAATATAAATAAATAATAAATATATATATATGGTTATATATATAGTTATATGTATGCATAAATACATATATGTGTGTGCATGTGCTATATATATGTGCATGTGCATATATATATGTGCATGTGCATATATATATATATATATACAACTACAGCTAAAAAGAGGTTAATACTAAAAGAAATGGGAAAAGTAATAAAAGGGGGTAAGTTTATATGTCACAAAGAAGTTAATGGTTGGAGGGGGGACAACATCAATACACTGGAAGGGTAAAGATGTTGGAGATAGGAAATACTCAACTCTTACATGCATTGAAATTGACTCAGAGAGGGAAGAACAATCAAAGACATTGGGGCAGATAATTGATTTGTGCCCTATAGGGAATTAGAAGGGTAACAAGTGGACTGGTGAGGAGGGAAGCAGTACAAGGGAGAGGGTGGGGGTAGTATAAATAGACTGTAAAAATAAGAGGGGAATAAGAAGGGAGGGGAGTAGAAGGGAAGTAAAATAAGGGTGGGAATTAGGGGGACTAATTAAAAACAAAACATTGGTGTAGAAGGAAATAGTGAAAGAAGAAAAGGAAGGACAATCATAACTTTGAATATGAATGGGCTGTACTCACCCATAAAATATAGACAAATAGGAGAGTGGTTTAACATCAAAAATTCTACCATATCTTGTCCTCAACAAACACAGCTAAGGTGTGTAGATAGTCACAGAATTAGAATTAAAGGTTGGAGCAAAGTCTTTTGGGCCTCAACTGATAGAATGAAGGCAGGAATTGCAATCATGCTATCTGACAAAGCCAAAGGAAAAGTAGATCTGATTAAAAGGGATAATGAAGGTAAATACATCCTGATGAAAGGGAGTATAGACAATGAAGAAATGTGAGTTATTAACATGTATGCACCAGATGGTATAGCATCCAGATTTCTAAAGGAGTAACTAGTGGAATTGAAGCAGGAAAAAGAAAGTAAAACTATACTAGTGGGAGACCTGACCTACCACTATCAAATTTAGAAAAATCAAATAAAAAATAAATAAGAAAGAGGTAAAGGATGTAAATGAAATCTTAAAAAAATTAGAGTGAATAGATATATAGAGAAAAATAAATAGGGACAAAAAGGAGTACACCTTCTTTTCAGTAGCACATGTTACATTCACAAAAACAGACCATGTACTAGGTCACAAAAACATGGCAAACAAATGCAGAAAAGCAGAAATATTAAATTCAACCTTTTCAGATGTTAATGCAATGAAAATAATGATCAGTAAGGGTACATGGAGAGCCAAATCAAAAATTAATTGGAAATAAATAATATAATTCTCCAAAACCAGATAGTTAGAGAACAAATCATAGAAACAATTAATAATTTCATTGAACAAAATGACAATAATAAGACATCCTTTCAAAATCTATGGAATGGAGTCAAAGCTGTACTCAGGAGAAAATTTATATCCTTGAGTTAATATATTAAAAAATTAGGGAGGGCAAAGGTCAATGAATTGGATATACAAATCAAAAAACTTGAAAGCAAAAAAATTAAAAATCTCCAGAAGAAAGCTAAATTAGAGATCCTAAAAAATAAGGGAGAAATGAAGAAAATAAAAAGTGAAAGAACTATTGAACTAATAAATAAGATTAGAGGCTGGCATTTAAAAAATAAACTAAATGTACAAAGTATTGGTCAATCTAATAAAAAAGGAAGGAAGAAAACCAAATTAACACTATCATAGATGAAAAGGGAGACCTCAACTCCAATGAAGAGGAAATTGAGGTAATTATTAGAAACTATTTTTCCCAATTATATGGCAATAAATATGGCAATCTAGGTGATAGGAATGAATATTTACAAAAATATAAATTGCATAGATTAACAGAAAAAATGGAATTCTTTTTTTTTTAAATTAAAAACCTTACCTTCCATCTTGGAGTCAATTCAGTGAATTGGCTTCAAGGCAGAAGAGTGGTAAGGCCTAGGCAATGGAGGTCAAGTAACTTGCCCAGGGTCACATGGCTGGGAAGTGTCTGAGGCCTGATTTGAATGTAGGATCTTCCATCTCTAGATCTGACTCTCAATCCACTGAGCTACCCAGATGCCCCCAGAAATAGAATTCTTAAATAATCCAATATCAGAAAAAGAAATTGAACAAGTCTTCAAAGAACTCCCTAAGAATAAACCCCCATGGTCTGATAGATTCACAAGTGAATTCTATCAAACATTCAAAGAACAGCTAATCCCAATACTATACATACTATTTGACTTAATAAGTAAAGAGGGAGTCCTACCAAATTCCTTTTATGACATAAATATGGTACTGGTTCCAAGCCAGGTTAGTCAAAAATGGAGAAAGAAAACTATAGACCAATCTCCTTAATCAACATAGATGCAGAAATCTTAAATAGGATAATAGGAAAAAGAGTCCAGCAAGTGATCACAAGTGTTATTCACAATGATCAGGTGGGATTTATACCAGGAATGCAAGGATGGTTCAATATTAGGAAAAATGTCCAAATAATTGACCATATCAACAAGCAAACCAACAAAAATCACATAATTATATCAATAGACACAGAAAAGGCATTTGACAAAATACAAGATTCATTCCTATTGAAAACACTAGAAACTATAGGAATAGAAACATCTTTCCTAAAAATAATAAACAGTATTCATCTAAAACCATCAGCCAATATCATCTGCAATGGGGATAAACTAGATGCATTCCCTATAAGATCAGGAGTGAAACAAGGATGGCCGTTACCACCACTATTATTTAACATTGTACTAGAAACACTAGCAGTAGCAATTAGAGAAGAAAAAGAAATTGAAGTTATTAAAATTGACAATGAGGAGTCCAAGCTATCACTCTTTGCAGATGATAGGATGGTCTACTTAAAGAATCCTAAAGAAACAACTAAAAAGGTGGTGGAAATAATCAACAACTTTAGAAAAGTTGCAGGATACAAAATATACCCACATAAGTCATCGCCATTTCTATATATCTCCAACACATTTCAGCAGCAAGAACTAGAAAGAGAAATTCCATTTAAAATCACCCTAGACAATATAAAATACTTAGGAATCTATCTGCCCAGACAAACACAGGAACTATATGAACACAAATATAAAACACTTTCCACTCAATTAAACTATATCTAAACAATTGGAAAAACATTAACTGCCTATGAGTAGGATAAGCTAAGATAATAAAAATGAACATCGTCCCCAAACTTATTTACTTATTTATTGCCATACCCATCAAACTATCAAAAAACTATTTTACTGAATTAGAAAAAAAAACATAACGAAGTTCATTTGTAAGAACAAAAGATCAAGGATACCCAGGGTTATAATGAAAAAAAAATGCAAAGGAAGGTAGCCTTGAAGTACCAGATCTCAAACTTTACTATAAAGCAGTGGTCATTAAAACAATCTGGTACTGGCTGAGACAGAAAGGAGGATCAGTGGAATAGACTTGGGGTAAGTGACCTCAGCAAGACAGTCTATGGCAAACCCAAAGATCCCAGTTTTGGGAACCAAAATCCAGTATTTGATAAAACTTTTGGGAAAATTGGAAGTCAGTGTGGGAAAAATTAGGTTTGGTTCAACATCTCACACCCTATACCAAGATAAACTCAGAATGGGTGAATGCCTTAAACAAAAAGAACAAAACTATAAGTAAATTAGGTGAACACAGAATAATAAACATGTCAGATTTTGGGGAAGGTAAACATTTTAAAACCAAGCAAAACTTAGAAAAAGTCACAAATTTAAAATAAGTAGTTTTGACTACATCAAATTAAAAAGTTTTTGTACAAACAAAACAAATGTAACCAAAATTAGAAGAGAAGCAACAAATTTGGGAAAAAAAATCTTCCTAACAAAAACCTCTGACAAAGGTCTAATTACTCAAATTTACAAAGAACCAAATCAACTGTACAAAAAAATCAAACCATTCTCCAATTGATAAATGGGCAAGGGACATGAATAGGCAATTTTCAGTCAAAGGAATCAAAATTATTAATAAGCACTTCAAAATGTGTTCTAAATTTCTTATAATGAAAGTGATGCAAATCAAAACAATTTTGAGGTATCACCTCACACCTAGCAGATTGGCTAACATGATAGCAAAGGAAAGTAATGAATGCTTGAGGGGATATGGCAGAGTCGGGACATTAATTCATTGCTGGTCGAGTTGTGAACTGATTCAACAATTCTGGAAGGAGAATTGGAACTATGCCCAAAGGGCAGTAAAAGACTGTCTGCCCTTTGATCCAGCCATAGAAATACTGGGTTTGTACACCAAAGAGATAATAAGGGAAAATATATGTATAAGAATACCCATATCTGTGTTCTTTATGGTGGCCAAAAATTGGACATTGAAGTGATGCCCTTCAATTGGGGAATGGCTGAAGAAATTGTGGTATATGTTGGTTATGGAATACTATTGTGCTCAAAGGAATAATAAAGTGGAGGAATTCCATAGGAACTGGAATGACCTCTAGGAATTGATACAGAGTGAAAGGAGCAGAACCTGGAGAACATTGTACACAGAGACTAATACACTGTGGTACAATCGAATGTAATGGACTTTTCCATTAGTAGCAATGCAATGATCCTGAACAACCCGGAGAGATCTCTGAGAAAGAACACTATCCACATTCAGAGGAAAACCTGTGGAAGTAAAAACACCAAAGAAAAACAACTGCTTGATTACATTGGTCAAAGGGGATATGATTTGGGATATAGACCCTAAATGAACATCCTAGTGCAAACATCAACAACATGGAAATAGATTCTGATCAAGGACACATATAATACCCAGTGGAATTGCATGTTGACTACTGGAAGTGAGGATGGAGGGTGGGGAGGAATAGAATATGATTTTTGTAACCAAGGAATAATGTTTGAAATTGACAAAATAAAGTAAAAAATTAAAAAGAAAAAGAATTATAGTAGTTTGCTTCATGATGCTATCTGATTCCAGAAGAAGAGAATATCCAAAAGAACCACTGTACAGTGCTAATGAAGCACAGAGCACCTGCATAGTGCTTATAGAGTACAAAGTCATAGAAATCAGATTCCTGTGAGATTGATATAATTTTGAGCCAAGATAAAAGGACTTGAACTTGTTTGGGGTTTGAGGTTACAGCTGTTTAACATGTGTTAAATGCAGAACTTCCTTGAGCCACATTCTATCAAGCACCTCCCTTTTGCTGTCATCTAGGTTCCCATTTGCTGCTTTAATCTACTCCCTTTTCTGTCTTTCATGGGGTAGCAAAATTTCTATAGTCCTGGCTACTGATTGGGTAAATGCATAATTGCATAAATCACTTTAATTGGGTCCTCATTTAAGGACTTGTTTAGGTTTATTTTTCCTTCACTTAGAATTTTTACACATAATACTTTGATAGTCCATATTTCATTCACAAATTATTTTCTCTTTTATTTGGATTTTTTTGATGTTTTTGATTTCTCTTGCCAATTGATTCATATACCTCATAATTCAGCCATGCATTCCTAAGTGATCTCTGTGTTTCTTCAATATCCTCTTCAGGGGGGAATGTACTATTCTTATTCTTATTAGTCTAAATTGCAAAGTTCAAGTTCTTTTTGACAGTAATTTTAGGTTAAGAAACATGCTATCTCTCCAAATCCAGAAAGTGAATTGTTTGGAGAAGGCACCATTAACATGCTTCTACAGACCACAAGCTGCACCAGAAGATCCAGAGTGAACTTTGGGATGTGGTGATTTGAACTTTGTGGGGTTGAATGCATTTTTTTGTATGTATACTCCTATGCGAAAAGGGACTGCCTCCTAACTGTTTTTTTTTTTTTGTCAGTATGTCTAACCATCATTGGTTTTGTTCTCTTTTCCTTTTATCCTTAAGTTATTGTCATTTCAAAGTTGGTTATATTTACAAGATCCATTGGAGAGACTAGTCTTCCATGGATCTTAGGGGGGAATGTATAATCGAAAATCTGCTACCCTAAAAAGGAACTACATTTCCTGGGAGCCCATTGACTTCCTGTCATCATGTGCTTCCTGGAGACAGGGGATATTAGGCAGGGACATGGAGGGTCCCACTATCTTTACTTTCTGTCCCAAGGTTGATGGTTGTAAGGCAGGCATTTGATGATCAGCCATGGGCACTTGATCTTTATTTTGTATCCTCTTTATTCCTTGATTTCTAATGATCTTTAATAAATCCCTTAAATATAATATATTAATATTTGATATCTAATTTTAATTTTTACAAAGAGAATCACTAATACTCTATAATTTGATCATTTGAACTATAGGCATAGCTTGTTTCTCCTCTGAAGAAAGTTTTATGAAATATTTTTACCATCTTCATAGCCCAAATGTTTATTACAAATTAAGCTATCTCACTGAAAATCATGTTTTCTCTGAAGATACACTAACTGTCCCCACATTAAACATTTGTTGCAGTCAAAGAGATTAAATGAAATAATTTATTCCATTAGTATTTCAAATACAAACCAATTCCAAACATGCCAGAGCTGGTACCGAGAGCATGTAAGTCAGGATTTATTTAGGCTAGTGTCAGCACTAGCTAAGTGGTTGGGAGAAAACAAGTATGTTTGAAGATAAGGAATATAAGAACAAAGTTATCTTTGGAATAAGCTTTTTTTTTTACTCAAGGATGCAGAACAGGTAATATTTGACAGTAAAGGAAAACAACAAAGGGGGGAAATGCTTCAGGAAAAATTTCTTATATTTTCTATTATAATCTAAGAGATTGTAATATAATAGTCTGATGGGTTAAGGGCATTCTGAATCACAAATACATTTTCATAACACCCATCAGCAATCCCTGACCTACCAGAGGATATATTTCATTGACTCTTTGGTTACATTTTACATACAAAGCAATAAAGTTGCCTGAATTGAATTGCTTAGTAATGCAGTCAGTAAACTCTGTGTTTCCTCTGTGTATTCAGTGATTAATGTTATAATAATAGGAAACTAAAGGTGTTATATTTAAATGCATTATCTAAAGCCATTTTATTTCTATACCAATATTTCTTTAGTACCACACACATCCTTGCCTCTATAATTTCAAAATGGCTGGAGCCCTCAGCTGTATAGTAGAATAATCCTAAATTGTCAAAAGCTCTTCTAAAGACTTAAAAAAGATTTGGGGTAACAATGGGAAATCTTCTGTCCTCTTTGTGACTTTACTTTGGGAAAGCTTTGTCAATGAGATCGAATGACAAGAGAAATGGCCCATGTGGGATTCATATTAAGGTTCACCTCTTTTCAATTCTTTTTTTTTCCCCAGTACTCTCAGAGGAGAAAAAGAGAATCAGACATGCTCCCTTAATTTTGTTTCCTAGCAATTAACTCCCAGAATAACACCAAATAATTACTACCATAACATTGCAGAGAAAGATAGAACTGCAGTAAATGTTACTAAGCTGTGAACTTTGACAAACAAGCCCCTCAAACCAGTAAGCTTGGCTGCTGTAAGCACCTGGTAGATGGTCTCTGCACTGTTGCTCAGCTTTGGCCTGGTGGGCTCATCATGTGGAATGTAAAGTGTGACTGCTAAAAAGATGACATTGTGTTTGGGGATCAAGGGAATGAAGAGGCACATAGAGAGAGAACAAAATGAGAGGAACTTTAAGCAAAAATTTTCACCCTCCCAACTAAATAAATTGTGAGAGAAATGCGTAATCTTTGTATGTTTGTTCTCCCCAAAGAAATACAGCAGAATGGCTGTGATTGCTGGCATATGCTACAAATCATTAAATGAAAGTTAGAATTTTGTTCAGCTGATATAGGAGTACTTTTAGATCCCCAGTTGCTCCCAATAATGCCTTGGAACTGCATATCCAAAAGAAGACCCTTTTTGTTTCCATTTACATGTAGGCAGTTGTAATGTTAAATAAAGCAAAAATGTAAAGTAGAATTTAGTATTTGGTGGCTTGCCTTGAATTTTTTAAGATTCCATTTCATCTTTTGTAATGAGTATCTCCATTTTACTAGTGCTAGAACCTCCTACAGACCTGACATTCTGGTATCACTACCCACAACACTTTCCAATGAAACAGAGCTCATATAATACTCACTGGTCATATTTCATCGTGTTGACCTACCTACTGAGTGTCTCCCACTGTGCTCCTTTTCAAGACTAAACAACCCCCTCCTCTGAAGCACCTTCCTTCATACTAATAATTTTAAAAATAAACTCATCTTCTATCCTAGAAATCAATACTAGGTATCAGTTCCAAGGTAGAAGAGTGGTAAGGAGTTAGGCAATTGGGGTTAAATAAATGACTTGCCAAGGGCCACATAACCAGGAAGAGTATGAGTTCAGAATTGAACCCAGGACCTTGAATCTACAGATCTGCCTTTCTTTCCACTGAACCACCTTGTTCCATTACTCCGACCTCATATAATTTTTTACTTTGTGTCACTCAAGGTCTCCAATCCAATAAATGGAACATAGCTATACTTAATAAATGATTGTGAATGTATTAATTGGTCTCTACTGAATCACTAAGAGTGCTTCCAGGTAGCTAATTGGTCATCTAATAAACTATTTTAATATAAGGGGTTAACTTTTGGAAACAACATTACTATTACCCTTTCACTGATGAACTTTATACTTCTGAACTCACCCTTCTAATGCCTAATGACTACAGTAACAATTCCAGGTGATATTATAAGGCAAAAGGAGAATTTATTTTTAGAGAGATGTCTTATAATACTTATAATGACAATAATAATTATGTTGATGGTTATGGATAATATCTTAAAATCATAGAATGTTTATAGGTTTACAGATCATTTATAGGAAGTATTTCATTTGATTATCACAAGTAACCTGTGAGATAGTATGTACCATTATTTTCATCTTAACAATCTGGAAACTAAGCTTTATTGATTGACTTTCCCAGGTCCAAAAAGCTACTAAGGGTCTGAGGCAGAATTCAGGTCTAGGTGTTTTTGCCTCCAAGTCTAGCACTGTATACTTTATGTCATATGTTCCTATACAAAATTTTTTCTTATATTGTGCTTATATGTATTGATATCAATGACTTATAACACATTACAAATTCAAGGTAAATTGGACACCATATAACCAAACCAACAATTATATAGACTTTATATGGAGACTTAGATTACTTAACAATAAAAGGAATATTCAGAACTCAGATTTAAATCTCCTTGTTAAACAGTTTTATATTATTTTTATCATACCATAATTATATACATGATGGCAAAAATAAGTTTTCTGTAAATCATCTATGGTCAAGAAATCACTGGAAGAAAGGCATGAAATATTTAAATCTGTGCTACCAGAGGGAATTCCAACATCAATGAGAGCACACATTCAGATTTTTTAAAAATAATATATAGTGTTTTTATTTCTATTGTCTCATTTGACCTATAAAATAACCCATTGAAACAAGCAGAAGCCTTGGTGAGGATGCTTTGCAAGACTTGGTTTAAATGTGATTTTTAAAGTTCTATTCCAATATAAACCATTGTTTTAAAAATAAATATCTTAGCTATGGTTGCTAGGCAATCTTTTGATGCAACAAAAAGTTATAGAAGTCTGAAATTTCAAAAAAAAAGGAGACTTAAAATAATATAATCTTGTGTAGTAGAATATAAACTTATGGCCAAGGACTCTGTGTAATTATTCTTGTTGGGCTCTTGCTTTGTTCCTCTAATACTTTGGGAAAATGCATTTAGTTGAAATACATGTTTATATACACATAATTTGAGCCAGATTAACATAAAACAAAGCTTTGAAGTATAGTATATATCAATGGTTTCAAATTCAAATGGAAATTGGAGATAATAAACCATACATAAGGATCCCTATAGGCTTAGAAAACCACACAATAACATTATCGAAATGCTAAAATATAGGGAATCTAACTGACAATTGAGATGAGAAGAGAACAATATTCCCATGGAATGCTGACACTTCTCTCATGATGAATTAATCCAATATTTTTGTAAATCAAAAAGGGGGGGGGGATGAAGCAACAAAATGTTAAGTAGTTTGCCCAAAATTACACAAGTAAGAAATATATACAAGTCAGGTCTGGAATTGAAGCTCTATAATAATAAATTCAGTGATTTTCCAGTATTCCAAAGTGCCTCTAATTCTTTATGTTATGTATCACTTATGTTCTCTCTCCAGAGACCTAGACACTACTACTACTATGAATATTCCCATTTAAATCATGACAATTCAGAAGCTAAAGAAGTCCATAAATGAAAACTTTAAAGTATAGTAACAGGACCTTTGACAAACACATTCTTTTAACTTAATTGTTCATATTTTCAGAGTATTTTTAAATAATTCCAAGACTACATCAATTTGTATATTTAAATGCAAAATATCCACTTCAGTAAATCTCTAAATATGCAACTACTTCACTGAGATGTATTCTCTATAAATATAAACACTTCCAGAACTCTATCCATTGTACCACCTAGCTGCTGTTAGAAACATTAAAGTAACTGTATTATTCAAGATGACCAAAAACATTAAAATATGTTTCTTAGGCTAGTTAAAAAAGAAATCTCCTAGGCAAAAAGGACAGAAATTCTCAGCCCACATTTTTTCTTCATTTTCTCTGCCTAGGAAATGATTTCTGGTCTTAAAAATAAAGAGTGAAAAGTTCAAAGATTGTGTTAATATGGAAGACAATAGGAAGTTAGTGATAGAAAATATAGTTGACCTTTAGTTCAAAGCATTAGACATAAATGAGTATATCAAGCAAAAATATATGGCAAATGGAATTTTTTAGCCAAAGTTTATATTCTTGAAACTCTCTAGAAAACAGGAGAGGTATTGCATTATTAGAAAAAGGGTAGTTTTTTCTCTGATTTTCAAAAGAAGAAAATAAATAGAATATATAAACTATGGGTCAATGGATTTGATTTTGTTCATAAAAGTTCCTTCTTTCTGTCTTTCCTTCCATCTTTTCCTTCTTTCTTCTTTCCTTCCTTCCTTTCTTCCTTCATTTCTTCCGTCTCAAACTTACTATAGCAGGAGCCTATCATGAGCAATAATAATAATATTAATAATAATAATAAATGATGAAAATACAAAGGCTGAAGTGAAATGAGAATTAGTTTCTGAAATTAAAGACCATATATTCTTTTGGTTTGAAACACTACATGCACATTAAATTTAAAAAGATTTTTCAAAAAAATAAGTAATTCAGGAGAAAACTCTATTAATTGGATTGATCAGGAAATGCCTGATTTAGGAACTAAATCTAAGAAATTCTCTAACTTAATGGAAACTAACTTAATTTCCTATTTATATAGAACAATGCAAGTTTTAGATATCATTTACATTAATTTCATCAAACTGTGGTACACCTATGGACAATGGGTGAATGGGAAATAGTTGAAAGATCAATACAAATAGTAGTCATCAGGCCTTTATTAGCTTAGAATATGATCTCTAGTGAAGCAACTCAGACATTGGGAATTAACCCTGTGTAGTTTAACCTGTCTTTTTTCTATGACTATAATAAAGATAACAGTGATATTTGTATTAGATTCAGTCATGATAATGTCATGATAATGACCATGACAACTATCTGGTGCAGTGAATGGAGTGATGGATCTGTGGTCAAACAGATGACTTAAAAATTCAATCCTGGACATTTACTAATTGTAGAACTCTAGACAAGTTACTTAACTTCTTCTTCCTGACTCAGTTTCCCCCTTTATAAATATACATAAAAATACTTGCCTATGAGGTTTGTTGTAAAGATAAAATCAAATATTATTTTAAAGCATTTTTAGACCTTTTAGTGCTAAATACATGCTAGCACATTATGGGGAGATATTTTGACAGGCTTGAATATTGAGTTTAACCTAATTATATAAAATTTCATAGGGATAAAGTTTTAAATTTGTTTTCACCTCCACAAGTATAAGAGAGTAGCGGCATGAATCTTAGCATTTTGTTAAAAATTTTTGAGGTATTTAAAGTAGATTTGTAAGCTCAATATGATCCAATAATGGGATATGATTTACAGAAAAAATTAATGTTCTTAGACTTCATTAAAAAGTCAAAAATTAGGACTGGGATATTAATTTTTTTCTACTTTACCTCGGTTACATTTCATATAAACTACTTTGTTTAATTATGGATGGATGGATGGATGGATGGATTAATGAATGAATGAATGGGAAATACTTGTTAAGCACATATTATGTATCAAAAGTATTATGTTAAGTAAAGGGCACCAAAATACAAAGTCAAGACAGCCTCTGATCTCATTATATTGACAGCCTAGTAAGAGGAACATTACATAGAAAGTTTCATATGCAGGAAGGATTAAAAGAAAATCTTTGTTCTTATTGTTGGTAAATTCTTTAGGAAGTATGTTGGTAAGCTTGAGGCTATCTAAAACAAAGTGACAAGAATGGTGAAAAGACTTAATGCCATCCTTTTGAGGACTGGGTGAAATAAATGGAAATGTTTATCATGTAGAAGAAAATCTTTGGCCACATATTATAGTCATTTTCAAATATTTGATGGCTATCATTTGGAAAAGGAATCATGTTGTTTCTGTTTCACACCAGGAGCAGACATTAGGGACAAGGGATAGAAGTTAAAATCAGAAAGCTTTATTCTATAAGTCAGGAACAAATTCTTGACAATTAATATTACCACAAATTGGAAGAGTTACCTTTGGAAGGTGAGGCGGGGAGAAGTTCTCCCTCAATAGAGATCTTTGAGAAAAATGCAGCCAACTTTTTTTGATAGAATATTTTCAAGGGGGGTTTTCATTCTGATGTAGGTTAGAATAGATTGCTTTTGAGAATCTTTCTTTTGTGGGTCTCATGATTCTGTGATCTTCTTGCCTAAGAAACTCAACAAAATGCATAGTATTTAACAACGGGAAATGTATGAGTAAGGGCATTAAATATTTCTCTAAAAGTGATGAAATTTGTACTATAGGTTATATAATTATGATCACGTTGTTTTTCTAAACCTAGAGATGCATTCCCATCCCCAATTTTCTGAGGTGGGTTGTTTTGATTTTTTCAAATACTCATTTATGTTTTAGAAAAGAATAAAGATCTAAAAATGCAAATAGATTTCATGAAAAATTTATTGGCTAGAGTTTAATATAATTTTGGTTCACTTATATTCTCAATTCATCTTCAATTAAAATATTGGTGCTAATGTCATATTTAGAGTAGAGGGTTTGTGGGACAGAGGAAAAGGGAGATTTCCTATTAGAGAAAATGACAATAAATTCTTGTGAGAATTCATTGAAAGCTTATGAGTCTACTTCTTACCTTTGAGGTATATTTTTAGTGACTCTCAATATATTCCAGAGCAAATATCAAGCATTCACAGATATTCACTGAAAACCCAGATGGAAGTAAAAAAGAAAAATTAAAAACTCTATGAGCAAGGACAGCAAAACTATTAGAAGCCAAAATAAATGTTCCAAAGTTCATACTCTATATAGGACCCATTTTTATAGATGATAGCCTCAAGACCTTAATCAGAGATGAATACCTCTTTATACAGTACTAAGAATTTTGATTATTTGGATTTCCAGGCTATGAGTTCAGAAAAAAAAACAATTAGAAAAGTGATGATTAGAAGTTTCTATACACAAGGAATTCTGATAATAGCAAAGAATATGTATTGCTAGTCCAACAGCTAAAAGAAAGATAGAAAATCTATGAAAAAGAAATTTAGGAACAAAAGACTGAGCAGTCATGGCATTTAGTGCAAGTATGCATATTTTTACACACATGAATCATTCCTGAAGAATTCATTGTATGACAGAATGTTGTTGAAACTTATCTTCTACTAATAATCTTCAACCACATCTCCTTAAAAAGTCCCTAGTTTTCTCTGAATTTGCATATAGATTTCTTAGATTCCTGAGAGTTCTGTTCTCCAAGAAGAAGCATGATTTAATACATATGTTATTGGACTTGAAGTATGGATCTTCCAGAAGACCTGTGATCAATCCTGCTTCATACACGTATGAGCTGTGTGACCCTATGCAAATTATGTTACCTCACTGAATCTCAATTTCTTCATCTGTAAAGTGCAGAGGTTGGATTTAAAGACCTCATAGCCCTTCTAGTTTTAAATCTATGATCATATGAACCTCTGGCAAGACCTCAAATCCTGGGGATTAAGATTATGCATTCTAGTAACAGCAAAGTTATAATCTTTAATATAAACATATTAACCCATTCGTATAAGTAATCCATAATTCAGTAAAAGATATCCACAAAAATATAAGCAGATAAACTATCTTCATTGAAATCAAAACAGTTTAATAATAACTCTCCAAAATGGTCATAAAGTCATATTTATATATTTCTTGTCCAGAGGGACCACATCTAAGTTTTAGATCAATCCACTTGGAAGCAAAGTTTATTCAAATTGTCCCAAGTTTTCTTAATTATACATGTGAACACATTAATTTTGATAGAAAGAGTAGGACCTTGAGAGTTGGCTGAAGATATCAAAATTTCACAACAACCTTGACCCACAAGATTTTGTACTCTAACCCCTGACTGCCAATTATGAAGGCATCAGGCTCATCATCATCAAGTTCACAGGACAACTCACACCAGTGCATCAAAATCGAGGAAGCCACCATTAAAAGAGCAGCACAGGTCCAATATGATCCCTGTTTTCAGCATAATCATCTAGCCGAGAGCTGCATTGCTTTTAGTCTAACTAGCTGACTATCTTACAATGCTTCCCAATGTGCCACATAGCAGAGACCTACAAACCATAGTGTCACTGATCTCCATGGTGTTGTCAGTGCAATCTGAAGTGTTGCCTGCAGCCTCCATTTAATTGCCAAGTTCATTATCTTGATGTTATTTGTGTTGACCAAGCCAAAGAAGTTACTAACATAAAGGCTCTTATGTCATTGGTCTCCCCATTATCTTGGTTTTGTTATCACTATTTGAATGGCTGCTTAGCAGCAAATTATACCTGTGAGGAATTTCCAGGAACCTGAAACCTTAAGGTATTTTAATTACTGGATTAATAACTGCTAAAATCCAGGGCTATGTAACTTTAATAATGGGAAGAAGTCTAAGTAAAGAAAGAATGCTGGGTCCCACAAGATCATAAAGGGCGAAAGGGAAAGTAATTCTGAAATCCCACTTTAAATCCTGCAACAATATAAACTAGTTTTGTCTCCAGTCAAAAAAAAAATCAGAATTACAAATAAAGTCATTAAATAGGAACCAATAAAATAACCATATATAGAGTGTGGGTTTAAAAAAAAAACATCTATGAATCCAAAAGATATTTTCCTTCTTAATCTTTGGAGTAGAAAATATAATATAGCAATTTTATACCTATTTTATTCAACCTCTGATAAGCTACATTTAATCAGGAGGCACCATCTGCTTTCTTCACTAGCCAAACAGGAATATCATGAGGAAAATTTGTAAAGGAATATTATTTGTCAACTTCTTTTATCTCCCTTAATAGAAAGGCTCTCTCTCTCTCTCTCTCTCTCTCTCTCTCTCTCTCTCTCTCTCTCTCTCTCTCTCTCTCTCTCTCTCTCTCTCTCTCTCTCTCTCTCCACACTCAGCACACACATGCACACATGCACAAATATTTATTCTAAACAAGGCTTTTGCCACTGGTGGTGGGGGGGATGATTTCTAACAGGCCATCAACCAAGGTTCTCTTTCTTCCACAATACAGTACCCTCATTTAAAACTAAATTAACTATGTGAAAAAATAACAAATATCATCTCTTTAAAAAGCACCTCTTAACAGTCATAAATATTGTAAGCTAAGCTTAAATTTAGCTGAGTTCAGTAGGTTCAAGATTCTTTTCTTTAAAAAAATACAAGTGCATTTATGAGCCACAAAGTCCAATAGAAATTACTTTAGTAATTGAAATTTATACATTGCTAACAGGAAAATGAAAAGTATGAAAAGAAAACTCCTGCTGCATTCCTACCAAATCATAAACTGAAGTCAGAGACCAACAGAAAGTTAAAGCTCAGGAAAGGACTTCAGCCAACCCTGCCTGCCCTCATTCTCATCTTTTTTTTTCTCTACTACAAGCCAATAGTCAGTCAATAAATATTAAAGTGTCTACTATGTGCCAAATACTCTAGTAGTGATTGCTAGTAGAAGCTACCAAGGGTATGTCATCCAGCTGGCAGTACTGAATTAAGGGTCAGGGAAGAAGACTGGTCTTTGCCAAAGTAGCTGCTGAAGTCCCTGATGTCCTCCTTAGTTGTTATTTATATATATATATATATACATATATATATATATATGTGTGTGTGTGTGTGTGTGTGTGTGTGTGTGTATGTATAACTTAGAAGTGGTCATCAAGCTTCTATTTGAAGAGCCCTAATGAGAAAAAACAAAATAGTACATACTACCATGTAATAAATCTAATTCTTATGAAGTTTTCTTTACCTTGAGCCTAAATCTGGCTCTTTTCAACTTCTTTTCATTTTTCTAGAGTTTAAAATAAATATTTTCATTTGACCATATACAATAATTTTTCAAACTCTTAACTATGTCTATTAAACCCAGTCTCCTTCAAATTGTGCCATTTCTAAATGACATATCCTTGGATCCTCCCAGTTACATAGCATATTTTAAATGATTGATTATACTGGTTTCTCTCTCCTTGACAATTTTCAGTTCATCAGTGCCCCTCTTGGAATGTTAACTTCAGTATGCCAAATGTGTACCAATCATAGAGACAGAACAATGGAATCATTATGCCTCTCAAAAACATCTAAGATCTCACTATCTTACTTTTCTTTTGTTTGGCTACTCTGGCACTATTTACTTATATTGAGGTTGAGTTCCTCTAAAAATCCTAAATCTTATGAGATAAAGTGTTAGTCAGTCATGCATTCCATCTTGTACTTGTGAAATTGCAGATGATGAAGCAAGGCAAAAAAGTTATCTTATGAAGAAGTCAAAGTACAAATAATAGTTTCATTACATTATACCTAGATTAAATACTAAAATGTTCAGGTATTTTTCATGTAAACTTCTAATATCTCTCCTCTATGAAGTTTTTGCTTTATAAGCTTAATAAAAGGATTTACACTAAACTTTGCTAAATTTTATTTTGTTTGTTTCATTACATTGTACCAACTTGTTTAAATCTTTTAAAATCTCATTTCAATCATCCAGTCTTTTAGTTATCCTTAAGCATTATGAGTCATATTCAAATTCAATATGCATGAAAATTCTATGCCTATTCTAAACCATTAAGAAAAAATTTGAACTAGATGGAGGAAAAGATAGAACTCTGTAATATATGAGTAAGTATATATTATTCATTAATTACTAGTTGTGTAACCACTGGTAGGTTGCTTAACATCTGGGAAACTCAATTACCTCTTCTGTAAAATGAAGTTAATAATTTATGAATTACCTACTTCAGAGGGCTGTCAGGATCAAATGAGACAATACCCATAAACCTTAAGATGTTATATAAAGTTTATAATAATAATAAATAGTAGCAGTAGTTAATTATCTCTGGGTTTATCTATTTAGCAATCTATGGATATATCCAATTTTATTATCATACACTCAATATTTCCATACATGGTCTGAGTTTAAATAGTTTAACAAATACTTGGTCATAGAAAAATTATTCTAAATGTACATAATTTTAAACAAGTTTGCTTAAGAACACATTATTCTTAATAAATCTATGCTAGCTCCTAGTGATAACTAATTTATAAAGAAAGAAGATACTTATGTCTAGCATACTGTTAAAGGTGGCAGGGAGCTATGCAATTCATTTTAACAATATTCATAACAAAATTATTAACATCATGAACAATGGGATCCAAATGTGTTCTGTTATCAGTAATATTTGGTTTAGAAAACAATGTCAAACAAATAATCATTGTAAATGTACTTGAAGTAAATTTGTAGCAATTAAATAATATTTCCTTTCTCTTGACTTATGAAAGTATAGATTTTCAAGTGTCTAAGACTGTATCTGAAAATTAACATTTAAAACAATTTGATTGTATTTATCATTGACTGAAATAAAAACCTAACTGATGGCTTGTTTTCCCTAACAACTACATAGAAAAACTTGCAAAAAATCATCCTGTTACTCAATTTTTAATTAAATGCTCATTTGTTGAAGCAGATGTGTTTTTCATTTACAAACAGATGTACACACATTATTTACTGACTGTTTTCAAGGTTCAATAAAAATGTTTTTGCTTATTTCCACAATTTTATTATGACTATTGTAATTCAGGGCTTTCTATCACAAAATTTGAAAATTATCTGAAAACCTCATGTATTACATTTGAAAAAGACTTAGCGTGGTGGCACACTTCTGAAACTGTATACTATGTTCATGATGTATTTCTCAGTCATTTTCTAAGTTATTATCTTCCAGGTGTTGAATGAGGCCATGATGTCTGAAATGTCAAGATATTGGCATGGTAATGAAATGTGGGCAAAGCTGTTGTACAAAATTATAACTTCCACACATCTCCATATAATTTTAGAGCTGAACACAAACCAAATTTTTCTTGAGCTTTTGAAATTTTCTGGTGAGTATTTTTATATATCTTGTTTCTGGCTGGTAATGTATTTGGAAGAGCCAAAATACTGCTATCATTGATGTGTTTTTAGATAGGAACACAACAGTGAAAATATAATTCTTGAATGCATTTAAAGTAATCCACATTTTACAATGTCCAATTAATGTTATTTTCTTCTTTCCAACAAGAGAGATGAGGAAAGAGGAAATATGTTTTATAGGACTTCAAAATTTGCTAAGTTCTTTGTATTTGTTTTCCCAATCAGTACAGTCAGGTGAGAATTAAACTTTTGTTGTTCAGTTCTTTCAGTCATGTCTGACTCAGTGACCCCAGTTGAAGTGTTCTTGGCAAAGATATTAGAGTAATTTGTCATTTCCTTCAGCAGTTTATTTTACAAATGAGGAAACTGAGGTAAATAGAGTTAAGTGACTTGCCTAAATTTATACAGCTAGTGTTTGAGGCCAGATTTTAGCTCTGGACTTCCTGACTCTAGACCTGGCTCTATTCACAATGACACCTAAGTGTCCCAACTAAGATTAGCACCCTCATTTTGTAGATTGAAAGAATTAAAGTAAAAACTAATTGTTATTTGCCAAGAGTCACAAAGCTATGAATTGTCTGAGGAAAATTTGAACTCATTTCTTCCTGGATCAAAGGTACTGGCTTTTATTTCCATTTAACCAAAACAGTAACTGATAATTATAAAATGAACTGTAAAATATGCCCAAAAACACATTTCCTAAACTATACCTTTAATAGAAGTAAGAGAGTTTCAGAGCAGGAACAAAAATAAGAAACTGTGTATGCTTATGTGTAATAGGAAGTTTCCTCTTGCAATTCAAACACAACTCTGGGGAATATTATCATTGAATGGCTCTTTAGAACATGTAAATTTCCAAAGTGCCTTTTCATAGAGCTTAATATCAATGATTAATTGATTGATACTGTGGAGAAATATTCTCCTGATTAAGGTATCAGGGAAGATATCTTACTTTAAGTTGGGAGGGCAAAATAATTGGTCCCTTAGTCCTACAGAAGCAGAGTTCATTTGAATACAAATTTGCTGCATTTTCATCCATTGATCCAGATTTTTCAGTATGCCTTAGGTAGGACCTTGTAATTTGTAAACTATTTAGTGAAATCCATGAACATTAAGAGTATGTTCCCTAACAATCTAAGAGTTTGCAAAGGAGGAAATAAGGCGTCAAGCCCAGTAAATTTCAAAAGAATTGAAAATAAGCATTAGAAAATAATATAAACTTTGTATATTTTCATTTTATGTGAACCAAAGGTTGTGGATTAATATGAGCCAAAGTAAGTTCTTAAGATTTTTAGATTTATTAACATATGAATCTACAATATATACTAATAGGGCATTCTTTTGCCACCATAAATTTTTTTACTCTTCAAAATTTTTCTTCAAATACTTTTTGAATAAAATTGCAATGAGGATATAGCTAGAGATTGTTCCTTTTGGAAATCTCTTCTTTTCAGAACTTTAAGGGTGATAGAACTAGAGTTTGAAGTTGGAAAGGCACTTGAGCATTATCTAATTCCTTCAAAAGGTATATGAGGCCAAGAGAGAATGAGTGACTTGACCAATGTCACATATGTGGTTAGTAGCAAAAAAGGAATTTAAAATGAGGTCCTCCAACACCAGAGCAAGCATTTTCCCCATTATACAAATTAAATGTAACCTTTCTAATTACAGAGCCCCAGATTAAGAACTGGAGGGGTCTTAAAGATCATCTAATACAAATCCTTGATTGTACAGATGAGAAATATGAGACACAGGAAGGATATATGTCTTTTTTAGGTCATGCATATTTGAACACATTTGAAGTCATGTACTTCTAGTTCTGTATTCAATAGTCTTTTAATTACATGCCATTTAAAAACTATATTTATATTAGACCTTATAATTAAAGCTTAGTTTTCATTGATTAAATTTACTTCTAATTTAACAATTGCTGATAAGCCTTATTATACAAAAGAACCTTGCATATGATCTTGATTATCAAACAAACATGCAAAAAATTTTCAACCCCAACACTATTGCATCTAAAGTAAAAGTTTCCATGCTTAGTATTAAATGCATTGTTTTATAATTTCTTCTGTAGACATAAACAAAGATCTCAATGGTTTCATCAAATTTTAAAATTCGCTGAATACCTCCTATTTTGAGTATATTGTTACAAATGCATACCCCATTAATGATCTATTGGTTAACTCTAAAATGTCTAGTGATGTTATTTTTACTTCCACTCAATTGGAAGAATCAAATCCAGGGTTATAAATGTTATACATTCTCATTGTTATTATTTAACTTTAAGTTGCTTTGTTTTGCCTAGTTACAGAAATGATTAGTACTTGGCATCTCATTTAATTTCTTTTTCAAACAGATCATCCAATTCTGAATTTTCCATTTAAAATAGAATATCTGTATTTCATAAACTTTTCTAGTTTTTGAAAATTCTAATGGATTGTGTGTAGACTTATTCATTTCAGGTATGCCTACTTTTTTAATTAAAAAAATTCTATCTTCTACTAAATGGTCCTTTCTTCACACTTTCATCTTTTTTTCTGGGTATGTCATTCCTGTTATTTGGGTTTTTAATCCCAAAGTGATTATTGATTCTTTCCTATACCTCTCAGGTCCAATCAATTGTTAAATCTTATTGAACTTACCTCTAAAACATTTAGCCCTTCTCTCTGTCCTGATGGCTACTACACTTTTTCCATCTTATATCATCTATCACCTGGACTTCATTCATAGCTTCCTAATTGTTTCTTCTTTTTATACATGTTAGACAACAGTAAATATATACTTGTTTTTCTTGTTCTAGTTTTGTCCATATCCTGCCATGAATCTAAAACAGGTCCTGCTAACCTACTTGGAGTTTCCTCAAATTTTCTTTACATTGTTTATATATGAAGGGAACCCATAGACTGTCTCTTGGTTACTCCAGATCTAACTTTATGATTATTGAATCCTATTTCTTAGATTTTTTTTTCTTTTTTCCTCTAATACCTGGCATTATGCCTTCAATATAGTAAGTGTTTGGTTCATGATTATTGAATTTAATTCATTCGTTTGTAGAAGAAAAAAAGAGAAAGTAATAAAACTCAACCAGGCATTGGTGAGATAACTGTACTAATCAGACTCTACTGAGACAGCATTATTTAACAAAATAATTTAATGAACACTACTTGACATTTGAACTGTTGCTCAGTGTTTGTTACAAATTGCCTTTATTGGATACTCCTAGCATCCAACATCATTTACAATGGGCTTTGTACACAAATATATCCACACATTAAAGTGAGTGCTTCCCAAAAGATTTTCTCATTCTTCATTGTGGAACAAGCACAGTGAAGAAGAATCTTTGGAATTATATGCCAGACAGTAATTAAAGCAATTCTATGATCATAGCATTTTATACCCAGAGGTGACTTTAGAGATTATCTAGGCCAATCTCCAAAATATAAAAAGGGAAAATGGATTAGTTGAGAGGAAACAGGCCAGTCAATTAGCAAGTTCAAGGGAAAACAGATGGAAAACCTAAGTGGAGCAATTGTACCTCTGAAACTCTAAAACAGAATTTTAAAAAACTGACTTGAAAGCTTCATGTATATTGAAGAGATCTTCTATGGAAGATTTATGGGAGGCCACATGCAAGAGTGACATTAAACAAAAGGATACGGATGGGTCAAAATTTGTACCCAATGAAGACACACAATAGTTCTAAAGTATATCAAGAAAAAGTGATCCAATTAGATTAATTTTCCTCAACTTTCATATGCTACAATCCTTGCTGTTCATTGTATTTATTATCACTAAAAATGATACCTTAATTTTAGGTAACACTCATTTTGAAAGTAAAGAAATCCTTTGGAAATGAGTTTTTTGTCTCCCTGTTCGGTCCATGACACACTCCTCAAGCATGGTCTTTTATCATAAGACCACAACACTAAGCAACCCAAGCAAATCAATTGTACTCTACACTTCTCTAATATTCTATGTAATATATAAGAAACACTAAACTTTTGAGAAAATTATTTCAAATCATAAATCTATATGTACCTCTGTATGCCATATAGTTATATTAATATAAACTATTGTCATTGTAGAATACTTCCCCAATTTGTCTATAAGGATGATAGAGAAAAGTATTTTGGATCAAAATGTGCTTAATGCTTTGAAGAGCCTGGGAGAGTCAATATGTATAATTTTCAAATCCACATTGTCACTGAAAGTTGTCTCTGAGATTGCCTTCCATCTATTCCATTTATATCTTACATGTGCATAGTTATTTGCATGTTGTTTACTTCATTAGTCTAGGATTTCCATGAGTAGGAAGAGTACCTTTGCTTTTCTTTGTATCACCAGCATATACAACTACTTCTGCTTGTCCATAGCAAGATGTTAATTCATGACTGTTGACTATTGCAGTAAGACAAATTTTCACTTCTGTAAGACTAGAAGATATGCCATTTTATATACCCCTATAGTGGTAGTCTCTCATTGATCGAGAATGACTATTGTCTTTGTGCAGTTTCATCTACGGTGTACCCTCATGTGGCTTTGAAGTCCAAAGACTGAGGCGCAGAGTTTGTGGCACATGGGGCATGGAACGCCAGTTGTTACGGGAGGTGCGGCTGTGGCCTGGTGTCGATGTTCACATGCAGCAGCAAGACGTCAACGTCATTCATCTTCAAAAGTGGCGGCGGCATGGTGAATGTGGGTTCACCAGCTGCTTCTATCAGAGGCAGTGAGTTCTAGTTGCTTTGGTGTGATGCCAGCCCACTTCAAGTTGGACTTTAGCTGATCCTTGAATCTTTTCTTTGATTGGCCTTGTTTCCTGAGTCCAGCTGACAGTTCACCATAGAATACCTGTCTTGGTATTCGCTGTGGGTCCATGCGGATGACGTGTCCAGACCATTGTAGCTGGGTTTTGAGGACCATGACTTCGATGCTGGTGGAGTTGGCTCTGTCGAGGACTTCCTGATTGGTGATTCAGTCCTGCCATCAGATCCTCATGATTGACCGGAGGGAGCATTGGTGGAATTGCTCCAGCTGTTTCATGTGCTTCCGGTACAGTGTCCATGTCTCACAACCATACAGGAGCGAGCTGAGGACCACTGAGTTATACACTTTGAGCTTCGTCGCAGTGCTCACACCTCTGTGTTGGAGGACTTTGCAGCGCAGCCGCTCCAGTGCCTGGCTGGCCTTTTGGATCTGGAATTAATCTCGTGGTCTAGGGACCCATCGTTGGCGATGGTGCTGCCCAGGTACTTGAAGGTGTTGATCTTAGAAAGCTGCGTGCTGTTGATTGTAATGCATGGCTGGTTAGTTGGCCTCCCTGGTGCAGGTTGGAACAGCACCTCTGTTTTGCTGAGGCTGATAGTCAGGCCAAACAGTTTTGTTGCGGTGGAGAACCTGTCCACAATGGTTTGGAGATGATTTTCTTGGTGGGCCATGAGAGCACAGTCATCTGCAAAGAGAGCTTCCAGGATGAGTCTCTCTGTTGTCTTTGTTTTTGCAGTCAGGCGGCGAAGGTCAAATAGTGAGCCATCCAGTCAGTATTTGATGTAGATGCCTAGGTCTAGATCCATCACAGCATGTCTTAATACTTGGGTGAAAAATAGGTTGAATAGTACCGGAGCGAGGACACAGCCTTGTTTCACACCATTGGAGATGTTGAAGTGATCAGAAGTCTCTCCACCAGATAGGACTTCCCCTGTCATATCGAAATGAAAGAGCTGGATCAGTTTGACGAATTTTGCTGGGCAACCGAGCTTGCTGAGGATCACCCACAATGCATTCCTGTTCACTGTGTCGAACGCCTTTGTCAGGTCTATGAAGACAATGTAGAGACTCAGGTTCTGCTCAAGGCATTTTTCCTGCATTTGCCTCACCGTGAAGACCATGTCGATGGTGCTGCAATCTGGTCGGAAGCCACACTGTGATTCAGGCAGGTTCTGCTCTGAAACAGATGACAGGAGTCTGTTGAGTATAACACGGGCGAGGATCTTTCTGGCAGTGGAGTGTAGTGAGATGCCTCTGTAGTTGTCACAGGCTGTTCGTGAGCCCTTGTATACAATATCATTAAAGATTCTCTTGGTATACAAAGATATCCCTTATGAATTAAATTGCAAAGATTATGGAGGAGTAGCCTTTCATGTGGGTTTTCTCAGGAGAAGAAGGAGAGACAAAGGACTCTCTTATACTTCTAGTTCTGCCAAATATGTCATGAAAATTAGTCATAAATATAATTAAGCATCAGATGAAGTAGACCTGGGCAACAAATCTAGCACAAAGTAAGTGACTAATAAAAATTGATTACAATAACTTGTGTTTCCACTTTGATTTTCTCTCAACAATTCCATGGGACCACAGTACTCCAATATTCAAATGGATTTGTAATCTCACTAATATCACATACTTCAGTGATATAGAAAAGTCACCAAAACTTACCTTAACATCCTGTGCTATTTGAGGGCATGTAATCCTAGAAACCCACTCAAGGAGATTATGGTTTCTTTTCTCAAATTCCCGGCATTTTATGGAAATCAATGTAATGTCTAGGTCTTTTTTTTTTCCTTTCTAGGTCACATTTAATTCAGATGCTATACTTGACACTTTCTTCAGCATAATCCCTCAGCTGAAATTTGTCCTCATAGTCACCATTTAATTTTCCATTAGTTTTTATTTGAGGATCACTTTTTCATCCACAATAGTGTAAGAAGATAATATATTAAGAAGCAGAGAACTTAGTCCTTACTGCTCTTCTGCCTAGAAACAAATACACAGTATTGATTCC
The DNA here is from genome assembly GCF_027887165.1 of Monodelphis domestica. Taxonomy (NCBI): domain Eukaryota; kingdom Metazoa; phylum Chordata; class Mammalia; order Didelphimorphia; family Didelphidae; genus Monodelphis; species Monodelphis domestica. Next base: position 252,614,774 of record NC_077229.1, read on the forward strand.
AAGATGGAAGGTGAGGGTTTTATTGAAGAAAAAAAAGCAAAGAAATTAGGATCTCTAATAATAGAGAGAGCAAGCACATCGATGGAAAAATGTATAGGTTCCTGAAGTATTTATAAAAATATTCACCTCCATTATTTCATCTTTCAAATAATATTTTGTTATTTCTAATGTGGGGTTTAGAATAAGATTATTAGTCATATTTATTTCTAGGTTAAAAATTGCATTGATTTAGAAGCCCTTAAATGCTATTGGATAGATTTCAGTGACATTATTTGTCTTTGGACTGGTTGAGAAAACTTGGTCAGACCCTCTTAGTTGTCTATGAAATATGAAGCCAGTTTGGTATCAGAGGATTTGAAAGAGTGGTGAGCCAAGAGAGAGAAGTCACAGAAACAGTGCCTCTGAAGAATAATAGCTCAGGGGGATCAAATCACCTTGACGATCTCCCCATACCTTGGATTTAAGAAGGACTTTGTTAACTTCAGAGAATACAAGGTATGTGAGAGGAATGATCTTAAGGGCAGAGCCTGGAAGATATGCAGAGCTTTGCATCCTCAGCTGGGGTGGATGAAGTTTGGAATATTGAGGGAAGAGAGATTCCAGGTGGGAGACATTTGATTTCTCTCTCTCTATCTTGAGGAGTTAGGGTGACAGCTGATCAGAGATTTCTCTCCTGAGCCATACAAAATCCCTCATTGATCCTAGCCACCATTTCCTCAAAGACAACAAGAATTGTGGCAGAAACTGAGAATAATATGAACATCAGATCTCACACGGCTTCTGTGACACCCTGTGTCTGGACATTGACTCTGCTGTGATAAAGACCAAGGGTCACCAAACCCTGAGCCTCTTAGGGACCAAGCGGACAAACCTGGGTCTCTCAAATTTGGGGGGAGGGAGAAAGATATTTTTAGACAAGACAGGGACTTCACTTACCCTCTTTCCTATACACTCCAACCTGCAGACATTTGCTTATCTTACCCCTAATCACCATTTGTTAGAATAAAGTTGTTAGTTATATTAAATTAACTTCCTTGTCATATTGAAGGGGGAGAGAGCTGATTTCTCTCTTTTTTCCCCAAGGGAAAAGGTTCACCCATTAAATCACTTATAAGAGGGGAGTAAAGGCAGAATTTTTGGAGAGACATATTTGAAGAAGCCTGAAGGGGGGTATCCATCTCACCCTCCTTCATACTTTCTGGAATCATCCACTCTTTTTCCATTATACTCAAACCAACCCTCTACTTCAAAGAATGTTGGACATAATATTTGCATTTTTAGTCCTAGTAATATTTCTATAGCAAATAATATTTGAAATAGTAGCCAAGGACAATATTTCCATGCTGAGGAAAGGTAGCTTCAGGGCCCTTCAAAGAACTCAGATGAAAAATCACACCAAACCTAAAGTGAACTTCAAAAGGAGCAAAAAACCAAGGAAGAAAATAATTTACAAAAACCAGGATCTCTAAACTGCTATTGCTCTGTGTTCTTTCCCAAGGATGCTGTGTAAAGTGTCCATCATGTATCAATCCCATTTTCCACTGAACTCTATATGCTATTAAGAGAATGTATCAATTTCTTTTTGGTGGGTGGGGAGGATAGTGTTTTGAACCAATTGATGTTATTATGAGACTGACTAATTGATATCAATTAATAATCATAGAGGGAATTACACCAGTTGAAGCTTGTGAATAATACATTAAAAAGTTGCCCACTGACCCTTGTAGGAATGAAATGATCTCATATATATGAAAACATCTATCACAAAATGGGTTTCCTTTTCTTCCTGACTTCCTTTTCTCCTTGCCCTGACTACTCAGAAATGAAAATCTAGCTGACTGGATTATTCCTATGCTTACAGAAGATAAGATTCACTATCTTCCTTCTGGTAAAATGGCAACCCAACAAACCTTATCATACAGCTTGCCATTGACTTCCAAGCTCTAATAAACATTAATACCTTTCTTGTTACTGTGCATTTCAGAATATAGAGTATTTAGATCTGATGCTATTTTCTGTTTCCAGATGACTTATCTTAGTTTTTTAGTTCTTTTCCCAATTGTCTTCAGCCTCTCTTAATTGTGTTTTGAATTGTAGTTTGAGTTTTTCCAAAGCCTATATCCAATTTGCTGGGATTTCTGATTTATCATTTGCTGATCCCTCCTCCTTTCTTCCATTTGTTCTTTGTTTGTTGCCTGTATAGAAGCTGTCTATTGTAATTTCTTTATTCTTTTTCTGTTGTTTGCTCATATTTATCCCTTCTTTACTCCCCGTATTTGTCTGTGCTCTTGCTCCTCTCATTTTTTTTTGTTTGTTTTGGGGCTGTCAGACTCCCCTTTTGGAGCTTTGACAGAAAATCTCTCTGTACAGTTTGTGGAGGATGGGTGTTGGGGTTTGAGCATCCCTATCCTCTGGAGGCTTTTGAATGGATTAAAGTTCAGCAGTCTGTGGGGGAGGGGTGTTGGAGTTTGGGATTCCCTGACCTCTGAAGTCTTTTGATTGGATTAAGTTCAGTTGAGTTGGGCTGGATGTGCTCTGAGGCCAAAACCTCATGGAAGGCTAGAGAAATATGCAGGGTCTCTTCTGCTCTGACCAGGCTGCCTGCTCTACGCTCCCTCTCCAACTCCTTCCCCAGCACCTGTGTTCAACTCTCTGAGACTGGCAATGCTCTGCCCACAATGTACACCCCCCAGACAAGCACCTTTACCTGCCCAGAGGTTCCCACTGCCACTGGAGGCTTAGCACTCTAGGTGGGGGGGAAGGGGGTCCTGGGATCTTCCTTCTGCCTTTCCGTTAAACCCGAGTGTTCTCAACTTCGGGGGGGGGGGGTACCTTTTGGGTTGAGTCCAGCAGGAGGGTTCCTTTGCTCTGTCTTGTTGTTAGGTTTGATTTTCAGTCCCCTAGGGGCATTTGTGATCAGCAAGGAATGGTTTTCAGAGGTCTGAACTTTTGCTGCTTCTATACCACCATCTTGACTCTGCCTCCCCTAGATACATACATTAAAAAAACATACAATGTTATAACGAACATGAAGTATAATGAAATAAAATTATGAAAATATTTAAATAAAAACAGGCTTATAGAAGCCAAATTAAAACCCTCTAATTTAGAACATGTTCCCTCAAATAGGGTTCAGAAGACATTAAAAAATAAGGAAGGGGAATATTTCTATATCATTACCTTGTTTTATATTTCTTATTCCCTAGAACTTGATTCCATTACCTTGGATACAATTAAATAACTTATAAATTTCCTCTCTCCACACTTCCACACAATTTTCTAATCACTGTAAAGGAATATAAAGGAATCCACAATCTAAGCCTGTTAAATGGAGTACTGTGTTATATATGTGCTACATGTATTAGCATATGCTCTTTGTATGTTTGTATGTGAGTGTGTGAGTGCACCACAGTGGGAGTAGGCAGATAGAAGGAATAAAATGTTTAAATATGAATGAATTCAAAAGAAAATAATAAAATAGATATTCCCTTTTGTTTTGGCCCATAGTTTTGTACTTCCTTTTTATTTATAGATTCTTTCTTTATCCTGAAAAACTGAGTACAAATAATTATAAATATATAAGTTATCTGATCTATAGCGAGCCACTTCCCCTTTCTATGTGGCTCTTTATTATGTAAAACAAAGGGAGGGAAGTGGTCTATGTGAACCCTAAAATACTTTTATTTTCTACTTTTCCATGATTCTATTATATTGAGATGGATGAATTTCCAAAGCCAAGAAGGTAGTTTGTTCTGAATGAAATGAAGTTTCATTCTATGTAATTGAATGACAATAATAGAAGTCTGGAAATGTAGACTCTGCCTCTGCACAACTTACAAATTTTTTAATAAATCCTGGTCATCTGCATATTTGAAAATTTATTCTACCTGCCTCCAATAAAGGTTATTATTGCCATGGCAATTTTCCATTCATATTAAAGGAGGATATCCAGCTGGACACTCTATTAAGACATCTGCAACAATGAGCTTCATGTTTTCTCCCTTAACAAATTCAATAATGTATTTTGGCTGACATATTTCTTAAAAGCTTTGCATATATAATATACATGGAAACTTCAGTGCAATATATAACTTTGCTATGAATCAAATTCTGAAGGATAACCATGCTTATTTTGGTAGAATTTAAAGAGAGAACACTACAACATCCTTCCAAGTAGAGATTCATGTCTTGAATTCTGAATCAAAATTTTGAATCAAAGAGCATTTCATACATTAACTTCATTAGTATGAATTTGGAAAACTGTGTAAATCCATCAGTTCTTCTCTTCCACTCCTCTTCTTCTTTCCCTCTGATATTGTCAGTGGGAAAAGTACCCAGCAATCACTATCTAATTCTGACAGCACCCAATAGACATACACCAGTCCTGGATTTTCACTGATTTCCCTACCATTTGGGCTCACTGTCAAATTTTTAAAAGAATATTTTCTACATCTGGTGATCTTATTGTTAGATAGTGATAGAAACATCTGTTTTTGCATAACCCCCAGGATCAGTCCTCAGTGAGAGAACACAATTCCTAGAAATGAAACCACTGGGTATGGATGAGCTTATTAAGCTTCAATGAGAATCACAACTTATTCTGGTGTTAGAATTCACTATGAGGTAAAACAAATTTGTACACTAGAGTAACAAAACCTGAGGAAAACATTACTAGGTACTAACTGCAGCACCTGGCTATGGAGATGTAGCAGATAGAAATGGGTTGAAAGGTAATTTAAAAGTTACTCATTATGGGGGGGGGAGTTAAAATTAATTAAATAAAAATGGATAAGAAAAGTCATGCAAACATATTGAAACCAACAGCCAGTAAATCGTTATATTTAAATGAGGATTTTTTTGCTTATTGTTAATTATTCAGAACCCCAGAACTACATCAACTAAAGGAATTTCTAATCATTCATTGATCTTCATTTTGTTACTTTGATTATTTCTATAGATTTTATGTGTAATTTATGAGCTTTTAATTTAAATTAATTCAATTTTTATAACTCTATGAATTTCCTTTCCTTTCATATAACATTTTTAGAAAGTACATATCAAATTTTATACCCATTTTCACCACTTCATCTATGCACAAAATAATTAGGATATATTTATTTAACCTTCCCACTTTCAATTTTTATAACATAATATTTTGTTTCATTTTGTTCTTCTTACCTTTTACGGCTCATACATATTATTTTATTGATTCTGTTTACTTCACTCTATTCATATGTATTTCTTTTTTATTCTGAATTCTTCACAGTAGTCCTTTCTTAAGGTATAGTAGTGTTTCACTACTCACATCTGATTTCCTTCCTCATTGTTTCACTCCCATATCCACCATATAACAAATTCTGAAAGCTGAGCATCCTAATATTCCTTGAATTGGGGGTGGGGGATTTGTGAGGGTATGTCTAACCCCCTTGCTATAGTAAATTACCTGGGAACAAGAGTATTTCTATATGAATATCTAAACCATCCTTCCATTGTGTGCCAGTGCTAGTAGCACTTCTCATTTTACCAGCACTATCATAGCCTCAATATCCATTCCCAATCTATTTCTCCTATTCTCCCTTTCCTTTTAATGTCTGGGAAGAAGGAATACCATCTTCTTTTTATGATATAAATGTGTGTATGTGTATCTGTGGAGGTGTGATTTAGTTGGACTTGGGGATACACCCCACACAGAAATATGGAAGCCCAAATCACTAAAGTTGTTGGGACAAGTCACACTGGATGAATAGTAGAAGTCTAATTTTATATTATGATGTTTTAATAGTGTAATATTTTTGTATTCTCATATATTCTATTTCAATCATCTGAGATTTAACAGAAATTTTCTTTCTTTTGAAGTTAGTTTGAAATAATGTGGAAAACAATTATTCTGCCATCTTGTCATTCATATTTCAGCACATTCAAATATATATTTCTTTGTGTATTATATATTATGAAGAGTTAGTATGTAATACTTCTCAATAATTATGCAGAGCCCCACTAGAAATTAATACTAATATAACTGTTACCCATTTTAACTTAACTTACCTAGCTAAAGTGTGCAGAAATGACTTCTCATTTTTGGCTTCAACTAATAGAAGCATTTTCAAAGTTTAAGCTAAGTACCATATAAAATTTTAGAATGCCAAAATATTCAGGGTTAAAAGAGGGCTATATACAGAGATTGGAATTTAAAACTTCCACTTTCAGGCTGAGGTAATCTTTATCCTGGATCTATTTTTTTTTCATATCTCTTTGGTTATCTCTTGGAATCCTTTCCTATAGTATGAGAGAATTTAAAACTAGAAGGGAGTTTAGGGACTATTTACTGTAATACTGTCTCTTCATTTTATAGATGAAAAAACTACAATAGAATTGAGAAGTAACTTATCAAGGTCATTTCATTAGTAAATAAAAGAGTGCCAGTTCCAAGTCAGTTTTGCTAAAACTATGTCCAATATTCATTTCATTACTGTGCTACCTCTTATGAATCTACTTCTCTTTTATATTTTGAAGCATGGAAAAATTTATCCTGTATTCTCCAAAAGGATTACCAATTAATAAATCTTCTCACTAACAGCAATAAAGTATAATGATCAACTGTAAAATACAACAATGCAATGATCCAGGACAACTACCAAAAAAGGCTATCCATTGCTATAGAAGTTGCTAATGAGAATCTAGATACAAATCAAAGCATGACATTCTTCACTTTATTTCCTCCATGAATTTTTCTCCCATGTAAGCAATATTTTTTTCTTTCCCAACATGATGAAGATGGAAATATGTATTTCATTATAACATATCTACAAACTATATTATGTTGCCTGTCATCTTGAGAAAGGGGGAGAGGAAGGAGGGAGAGAACTTAGATCACAAAATGTGAGAAAATAAAAATTATAGCAACACATAATCTGGAAAAAGAGGTCATCTTACCTTTTTTTTTCTTTCACTCTATAAGCACTTATTGAGTGGCCAATTTGTGCAAAATACCATGCTAAAACTTTATTAGAGATCTAGACTTACAAAGACTACAATATCAATGCAGGATCTTTATTTTCTGAAAATAGAAGTTTGAGGGAATTGATTTGGAAAAGTAACTATATCTTGTGCAGGGAATAAAGGGAACAACAAACTGATAAGCCTGAATATTTGGGGTGTATTTTATAATGTTAATGAACCAAAAAAGATAGATGGAAAAGGAAAGGAAAGCCAATGGTTATGTGAGAAAATACTAAAAGATCACTGGTAAATTTCTTATATTATAAGGCTTAGGCTAATTCCACCCCAGAGGGATGAAATCACTATTAGTAACATGAGTGACATGTGAATAATGAGACCCCAAAGTATAAAATTTGTAATATATGTTAGTGAGTTCTCCAGTCAAAAAGAGCTCACTTGCACTGGTGGAGACTCCTCAAAGGAACATAAGGTTAGTTTATATATACTTAAGCTATGAAGGAGAGGAGAGGGTTCTGGGGGGAAAAAGATGAAAATTTGCAAAGAACTTTGCAAGAGTTGGCTAATAAGATAAGATATCCTACCAAGCAGATTCCTGTCAAAGAACTTTTGACATCTTCCTGAACAAGTGTTGATTGATGTGGGGAGCATGACAATGACATTAGCTAATGCTTATCCCAAGATGAAGTTCTGTTAAGTTCACCAAAATGGAGGGAGTGTGCTAAATTGGTGATCCAAAGTAACTTTGTAGAATCAGAAAAAAATAAGAAAGGCACCAGGAAAGAGACAGTCTTGTATTAGCCTGAGAATATTAGATTCACAAACAACAGACTACTGAGCTTGATGTTAAAGCCAATGAAAAAGTATTGAATGAATTATTTGAAAAATGTTTTGTGAGTACTTTAAAAGGGAAAACGATTATTGTTATTATATTAAGAACAAGTCAAAAGTTATTATTTTTTTAAAGAAGAAACATTGAATGGGTTGGGGAAGCTATAAAATACTATAGTATTTCTAAATTTCATGAACAATTCAAATTTGCAAAGTCCTCCCTAATATAGTTTGGGATAATATAAGGAATTATGTAGTATATGATATTTTAAGTAAATTTAGAACTACTTAAACCAAGATAATGAAAAATATTGAAAGTAACTTGAATTAAGTCAATTTTATTGATGTTCTATAGTATTATTTTTCTCTATTCTGTTCATTATTTTTATCAAAGACTTTGTATTAACCTATTGATACATCTTAATCAAAAATATGAATAATACAGAATTGGGATGGATAACTAATCATTGAATAAGTAAAAGAAGACCTAATAAAATCTCCAATTTGAACAGCTATATTAATCTTCAAAAAAGGAAATTTTAATGAGGCAAATATGAAGTCCAACATGAGTGAAAAGGGTAGTTATAAGAGTTTGAAATGTGAATGAATGTCATGTAAGTTATGTAAACCTCAAGGTTTTAATGGATTTAAAGTTCTGTTTGACTAAGAAGGATAAAATAGATGTTCAAAAAGATAATTCTAAATTAGATAAATTAAGAAAAGTATACTGTCTAGAACAATGGAAATGATTTATCTTACTATATACTCTAAACACATTCATCATAATACATTATTTCTAGGAATATGTAAAATAGTCCAGACAGACATATCAAGGGGAAATAGGGAATGTGCCTTATGGAGAAATCTTTAGAGTTAACTAGGACTCCAGGGAGAAGAAAAAAAAAACTTAAAAGAAAAATTTATACCTATTACCAAATATTTGAAATATTGTTACATAAAAAAGAGACTTAATATTTTATATAATTCTTCAGAGTCAAGCCTAGGAGCAATGGGGGGAACTTGTAGGTGAGAAAAGCAGCTTTTGGTTTGATGTCAGCAGGATAAGACCAGAAACTAGTGGAATGCAGAATAGGAGGCAGTAGGAGAATACTAGCCTTGCATAATCCAAACATAACAGAGGCCAGGCATGGTCCAGGATGGGTAGCAGTGAGAAGAACTCAGCCTAAAATGTTTCAGCCCAGTCATTATTGCAAAAGGCATCTGAATGGAATAGCAGCATACCTCTACATGGCAAGCCAACCAGGCTGTCTATGCTAAAAATTCATTCAGGGACCAGACCACTGAGAACATCTCAAGCACAAAACAGATGAGTAACAGTAAGCTTACCTGAAGGTAAGCTTCAGGACATAGACAAAATCCAGGGAAAAAAATAAGCCCCAAATGAGTAAAAGTCAGGAAAGAAGTCCAAGGGCAAAAAAAAAGCAACAAATATGGGGGGAAATGCAAACTCAGGGGATAACAACAATACAATAATGAATATGTGTGAAACTTCAAAGGAAAATATGAAAGGATGCTAAGTTCACAAGGAACTCCTGCAAGAACTTAAAAAAAAGGAGGACAAAAGTAATGAGATTTAGAAAAACATTAGAAAATAAAATGACAGAAAAAAATCAATACCTTAGAACAAAATCCATCTGACAACAAAAGGGAAATACAATACCTCAAATAAGAAAATAACTTCTTAAAGCTTCAAAAGAGAAAATTGCCTCCTAAAAACTAGACTTAGACAAGTGGATGCTAATGGCTTCATAAGGCAACAGGAAACAATAAAAAAGTTCCAAAGGTAGGAAGAAATAGGGGGGGGAATCTAAATTTTCTCACTGGAAAAACAAATGTCCTGGAAAAGAGATTCGAGAAAATTAATATAAGAATCATTTAATTGACTAAAAGCCATAATCAAAAAAGAAGCTGGACATCATATTCAAAGAAATTATCAGGGAAAACTACTATGATGTTCATGAACAAGAGATGGAAATATAAATTGAAAAAATCTACTTATAAATTCTTGAAAGTTATCCAAAATTTCAAAATCCCAAGACTACCATAGCCAAATTCCAAAAATAGAAAACATAGGAGAAAATATTATGACATAGAAAAAAAAACAATTCTAATATTGTAGAACCACAGTCATGATTACAAAGGACATAGTAACTTCTATATTAAAGGATCAGACAGTCTAGAATATATTTCTAAAAGCAAAATATCTGAGTCACAACCAAAAATCATCTAGCCAGCAAATCTGATCAAAATACTCCAGAGGAAGAAATGGGTATTAAACTAAATAAATGACTTCTAGTCAGGACTGATGAGACAACAAGCACTAAAATGGAAAAGCAAACATAAAAAAACTCAAGAGAAAAAGAAGGATTAAACAAACCATCCCTGCATGGGAACATCCCTGCATGGGAAAGTGTTAACTAAGGCATTTAAGATACCTATGTTATAAGCAATACCTAAAGTGATTGAGGGAAACTTTGAGGTTAAAGTGATTACATTACTAGCATGGATGTGATTATTAATATTTTTAAGTTATCTGGGATTCTTGAAGTACCTAAAATACTTAGGATACTTAAGGTACTGAAAGTACTCAGAAATATTCTGATTGTTAGGGCAATGCATATAAGCATGTATAGATAAGAGGAATGAGTAAGTTGAAAACGATGAGATGATATCCAAAAAAATCAAAGCATAAGAAAGAGCAATACTGGAAAAGGAAAAAGGAAAAAAAGTTAGTGGTAATTTATCTTACATGAGAAGGCATGTAAGAATCAATAAGAGAAGGGGAAATGTTAGAGAACAATGACTGATGTAATGGGAAAAGGATAGAGATAGGATAAGATTTAAGAGACGTGCAAGGCTGTCTTTAAGGCATATATTAGGAACTCAAGGGAAAGGATTTTAGCAGGCAGAAGGTAGAGGAGGAAGTGTTTGGAAGTGACAACTGCTAAAGTAGTGACTACCTATAGGAGGTTGCACTCTTCTTGTCCAGAAAGGGGGGCTTGTCAGAGTTCATCTACCTCAACCTGACTGTGTAGAAAAAGTAAACCTCTAAATCATTTTTGAAGGTACTCTATTTGACTGGGAAACATCTAGATAAAGATCTGATCATATCAGCTGTATTTTCCAGAATGTTTTTATCTAAAAATCCTATCAGATCAGCTTTGAGATTTTTCCTCAGGGGTCAGACTCCCTGGGATGAACTTAGACATTTGAGATCAATCATAATGGTTTTGGGAGACAGCTTTTGAACTAATCAACTGCTGAGGGTCATAGATAGGTAGTTTAGTCAGCTTTTGGGGAACACCTAAATAGAAATATGGAGCTGTTAATTAGCAGGAAGATTCAAAGGCTCCCTCTTGTGAAGTACTTAGAGGATTATGGGGGACTAACTAGATCCCTTAGAGTTAGGGAGCCCTTGTTCTGATCCTCCATTTGTATCCCCTCTTATAATAAAAGAGATACTGTTTTTTATATATCAATTATCTCCAAGATGTTTGCACAACTGGCCCAGTGAGAGAAAGTGATTCTGTTTCACTCTCACTAACTGGAGATTAGAATACCCAGGCATCACAACTGCCTATTCAGGGGAATACCAAAGTGGAAAGTATTCTATCCACTCTGGATCTGGATCTCCCCTTTATATCTTTTTTTTTTTAACTTATCTGTACTTTCATTGGAATGGGCACAAAGTTGAACTAATATCCACACTTTGTTAGCCATAGAAATCTAAGAGGAACAAGAGAACAAAAAATGGGGAACAGACAAAAGGGAGAAAGAAGTTGGGGAAGTGAGTAAACAGAAACAAAAACAGTTATGAAAAATGGAAAAGCTGAAAGGAGAGGAAGATAAAGATGAAGAATGGAAAATAAGATGGAGGGAAACATGTGTAGTAATTCTAACTCCAACTGTAATTGAGATGAACTCCCCCATAAAATGGAAGAGTATACTAGAGTGGATAAAAGGCCACGATATCACAATATTGTCTATAAGAAATTCAACTAGAGAGACACACAGAGTAACAGTAAACAATAGGAGCAAAATTTACTGTGACTCATCTGAAATTGAAAAAGTGACAGTGGCAATTATGATCTCACAAAAAACAAAAAAAATTAACTTAATTAAAATAGATAAAGAAGGAAGTTACATTTGTTAAAAGGAACAATAGACGATGACATTGTATCAATAATAAATACATATGCACCAATGACATAACATCCAAATTCCTAAAGGTAACATTATATAAATTATAATAGGAAATAGATTTTTAAAATACCTCATCAGTAGAGGACATTAGCCTTTCCTTCTCAGAAGTAACTAATTAAAATTTTAAAATCAATAGAAAAAAAATTAAGGCATTGAATAGAAATTTAGAATACTTGGACTTAATAGACCTCTGGTTAAAAGAGAATCAAAACAGAAACCAATATACTCTTTTCTCAGCAGAACATGACATTTTCACACAAAATATCATAGAAAAGGACATGAAAGATTCAAAAGCAAATGCACAAAGTAGAAATGTTAAATGTATCTTTCCCGACAATAATGGTATAAAAATTATACTAGACAAAGAGCTAGAGAACAATGACTAAAAATTAATTAGAAATCAAATAACCTTGTATTAAATATGAAGTGGGACAAAGAATAAGCATAGAAAGCTATAGACTAATATACATGATTAATACTGATGCAAAAATATTAATCAAAATATTAGCAAGCAGTTTATAGCAATATGCCATAAGGACTTAAAATGTGACCAGAATGATTTTATACCAGAAATATAAGGATTGTTCGGTATTAGGAAAACCATCATTACAATTGCCCATATCAATAATAAAACCAAAAAAACCTGCATGATTATTTTAGTAGATGCAGAGAAAGCCTTTGATGGAATATAACATGAATATATATTGAAAACACTAGAGGGAGCACCTAGGTGACTTGGTAGATTGAGAATCAGGCCTAGAGATGAGATGTTCTAGATTCAAATCTGGTCTCAGACACTCCATGGCTGGGTGATCCTGGACAAATTATTTAATCTCCACTGCTCTTCTGCCTTGGAACCAATAGACAGTATTGATTCTAAGACAGAAGGTTAAAAATTAAAAAAAAAAAGTAGAAAACATCAGAATAAATGAAACATTCCTCAAAATTATAGGTAGTATCTAAAACCATTAGCATTGTTCTTTAATGTGATGTATAAGAATTGGGATAATATTTCTACCCAGATACATATTTTATAAAGTTTATTAGAAAGGGTAGACAATCATTCCTATAAGTAACCTGACTACGTGGTTCCTAGCCTGCATGTCTCTTCCTCCTTTCCTCTCACCTGCCTGCTCTGTTTCCAACGTCTTCCTTTTTCCTTCTCTTCTCGGTTCTCCCTCTCTCAAGCTCCAAAGCCTTGACTTTTATTGACATACAACACATAGAGGGAGGCAAACCTGGTGCAACTGTGTTATGTCAGGAATGTTTGATGGGCAGATCAAACTACTCAGGATGGGGAGAGGGATGAATTTCCTTGACAAAATCCCCCTGTGATCTTTTGTGAGACCTGTCTCCCCAATGGATTATTTAAATATAACTATCTTTTAACTTTAAATACCTTCTAGCTAAAAGTACATACAATATTGCATTTTTCTAAGAGGAAGTTACAATTGTTAGAGTTGAGAATAAAATACAAACACTGATTGATAGACTCATTGACAAAATGCCAATTAAGGGGCAGTCCCCTTAAGTATGTTCAACACATTTCAATTATATTCCAAAGTTCATTCTGGATCTTTTGATGCAATGTGTGGATTCTTCAGGCATCTGTTCAGCACTTTCACCAAAATGATCCATCTTCTTGATTCAGGATGTTGGCAAGTGTCTTTTCCTGAAATTTCTCCAAAATATTTTAAATCTTGGATTTTTAGGATAATTACACAATCTCACCTGAGAAGGGTGTTGACCAATACCAGAATTATGCTGGGATACATGACTGAGTTATGAGGTATATGAAACAATTGTACAAAGAAAAACAAAACAAAGACAAAGACAAACCACCCAAAAATCCCAAATTAAAAAACAAGAATTAAATTCTGTATAAAAATAACAAGTACAGAAATGATAAAAATAAAATAAAAAATCTTATGTGTATGAAATTCTGAGTAAAAAAAATAAACCTATAACAGGTTCCTGAATCATAGCAAGGACCAATTAAAGTGGGTTATGTCCCACAAGTCTTGTAGGACAATAGCAGCAATATAGCACTTTACCTATTTTTATCCAGGACTACAGAAAATTGCCAAACTATGAGAGAAAGGACTAAGTTTCAGCAGCAAATTGGAAAATCTTTCTCTGGTCTGATTTTACCATCACTGTCAAGGATAAGGAGAGCCAAGATGATAGCCAACCTAAGGTACTTGACTCAAAATATTGCACATGGAGTGTGACTCAAGGGAGTCCTTCATCTTAACATATGTCAAGGGCCACAACCTCAATTCCCTCAATAGGTTCAAGTCTTTTTGTATTGGCATCAAAGTCCAACAATCCTCCCTGGATTTGGATTTGGTTTGTTTTGACCTTGTGTTACTTGGCACTGTATAGTGGCTCTTCTATTCCCTTCTCCTGGAATCAGACACAATGATTAAACAAAGTCCCATAATATTTATCAATAAATGGCAGGTTTCCATAGTTGAAAGCCTCTGGATATGCATATTACTACAGCTAATAGATACTGTAAGCTTATACTGTAAATTTTATCTTTCAAGTAAAAAAAACAACCCATTAATACTTACTTCATGTACTTCAAGTATAACCAAGGTTAGGAAAAATGAAAGAAAAAAATCAAATATCCTATTAAAAACATAAAGAGAAAAAATAATTAATAAAATCATAATTTCACAGTTCACGTTCCATGTGACAATGTGTTAGCCAAGCAGAGGCACAAAACAAAAGATGCTCACTCAAAAATGATTTATACCACTCTTAACTTGGCCAGGATCTATAGTGTGAGTGTACATAATTTCTTCACCAGGTTAAAGCCTTTAAAAAAACAGTAGTACAACAACTAATACAGATTCCAAAAATTGCCCAAATCCCCAAAATTATAATAGTCCATTTAATGACAATATCAAATAAACTCATTCCTTGCAGCCATTAAAGGTTCCACCTGCTATCATTAGGATTCACATGAGTCTCTATAGCCACTTGTTGTGTTTCATTAAAAATCTTTTGAAGCTCATGGATATTTGTCACAAGTTCTACAGATTTAGCCAATCTTTCAACCTTGGATGAGATATTTTTAACAAAATATATCACCATCATTCCAAAATTTGGTGGGAGAGACCCAGAAAAGCCTCTGTCCTGGTGATGAAGAGCTACAAATATAAGAAATACATTTCAAAGCTACAAGACTTCACAGGAAAATAGTTTAACTAAGCCACATGGGCACCTCCCTCCCTATTGGTATGAGATGGTAACAGTGTCTCAGAACTGTCTACAATATGTCCCCACCATTTTCACATAGAGCCAAGGCTTAAAAAGTGAAAATCACTGCAGATATGTCATCCATTATATTTACAATAAATGCAGATATGGGAAAATACAATACCATTTAACTTTACTTCAACTACAAATGAACCCTTACCTCTTATTACAGACAACTCAGAGGCAGGCAAATGAATGATCAGTCAGAGGCAGGGATGCTCCAAGATATCTGCAAATCAATTCTGAATACTCATTATAATCAATTTAAATTATTGGACAATATCATTCCCAAAACATGTATACAGATTGAAACCAATATGATGGAGTTCATCCACCAGTTCTGTGTGACAATTACCAAAGGCAAAAAAAGGAACAAAATGCTATTTATGGGCTTTTTACAATGATATTCTTCAGTACAATCATAGTCATAGGGGAGGTACAAATAGAGACAATGTAACAGAATATTTCAATTTTGAAAACTTATGAAGTGATTAACAGTAAATCACATATACCATGTAGTTAGAATTGAGTTACAGACAGTTCTTCATTCTGGGGAGGGGAACAAACTGAAACAGTTAACATCAATAAGATATGAAAAGGCTTAAAATTCACCTCCAGACTCTTTGAGGTGCCTTCTCTTTCCAAGTACAATCAGACATCATAATTTCTTTGTCCACACCTCTGGGGTCTGTGAGATTTAAAATGGTTTAGGTCTTAAACTGTAGTGATTAAAATAGTGGAAGATATAAATTGTGATAGATATAAGAGAGAGTGAGTAATTTTGACCGCAAAAATATGTTTCACTACAGTGTCTTGGTTTTTAAATCAAATATAAGGTGGTCACCAGGGAAATATTCCCAATTATTCAAATACCCAAGTCAATTGGGTTTTATAGAGATTTTAATGAACAATATGAGTAATCAAAGAAAGAGAGAGAGAGAGAGAGAGTAAGAAAGGAATAAGTATGAAGGCCCTCAAGCCAATATGGCCTAGACCTGAGTCTTAATAGAGAAATCAGTCAGTTTTTTATAACTCACCATAAGATCTGTCTAAGTAAGGATTTCTAATGACACCAGGCCAGCACCATCTCAGCTGCTTTCACCAGCTCCCTCCTCCATCTGAATGTTTCAGAATCAGTCTCCTCAGAATGAGTCTCTCCAATCTGAATGTTTCAGAATGACTTCCCAGCTCTTCCCCGAGCTCTTATTTTTAAGGGCAAAATCTTCTCTGTCCCCTCCCCTAAGTCCTTACATCTACCAATCATTGTAGATGTTTCTAAAGGACTGCCCTTTCTTAGTCCACACCTAAGAAGGTGTGGATTTTTGAGTAATTCACACCAGGAAAGCTCTGAGTAAGTTTTCCAGTTCTTTGTTCCTTGTAAAATCACAAGTTGCTTGACTTTTATAGGTACTTAGCTTAAGAAAAGTATGGGTTTAAGTACTTTTCATTGTTCAGAAAAGAGTTTACAACTTTATCTTCCCCTAGGGCAGACCCAAGTAAGTAAAGTAGAATTCTCACATTCCTGCTTTAAGTAGAGTCCACTGCCCAAATGGGGAATGGTCTTAATCCAATCTTATAAAGTAGGGTCTGGGAAATTTTAAGGTTTACAGGTCCCCCATACTGAGGGAAGTTCCCGCACTGAGTACAGGTGTTTGATCGTGAATCTTGATTTGCCTCATTTGGAAAACTATTCCTCCTATCAATATTACTATTCCTGAAACTTCTATTCCTATTTTCCTGATTTGTCTTTGTGAATTTTAGATTTTCTCCACCCTGCTTAGTCTAACAAAACAGGAATATCTACACCCCTACTTAAGGATTAAGTGCTGAGAAGGATGGCCTATGACAGACATGTGCTAGTAAATGACAAATCAGATACAACTGACAGACCCTTTGGGCTGTCCTAAGTCAAGCTTAAGCTACCATTGGTACATGTGAGATGCAGGAAGTGAAATAAAATCAGTTTATATCTTTCACGTCCCTTCCTATCTCCAGCTTCTTTTCATGGAGAGGTGGCTCTGACTCTTGGGGCAGAGGTGGCTGGTGTCAGTGTGCTGAGCATCTTGGCATCTTGGCGTGGCTGCAGCTATTGTCCGGGTTTGGCAATGAGTGTTCTTGATACAATACTGGGAGAAGCTTAGTAGCCTAGTTCAGGTGAGGCATCTTCACTGAGCTCTATCAGAGTTTAGGCTGATTCCTTTTCCTTTAGTTTCCCTAAAAACACCATCCTCCTAGCAGACCTTTCATCTCGGGGGAGGCCTTGTGGCTGGAAGGTCTCTGACCTCTCCTTGGCTCAGGCTAGGCTGGAGAAATCCTATACCCTTTTACCTCTCTCTTCTTCATAATTACTTCCCTCTATATTAATTAAACCACCATAAAATTTCCAAACTGACTTAAGAATTTTATTTGGGATTTGAATTAAATCCCTGGCAACCAATTAAATTTATTCTGATTTGTCTAACATCCCTTATTCTATTCAGATCAAGCTCAATATATCTTCCTCCCAGCTCAATAATTCTATCCATAAATTGGGAGGGATTTTTCACTGTCTCCTTGCTTAAGGTTTTCAAATTTAGTCCATGTACCAGGCCTATCAGAACAGACTCTCATAGATTTTAGCAATGCATTTCTAGCCTTGCATAGTTGTAAGTAATCTTGCTGTGAATTTGGGTCACATTTGGGATCTTCAGTTGGCCAATGAGCTGTTCCCTCTCCTTGGACCTGATTAACAAGAGAAAGAATCTTATTCCTTTCCCTTTCTGTTAGCAAGGCCTGGAACAAATTCTCTACATAAAGCCATGTGGAATTATATGTGCAAAAAATGCTTTCAGGCTTGTTTATCACCATCACAGGCTCAGCTTCATAGGAAGGTGTTTTTTCTTTGAATCTCTCAATGTCCTGTGGAGAAAAAGGTGTATGATGTCTAATGTTTACTAAATCTCCATGTGTATTATATGTAGGGACATCTATTAGAGGGGAAAGTACTTTATTTGAATCATTTGTGGCAACTGCTGCTTGGCCTGTATTCTGGAGTTCAATGGAGTGGACTGCAGTGAGGCTAGTAGGGAAATGCAGTGGGGTGGTTGAATGGAGCTGGTCAGCAGGTGGAGAGGCAAAGCAAAATAGATTGGAGGTGGGGTGGAGAGGAATGGGGGTAGGGCTGGGCTGGGGTGGAGAGGAGGGGGTGGGACTGGGTACCTATTGGAAAGGAATAGGATGGGTGAGTTCTAGAGGAGTCATAGTAAAGTTGCTGAGAAGGAGGGTACAGAAAAGGATTGAAGTAGGGATGGTAAAGGTGAGGATAAGGGAGATGGGTGGAAGCTCTGTAGTGGGATGTTAAGGGAGGATAGAGAGGTAGATTGGGGGGACAGGGGATGGGGGAGTAGGGGATGAGTGAGGTCTGACAGGGAGAGGAGCTGAGGGGTTCAGGTCCTGGTTTGGGTCAGTATGAAGAGAAACCTCCTCACAGGCCAGGTGGGATGATAGAGTATGTTTCTATTTAGATTTCATTGAAGGAGTTAAGCTAGAATGATTTTGGTCAAAGAAAGAAAGTTTTTCCATTGGAGGGAATGATCGATTTATCAACATGATATGCCTACAAGAACCAGTATTTATAATCTTTGGAATATTTGTTTTAAATGGCTAACTTCAAATCTTTTAAGGTCTTGAAGTCAAAAGAGCCATATTTTGACCAGGTAAAAGATATGTCCATCCATGCCTTACAAAGCTTTCTAGCTTCTTTCTTTGTCCTCCAAATCTTCTTAGGCAAATTAGGATCACTCCAGGAATTTAAAAAGGTATGCAGGGGTGAATAAGAGGGAATATTTCCTGATTTCCCTTGATGTGTTGCAGTATTTCCCATATTGTTGAGTCTGTATGTCCTATTTAAACTAATTTAAGCATTACTAAATGGTCAGCTTAAGCAATGAAATGTTCCTAAAACAAACAAAAAAAAAATGAAGACACAAAGTTCTTCAATGTTATTGTAGAAGACAATAAGGAAAAGTTAAAAACAAAAGGCTAATGTAAGGAAACAATAATTGTTTCACAGCAATAGTATCAATAATCAATGTGTATTTAGTGTAATAATCATTGTTATTAATAATTAATAACAATGTACATTTATTATAGTTATTGATGGTGCTATTAATAATCAATAATAAGCATTTATTGTAATCATTATTGCTATTAATAATCAATAATAATAAACAACATAAACAAGTATCAATCATCAATAATAATTATTAGTAAATAATAATAGGAGTGACCAATAATAGTTATTGATTAATCATTATTGCTATTGATAGTATTATTAATACTATTGTGTTCTAAAATTATTTCATATTATTGCATGTAATTAATTTGATTTAGTGTTGGCTTTGTTCAATTTTAGAAATTTGCTTTTAATTTAAATTCAATATTATTAATATTTCCTATTAATAATCATTTTATTCAAATGTATTCAATTTAATAGCATTATTTTAGATCACTAGTAGCAGTAGCAAAGGAATTCTTTTTATTTTCCTGAAGTTTTAATTCTCAACAGTAGGTGGTGCTTTAAATGCATGTAGAGTGGAAGGCAATTGTAGGTAGGTCTATCTAAGCAAACAGTCAGATAAAGGAAGAGAAAGAAAACATTGTGGCTTTTGATATGCAAAAGAAGGCAGGCAGTCTGCAAGGAAAGTTTGAGAAAGAAAATGTGACTTTTGATATGCTAAAGAAGGCAGGCTATCTGCCAGGAAAGTTTGAGTGTGGGGTTGGGAGAGAAAAATTCAAAGAGAACTTCCTAGTAAAAATGCAGTCTGAAGAAACATGTTGAGGAGGTAAGGTAAGAAAGAAAATAATTCTAAGAAGCACTTCCTCTTAGCCTAGTTCTAAGGGTTGTTTGAGGGGAGAAGGGAAAGAAAAATAGAGTTAAATTCCTTCCCTTCCTCCAGAGCAAACATCCACATGTTTTCAAAGTGGGGGTGCAGGGAACTCCTAAACCTAGTCCACAGCCTGGAAGAACCCCCAGAATTAATTTAATGGGTGTCTCTGAGCAGGTCCCTGCCTTAGTGGCCTGGCAGATATGGTGCTTGGGGAAAGTCAGGCAGAAACTTGGCTGGGAAAGAACTGTTGGGTCCTAGTGCCCCTTGGTTTAAAAAAAAAACTTGGTCCTGTTTGGAATGTGGGGTACTCCCATAAGTTGGGCTGCGCAGAGGCTGGGAATAAAACAGGAGTTTTTTGTGCCCAGAAAAGTCAAACTGTATGGGGGCACATGGACCCTGTCCTCTCCCACCCCACTCTCATCCAAAATGGGTCAGGTGGGGTGGGTTTGGGTGGGGTGGTAGGGAACCAGGTGAGGAGAGACCTGAATGATTGGGGGGGGGAGGAGGGGGAGAAGATACAGCTGCTCCCCTTCCTGGGTCCCCAGTTCTTTCTCAGGCAAAAAGCATCCTTTCCCTTTTCTACTGCCCCTGGGAGTCCCTAATTTTAATCCACAGTCTGGAAGAACACCCATGATCTGTTCAAGGGGTTCCCCCCCCCCTTGCTCCACACTGCAATAGCCTGAAGGAAGTAGCACTAACACCTTGTGTGCTCTGTAAAATAAAAGGGCAAGAGTTCCTGTTGGGTCCTGAAACTTACTGGATTCCATATGGGGGAAAAGGCCCCTTCACCCCTATTCAAGTGGAAAGAAAAAAAATGAGGGGGATTGGAAGGAATGCCACTAGGGAAGGAGCTTTCCTCACCAATCTCATGTGATCCTATCCAGGAAAAAAAAAAAAAAAAACAGAAGCCTGTTCCCTCTCTCTGCCAAGATTCATTTCACATATGAAGGCAGGCCAGTAAACTGAAGTGGCTTCTATCTTACCTAAGAATTGACTCAAAACTTGGCTCAGAAAATAATTAAAGATTCTAATAAAATCCAGTCTAGTGGTTGCCATCTGTAAGAATTGGAATAATATTTCTACCCATGACCTGACCATGTGGTCCCTACCCTGCATGTCTCCTCCTCCTTCCCTCTTACCTGCCAACTCTGTTCCTAACCTCTTCCTTCTTCCTTCTCTTCTCAGTTCTCCCTCTCTCAAGCCCCAAAGGCTTGACTTAGAGGGATTCAAACCTGGCACAACTGTGTTAAGTCAGGAATATTTGATGGACAGGTCAAGATACTCAGGAGGAGGAGGGGATGAATTTCCTTGACAGGGATGATATAAGAAGATAATCCTACAAAATCAAACAAAAACAATCAAAACAATTAACAATTTTAGCAAAATTGGAGGACATAAAATAAATCTATGCAATCATAAATATTTCTCTATACCACCTGTTAACTTGAAAATAACACAGAACTATTAAATAGTCAGAAAAATAAAAGTCTTTAATCTGGATAGAGATAAATCCAATTTGGCCCTTTACTCACAGTTTGGCACCACAACCTTTTCAGGGTGCAAACCCTGGACTCTGGGGATGTTATCCCTAGAGAGTGCCACAATGCTAGATTACAACTCCAAGGAACAAAAGAATTAGGGGAAACTATATACCATTAGGGAAATCCAGGGACAGGGACAGATGATTGACATCACTATAGCTACTAGGAAAAGGGAGTGTTCAAACTACACTGACAGGATACAAGCTTGGGAAAGGAATCATAGCTAGAGGCTAGGGTATAAGAAAAGGGGCTACTTATTATGGATACTAAAGGACAGTTCCTGCTCAGGTGTGGATCTTCTTGGGAAAGGTTCTAATACAATAGGGGAGACTACCTAAAACAAAGAGGGTCCTTAGCATATGCTTATCTCAGCCAACCAGGATTATCATTTCCCTGAGGGTCTCCCACTCAGTCTGAAACTGCTAGCTCTGGATTCCCTTCAGGGTAGATTACCATAGGAATAGAGAACAAGTACAAGCTTTGGGGTCTCCAATCTATAAGCTAGTCCTGAAAATTGGGGTTCATCAGATCTCACTAGGTAACAAGTTTGGGATTCCTAAATTCTATGTTGACACACCAATAAAGCCCAAAATCAAAAGAGAGAAAGAAAAAATCCTTTTAAAATACTTGTAGACAATATAAAACATCTTAAAGTCAACCAGCCAAGAAAAACCCAGAAGTTATATGAGCACAACTACAAAACACGTTTCATACAAATAAACTCAGATATAAATAAATTGAAAAAAAAAACATTTTGTTTGGAGAGCCAGGTCAATATAATAAAAGTGATAAATTTATCTAAATTAATTTATTTAGTCAGTTCAATAACAAACTACCCCAAAATTATTTCATAAAGCTAGAAAAAATGATAACAAATATCATTTGAAAAAATAAAAGACCTACAATACCAAGAGATTAAATGAAAAAATATAAAGAAAGGTGCTTTAGCTTTACTGAATCTCAAACTATTTTATAAAGTAGCAACCATAAAACATTCTGGTAGTGGCTAAGAATTAGCCAATCAACATGCACTCAACATGCAATAATAAATGACCAAAGTAACCTTTTATTTGATAGACCCAAAGATTCAAGCTTTTGGAAGGAGAACTCACTATTTGAAAAAAAAAATTCTGGGAAAACTAGAAAGTAATAGGGCAGAAATTATGTATAAACCAAAACTTCAATCCACATACTGTGACAAGGAAATCACTTTAAAAGACTGATATATATATTAATTTAAGGTTGCCAGGGAATTCAGCTATGTAATTCCTAAATGAAAACTCAAGTCAGCAGTCAACCTTTTATGGAGTTTAATTACAAACAGGAGGAAGAAAGGTATTAGAGATAGAGAGAGAGAGGGAGGGAGAAAGGGGAGAGAAGGGAATAGGGCTTAAATACCCCTTCTGTTTAGGCTGGGCCAAAAGGCCCAAGCCCTTAGATAGCTGAGGCAAAGAAAAGAGATCAGTCCCTATCACTCATGTGACCAAAATGGAGAAAAAGTCTCAGGGGCCTCCACCTCCAGCTTCCTTCAGAGGTGACTCTCAAAGCACCACCTCTCCCAGCCAAAACCTCTCCAACCAACCCCCACCAGTCCTCAGACCCCTCTATCTTTAAGGAAACCATCCAAGTTCCCTCCCCTCAGTTCTCACATCTACCAATCACTGTCCATGTCTTCCCTGTGCCAATGGTGTCTCTAGCTTAACCCAGGACCACCCAGAGGTCTGTGGCTTTGCACATGTCTGTTGAAGGTCATATTCTCAAATAATTAAATCTTGATCCTTTGCTGCAGCCCTTCCTAAATCCTGTTAGGACTGAGTAGGGTGGAGATTGTAATTTTCAAGACCTGGTTCTGTCATTCCAAGTATCTCTATTGTATCAATTCTAAAATCAATCATGACTCAAAGAACTTCCTGTTCTATGCTTAAGCATAGGTCAAAGCCCTTTCCATTGTTCAGCAAAAGGTTTCTGTCCTAAAGTAATCTTAAGAAGGGAGGAGGAGGAACCTCCCATGCCAATGGGGTTCACATTCCAATAGAGTTCCCACTATCAATAGGAAATTTTTCAAGTATGAAATTTCCCAATGGTGAAATTTCTAACATTTATAAGTCTAAGAAATTTTAAGGTTTACAATACCAAAGTAAAATCAAAAAGTATTCATGAATTAGAAATAAATGGTGATAACAAACAAATTCAAGGGATTTATCTCTCAGATCTTTGGATAAGGGAAGCATTTAGGTCAAAACAAAACATAGAAAAAATTATGGTTAGTAAAAAAGATTACTGACTAACTACACTAAAAAGGTTTTGTATAAGCAAAGTCAAATGCAATCAAAATTGAAAGGTGTCAACTAGAAAAAAACACAGAACTATTAAATAGTCAAAATCACACTTTAATCAAGGGAAAGGGGGTTAGCACTACTAAATAGGCCAACAGAGCTGCTTCCCAAGAATGCACAGAGTCTAGATGTCCTGGTCACTGACCCCTGGGAGTGCCACTGACTCACGATGGACTCTGAGGAACAAAAGAATTTGGGGAACCTATATACCACTCTAGATGAACTGGGGGCTTGGAGTGAGAGGGACAGTTGACTGACTTTACAATGGTAAGAAAGGAAAATGAGGAATTCCAGACAGGAATAACAGTGAGGGGCTGATGCCCTACAATGGACAGAAAAGGGAAAGACCAAACCCAGGGCTGGGCCACCTTGGTAATGGACCTTCACCTAGTTGGAGAAACCATTGGGACAAAAGGGATGCTTAATATTGGATGGAATTAGCTGTTCCCACCCAAACTACCAGGAAGTTCACTGTGTGGTGAAGAGGGACCTTCCCTTAGAGGGAAACCTCTCCTGTGACAAGGTCAAAACCTGGGGTTTCTACACTCAAACTAAATAAACTGGGGATCTCTATATTTCCATGTTGACAAAGGCAAACAACAAACAGGAAAAGTTTTATAACAAATATCTCTGGCAAAGATTTCTTTTCTCTAATACATAAAGAACTAAGTCAAATTTCTAAGAAAACCAAAAATTCTCCAACTGATAATGGACAAATTATATAAACAGATAATTCTCAGATTAAAAATTAGAAATGTTTTTAGTCATATAAAAACATTCCAAATCACTATTTATTAGATAAATGCAATTTAAAACTACTCTGGTACCACTTCATACTCACCAGACTGACTAACATGACAAAAAGATAAAATGAGAAATATAAGAGATGATGTAGAAAAATTCTAACAATAATAAGTTATTGATGAAGCTGTGAACTCATTCAACCATTCAGGAGGCCAACTTGGAGCTATGCAGAAACGGTCATGAAACTATATAGACCTTTGATCCAGCAATACCACTACTAAGTTTATATCACAAAGAGATTAAGATGCAGGGGAAACCTACCTCTAAAAAATATTCATAGCTGCTCTTTTTGTGGTAGCAGAGAACTAGAAAATGAAAGGATGTCCATCAATCAGGGAATGGCTGAACTAGTTATGGCATACACTTGTAATGGAATATTATCATGCCATAAAAAATGATAAGTACAATGATCATGAAAAAACCTGGAAAGATTTATATGAAATAATGTGAATTGAAGTGAGAAGAACCAGGAAAACCTTTTACACAGGAAGAACAATGATGTATGATAATCAATTATGAATGACTTAATGATTATCAGTAAGGCAAGCATCTAGGACAACTCTAAAGAACAAATGATGAACAAGAGCATCCACCACCTTAGAAGAATAGAGTTGAAATGCAGAATGAAACATACAATTTTCATTTTATTTTCTCCATTAATTTTTCTTTAATGTAAGTAATATGTGTCATATTCTATAGCATAATAAACATAGAAATATGTATCATACAATAATATATAGCACAACCTACATATTACCTCCCTTCTTGGGGAGGAAGTAATGACGGGAGAGACAGAGAAAACATGAATAAAAATGTCAGACAATGGATAGTAAAAATTGTATCCACATGTAATCAAAAAATTTAAATTTTTCATTTTAAAAAAGGAATGAATGAATTCGTATGTGCTATGAATGTAGATTGATAAAGCAAAATAGTTCATGCTCTCAAGATATTCCAATTCTAATAGAGTAAGACAACAGATATAGAACAGTTAAGTGCACATGGGAGAACCCATTGATCACACATGGCAATTCAACTTCTTTAATGTCATTTCAATTAGTATAGCTATAGCAATTTCTGATGTGCCATTTTACAACTGAAGAAATTTAGTGTGAACATTTTCTTTTGTGTGCCTTTAATAACTGTTGCTACTAAGGAGGCCTGCATTTGCAGGAGTCATTGGGTGCTTGTTAAAAGCAGTGGTTTTTCTTTCCTACAATATGATCATTGCTGTGTCTTCCACAGGGTACCTTGCTCTTTAGTTAGCCTATATTTCCTGTCTGGTTGTGGCAACTGGTCACTGTCTATATTATGTTCATCATCACCAAGGGTATTCAGGCAATAGTTGGATAATTACTATATAGTTTTTAAATTTCTTCCAGTTTACATGTTGATATAATTTTTAACACTCACTTCTGACGTTTTGCAATACATAGTCTCTTCTTCTCTCTACATTCCCCAAGAGAGCAGGTAATATGATATCGGTTATACAGTGTTATAATGTTATACATTTTCATATTCATCATACTGTTAAAGAAAATACATATTGCATACTCTAAAAAAATCTCATGGAAGAAATAGCATAAAGAATGAATGCTTCAATTTATGTTCAGATTCTATTAGTTCCTTCTCTGGAGATGGGTAGTTTTTTCATTAAGAGTCCCTTAGAGATGCCCTAGATCCTTGCATCAATGATAATAATTAAGTCATTCATAGTTTGTCATCATACTTTATTGCTGTTACTGTGTACAATGAAATTTACATGATCATTTGTTGATTAAGATACTCTATAGGTCTATTTGGAAATAATGATAATTATAGCTAATATTTATATAGAATTTGATATGTGGTTGGTACATACATGTTAACTGCTTTAAAATTATCTCATTTCATCCTCATAACAGTCCTAGGAAATAGATGTTATTATTATTTCCATTTTAAAAAATAAGAAACTGTGGTTAAATGATTTGTCCAGGATCATGAAGCTAATAAGTGTCTGAGGTTACATTTGAACCTATATCCTCTGTCTTCAGGCCTGAATTTCTCTCCACTGTATCAACTAGATGTCCCTCTTACTTTGTTTAAAGCAACCCATGATTGATATAAAGTGGTAATATAATTAATACATTTGTGCATGGAACTAGAAAGTTTTTTTGGTAGAATATAGTGTTCTAGAAATTTGATAATTCTGAGACAGAATGGGAACAGCACTTTCCACTTGAGACAAGTACTTGGAGACAAGTGGGTGGACTGATGACCTTATTCCTACAGAAATTATTAAAATAGATACTTCTAGTACATTTTTTCTTGACAGCCCACATTACATAAACCAGAGATTCTTATCAACTGCCAATGCTAATTTAACATAGTTCTACTTCACCAATAAAGTAACTATGCCTCTTCACATTTCAAATTCTCAAAAATTAGATAGTCAATTTTCTCATGATTGCATCATGTTTAAGTACATGTTTGTTTGTTTGTTTTTAACCTGGAATAAGAATATTGTTGATTTTTCTACCTGGAAGTCAGTTGTCTCCTTTTCTATAAAAATAAAACTTTCCTTTGATTTGTTTGATGAAGTTTTCAAAGAGTCCCAAATACATTAACGCATTGCTCTTGGAGTTGTGAATTGATCCAACCATTCTGGAGGGCAATTGGGAACTATGCCCAAAGGGTGCTAAAAGACTGTCTGCCCTTTGATCCAGCCATAGCACTGCTGTGTTTGTACCCCAAAGAGATAATAAGGAAAAATACTTGTACAAAAATATTCATAGCTGCACTCTTTGTGGTAGCAAAAAAAATTGGAAAAGGATGGGATGCACTTCAATTGGGGAATGGCTGAACAAATTGTGGTATATGTTGGTGATGGAATACTATTGTACTCAAGGAATAATGAATTGGAAGAATTCCATGGGAACTTGAATGACCCCTAGAGTGAAAGGAGCAGAACCAAGAGAATGTTGTACAAAGAGACTGATACACTGTGGTATAATTGAATGTAATAGACTTCTCCATTAGTGGCAATGCAGTGTTGCCATTAGTGGCAATCCTGAATCAACCCGGAGGAATCTAAGAGAAAGAATATTATCCACATTCAGAGGGAAAACTGTGGGAGTAAAAACACCAAAGAAAACCAACTGCTTAATTACATGGGTCAAGAGGGATATGATTGGGGATATAGACTCTAAATGAACATCCTAGTGCAAACATCAACAATATGGAAATAGGTTCTGATCAAGGACACATATAATACCTAGTAGAATTGCTCATCAGCTACAATTAGAGTGGGGGGAGGGGAGGAAGGGAAAGAATATGATTCTTGTAATTGAGGAATAATGTTCTAAATTGACTAAATAAAATTGAAAATAGAGTCCCTAATACAACTGTACTTCTGACCTATCTGCAATATTCATTAGAATTAATTTGTAACATTTTCAAAAAGGTTTAATCTTTCCTTCACTTCTTCCATGAAGTATTCAACACCTAATTTGCCGCACAAGAATTTGCCATATTAGGATCAGGCATGAGGGTGAGTTGAAAATCCCCTCTTCTGACCTTTGAAATATGTTCTAAAACTTTACTATATCGTGAAATTATCATGAACTCATCCACCATATCATTCTTTACAATAGTATTAGTCCCAGAATTCCGGTCAAGATGGCGGCTTAGAGAAAGCTAAAGGTCATATCTCCAGAAACCTTTCCTTACCTATCTAAAACTGTATGCTCCTAGGGCACCAAAATTCAAAATGAACAACAGGATAGACCCCCAGAACCATCCTCCTGGTATGGCCCCCCCAAAAGGTATGCCCCCCCAAAAGCCAGAAGCCAAGATCACTCAGATCTAAGGGGTAGGCAGAAGGAAGATCCCAGGACCCATACCCCCAAACCTAGAGCTCTGAGTCGGAGGCAGCAGTGGGAACCTCAGAGACTTCAAAAGGCCTCAGGGCTGGCTACTCTGAAGGCCGCACCCTGAAAACAACCTAAGCCAGATGAGGGGGCACCCAACACAGACAGCACGGAAATAGAGAGAGACGGGGGAGCCTGTAGCCCCCTGGCTGGATCCTTCCATCTGAGTCTCATGAAAGGTCCCTGCTTTGGGGCATACTCAGTCCAACCCAGCTGAAGCTAATCCTATCAGCAGCCCTCAGAGTTCTGGGAAGCCACAGCCCCTCCCCCTCAGAGTGCTGGGTCCTCTGGCCAGCAAAGGCACTGAAATACCCTGCAGAGAGTGCCAAGCCAGGCTCAGAGCATGGAAGGAAGGCAATGAAGAAGCATTGGGAGGGAACTGAGAACAGTAACACCCCAAACCCCAGGATTCCCCGGGAAGACAGAACAACAGCTGCATAGAACAGACAATTTGCCTAGGGCTAAAGCCTCTGAACACCAGGTAGGGATAAGAAAAGTTAGTCCTCCCCACTCAGATAGAGATGGCAAACAGCACAGAAAGCCTCAAAACGCCAAGAAAAACAAGAAGAAGAGGGCAACTTTGGACACATTTTATGGAGCAAAAATACAAAATACAGAGGAGATAGAAGAGGAGAGACAAGCAAATGCTCCAAAAACTTCCAAAGGAAATGGAAACTCTCCACAAACTCGTGAAGAATTTGAATCAGAAATGATCAAAAAGATGGAAGCCTTCTGGGAGTAAAAGTGGGAAATAATGCAAAAGAAATTAATGCATCTACAAAACTGGTTTGACCAAACTGAAAAGGAAAACCAGGCTTTAATGGTCAGAATCAGGCAACTCGAAGACAACGAGCAAGAATTAATAAAGCAAAGCCAAAAGACCGAGAAATTAGAAGAGAACATAAAATATCTCAGTGAAAAGGTCATAGACTTGGAAAATAGAGGGAGAAGAGAAAATTTAAGAATAATTGGACTACCAAAAAAGCCAGAAATAAACAGCAAACTCGACATCATAATACAAGAAATAATCAAAGAAAATTGCCCAGAGATCCTAGAACAAGGGGGCAACACAGCCACTGAAAGAGCTCACAGAACACCTTCTACACTATATCCCCAAAAGACAACTCCCAGGAATATAATTGCCAAACTCCAAAGCTTTCAAGCAAAAGAAAAAAATCTTACAAGAAGACAGAAAAAGACAATTTAGAGATAAAGGATTGCCAATCAGAGTCACACAAAACCTTTCAAGTCCCACTCTGAATGACTGTAAGGCATGGAACACAATTTTCAGAAAGGGAAGAGAGCTGGGCCTTCAACCAAGAAACAGCTATCCATCAAAACTGACTATATACTTCCAAGGGAAAGTATGGGAATTCAACAAAATAGAAGATTTCCAAGTTTTTGCAAAGAAAAGACCAGAGCTTTGTCGAAAGTTTGATATCAAAAAACAAAGAGCATGAATACCTGAAAAGGTAAATATGAAGGAAAGGGAAAAGGAGAACAATGTTATCTTTTTCTTTTATTCAAACTCTCTTCTAAAAGGACTACATTTATATCAATCTATGTATATTAATATGTGGGGAAAATGTAATATGTAAAGAGGGGGGAAAGAAAAACCAAATAGAATAATCTTTCTCACACAAAGATTCACACGGGAAGTGAAGAAAACTCCTATAAGAAGGAGAGGAAGAGAGAATTTACTTAAACCTTACTCTCAGGGGAATCAACTCTGAGAGGGAAGAACATCCAGATCCATTGGGATCTTGAATTCTATCTTACCCAACAAGGGTAGGGAGAAGGGAAAACATGGGGGGAGGGTAGGGGGAGGGAACACAAAAAAGGGAGGGAGAAGAGGGAGGAGGGAGAGGGAACAAAAAGGGAGCGTCTAGAAAGGGAAACATATCAAGAGAGGGGACAAGAGGGAATGATTTAAAGTAAATCACTGGATTTAAAGGTAGATCTGAAAAAGAAAGGTTAGAATTAGGGAAGGATATCATAATGCCAAGGAGTCCACAAGTGACAATAATAACTTTGAATGTGAATGGGATGAACTCACCCATAAAACATAGATTAATAGCAGAATGGATTAGAATCCCAAAAGCTACCATATGTTGTCTTCAAAAAACACACATGAGGTGGGTAGTCACCCACAAGGTCAGAATTAAAGGATGGAGTAAGACCTTCTGGGCCTCACCTGACAGAAAGAAGGCAGGAGTGGCAATCATGATATCTGATAAAGGCAAAGCACAAATAGACCTGATCAAAAGGGATAGGGAAGGTAATTATATTTTGTTAAAAGTGACTTTAGATAATGAGGAAATATCACTAATCAACAATGTATGCACCAAATAATAGAGCACCTAAATTTCTAATGGAGAAACTAGGAGAATTGAAGGAAGAAATAGACAGTAAAACCATATTAGTGGGATACTTGAACCAACCATTATCAAATTTAGGTAAATCAAATAAAAAAATAAATAAGAAAGAGGTAAAAGAAGTGAATGAAATCTTAGAAAAATTAGATTTAATAGACATATGGAGAAAAATAAATAGGGACAAAAAGGAATACACCTTCTTCTCAGCACCACATGGCACATTCACAAAGATTGACCATACACTAGGTCACAGAAATATGGCATACAAATACAGAAAAGCAGATATAATAAATGCAGCCTTTTCAGATCACAAGGCAATAAAAATAATGATCAGTAATGGTACATGGAAAACCAAATCAAAAATTAATTGGAAATTAAATAATATGATACTCCAAAATAGCTTAGAGAAGAAATCATAGAAACAATTAACAATTTCATCGAGGAAAATGACAATGGTTAGACATCCTTTCAAACCTTTTGGGATGCAGCCAAAGTGGTAATCAGAGGTAAATTCATATCCCTGAGTGCATATATCAACAAACTAGGGAGAGAAGAGATCAATCAATTGGAAATGCAAATAAAAAGACTCGAAAGTGATCAAATTAAAAACCCCCAGAAGAAAACCAAACTAGAAATCCTAAAAATTAAGGGAGAAATTAATAAAATCGAAATGACAGAAATATTGATTTAATAAATAAGACAAGAAGATGGTACTTTGGAAAAACAAACAAAATAGACAAAGTACTGGTCAATCTAATTTAAAAAAGGAAAGAAGAAAAGCAAATTAACAGCATCAAAGATGAAAAGGGGGACATAACCTCCGATGAAGAGAAAATTAAGGCAATCATTAAAAATTACTTTGCCCAATTATATGGCAATAAATATGCCAATCTAGGCAATGTGGATGAATATTTACAAAAATACAAGCTGCCTAGACTAACAGAAGGAGAAATAGAATTCTTAAATAATCCCATATCAGAAAATGAAATCCAACAGGCCATCAAAGAACTCCCTAAGAAAAAATCATCAGGGCCCAACAGATTCACAAGTGAATTCTATCAAACATTAAGAGAACAGTTAATCCCAATACTATACAAACTATTTGACATAATAAGCAAAGAGGGAGTTTTACCAAACTCCTTTTATGACACAAACATGGTACTGATTCCAAAACCAGGCAGGTCAAATACAGAGAAAGAAAATTATAGACCAATCTCCCTAATGAATATAGATGCAAAAATATTAAATAGGATACTAGCAAAAAGACTCCAGCAAGTGATCAGAAGGGTCATCCACCATGATTAAGTAGGATTTATACCAAGGATGCAGGGCTGGTTCAATATAAGGATAACCATCCACATAATCAACAATATCAACAAGCAAACCAACAGAAGTCACATGATTATTTCAATAGACACAGAAAAAGCCTTTGATAAAATACAACCTCCATTCCTATTAAAAACACTAGAAAGCATTGGAATAGGAGGGTCTTTCCTAAAAATAAAAACAGTATATATCTAAAACCATCAGCTTATATCATCTGCAATGGGGATAAACTAGATGCATTCCTAATAAGATCAGGAGTGAAACAAGGATGCCCATTATCACCTCTACTATTTGACATTGTACTAGAAACACTAGCAGTAGCAATTAGAGAAGAAAAAGAAATTGGAGGCATCAAAATAGGCAAGGAGGAGATCAAGTTATCACTCTTTGCGGATGACATGATGGTCTACTTAAAGAATCCTAGAGATTCAATGACCTGTTTGGGCAACATATCAAGAATCCAAGTTTAACCTTCTCAAGGCAAATGTAAGCAACTGTGTTCCCTAATTGTTCCCAGAACCATTAAAGAAGTTGGAGGTATGACTGAGATGGACCCCTAATCTTCTAGTTATTATTGCCATTACACTTTGATTTGGATGACTGGCAATATTAGAATGTTTTGGTATCTCTTAAGACTATCTACAAAATAATTGAGGCTTACTTTGCTTATGTGTCTCCTGGCTCACTCTTTCTTCAATCTCCCTCCTCCCCCACTATGGTAAAGTCAGGATACTCTACTTGTCATCATATTATTGCACTCTTTGCATATGCACCAAGGGAACACTTCAAAATATTGTCTGAGAATGATCCATAGGTATGAGAATGTCTCTTAGAAATTCTGCATATTAAGGAGCCATAAACAGCATAAATACAAGAGGCTTGTGGCATTTGATCCTTGGTTTGATTTGTAGTATAGTTTTCTTCTTTTCATTATTGTTCCACCAAACCTGCACACTAAAATTCCTATAGAGCAGCACTGGCGAAGACATGGCACATGTTCAGAACCAGCACTAGGGGGCCTGATCTGTTCCTTTCCCCTCTTCCCAGGACCCAAAGACATTTTTGCATGCCCCACCCTTCTGTCCAGCCACCCAAAGCAAGTACTTTCTCTCTCAACTCTCTGGTAATCCAGGAGCTCACAGACAGCTTGAATTTGTCCTCTGGGCAATCAAATTCAGAAAAGGTTTACCAAGGAGGCTCTAGAGAAGTAATTCTGAGACAAGCACATACCCTCTTTCTTAAGAAAAATTGCTAAGGATTATTATCATCTAAGCAAGTTTTCAAGTTTTGTAATAAAAACAGAACTGAAAGGCCATTGTCAAAGGAAGTACTTTGCTGATCAAGTGGACAGCCCTTTGATTTTTTTTTTCTGCTTGGTTTAATCATTAAGTTCTCTAAACTGAATACATAAAAAGAGCATATTCCCTACTTGTAAAATGCATAATATAAAAGTAATGAGGTAGGTCACATAAAAATGGTTTGACTTTAATTTAAATGCATACTATCAGGGAGCAGAGCACAGATGGTGGAGAAGGTACAGGGATCATCTGATTTCTACCAAATTACCCTCCAAAATACAATCATATAACATCTCAAAATAACTTCTAGAGCAACATAACCCACAAAAAGACAAGGTGAAATAATGTTTCAGCCCCCCAAAATTTAGAAGGTCAGCAAGAGGGAAATAGCACACTGGCTGGCTCCTCTTAGGCAACAACTTTTGGGCCCAATTGAATCAGTAGTCAAGGCTTTCAAAACTCAGCCACAGATGGTAAGATGTTGTCAGACAACTGCTTTGAAGGAGAATAAATAAGTCCCTTTGCTGACTCTGTGTTCAAGACTCTTTTCCCATTGCTCATACACAGAAACAGGTCAAAATACTGGGGTGCACTTGCAAGGTGAGAAGGAACACCAGCATACACCAGCACTTTCAGCTATAGCTGAGTAGGGGACCCTGATTACAGTTCCAGTTCCAAGGGGTAAAAGAGTGCTTGAAGTTACTCATGGACAAGAGCATTGGCTGAGAGAGTGTTAAACATACTTCTTCTTGGAGAATTGAAAGCAGATAGATCCTCAGTGCCAGCTCAGAAAGGCAGCAGCAAATATCCTGAACCTTGGAACAATGTTCCATTTACCACAATCACAGAGCCCAACCTTAACAGGTTGGTTTTTTTTTTCCTACTAAAAGAAAAAGGCAAGACAATGAGCAAACAACAAAAAGGAAACTTAACATAGATATTTTGGTAACTAATTCAGAAGACAATAAAATCAATCTTACCACTTTCGAGAAAAATATGAATTGCTTTCAAGCCCCAAAAGAATTAATAAAGAGGCTAAAAAATGATTTTAAGAATCAAGTAAGAGAGGTGAAAGAAAAATTGGGAAAAGAAATGAGAGTGACACAGGAAAATGGGAGGCACAACAAATACTGAAGAAATTAATGCCTTAAAAAACAGAATATGGGGTCAGCTAGGTGGCTCGGTGAATTGAGAGCCAGGCCTAGAGATGGGAGGTCCTAGCTTCAAATGTGGCCTCAGATACTTCCTAGTGGGGTCACCCTGGGCAAGTCACTTAACCCCCATTGCCTAGCTCTTTTTGGCTTTTTTTGCCTTAGAACCATATTGGTTCTAAGATGGAAAGTATTATTTAAAAAAAAAGAATAGGCCAATTGGTAAAAGAAGCACAACTATCCAAAAAAGAGAAGAATTTTTTAAAAATGAGAATTGGCCAAATGGAAAAGACTATATAAAATGCCCTAAAGAAAAAATCTTATTGAAAGATAGAAATGGCCCTTTGGATAAAGAGGTAGAACTATACACTTGGGAAAAAGAACTCTTTACAAATTAAAATTGTACAAATGAAAAGGAGGCATAAAATTTAGCTCAAGAAAATCTTGTCTTAAAACATTAGAAGTGGGCAAATGGAAGCCCAAGAAACAATCAAAGTTAAAATAATGAATAATAGAAGAAAAAGTAAAATCTCATGGGAAAAACAACTGATTTTGAAAAAAATTTAAGAGAAATAATTTAACTACTGAAATATTGGGAAGCCATTATAGAAAAAAAAAGAACTTAGACATCATCTTTCAAGACATTATCATAAAAAATCATCTTGATATTTTACAAGAGGACAAAATAGAAATTGATAGAACCCACTTATCAACTCCTAAAAGATGACACAAAATGATAAGTCCCAGTAATATCACTGCCAAATTCCCAAAATACCAGATCAAGAAGCTGAGCAAAAGCAGTTGAAATATTATGGAGCCACAGTCAGGATAACATAAGACTTAGAAGCATCCACATTAAAGGGTTAGAGGACCTGAAATATGATATTCTAGAGGGCAAAGGAGCTAAGACTTCAACCAAGAATCACTTACCCATGAAAAATTGAGCATAATCCTCGAGGGGGAAAATGATATTCAATGAAATAGAGATAATAATACCTAACTATCTCATAGGTTATTGTTGAGATTAAATGTGATAGTCCATATGAAGTGCTTTTTAAACCATATAGCACTATTCAGATGCTAGCTATTATTATTATTAAATCAGCATATTGATATTTTCTCATTCATATAAAGAAAAATTGGATCCTAGAAACTTACCTTCATGACCCAATAGAAGATGACCAAATGTATGAGTATAAGAACAAGGAGTAATATGTATAATAACCTAAAGGCAAATGATGAAAAAGACAGCAGAATGCTGATATATCTCCTACTAGACATTTTTTCTCCTAGCTGTGCTTCAATCTGTCACCTCACCTAGGAAAATTCTTCAACCACAGATACCTTTTCACAATGAAAGATTCTTTTATTCTTGTGAGGATGAATACATCAGTTCTCCTCAGAAACTTGGTTTTGAGGAATGACTGAGATCAGTTAGTCTTTACTCCTCTTCCAATTCCTCATTTGTCTTTCTGAATTTTCCATTTTGTTTTTCCCATTTGAATATTAGGTCTTTGAGGGCAAAGATCAGGTATTTGCCTTTTTCAAAATATATCTCTGGTAAATAGGAAACACTTAATGCTTATTGGCTAGGATGATTACATATATAATATTAAATAATATTGTAATATTATTTAATTTTAAAATATTATATAAAATATTAATGGAATTGAATATAATTAAATTAAAATATTCTTTAAAATATAAGGCAACCTGTCACCTAAACTATTTCTCTCTCAATTCCTTCATCTGTAAAATGAGTGTTCATATACCTACTTCCCAGACTTATGAGAACGAAATGAGGCCATTTTTATAAACTATTTTGGGAACCCATGACTAAAATGTTCTCTTATTAATCTTGCCTCCAGAATTTATTTTTAACTCCTTTTAGGGTTCACTTTAGTTGTCCCATTCTACATGAGACTTTTACTGATTCCTCTAGACTAGGAGTTCTTAATCTCTGACTAAAATATATATTTAAGGAATTCATGAACTTAGATAGAATTCTTTATTTTCCCTCACCTCCAACTGAAATTTAGCATTTTCTTCAATTATGAATTTAAAAGTAATAGTACAAGAAGGCTTGGCTGGTCCAGTCATCACTACTACCTCCAAAAATATTTTATATTGACTTTGTATATTCTTTGTCCTTATTTATCTTACCAGTAGAATGTTAACTTTTTGAAAATAGAAAATGTTGTTGCTTCTGTTATTTTTCTTTTTGTAGTGTCAGGGTTGGGGAACTAAATGGCACAGTGAATAAAATACCCAGGATGAAGTCAGGAAGACTCATCTTCCTGATGATGTAACTGAAGTTAGTTGATGTGTAACTGAACAAGTTACTCAATCTGCTTGCCTCAGCTTTATCATCTGTAAAATGAGCTGGAGAAGGAAAGGCAAAACATTTCAGTATCTTTGTTAAAAAAAAAATCCCACAAAAATGACCAAACAACAACAATAACAACAATCCTTGGGTAAAGCATGCTACCTCACATCTATTAATTTCTTAACAATGGCTTTCTTAATTATAATTAACAAGTTAAAGAATGGTCCTATGACAAGGTTTCTTACTGTTAAAAGAGTTTTCATTAATTTCTCTTTTTTTATATTTATGAAGACAAGGAGCAATAATAGGTTTCAGCAAGAGACCCCCTGCTGTTCAGGTTGTCAGTTAGTGACAGTTTAAAGGGTGTGGCTTAGGGGGGTGAGTCATTTGCAGAGAGTTGAAAAGGGTTTTTTTCTCTGGGTATACTGGGTAGAGGTTGTGCTGCTCTCTGGTTGGAGACAGAGAATGGTATTAAGGCCTTAATAACCTTATTGGTTATTAATAACTTGGGCAGATAAGGTAGATAGATAGTGGTTATATTTTTAGATAGTCAGAGTAGGAGAGTAGGCTAGGCCTTTGACTTAGCAGAAGATACTGCCTTCTGAGGCAAATAGATTTAGGGTTGTTTTAGAGAAATGTACTTAGGATTGGGATCTGGGATATCGTTACAAGCTATTATAAGATTACTTTCACTTTACTCTTTACTATTTCCTATCCATATTTTCCTAATAATGAAACTATTTCAAAAGACATGGGTTTGCTTTTGCCTAGTAAATTTTTTTTATTTGAGAGATATTTCCAGCAGATATGACAGAAATGGGGATATGGAGATAGGACCTTTCCTCTAACATTATTAGAGAGGTGAGATATTGACCCCCAAATTCAGAAAGAAATGCTCAGAGAAGAGCTAAGGAGGCAGTATGAAGAAGGGAAAATGAGATTCAATAAATTTATTTATGAATACAGTTCATCTGCAAATTAGTAATATGACCTTGAACAGGTGTCTTCCTTTATCTAGGTCTTGCCTTCTCTCTGAGTCAATTCAATTTGATGATCTCTAAGGTTCATTCCATTATCAACATCCTATGAATTATCCCTTTCCATAGACTATCCCTAAATTCTATGCCTATATACTCAAGACTATTCTTGTTTAATCAATGAAGCTGGAAACTCATGTCTTTTACTAGTATGTGGACAATGTCTAAATCTCAGGCAGGTGAAAGTTTGGATTATACTTGATATATTGAGAGAGGGGAAAATTAAAATACAAAAAGGAAAAAAATAATAAATTCAAAGCAAAATAAGTAATAATGACATGGTCTCTGCAGAAACTGTGAAAGAGTCAGAACATTTTTTTTTATTTTACTAAGGATAAAAGCATGATGGAAAAAAGATTCTTTGGAATTTGAAGAAATATTCAGGGAGCAGCTCAGTGGGTTGAGAGCCAGGCCAAGAGACAGGAGGTCCTGGGTTCACATTTGACCTTAGACACTTCCTTGCTGTGTGATCCTGGACAGGTCACTTGATACCCATTGCCTAGCACTTACCACTGTTCTGTCTTGTCACCAATATACAGTGTTGATTTTAATACAGAGGGTAAGATTTTTTAAATTATTGTTTAAAGATTTCTTATTTTCCCAATTATATGTAATAATAATGTTCAATATATATTTTCCAAAATTATAAGATCTAAACTATCTCCCTCCTCACTTACAGATGATATGCAATTTGATCTTTGATCTGGGCCATAAATGGATTATCATGCAAAACACATCTCCATATTGGTATTGTTGTAAGAGCACACTCATAACAAATCAAAACCCCAAAATAAAACAATAAATAAACTCAAGTAAAAGATACTATGCTTTGATCTGTATCCATCAAATTCCGACAGTTCTTTTTCTTGAGGCAGAGCATATTCTATTGTTAAAAGTAAATCCTACAGAATATTCCCAGGTCATTGCAAAATTCAAGAATAGCCTACCCTTGTAATAGCTCTTACTACCAGGGAGGTAATAGTCATCTTTAGACACTGAGGTTAAATTCACTGGCAGAAATATTGTTACAATATGATTCTGATATTATTCAATACATTAAAAGATTTCTTGATTCATTTTTCTCTTTTTTTTTGCCTTAACTAAAAAAAATATTCATCTATTTATTCATCGTGTCTCCAAAAAAGGATAACCAGATAACCAAGACTTTACATCAAGGGAAGACATACTTTACTTCTAGCATTTCAAGTAGCAATCACCTCTACTGTTGATTTTTGCAACATGGACCTTATTCTTGATTTTATTTCCCTTTTAAGTTTTCATTAAAGTTTACCTGATAGTAGAACTAAAGGCAATTAAATGATAGTGATTGGCAAGAGCAAAAAAAAAATTTTTGTAGTGTAAAATTAGCAACTATCTTTAGAGGAAAAAAAATCTTTCCATGAAATATCAACCTCAGTTTAGTTCATATCCAAATTTTAGAATGTATCTATCCCAAAGCAGTCAGTTGTAAATACTGGTATATTTTTATGTTTGTTTAGATTTTGCCTTACTCTACATTACCATCACTTAACACAAGACCTGCATATAGTAAGTAATTAATAAACACTTCTCAACCTATTGACATACCTAACAGGAAGAGATATATGTTTGGAATTGAGTAAAAGCTCATTCTTCCTTAAAATGTATGTATATTGTATGAATCTTAAAAACTACTCAGACTGTACTTTAGAAGATTTGATTTAGCTATTTCCTTATTGTAACAATGGAGATACTTGGTCTAACAAGAATCAGGAATGTCTTGGGAACTTTACATTACTCCACCCAAACTTAGACATACTTTAGGGGAAGATAAAGTTGTAAACTCCTGATTGAACAATGAAGGTACTTAACTCATACCTTATAGTGAAGCTAGAACTTTAAGCTAAGTCTAGTTTTAGATCTAGTATAAAAGGGTGTTAAGTACCTATAAAGGTTAAATTAATCACAAAAAGGTCAAGTAACTCACAAAAGGCAGTATTAACAAAGAAGTGTGAAGTACTCAAAAGATATAATCTAGCCAGAGAAGTTGAGAACTAAAGAGTCGTGAGAACTAAAGAATTGGTGGTCCTGGATAAAGCGTCTACTGTGATTGGTAGACGTAAAAATTTAGGGGAGGTGACATAAGAGAAAGTTATCTTTAAAAGGGGGCAAAAAATCAGTTTAGGATGATCTGAACTCAGTTCAGAAGATTGAGTTCAGTGGAGGACTGGAGCTTCCTTGGAGATGGTCTTGTGGTGAGTAATAAGACTGACTCCCTTTCCTTTAGACTCAGGAAGGCCACTTTGGCCAAGGCCTTTAACTACTGCCTGGCTCAGCCTGAGCCAGAGCAGTTTAAATTAATTCTCTCTCTCTCTCTCTCTCTCTCTCTCTCTCTGTCTTCCTTAATTTCTTCTCTCTCTATTAATTAAAATATCCATAATTCCCAGCTGACTTGGGTATTTTCTTATTTGGGAATCATCCCTGGTGACCAATTATTTAGATTTTAAGTCAAAACACTAAAATTATCTTTACAATTATTTAAAAAAAGGAACTCTTAGAATTCCTCTTCATTCAATTTTCATTTTTCAGCTGGGACTTCTCTAGGGGATGTCAACTTTAAATGACACATCCTATCACTGCTCAGCAGGGAACCATCTCACTGTAGCTATCCTGTCAGGAAACTACAATGTCAATCACTTAAAATTTGTTTTAAGAGGCACAACAGACAATTGTAAAAGGATGGTCTATTTGCTTAGGAAAAAAGAAAAGCAAGATATAACAGTCCAAGATCCCAGAATAGCCCATTAATATAAAGTAGATATGAAGAAAAGAGTCTGAGATCAAATAATTGATAAATTTTTGCCTCAGGACTCAACAAGTTCCTGGCACTACCTGCTTCCACCTCAACATGAGAACTAGTATCCAGACTCCCTGGTTGTCCCTTAAAGGGGACTTTAAGTATTACATACAAGAGGATGTTGTAACTTGTTCACAGTCTCTTATAAAGTTACTTCCTATACTTCATTCATTTCCTCAATTCAGTTTAGTAATCATTTATAAAGATGCTATTGTACTCACAGAACAGTGCATATGAGCACATAGTG
Organism: Monodelphis domestica; assembly: GCF_027887165.1. Lineage (NCBI taxonomy): Eukaryota > Metazoa > Chordata > Mammalia > Didelphimorphia > Didelphidae > Monodelphis > Monodelphis domestica. Next base: position 252,656,106 of record NC_077229.1, read on the forward strand.
TCCATTCTATTCACTGAAAGAAAAAAATTGTAGAGTAAACTTTGTGCCTACAGTCACATACTTAGAGTCAAGAAAAAAACAATTCTCAATTGAACATGTTCCAAGCCTCTTGTCACTTGCTACCTTATTATTTTGAAGTTGATTCTCCAAAGGTTCCCCTTTTCATTTATATTTCCCAGGGTCAAATACTGAGTCATTTTTTCTCTGGGTTTAAATTCCATCACATTACCAGTTCTGAATTTAAATTTGTATCACTGAATAACCTCTGTTTCTCTATATTTCATACCTCTCTATAGCTAAATAGCCTATAACCCTGTGCTTGTATCAGTGTAGCCAGCCTATACAGTATAGTGACCCAATACAGTGATCATCTGGAATTGTGGGGGCAGGGGTGTGTGAGTGAGAAACATACAGAGAGAGAGAGAGAGAGAGAGAGAGAGAGAGAGAGAGAGAGAGAGAGAGAGAGAGAGAGAGAGAGATATGTATACCCTCCCTACCGTTAAATTGGGACAATCACAATGCACATAACTTGTAAATTAGTAGACACATAGAGACACATAGAAACACTCCAAGATCTTGTGTGTGGATTGAAAATCGAGCATAGTGGTGAACTCTGTTATTTGGTAAGTATTTCTTATTTACACATTCCTAAGCATTTTATCATACTTAGGTTTATCATATGTACCAACATCACTGCTCTTGCACTTAGGTGACATTATTAATAACTAAATAGCATTAATTAAACAAAGAGAAGCAGTGCTTTGACATGGACATGACTTGTAACAAGAAAGAGCTCTGGACAAAAACTGATGTGGGAGCTAATGTTTGGCAAGAAACAATGTAAAGACTTGTGCTAATGCTTCTCAAAGAAAGGATGAGCATGACTGGGCGAACTGATGTGAGACTTTATAGCACTTGGGAAAATTGTGCAGAGTTAATGGACAATTACATTTTTTAGTTTATATATTTTTCTGCTTTATTCTTCTTTGATTACCAATTATCTATATCTGAATTATGAGTTCACATAAATTGAGTTCCTATTATTTTGATCTTTCCATGTTCTTAACTTTGAATCTGTACTAATCTTTGAAGCTGTGTTTGAACTCTTAATTTGAATCTGTATTGAAACTGGGCAGCTACATAGCACAGTGAATAGTGCTAGAGCTAGAGTCAGGAACACCTAAATTCAAATCCAGCCTCAGGCATTCTCTAGTTAAGTGACCCTGGACAAGTCACATGATTAAGTTTGCTTCATATTCCTCATGGGCAAAAACAGGCTGAAGCAGGAAATGGCGAACCATTCCATATCTTTGCCAAAAAAGTCCAACTGTGGTCATGAAGAGTCAGACTGGAAAAACAACTGAACAATAACAAATTCTAAATTTAGCCTCATATTGTTTACCCTCATTGAACTCTATTTTACTTAATCTCTAAATCTGTCACATATAAACTTTTCTGCTATAAGGGATGTGCCATTACAATGACTATACCTTCTACTCTTAATAACAAATCTCAGAAATTTCTTAGTTAGTAAAACAGAAACACATATATATTGCTATTTATAATTTTTTTAAAGAAATAATTCCAAACACAGGTCAAAGTGTTCTTTTTATATTTTCAGAATAGTACTTTGATACTGTGTGCATTACTTTTGCTCACAGTTATAGATCTTTCCAAAGAACTTTATCATTGTTTAACCTACAACAGATTTACCTGTTTATCAACCAGTTCTGGGACTGGTTGGAGAACAAACACAAAGAAGGAAGGACACTTCCTGTAAGTTCTATATCTCTATCTCCACACCCTGCACATTAGAAGTTAGCAGGCAATTTTATCCTTTCACTTAAAGGATAATGTAAAAGATTGTGTCTTGTTTGTGATGAGACTATAATATATAACAAATAAGGACTTACTGAGAAGAATCAGGAGGCAAAATGGATAAAATTTATACTTAAAGCTAGGAAGACTTGTTTTTAATAATTATCTTTGAGTCTTACTATTATACTTACTGATTGTGTGACTCTTGACAAATCATATCTTTGTAGTACTCTCTGCATTGCTCTAAGTCTCTTCATCAAAGGAAAGTCCTGTTAAGAAAGAAAGAAAGAAAGAAAGAAAGAGAGAGAGAGAGAGAGAGAGAGAGAGAGAGAGAGAGAGAGAGAGAGAGAGGGAGGGAGGGAGGGAGAAAGGAAGGGAGGAAGGAAGCAAGGAAGGAAGGAAGGAAGGAAGGAAGGAGAAAAAGAAACAGAAAGAAGCATAGAGGGAGGGAGGGAGGAAGGGAGAAATGGAAGAAGGAAGGGATAAAGCCAGGAAGGAAGGAAGCTATTCCATTTTTATCGGAATGAAAGTCTTCATTAAATAAGTATGATAAAAGTGATAGTTAATTACATAATAAACAGCTCTTACCATTAATGTAAAGTAGATATGAAGAAAAGAGTATGAGATCAAATAATTGATGAGTTTTTGCCTCGGAACTCAACAAGTTCCTGGCACTACAAGCAAAGGTTTTACCTGCCTCTAACTCAACGTGGGAACTAGTATCCAGACTCCCTGGTTGTCCCTTAAGGAGGACTCTTTTTTACTATTAGCTACTCTTGAAACATCATAAGAAAATGAAAAAAAAGTCCCATCCCCGTCAGCTTGTAAGTGTACATAAACAAGACACTCATAGTATAGAAGAGCATAAATGATGTTGTATTTGGCACATTTGGAGGAAATGTTCATATTGATCAACTCACAGTCATTGAATATCTGAACGGAAATGTGTGCATAAAATTAATTTTAAAACTTTTCAATTTTTAGACATAAATGAATGGAAAGAAGTTCATCATATGGACTGCATTTGCAAAATAATAAGATTTCAAAGCTAGACTGTATTTAAATTTAAAAAAATCAGAAAGGCATCTTGTAAAATTAATTTTTATTTTTATTTAGTATTTTTTTAAATTCAATTGTATTACAAATATGCCACTACTTGCTTTGTAACCCTTTCAGAGCAGATAGCTAAAACAATCAAGTGCATGTATTTGGATAGTGTTAATTCAGTGAAAGGAATTTTGGGTAATAAGAGATTTACCATTTTTTCCTATGTTAGTGATAACTTCTTATTTTACCTTGGTGTCTCTTTGTAGATAAAATAGGATTTTATAAGCTCTTGTTTTTCAACATCATTTCCCAGAAAAATCTTTTTCATCAGGATGCCTTGTTCAAGGCTACAAACAAAGAAGATAAAAAAGGCATCCAAAAAAGTCATAAGAAGAGTTATGGTGTTGCACTTAATAGGAAAAATTGTTGCTGTTAAAATACATTGTAAGTTGTAACCTTGAGTATTTGTTTACCAGGGTACTTGAAAGTAAAGGTTATAGGCCTATTTTCCGAAAACAGATAAGCAGCTTTTCTTTTTTGTATGTATTTGGAATTTTCTAAAGAGTTTACTTAGGAATTAAACACTTTTTTACATTCAAAATATTTACACATATACATATTATACACAACATGTAATGAAGGATATATGTGTTTTTAACAACCTTATTATGTCATATTATATTGGGCAGATAAGGAATTTAAAAAATATTTTATTATGCATTAGGCTGCTATGGTACAGTGGCTAGGGAACTGGTCTTAATGTCAGAAAGTTTGCATTTCAAGTTTTGCTTTGGACACCTTGGTAGACCTGGGCAAATCACTGTTATTCTTATTACCAGGTAGGTATGTATCTCTTTAAGGAAAAAAATGTTGCAGAGTAGGTGATGATTTGTATTGATTAAATCATTTTTCATCTGAAAACTAGGTTTAAAATTATCATATGGTACCTATTGCTGACAAAAACATTCTAATAACATGATCTAATAGATTAAATAGGCTTAAAATGACTCTGTATTCTATCTTCTTTTTAAAAACAAAAATAATTCATTTATAAAACATTGTAACATTTAATAAAATCTTTGATCACAACAACCCAACAAAGCAGGTAATGAAAATAACATTGCCCTTAGTTTCCAGATGAAGAAACGAATGCTCATTTAGCTCAAAGAAGTCAAATTAGTTTTGTATGTTCTTATAATTTATAAAGTATCAAATAAATTGAATCCTGATTCAAGGACCAGTGTTCTTTCTAATATACCATGCTGTCTTCTGTAATGGTACTTTTCATTCTATAAATTATGCTCAGAGATTATGCATCTAGTTCACATATTAAAAAGATTCCATTTCTCATGATTCTTTGATTTGCTTTTAGCTTTTTTACTCTTACCTCCATTTAAATATTTTTAAAAATATTAAGAAAACTAGTGAATTTTCTGTCAGTTCATTGTTCATAGAAAAAAGTATTTCATGAAACAAATAGTAAAAAGTTAACAGTTTTACATAGTTTAAGCACTAATTACATTTGTGCTCTTGGATAAGTATATTATAGTCTCTAAGTCTTAGTTTCTTCCTCTGAAAAATAAAGAATGTTGACTATAAGGCCTAGAAAGCCTGTAAAATCCATTTCAGTTATGAAATTCTTTGTATCTAAAAGGCACTTAAATGGAACTTGAGTTCTAGGGTTAGTATATAGCTCATATTTGAACGGAGACAAATCATCTTTCTCTCTAGTTCCATTTCCTCTTAGATAAAATTACAAAACTTGGCTAAAGTAAAAGTTATTAACCTGGTGCTTATGAAAGGAAGGAAAGAAAGAAAGAAAGAAAGAAAGAAAGAAAGAAAGAAAGAAAGAAAGAAAGAAAGAAAGAAAGAAAGAAAGAAAGAAAGAAAGAAAGAAAGAAAGAAAGAAGGAAGGAAGGAAGGAAGAAAAGAAAGAAAAAGAGGAAAAAGAAAGAAAAAAGAAAACAAAAAAAGGTAATAGATATTGACATGAAGAATGATGGATGATTGGATGGATGGATGGGGAGAGAGAGAGAGTATAGATAGATAGATAGATAGATAGATAGATGATAGATAGATATACAGGTGTATAGATGGATAGATATGAACAAATGAGCAAATAGATGGATAGATAGAGATTAAACAGTATAAAATAATTGTTTAGTTTTGTAGTTCTAGGTATTTTATTAATTTAAAAATATTAGTATAAGAGAGGGACCACTGGCTTCATTAGACTGCTCAAAGGTTACATGACATAGAAAAATGTTAAGAATTTTACTCAAAGATTCATTACATTCCTTTCAAGCTTGAAAATATTTATTAATATAAAGATGATAAATTCTATTAAAGTAGTGGTTATCTCAAGTAGATAGCATACTGAGTCAAGAAGACCTTAGTTCAAATCTTGCCCAAGATACTTACCACTTTTGTGACCCTGGAAAAATCACTTTATCTCTCTGAATCCCAATTTCTCCATCTGAAAAATTAGGACACAAACAGCCTCTATCCCCAAGGTTGTAAAGATAAAATTATATATGTCTCTAAACTTTAATGTGATAGATAAAAATTAGCTAAGCTTTATTTTTGTTATTTATTTCATATATTTTGTTCCACAATCCCATAACATAGGTCAACCAAAACTTCAAAAAAAATTACGCCTTTAGCAATGAAATCATAATTTTAATTCTGCTTCTTTAAAGTCTCTGAAATATTTTGGATATATTTCCATTTGAACATCATTAGAATTCTATGAAATCATTATTGCATTTATTACCACATTTGACAAATAAAGAAACTAAATCTCAACAAAAATAAATGAGTTGTTCATGGTCAAACAACTAGTCAAGTCTCATAGGAAGAATTTGATCCTGTCTTCCTAACTTCAAGGACAATTCTCTCCATTGTCCCATACTGCTAATCCATATAACATATGGTAATTCATATCATTTGATAGGCAAATTGTGTTTAAGGCACTTGAACACATGTACATTATCATATTTAGTCCTCATAGAAACTTTGTGTTTCCTTTTTAATTTCTATTCAATAGTCTTTCACTGGCAAAGATGGAGACGTAGTTCTTGAAATGCTCTTACCCTCCTAATAAATTCCATAAAGCAACCAAAAATAAATCCACAGAACCACTGCTAAAAGCATTAAAATCAGACAGAAGTTAGAATAACTATGGACAATTAGAAAGGCAGGTGTTTTGTTACTGTCTTTGTTTTTTTAACTTTCCTGGCCTTAGGGAAGGAACAGCAACTTCCCATTGTTTGCTCAGCCTAAGAGCTTAGATCCAGAAGGATTTTGCCAAATAGGCATCTGTAGGGCCCTGGGAGTAGGTATATTGGTGCTGGCCTTGGCTAGGAATCTGGCCTGCAGTTGGGGATTGAAGAAATGGATACTTCTGAGTTCACCAGAGTCAGATGCTAATTAATTACCTTTTGATGATTCTCTTTAGTTCTGTGCTTAGGGATCAAATTTTCTGTCCAGGTCTGGTCTTTTCTTTATACATGCTTGGAATTCTTCTATTTTGTTAAATGACCATACTTTTCCCTGCAAGAATATAGTCAGTTTTGCTGGGTAATTGATTCTTGGTTGTAGACCTAGTTCCCTTGCTTTCCGGAATATCATATTCCATGCCTTTCAGTCCTTCAGTGTAGATGGAGCCAGATTATGTTTTATCCTCACTGTGGTTCCATGCTATAAAGGTTAAAATTATGGTTGAGACTTAATTTAAAAATTATATTTGTCTACCAAGGATTTTATTTATAAAATCCTAATGAAAAACCCAAACTCAGTTGGAAATTTTATGGTGATTTAATTGATATAGTGGAGGAGATAAAGATGGAAGAAGGAAGGGGCTAGTACCAGGCAGGAAGATTAGGAGATCTAGAAAGTAAGGTTTTGAGTGGGAAGGAGGAAAGAATCAGCCTGACCTCCAAACAGACTCAGCTAAGATGCCCAAACCTGAATCATCTCAAGGGCCAAACTCACCACCAACACTCCAAGATGTTGAAACACCTAGCATACTCTCAGCCAGAGTTTCCTCTCCAGGGAAAGAGCAAGAGAGAGGAAATGACATGCCTTATATGGACAGTTTTACATCACTTTCCTGCATCTCATCTGTACCAATGATCTCCTAGCTTGACTTAGGACAGTCCAGGGATCTGTCCATTTTACTGCACATGTCTGTTGAAGTCCATTTCCTCAGATAATTAAATCTTGAGTTTGATGCAGACCTTCCTAATCTTGTTAAACTAAGAAGGGTGGAGAAATGTAGAGTTTCCAAGACCTTATTCTGTTATTCCAAGTATTTCCATTGTTACTGATCAGGAAATAGCTAAATAAGATTTTCTAAAGTACAGTCTGATTAGAGTGGAATAGTTTAAAATTCACAATGTTATTTGAATGACTTCTTAGAAGCTTGTAATATATTTTCCTTGGTCTGATAGGTCTTTAATTTGGCTATAACATTCCTGGTTGTTGTCAGTTGGGTATTATGTATAGGAGGTGATCTATGAATTCCTTCAATCTCCACTTTTCCCACTTGTTCTAGAATATCAGGGCAGTTTTCTTGGATAATATCCTATAGTATGATGTCCAGGATTTTTCTTTTTTCATGGTCTTCCAGTAGACCAATGATTCTTAAGCTGTAGCTCCTGGACTGATTTTCTAAATCTTGTTTTGTGAATGAGTTCTTCATATTTTCCTCAATTTTTTCATTCTTTTGATTTTGTTTAATAGTGTCTTGCTGCCTTATGAAGTTGCTTGCTTCTAGTTGTATTCTGGATTTTAAAGACTGGATTTCATCCCTTGATTTTTGGTCATCCTTCTCCTTCTGATCTTTCATCTCCTTTGCCTCATTTTCAAGCTGATTGACTTTGGCTTTCAAGACACTGTTTTCTATTTCCAAATGCCATATCTAACTTTTAAAATTCTTTTCTCAGTGTCTTCAGCCTTTCTTAATTGTGTTTTGAATTGTATTTTGAGTTTTTCCAAATCCTGTTTCCAATTTGTTGGTTTTTCTGTGTTATTGCTTGGTGTTCCCTCCTCCTTCTCTTTTCCATTTGCTCTTTGTTCATTGCTTGTATAGAAACTATTGATTGTAATTTTGTTTTTCTTTTTCAGTTGTTTGCTCATATTTACCCCTTCTTTACTCCCTGCAGTTGTCTGAACTCTTGCTTTTCTCATTTATTTTTGTTTTGGGCTTTTCTGTCAGTTTTCCCTCTTGGAGCTTTGTCAGAAAATCTCTCAGCATAGTCTGTGGGGGACTGGTGTTGGAGCTTGAGCTTCCCTGCCCTCTGGAGGCTTTGATTAAATTAAAATCCAACAGTCTGTGGGGGAGTGGTGTTGGAGTTTGAGATTCCCTGCCCTCTGAAGATTTTGATGGGATTTAGTCCAGCTAGGTCTGGCTGGATGTGCCCTGAGGCCAAAACCTCCTAGAAGGGAGAGAGCAATATGGAGGGTCTCTGCTGCAGTAACTAGGCTGCCCACTCTGTGCTCCTTCTCTAACTGCTTTCCCACAGCCTGTGTTTGATGCTCTGAGCCTAGCACAGCTTTGCCCACAAGTAACTCCCTCCAGACCAGAGCCTTTGCCACCCAGAGGTTTCAGGTACAGCTGGAGGCTTAGTGCTCTATGTGGGGAAAGGGGTCCTGGGACCTGCCTTCTTCCTTCCCCTTATGACCTAGTATTCTAGAATTCTGGATTGTGGGGGGCATACCTTTAAGTTGAGTCCAGAAGGAGAGTCCCTTTGCTCTGTCTTGTTGTTAGGTTTGATTTTCAGTCCCCTAGGAGTATTTAGTTTGTAATTGGTAAGGAAGGGTTTTCAGAGGCCTGAACTTTCACTGCCTCTATGCTACCATCTTGACTCCATCCCAGATAATGTTTTTCTCAAGCAAGAAATAAAACAAAATCAAAAGAATGAAATAATAGAAAAGAATATGGAACAATTTATCCCAAAAAGAAAGGACTCATAAAATAGATCAAGGAGAGGCAATATAAGAATAGTTATAATAAGGAAAAAATAATTTAGACACAATATTCTAAGAAATCATCAAGGAAAACTGCTTAGAAATTCTAGAATTAAAGTGTGAAGTGGTAATTGAAAGAATCCACCAATTAACCCAACAAAGAGTCCAAAAGATAAAAATGCGCATCATTTCTAAGTTCTGTGATTCTCAGGTTAAGAAAAAAAATATTATAAGCAATAAAAAAGAAAAAAAAACAATTTAAATAATGTGGAGCTATAGTCAGAATTACACAATAGGAATAGCAACATTAAAATATCCCAAGACAACATAGAATTTTAAAGAGTAAAAAGACTAGGCTTATAACCAAGAAGAATCTATCCAGCAAACCTGAGCATAATTTTAATAGAGAGAAAAATGGATATTTAACAAACTAAAGGCATTTCAAATATTCCTGGGGGGAAACCCAGAACTCAGTAGGAAATTTGATGTATAAGAAAAATTTAAAGGTAATAATGAAATATTATGATGCAAAATATTTGATACTTGCAAGACCCCCTAAGAATGGTATCATTGCCTAGATATTTTGAAGGGGTATGTATATATTGGAAATTTGAGGTCAAGAATGGAATGAACCAAAATGGTAGTGGAATAAATCAGGAGGAAGTAGGGTGGAATGGTTATTTCATATGGAAGAGTAATGAGTGGAGGAACTGCCATAGAGAAGGGGAGAAGGTTTTAGAACCCTAGTCTCATCAGAACTGGGATAAAAAAAAGGAAAAAAGAATAAAATAGTAGGGCAACAATCTTCTTAACATATAGAGAATTAGGAAGGAAATGAGAGAAGCTTAGAAAAGCAATGGGATGGAATAAGGGAGTGACCAATGTAACAGTTAAAATTGAGGAATATGAGGAGACTGAGGCAGGTAGAAATTAGTTTCTCTCTGCAAGGAGTATTATATTTTTTAGGGGTTTATTAAGGATTAAGGATTAAAGAATATACAAGTAAGAAACATGTGCCTAGGCCAGAGGCCTAGACAAAATAACCTCACATCATGGAAGAGACGCCTCTGCTCCAAAACTGAAGTCCAAAAGAGCCCCAAAAACCTTTGCCACCAGCTTAAATCCTTCCTCAATCTCAGCCCACCTCAGAATTCCCGTGAGATTACAAAGAATTTTGGGGAAGTGGAGCAAAGACTTGTGAGGATTGTAGTCCTGTATTCGTCTATTTTTTACACCAAGGAAAAGAAAGCCCCATAAGGGGGTGAAGGAATGAGAAGTAAGAATGGATTAAGAGAAAAGAAGGCAAGGTGATGAGAAAAGAAAGGGATATGAGAAAGAAGAATATTATAAAAAAGGTGAATGTTTAAGATGAGGGGATATGTGAGGTATTATTAGGGAAAAACAAAGGAGAGATTTTTATCATAGAACCCCATATCATGAAATAGAAGGGGACAGTTGAGCTTTAGGGAAGGAACTTTTGGAAAGTCAGACAAAATAAGAACTTAAAAATAAAGGGAAAAAGAGAAAGGAAGGATTCTTAGAAAAGTGGTCCAAATTGTAAGAAGGAGAGGTTAAGGGAAGCTTTCTACGAAGGACTGAAAATAGGAACAATAGCAGATAGAAGAAATTTGACATCTAAGGAGAGATACAGCAAAAAGAAAGAGAAAATCAAACTGAGGGAAAACAGAATGTAAGGACACAACAAAACTAGTAATTATGATATTGAATGTGAATGGGATGAATTCATCCATAAAACAAAAACAAATAATATACTGCTTACAAAATACACACAAAAATGAAATGAGTTACATTTTAAGTAAAAATAAAGGGCTGGTGCAGAATGTACTATGTTTCGATTTATACAAAGAAAAGAGGAGTAGTAAAATCACGATCTCTAACAATGTTAAAGCTAAAAGAGATATACTCAAAAGATATAAGCAGAGAAACTATTTGCTAAAAAGCACCATAGGTAACAAAGCATTATCAATTTCAATTCTATATGTGCCAAATGATATTGTATCCAAATATTTAATGGGAAAATTAAATGAGTTAAAGATGGAAATATATAACAAATATTAATATTTGAAGACTTTAATCTCCCTTTCTCAAAACTAGATAAATCTAATAAAAATAAGAAAGAAGTCAAGAGGAAGAATAAAACCTTAAAAGTTAAATATTATTGATATATGGAGAGAATTGAAAGGGAACAGAAAAGAAGTTATATATGTAAAGGTAAGTGGCACATGACATCTTCACAAAAACTGACCATATATTTGGGCACAGAAATATTATAGTTAAATTTAAAAAATCAGAAACTTTCAATGCAACTTTCTCAGACCATAAAACAACAAAAATTGTATATAATAAGGCTCCATAGAAACACAAAGTAAAAACAAATTAGAGATTAAATAATTTAATCATAAAGAATAAGTGGGTTAAAGTACAAATTAGTGAAACAATAAATACTTTCATTAAATTGAATGATAATAATGACATAATACACCAAAATCTATGGGATATAGCAAAAAAAGGAATTAAGGGACAATTCATATCTTTAAATACATATTACTAAAATAGAGAAAGAAAAGTTCAGTGAATTTGGAAATCGATTAAAAAAACTAGAAAAATAATAAATTAAAAAGCACCAACTGAATGCCAAATTTGAAATATTAAAAATTAAACATGATATGAATAAAATTGAATGTAAAATACTATTCAGAAAATGAATATTAAAAATAGAATAGCCAAGTAATCAGTGAAAAAATATTAAAATTAAAGAAAAGGAAAAAATAAGTAGACTAGACTCCCCAGTGTTCCCTTCCACCTTTATCTCTATAGTTCTAGAATTATCTCTAAGCACTCCCCTCATGACCTCTAACAAAGAAGTAAAGAAAATTCTAAATATAGAACACAAATCAGATAAAGAAGGTTGTTTTTTTTTTTGTCCATATAGAAAAGGGAATGTCAATAATAAAAAATAATAAAACCTAGTAAATCATCACTACTAGAACAATCTATGCTTCTGGGATGCAGTTTTTTTGTAGGGTGGCCAATTAATGACTTTCACTTACACCAAGCATTGTTATGTAAAACACCAAGCAAAATCTTCCTAGTGATCTTTCATTCTCTTTGTTAAAGACTTATTCCTTGCACCCCTCCCCACTTCTCCAACTGATCCCAAAACTGATGCATGTATAGCTGTTCCATTAATCCCTATTGCTCCTCACCATCACTCTCAAGCCTTCCATGACCCCATTGATCCTGACAAAATTAATACTAAAATAAACCAATATAGAAAGGAGGAAGAAGTAGTCAGCTAATTGGGTCCCTTTTCCATGTGGGGAGAGGATTCCACTGTCCCTATGCTATGTAAACCTCAAAATTTCTTAGACTTATAAATGTTGGAAATTTCACCATTGGGAAATTTCATACTTGAAAAATTCCCTATTGATAGTGGGTCTTGGCTATTGGAATGTGAACGCCATTGGCATGAGAGTTTCCCCCTCCTACCTTCTTAAGATTACTTTAGGACAGAAACCTTTTGCTGAACAATGGAAAGGACTTTGACCTATGCTTAAGCATAGAACAGGAATTTCTTTGAGTCATGATTGATTTTAGAATTGATACAATGGAGATACTTGGAATCAATCTCCACCCTATTCAGTCCTAACAGGATTGAGTAAGGGCTGCAGCCTAGATCAAAATTTAATTATTCCAATCTCTACCCTACTCAGGTTAACAGGATTTAGAAAGGGCTGTAGCAAAGGATCAAAGATTTAATTATTTGAAAATATGACCTTCAACAGACATGTGCAAAGCCAGAGACCTCTGGGCGGTCCTGGGTTAAGCTAGAGCCTCCATTGGCACAGGGAAATTGATGGACAGTGATTGGTAGATGGGAGAACTGAGGGGAGGCAACTTGGATGGTTTCCTTAAAGAGAGGGGGGTCTGAAGACTCAGAGGGTGGGTGGTGTTTTTAGGAGTTTGTCGGAGTGGTTGGTGTGTGCTCTGAGAAGCTTGCTCTGGAGGAAGCTGAAGGTGGGGGCCCTGAGACTGTTTCTCCATTTTGGTCACGTGAGTAATAGGGACTGATCTCCTTTCTTTGCCCCAGCTATCTAAGGGCTTGGGCCTTTTGGCCCAGCCTAAACAGAAGGGGTATTTAAGCCCTATTCCCTTCTCTCCCCTTTCTCTCTCCCTCTATCTCTCTATCTCTAATTCCTTTCTTCCTCCTGTTTGTAATTAAAACTCCATAAAAGGTTGATGGCTGACTTGAGTTTTCATTAAGGAATTACATAGCTGAATTCCTTGGTGACCTTAAATTAATATATATCAGTCTTTTAAAAGTGATTTCCTTGTCACAGCTATGGTAGAGAAATGCTTCCTTTTCCATTCTGGTTAAATTTATATTTTGCTGCCTGCTATGTTGAAGCCATGATCACTTCTTACAAGGAATGACTTCCTTTTCTATTCAGTTTGGTACACCTCATGTCACCAATATTTACAGGTCAATATAACAATCAATAGAGAATATTTGGTTCAAAAAAGAGTTGATGTATAATCAGAAGCAGGCAAAGGATATCAGTGCACATAATCAAATTTTTAAACCCCTGAATGGCTAGGGGGAGAGGCCAAGAATATCTATGAGTGATCCAAGTTGGTGGGAGTAGTCTGAAGAAAAGACAAAGATTATTATAAATGAAATCATGAATCCTTGTTAAATGTAAAATTTTAAAACACATTATAAATTCATCAATCATTTACACCTGTTTTTGCTTGTTTATACCCCTGTGAAGTTTCTTTTCTTCTTTTCTGTGATTTTAAAAAGGCTTAATGGCACTACTTTATTTCCTTCTTTTTGTTATCACCATCACTATTTCTCCCTTCATTAATTCTCTTGATTTTTTTTTTGCTTTTTAAAAATGAAAAGTTTCTTCTAAGTCCTTCAAGCTGCAGAAGTAAAGATGTTTAGTATTAATAATTTGAACAAAATTTTGTAGCCAAACCTCAGGAATATGGGAGGGGAAAATGAGAGGGGAAAATAGAGAACAAAACTATCAAAATAAAACCAAAACTAGCTTAACTGACCTTTTACCTTCCTTATTTCAATTGAACCAGCCAACTTCAATACAGAGCTAACACTATCTGGACCCAGTGATAGTGGAGTTACTGGACAGTGTCACAACTCAATGGCACAAAGGTTGGAATACAGATAAAGGGCAACCTACAAGAAAATAATAAAAAATGTAATTACTCTGACTACTACTGGCCTTTTTCATCATGGTTTTTCACTACAGACACATAGGTGAACATTGTCTCAGCTCAGAGAATCTTGCCAGGAGAGAACACTTTCCCAAGACATCCTCCTTAAAGTTACCCTTATTGTACTCCAACTAAGCATTGGGAGTTCTAGCCTGTCAGGCTACATATACTAAAAGTAAACTTGAATTCAATCTTCCAGCACCAGCAAGAACTAGTCATTACACCTCTGATTAAGACATGAGGAGAGCGGCTAGGGGGTGCTATGGGATGGAATGCTGGGTCTGCAGTATGGAAGACTCTTCCTAAATTCTAATCTGGCCTTAGATATTTACAAGTTCTCTGACCTTGGGCAAGTTGTCACTTGACTCTGTCTCATTGTCCTCATCTGTAATCCCACATTATAAAACAGGTTTTATTGTAGCATGTAATCATAGTCAAGTAAAATTAATCAATATATTGGCCACATTCCATTACATGTATCTCATTTTGCAAGTAGGTAGCTTTATTCCTCATTTTCCCTTTGCACTCATCATTATTCATTGACTTGATCAAACAACTAGGTACACAGTGGATTGAACACTCAACTTGGAATTGTGAAGATCTAAATTAAAATCCTGCCTCAGATACTCACCAGCTCTGTGACTCTGGGCAATGCACTTAAATTCTACCAGTCTCAGTTTCCTCATTATTAAAAAGGGGATAATAATAACACCTAATTTCCAGAGTTTTATGAGTAGAAAATAGACAATTTTTGTACAGTACTTTGTAGACCTTAAAGTGCTATTTAAATGCTAAGCATATGCATGCATATTTGTGCATATATTTATATATGTAAACTGTATATATATACATATATTTGTGTATATATGTGTGTGTAAACATTAGCTATGATTGTGATTATCAGAGTTTTAAGTCTTATAAAGTTATTTGGCATAGTATTTTATAGTCCTTGTTTAAATTATCCTCTTTGTTTTGCTCTCTATATTCTCTAACATATACATTAACACTTAAAGACTTATGTTTAAAGATAAAAAGAGACTGAATTCTTTGTCAATAGAGGAACTAAGGATATAGGTAAAATTGCAGATCTTAGAAGTATTGAAACTATTCATTCTTAAAAGGGAGGTTTGGTAGTGAAAAATAATCAACCTTAGCAAATTCAAGATTATATAAATATACAAAATCTGCTAGTTATAACTAAGTAAAAATTGGATATAAAAATTAATATTTTTGTATTGGAAGTAATTATATTAAGTAAAAAAAACAAAGTAATAAAATTGAAATATGGACAAATTTCTTCAGCATTGAAATATATTGTCTCTATAATTCCTATTGTAATGGGGGAAAGGGCTTAATTGAGCCAAATCCATTCTTCACACTAATAATTAGTAAGTTGCAGCAGTGCTACTTGACATTTTACAAAAAAAAAAAATGATATCATGTTCTTGCCTTGTTAGGAAATGTGGTTTTATTCTGTAGAATTTAATTTTTGAATTTTTGTTCTAGGAAGAATTTTTTGGTATGAATTTGGTGAATTCATAGTGAATGACAAGTCAAGTTTCCTACTCTTGTTTGGGGTCAGACTATTATATTTACTTTTTCCTCTTACTGCTTTTATAAATTAGCCTTCCTTCTTATCTATTCTCTTATACTTTATCCTCAAATATCAGGTTTGGTTCTCATTAATAAAAGAAAATTATTTGGGGGAAGATTAATAAAATGCCATTGTAATAACCCTTTGGGGCGATCTAAACCTTCTCTTTCTACCAAAGATAGCTAGTAATAAGTTTGTATACCCTTTGAATTTAGTCTTCTTTAAATCTGCTCATGAAATTTCTTATAAATAATGTCTCATTAGTCATTATAAAATTATTTCTCTAGTCCTTTTATACAAAACATTGTAACATTTGCAATAAAATTTGGCAAAATTCAAAGCTGTCATTGCTATCTTTGGCCAATGCAATGAATTTTTATTCAATTGCTCTTTGGGTACTATAAGGAATACTGTACAGAAGGCTCATCTCTCAAGTAAAGCAATTTATCTTTCTTAAATGATGGCTTCATTTCCTGGTGGTTGTTATAAAAGCCTTAATAAAATAGCTCCTTAGATTTACAGAGATAAAATGGAAAGTTCTCAGCTTTTAAATTAAGCCCATTTCTCCAATAGGTATGAAAAGGAAAGCATCAATTAAAAGATCTAGGAGGAAGCACTTCTTAGGTCATTTATAAAAATTTACTGCTATAAACCATTGAAGATTAAATTAAATACATAAGACCAAGAAGTGAATATCTTATTTGGCAGTAACCAACACACATCTTCTCATAAAATAAAATGGTTATGTTTAAAAATTAAGTAAGGTAGTGGAAGAGTTCTATTGCTGACTCAGAGGTGTGTTTAAATAGAAAAGTTAGTGCTAACAAATACCAATTCAGAAGCTATCCCATAGAAAGTAAGCTTCTCAGTGCCAGGGACAATTTTTCATTTTCTCTTTGTAGCACTTATAGCTTATTGCCTGGAAAAAGGTAGGTTTTAAGAAAATGCATTGCAGATTGTTTTGGGGTGGATTGCATTAGATGGCACTGGATACATTTTTCCTTATTACTCAATTCTTAATCTAATATGAAGACAGGATTATCTCTGGCACAAAATCAAAAATTATTATCAATTTGGTCTCTAACTGGAAACTATCTTTATTACAGTATAGTTGTAAATCTTATGGATATCGTAAATTCATATAGATAAATAGATGAAATTACAATTATCTGAATATGTAAAGACAGTATCTTGTTCAAAGGCTAGTTCTATAAATTTAATTATTTGATATCATGTGATTGAATATCAGGTTATTTAAATTTAAATTGAACTTACCATAAGTATATGAAAATAGTACAGAGTATTTTTTTCTTATCCTACTTTCATAGTTTGATAATTAAAAAAAATAGAACACCTAGAGTTTTATCTTGTCACTTCTATAGCCAAATGGTTCAAGTTCCTATGTGTTACCTTAGAGAAACAAATCATTGTATAGTCTCATCTGAAAAGAAAATACTTCCTATTATTATTGACACAAAATAGGTCAGCAGTTGTGATTTCTAGCACAAGATCCAATCACAATCTAGGAGTGGGTTGAATTATGATTCTCTAGTGTTTTAAAAATGATATTAGTCTTAACTCTATTTAATTTTTTAGGGAAATGGAGGATTCTTCTTGACAAAAACAATATTTTTATTAAAAGACAAAAATATATATTTTTTATGGTTGTTAGTTTCTAGAAAGTAGAAAAAAACGGTTTTGTATATAGCATCAGCTGTAATAGTAAAGTCAAGAACATTGAGTCCATAGTTGCTGATGCTAATTTGTATATTGTATATTTGTATATATCATTTTCTCTGATATCGGTCTCATACCCCTAAAATATGCTAAAGAACTGAACTTACAAATGTGGAAAATATGATGTCAAACACCAAATAAGAGTCAGGGTAAATTTTAAAGACCTAAAACGGAATAAATGTGAATAGGTATGCAAAATTCCTTGCAGATATTAGTGTTTTTTCTTCTTTTTTTAAATTTTGTAACCCAAGAAGAACAAATGTTTTTAATATCATTTGCACCTTTCATTTTATTTTATTTAATTAGTAAATTTAGAATATTTTTCCTTGGTTACAAGAATCATGTTGTTTCCCTCCCCTCCATCTATACCCTTCCATAGTCGACACACAATTCCACTGAGTTTTACATGTGTCCTTGATCAAAACTTATTTCCATATTATTGATAATTGTACTAGAGTGATCATTTAGAGTCTATATCCCCAATAATAATCCCATTGACCCATGTGATCAAGCTGTTGTTTTTCTTCTAAATTTTTACTCCCACAGTTTTTCCTCTGAATGTTGATAGCATTCATTCTCATAAATCCCTCCAAAATTTTCCAGATCATTGCATTTGCTTTCCTTTTAATTTTGGTTGCACTGATTTTGTTTGTACAAAACTTTTACATTTAATGTACTCAAAATTATTCATTTGACATTTTGTAATTTTTTTAGCTCTTGATTAGTCTTAAAATCTTTCTTTTCCCAAAGATATGACAAGTATATTATTCTGTGTTCACCTAGTTTACTTATAGTTTCCTTCTTTAAATACAAGTCATTCACCCAAACTGAGTTTATCTTGGTAGTTGATGTAAACCCAATCTCTTCCATATTGTCTTCCAATTTTCCCAGAAGTTTTTGCCAAATACTGGATTTTTGTACCCAAAGCTGAGATCTTTGGGTTTATCGTAGACTGTCTTGCTGAAGTCACTTACCGCAACCCTATTCCACTGAACCTCTCTTCTGTCTCTTAGCCAGTACCATATTATATTGATGACCAATGCTTTACAATAGATTTTGAGATCAGGTATTGCTAGGCCACCTTCCTTCACATGTTTTCTTTTCTTTTTATTTCCCTTGATATCCTTAATCTTTTGTTCTTCCAAATGAACTTTGTTATGGTTTTTTTCTAATTCAGTAAAAATGTTTCTTGGTAGTTGGATGGGTATGGCACAAAATAAGTAAATAAGTTTGGGTAGGATTGTCATTTTTATTATGTTAGATCATCCTACCCAGGAGCAATCAATATTTTTCCAATTATTTAGATCTAGTTTTAATTGTGTGGAAAGTGTTTTGTAGTTGTGTTTATATAGTCCCTGTGTTCATCTTGGCAGTTAGATTCCTAAGTATTTTATACTGCCCAAGCTTATTTTAAATGGAATTTTCTTTCCAATTCTTGCTGCTGAGATGTGTTGGAGATATATAGAAATGCTAATGACTTATGTGTGTTTATTTTGTATCCTGCAACTTTGCTAAAGTTGTTGATTATTTCCACTAGTTTTTTAGTTGGTCTTCTAGGATTCTTTAAGTAGATCATCATATCATCTGCAAAGAGTGATAGCTTGTTCTCCTCATTGCCAATTTTAATACCTTCAATTTCTTTTTCTTCTCTAATTGCTACTGCTAGTGTTTCTAGTACAATGTTAAATAATAGAGGTGATAATGGGCATCCTTGTTCCACTCCTGATCTTATTGGGAATGCAGCTAGTTTATCCCCATTGCAGATGATACTTGTTGATGGTTTTAGATATATACTGCTTATTATTCTTAGGAAAGGCCCTTCTATTTCTATACTGTCTTGTCTTTTCAATAGGAATGAGTTTTTATTTTCAAAGTCAAAGGCTTTTTCTGCATCTATTGAGATCATCATGTGATTTTTGTTGGTTTGCTTGTTGATATGGTCAATTATGTGTATGGTTTTCCTAATATTCAACCATCCTTTCATTCCTGGTATATATCCCACCTTATCATAAAGAATAACCCTTGCGATCACTTGCTGGAGTCTTTTAGCTAATATTCTATTTAATATTTTTGTATCTATATTAATTAGGGAAATTGGTTTTCTTTCTCTGTTTTTGACCTACCTGACTTTAAAACCAGTACAATATTTGTGTCATAAAAGCAATTTGGTAGAACTTCTTTGCTTATTCTGTCATATAGTGTGTATATTATTGGGATTAGTTGTTTTTTGAATATTTTATAGTATTCATTTGTGAATCCATCTGGTTCTGGGAATTTTTTCTTAGGGAGTTTTTTGATGACTTGTTCAACTTCTTTTTTGGATATGGTGTTATTTAGGTATTCTATTTCTTCTGTTAATCTAGGCAATTTATATTTTTTGTAAACATTCATCCATATCAGCATGATTGCCATATTTATTGCCATATAATTGGACAAAATAGTTTCAAATGATTGCCTTAATTTTCTCTTCATTACAGGTGAGGTCTACCTTTTCATCTTGGATACTTTTAATTTGGTTATCTTCTTTCCTTTTTAAAATTAGATTGACCAGTACTTTGTCTATTTTATTTGTTTTTGCAGAATACCAGCTACTAGACTCATTTATTAATTGAATAGTTCTTTCACTTTTGATTTTATTAATTTGTCCTTTAATTTTTAGCATCTCTAATTTTGTTTTCATCTGGGGATTTTTAATTTGTTCACTTTCAGGTTTTTTATTAATTTTCATGCCCAGTTCATTGACTTCTATGATCCATAATTTGTTAATATATAAACCCAAGGATATAATTTGCCCCCTGAGTACTGTTTTGGCTGCATCTCATAGACTTTGAAAGGTTGTCACATCATTATCATTTTCTTCAGGGAAATTATTAATTGTTTGTATGATTTGTTCTTTAACCAACCCATTTTGGAGAATCATATTTAATTTCCAATTTTTTTATTTACCACTCTAATTATTATTTTTCTAATTATTATTTTTAGTGCATTATGATCTGAAAAAGTTTCATTTATTATTTCTGCTCTTTTATACTTGTTTGCAGTGTTTCTGTTCCCTAGTACATGATCAATCATTGTGAATTTACCATATGCTGTTTAAAAGAATGTATATTCCTTTTTGTCCCTATTTATTTTTCTCCAAATATCTATTAATTTTAAATTTTCTAAGGTTTCATTCACATCTCTTACCTCTTTCTTATTTATTTTTTGGTTTGATCCAGATCTCAGAGAGTAACATTCAGGTCTCCCACTAGTAGAGTTTTACTATCTATTTCCTCCTTGAGCTCCACTAGTTTCTCCTTTAGAAATTTGTATGCTATGCCATTTGGTGCATTCATTTTGAGTTCTGATATTTCCTCATTGTCTATACTTCCTTTTATCAGGATGTAATTACCTTCCCTATCTCTTTTAATTAAATCTATTTTTACTATGGCTTTGTTGGATATCATGATTATGACTCCTGCCTTCTTTTTCTCAGTTGGTGCCCAGAGATTTTGTTCCATCTGTTTATCTTTACCCTGTATTAGTCTACCTTCCTTATGTGTGTTTCTTGCAAACAGCATTTGGTAGGGTTAGGGTTTCTAATCCACTCTGCTATTTGCTTCCATTTTATGGGTGAGTTCATTCCATTCACATTCAGAGTTATGATTACCAGCTGTGTATTTCCTAACATTTTGATTTCCACTCTTAGTTCTGCCCTTTTTTCTTTCACTATTTCCTTCTACACCAGGGTTTTCTTTTTAATCAGTTCCCTTAATTCCCACTCTTATTTTGCTTCTTTTCTCTGTTCCTTCTTAGTCCCCTCTTATTTTTCTTTAGGATCATTTTAAAATACACCCCACACTCTCCTCCTTTGAATTACTTTGCTTTCCAGTAATCCTTTTGTTACCCTTCTACTTCTCTATAGGTTGTCAATCATTTCTCTGCCCCAATGGATGAAATTGTTCTACCCTCTTTGAGTCAAATTCAATGCATGTAAGAATTATTTCCTGTCTCCAACCACTTTACCCTTCCAGTGTTTTGGTCTTCTCCCCAAACCCCCCCTATGTGCTTCTTTATGACATATATGACATTTACCCCATTTTGTTTCTTTTCCCATTTCTCCTAGTATTAACCTCTTTATTTTGCCTCTAGTTTCTTATTTATATACTTATGCATACATACATATATGTATATGTCTTGGCATTTCTTCCTATACAATTTGTCACTGTTCCCTCTAAGTATCATTCTTCTACCTACTCAGGTAATAATAACAATTTTTAAGTGATACCTATATACTCTTTTCTTATAGGGATACAAATAATTTAAACTTTTTGGGTCCCTTAAAAAGGGTGTTTTCTCCCCCTTTCTTAATTACCCTTTTGTGATTCTCCCGAGTTCTGTGCTTTGGTATCATGTTTTCTGTTTAATTTCCATCTTTTCATTATGAATGCTTGGAAGTCTTCTATTTTATTAAATGACCATACTTCCCCTTGCAAGAATATAGTCAGTTTTGTGAAGTAGTTGATTCTTGGTTTTAGACCTATTTCCCTTGCTGTCTGGAATATCATATTCCATGCCTTTTCATCCTTCAGTGTAGATGCAGCCAGATCTTGTGTTATCCTAACTGTGGTTCCATGGTATTTGAATCACTTCTTAGCATTTTGTTATATTTTTTCCTTGGTCTGGTAGTTCTTGAATTTGGCTATAACATTCCTGGGTATTGTCAATTCAGTGTTAAATACAGGAGGTGATCTGTGGATTCTTTCAATCTCCACTTTTTCAAGAATGTCAGGGCAGTTTTCTTGGATAATTTCCTGCAAAATGATGTCCAGGCTTTTCCTTTTGTCATGCTCCTCCATTATTCTGATAATTCTTAAATTGTCTCTTCTGCCTCTTTTTTCCAGGTCTATCTTTTTGTGAAAGAGGTGTTTCATATTATCCCCATTTTTTTCATATTTTTTATTTTGTTTTTTAGCTTTTTACTGCTTTGATAATTCATTTGAATCTAATTGTTGCATTCTAGTTTTAAAAGACTGAATTTCATCCCTAGCTTTTTGGTCATACTTCTCCTTCTAGTATGATTTTCTTTGGAAGTCATCTTTCATCTTCTTTGCCTCATCTTTCATCTTCTTTGTCTCATCTTTCATCTCCTTTACCTCATTTTCAAGCTGTTTAATTTTGTCTATCAAGACACTATTTTATGTTTCCAGATGACTTATTTTAAATTTTCAGTTCTTTTCCCATTTGTCTTTAGCCTCTCTTAATTGTTTTTGTAATTATATTTTGAGTTCTTCCAAAGCCTGTGTCCAATTTGCTGGAGCTTCTGTGTTTTTGCTTGGTGTTCGTTGGATCTCCTCTGTTCCAATTTTTCTTTGTTCATTACCTGGATATAAGGTGTCAATTGTAATTTCTTTTTTTTTTCTGTTGTTTACTCATATTTTTACCTTCTTTCCCCACTGTATTTGCCTGTAATCTTGCTCATTTGATTATGTGTTGGATCTGTGGGTTTGGGCTCTTCTGTCCTGAAGGGGCTTGATACCAGATCTTCTCCAGCTGGCAGCAGAATCTGAAAAAGAGCTGAGATTCCCACCTTACTATCAAGGTTGTAGCCTTCACCCTTGGAGCTTAGTCAGTTAAGCTCTCAGAGCAGTCTGGGGGAGAGAGCCTTGAACTTCCCTGCCCCCTGAAGGCTTTTTATATGAACTATTGACAAGATTGAGCCAGGGCAGAGTTGGTTTGTGAAGCTGGATGTGCCCTGAGGTCAAAATCTCAAGAAGGGGTGGGGGTAAGGGGAAAGATGGCATGTCATAGATACAACTAAGCCTCCTCTGAGCTTCTCTCCAGTTGCCTCCCTGCTTCCGTGTGTTCAACACCCTGAGCCTGGCATAGGTGGGCTAACAAGGTACTCCCTCCAAACTAGCACCTTTGCCCACCAAAAGGTTCCAGCCATAGCTGGGGGCTCAGCACTTTAGGTGGGGGAGGGATCCTGGGACCTTCCTTCTTCCTTCCCCCTAAAACTGAGTGTACTAGAATTCAGGCTTTTGTGAGGGGCATGCCTTTTAAGTTGAGTCCAGCAAGAGGGTTCCTTAGAGCTGTCCTGTTGTTAGATTTGGTTTTCAGTCCCCTCAACACATTTTGTTTATATTTGGTGAGGAAGGGTTTTTAGAATTCTGAACTTTTGCTTGACTCCACCCTCCCATATATTAGTGTTAATATTATTATCAATTTTATTTTTCAGCACATATTGAATGAATGAATAAGTGAATTATGTCATTTCTTAAATTAATAACATGATCAATGCCATCTTCCATGCCCTTAATTCTGCTGGTTTTTTTTTTTTAGTTCAAAACCCTAACCTAAAACATTACCAGGAGATGACTATAATCAAATCCAACTATAATCAAATCCAACTTGATATTGTTATCACAAACTCAAAGGAAGCATAAATTGAATTATTTTTGTCCTAAATCTGTATTTCACTGACATTCTTATATTTTTCTCATACTATTCATAGACCTGTCTGAATCATCATCTACTGGTAGAATGAAAAGAGAATAAGTCTAGAACAAAAATGAAAAAAAAAAAAGAAACTTTGCTTTCCAAGGCTTCTCCCTTTGTTTTTCTATCTTGACCTTCTCTCTCTCCTGAGTTCCAAATGCATTTTTGAACATTTGGACATTTTGAACACTATATGTCATAGGCATCTCAGTTTTTCCTGGTCTCCTCTGGTCTATGCCATATACCTCCTAACAGAGGGGAATCTTCTGACACTATGTTTCATCTAGTTTATGGATAGATAGACAGGTAGACAGTCAGGCAGACAGATAGAGAGACAGAGAGGCAGAAAAAAACAGACACAGACAGAGAGAAAGATGGATACCTAGCTAACCAAATAGATAGACAGACAGACATAAATATAGATATAATGTAAAGGTATTTGTATATTGACTTCCTTATTAGAAAGTGAACCACTTTAGTTCAGGCAAAGAGATTATTTTATTTTATTTTATTTTATTTTATTGGTGTCTGGAACATTTAGGTGTCTGTCCCTTAGCCTGTGGTTAAAAAATGCTTGTTGGTTAACTTTCACACTTTCTCACCTCATTTCCCTCTTCCCAGATGCATACCCCAATTCTCATTGCTAAAGAGAGGATCTTGTTCTCAGTTAACTTTCAATGAATGTTGTTAAGGAAGGCATTAATCAGTGATAAATGCTAAAAATATCACAACTCCATTTCAGAGTAATCTTCATGTAATAGGAAACTCAAGACTGATAAGCTTTCTGGTTCAGAAGAAGCAATATTTAATAGCAAAATTTCAAGTACTTTGAGGAACATTGGTGAAAGTGTTTTAGGTCCAATAAATTGCCAAGTACCCTTTCAAGGTAAGCAATATTAGCACTATGCTTGGCTGGTTTTGATTTTAAGAGTGAATAGAGTAGAAAAGTTTATGGCTGGTGTTAGGTGTAGATGCCAATAAGACCAACTAACAACCAAAAAAAAAAGAAAGAAAACTTATTTAAACATCCTTGAATGCAGAAATAACTCAATTTTACTATTGTTTTTCTTTTCAGATTAACAGACTGTTTATTACTTCTAGTATAAAATTAATCTAGAAATCATGGCATATTAAATAAACTTTCAGCCATTTATATTTTGAAATTTAATTCATCAAAATAAGTAAGTAAATAAATAAATAAAAATTCAGATGGCCCAGTCCTTTCAACCTTCTATGTTATAATCTAAATAGGGAAAAAAATTGAAATAACATTGATAAGAGGAAAGTAGAAATAGAGGGCAAAATGGTATTTCTGTGCCTGGAATCCATCAACACAAGAAGAGCAAAGTAGTAGAATAAAGAAGGATCTCATGGCAAATTTCTTCCAATCCACAATGTTGACTACAGGTATTCTTTGGGAGCCACATTCCTGCAATCCCCACATTCAGGTGTGCTAAATGAGCCTTAAACAACACTAGGTACTTAAAGAAAACTGGGACTGAACTATATTTAGATTTCAAAAGATTATTTTTTTCTATGAAGACAACTAAATCCAATAGCTCAGTATCATTTTTCTTTTCAGATCTTTACAGGCAAGATATATAGGCCAAGCAATATATTCACTCACAATTAAAGAATCCATAGAGCTTAAAGCCATATGCAAAAAGGATAAGATGATGACCATATAAAGAAGCTTATGGTTTGATGGTATCACTACATCCTGTTGGAATTTCCTCATTAATTGAATGGCAACATGCCTGAGAATCATTTTTTATAGTTCAAGTTTTACTTCCAACTTTCAATATGTATCTTTCTACTCCAGCTTCTCTGTTAAGATATATAATTTATTCTGATATTACAGTTAGGAGAAATACAACCCAGAGAAAAGAGAATCTAGACATGACTATAATGGCCTCAGAATTGCAGGATATGAGAACCTGACCCATAACATTTACTGACTTGTTTTGTGGATTTTTAATTGTACCCTCTAATTTTAAAGCCTCAGGAAATTTAGATAATATAAGAGAACATCAATTACTTCATCTAAAATGACCAGCAGCAAGAGAAAAAGAAAAACATTTTATTTAAAACTTTAAAAAGAATTTCACATAAAAATGTAGTGCTGCTATTTGCTTTTTGTAAGTGTGGCTAAATGATTTTTAATGATAGAACTCATCTCTATAGTAACAGAAAGATGGGATCTAACAAGCACTCTGCTCAAAACACTATGTCCCTGGTTTCCTAATTTAGAATAGTTTCCTAATATTTCTGAAAGTAGAAAAACCTAAATGGAAGGTGAAAATGGGAAAAAATATAATTATTATTATCATTAGATAGGTAGCTTTGCATAACTGTTAGAGAAGTGGCCTTTTAGCCAGAAACACTACAATTTAAGTCCCACCTCTACATATTCTGGCTATGTGATTGTGTATTAGCCACTTAACTTCTCAGTGTAGCAGACAACTCTCCAAGATGAAAAGATTTCAATTTACATTGCTAGAGTAAATTTCCTCATCTGAAAGTTATCTATATCAGTAAAAAAAAAGGTTCTTTTCTATCCCTATTATCAGCATCAGCATCTTTTCATGGAAACATTAATTTATAAACTATTCATATAAAACCAAACTTATCATAGCTTATCTTCTTAGTGCCTACTGTGACAAGGAAATCACTTTAAAAGACTGATATATATTAATATAAGATCACCAAGGAATCCAGCTATGTAATTCCTTAATGAAAACTCAAGTCAGCAGTCAACCTTTTATGGAGTTTAATTACAAACAGGAGGAAGAAAGGTATTAGAGAGACAGACAGAGAGAGAGAGAGAGAGAGAGAGAGAGAGAGAGAGAGAGAGAGAGAGAGAGAGAGAGAGAGAGAGAGAGAGAGAGAGAGGAATAAGGCTTAAATACCCCCTCTGTTTAGGCTGGGCCAAACGGCCTAAGCCCTTAGATAGCTGAGGCAAAGAAAAGAGATCAGTCCCTATCACTCATGTGACCAAAATGGACAGAAACAGTCTCAGGGGCCTCTACCTCCAGCTTCCTTCAGAGCAAGCTTCTCAGAGCACAACCTCTCAGAGCAAAACCTCTCCCACCTCCCTAAGTCCTCAGACCCCGCTATCTTTAAGGAAACCATCCAAGTTCCCTTCCCTCAGTTCTCACATCTACCAATCACTTTCCATGTCTTCCCTGTGCCAATGGTGGCTCTACCTTAACCCAGGACCGCTCAGAGGTCTGTGGCCTTGCACGTGTCTGTTGAAGGTCATATTCTCAAAAAATTAAATCTTGATCCTTTGCTGCAGCCCTTCCTAAATCCTATTACCCTGAGTAGGGTGGAGATTGGAAGTTCCAAGACCTGGTTCTGTCATTCCAAGTATCTCTATTGTATCAATTCTAAAATCAATCATGACTCAAAGAACTTCCTGTTCTATGCTTAAGCATAGGTCAAAGCCCTTTCCATTGTTCAGCAAAAGGTTTCTGTCCCAAAGTAATCTTAAGTAGGGAGGAGAAGGACCCTCCCATGCCAAAGGGATGGGGTTCACATTCCAATAGACTATCAGTAGGAAATTTTTCAAGTATAAAATTTCCCAATGGTGAAATTTTCAACATTTATAAGTCTAAGAAATTTTAAGGTTTACACTACAATGAAGTTTTATCAACAATAGTTGATAGTTACAAAACACTTGGAAATTCATAAAATGTTTTATAAAATTTTATAACATTATAGATATATAACATATATGCACATATAATATAAATTACATAACATTTCCTAATAACAACCTTGTGACAATTGCAGTGTGCATGATATTATCCCAATTTTACAGATAAGAAAAGAATCTTAGGACACTCACGCGACTTTTCCATGGTTACAGGGTGAACATCAGAGGAAATCTCTCCACTGGACTCTAGCTAGGTAGAGTAGATTTGTCATGATACGGTCTCTTTTTAGTTTCAGATAATAAGGATGCTATTGGGATGAAATTTGATAATTCAGCAGAATTTGCTTTGTTAGCAGGAAGTGCCATGAATTAGGAAGTTCAAAGCATCATAAAATCTCAGAGTTAGAAGGGACTTTCTAAAAAGAATCCCCTTTACCACTTACCATCAAATGGTAACCTATCCTCTTCAAGAAAGCTTCCAAATGATGAGGATACTATCAATGTTTATTTCATTTTTGAATAGCTTTGATTGAATGCTCTCTCACTCCTACAGCAAGTTACAATTTGTCTTTCTCCAACTTTCACGTATTAATAGTTCTTACCTCCAGGGTAAAGAGAACATTCCTTTTTCTCATAAAAGCCCTTCATAGACTTAAATAACTACACCTTATCCCTTAGTCTTCTCTAGTCTGGGCAAAACATTCCTACTTCCTTCAATGATTCTCAAATGGCATGATCTCAAGACCTTTAACCATCCTGGATCTCCTCTTCTCTATGCTTTTGAGATTCTGAACAGCTTTCCTAACTTCATACAATATTTCAGATATAGGCTAGTCCTGGCAAAGTAAGGCAGTTTGATCAAATTCCTTATTCTAGATCTTATTCTGTTTCTGCAACCTGGGATCCCAATAACTTTTTTGCTACTATATCAACTCTTGATTCACATTGAAGTTCCATTTAATTTTCTGGATAAAGTGCTATCTAGCCATTCCTTATTGCCTTAGGAAATCATTGTATTTTTCATCCAAAAATCAGACTTCACATTTATCTAAAGACATACTAGACCAGTGATTGCAAACCTTTTAGAGACAGAGTGCCAGGCCCCACCCTCACCCTAACCCCTCAGACCAAGTGTCATGCCTGCCCTCCAGAGACAAAGTACCTGGTCCCATGCAGTGACTGAGTGCCATGCCACACACCCCTACTTTGCTGCCACCTCCCCACCTTACCCCATACAGGGAAGGGAGGAAGGACTCCCATTGGGCTACTGGGCAGAGAAGTAAGTAATGAGAAGCACATGTGGAAAGGAGGAGAGTTGTCTCAGTGCTCTGTTTCCCTTCAGCTATGTGCCATATGTGGGCTATGCTCCATTCAAATTTAGCTCCTCTCCAACCCCAACACAGGAATCACCTTCACCAAAGACTAAACAAACTGCCAACTGAGCAATACCCTTCTGCTTCATGTGAACCCCACAACCTAGCACCAGACAGGGGAGGGGAGACTGGGGAGACTCACTATCACCAGGCTGATGGGAAGAGGGAAGGGAAAAGTGAAGAATGTCCCCAGGTGCATGAATAGCAAGAAGGGAACAGCTCTACCCTAAGCCCCTTTAGCTTTCTAGTAATGAACTCCACTGGGTGACTTCAAGCATGACCAAATAGAAGGCTCTGTATACCCCTTTTGGCATACATGTCACATGTTTGTCATGATGGCACTAGACCAACCCAGCTCACATAAACAAATTAGTTTTATGGTGAATATCTGAAATCTTGGAAAATTAGCAGATGTTAAAAATGAGGTCCGGGTTTATTTTTTTCTGATTCTCTAGACTATAGAAAGTGATTAAGAAAATTTTAATAATGCAGATCACACAGAAAAGTGAGTTATTCAATTATTTTCAACAGTCAGTTAATAACCATTGACCAGAATGTCCTTGTATTTATTTATTCCAATCAAATTCCATCTTCATAGATATGACTTACTATTCTAGCCTGTTGAAGCATTTTTGAAAGTGGACTGTGGCAGGAAACTTATCAACAGTCTTTATAGCATTAAGTCATCTGCCAATTTGATAAATACATTTCATCTATTATCCTAATCACTTATAAAATGAGATAGTATTTGTAAAGTGATATGCAAACTTTCAAGAGCTACATAAATGCTAGGTGGTATTGATTTAGTATTCGTATTATGTCTGGAATTACTACACAAATGAACAAAATTGGTGCTTAGAATAAAAAAAAAGAGTTATAAGCCCAATTGACTGAAATTGAAAAGTTCCTTTAGTGATTCCTAAACCTTGTGGTAACCAAGACTATTTTTTTACTACTAATATTCTTTGATTGTTGTCCTATCATTCCAAGATGCAAATTATGAGTCTTTTAAGAATGGAACATGCACATCACACAGTATATAATAGTGGCATATGGTATTTGCTAGGAGGCTCTAAAATATAATAATTAAGGAACTTCAAAGAAAAACAGGAATAAATGATATCATAAAAGAAATTTGTCATTGAAAAAGATAAGCGAGCCATGTGGCAAGAGAAAGGGATATTAGGAGGACAGCTGGAGAAATTCACTAATTCCCATGAATTATTTGAAGACTGTGAGGAAGTCCTTCAGATTACTTTTAGAACCCCTATGGCAAACTTTTGTGAGGACATGGAAAAGAAAAGATGGACAAGCCTGGATTGATGGCATTATACATCACTAGGGGAAAATTCCAGATCAATATGATTATAGATCTACTTAAAAATTTGATTATTATTGAGTTAAAATCTCATGACAGAAAGCAGAAAAGACAAATTGAGCAAAGAGTTCCACATTAGAAAGTATCCATTGAAGAAATTTGATCCCAATCAACTTCATTCCAGACATTAAAAGTTTTTTGTTTTGTTTTGTTTTGAAATATCTGAAGGTAAAACAGAGGGTAGAGGAAGTAAAATCTGCTAACAAATAAAGGAGGAACATAAAAATCAATGAGGCATCTGAAATAGCCTAGATACAGCACTCATTTTTAAGGAAGAAAAATGAAGAAAAGAAATCTAGGCAATTAGGAAATAATGGCATCCTAGAAAAATAGCTATTGATAAAATGTAGGTAAGACATGCTTGTCACAGAGATCAAATAAATGGTAGGGTGTACACTTGGAGAGGAGTGCCTAATGAGGTCCTATTTGGGTAGGTGGTAGACCTGTTATCATTTAACACCTTTCTTAATGATATGGAGTGAGTGAATAACACATGAGGGAAGGTTGCATAGGAAATTGAGTTAAAAGTTGTTGCTGGAACCATTATGTGATAAGAGTAATGCTATAATGAAAATGTACCTAATAAGAATGATTAGAAATAAGAAACAACAATGAAAGGTTCTTTATAAAGCAAGTAGAGTTACCTAAGAGACAAATTATTCCTTGCCCCTTTAAAGTTAATCCAATAAACTCTACCTCTAATTAAAGAAGTTCTTTATTCAATATTAAATATTTAAAAAATAGTTCTCTATTCAATAGCCATTTTCAATAGTTATTGTAGCATCTAGGTTGACATTGAACACACATATCTAATATGCATTCATTGTTTCAAATTATATATACACACTATATATGCACTTATATATGTATATACATATATATGGAGAGAAAGAGACAGAGGTTTCAAATGATTGTTGAATTATAAAAGAAGCCTATATTTGGCCAAAAATGAATTGCAAGGTTGTAGACATAAAGATCTTTAAGAAAATCTTTCCTTTCCTTTTCTTGGGCAAGAATGGGAGAGAGGGAAGATGTAAGGGGGGAAAGGGGTTAATTTTAAAGGGTTGGACATTATTATTTAAGAGTTTGGTCACCAGGAATTTAATTAATTCAAAAGAGATTTTATTTGCAATTTATTTATAAAATGTAGAAAGAGTAAAGCAAGAAATCTGAGAGAGGATAAGGTAAGATATCTAGCCTGAGCATTAAGTAATTTACTCTGGGCTCTGGCTCAAAAACCAGGTTGGGGCATTTTAATTAGATAGGCCTTGGCCCTTGTAGCCCAGGACCTGGGGAAGTCTCTTCAGAAAATCCAGCAATTAAGAGTCAGCATTTCAATCACCATGTGTTAGTCTAGTCAGCAGATTCTTCTGCCCCTCTTCACCAGCTTCAACTCAAAAGCATGAAGAATTGTCCTCCAGCAGAAGTGGAAGTCCAAGTTGAACTCCACTCCAAGAATCCCCAAACTCTGTGGAGCACTCTCTCTTTTAAAGGCATTTTTCTCTTGTTTCACTGCCCCTAATTCCACATCTACCAATCACAGCTGACACTCTGCTCTAGGTCTTCCTAGAAGGCAGTTAGTTGATTCTGATTCATTACCCAGTATCGCACAGATATGTCACAGACCTCCCACTTCCTGATTACCTGAGATATTTGCATTTTTGGTGATTAGATCTAAATGGGCAGATCTTCATACTTAACTTTTAAGTAGGGTATTTACACTTAATGGGGATTAAATTCTAAAAATAGACAGGAGTTACAATTTAAATCTTCACAATCAGGGAAGAGCTAAGTACCTTTATTGTTACAATCAGGTCAGGGGAGAGCCAAATCCAATCTTCACAAAGGAAACAGCTTATAACTTAAATGAAAACCCCACAAAACATTTAAGATGCTTCCAAAACAATGGGTGATCTTTTTCCTTTTTTTTAAAGTGAGACAGAAAATTGATTTAGAAAGGGTACAATAGTGGTCTGTGCACTGTTAAACTTCATTCTATTCAATTAGCATTTAATAGTAGTTGGATGTCAGATATGGTTGTAAATGCTTGTATACAGTGACAAAAGTAAAGATTTCTACTCTCAAGAAGATTATATTTTATCCAAAGACGCTGTTGGAATTTATATGCATGTTGTGAAATTGAAATTAACTCCATCCTACTTATTCCTTAGAATTTTAGCCATCAGGAATGTATACACCCCCCAACATAAGGATTAAGTGTTGGGGAGGAAGGTCTATGACCCACATGTGCTAGCAAGTGACAAATCAGAAAAAAAACTGACCACCTCCTGAGCAAGCCAAAGCCAAGTTTAAGCCACCATTGGTACATGTAAGGCACAGGAAATGATGGAAAGAACTGCCTTGAAATTTCATGGCCACTTCCTATGAGGGTGGTTTCGCCTTGGAACTTGACTGTGGAGGAGCTTGGGCTTGAGATCTCAGACTGCTTCCCTTTGGATTGTCACACAGTGAGTAAAAAGGCTGACTCCCTTTCCTTGGCTTTTCTGGAGGCCTCTGGAGCAGCCCATCATTTTGGGACTCCTTTTTTCCCTGGCTTTCTTGAGGCACTAGCCTCTGGAGAGGCCCCTCACCTTGTAAGAGGCCTTGTGGCTTGAAGATGTGTTAAATATAATATCCTGGGGCCTCTGAATTCCTTCCTTGGTCAGACCAGCATAGGGCAGCTATCTCTCTCTCTCTCTCTCTCTCTCTCTCTCTCTCTCTCTCTCTCTCTCTCTCTCTCTCTCTCTCTCTCTCTCTCTCTCTCTCTTTATTTCTCTCCTTCATTTCCTTAATTTCTTCCCTCTATTTGTAAGTAAACTACCATAAAAGCCATTCTGACTTGAGTAATTCATTGGCATTTAGTAATTAAATCACTGGTGACCAACTCTCAAATATTCAGTCCAACAATAATTTTTATCCCAGATGCAATACCAAAAACTAATGAAGAATAATTTCTGGTAGGTTAGAGAAGAATAGTTCCTAGGAGAAGTGAAAAATGTCTCTTATAGAAGTCTTCCCACTTGAACTGAGCCTCTGATGTATCTAGGTATTCCTAGGGCAGAGGTGAGGTGCCAAACCATATTTATATGAGACAGAAACCCTTTGCAAAAATATAAAGGGAGGAGATATAATACTATATATAAGAAAAATCCCAAAGATGCTTTAATGCAGCATAGACTGTATAGTCATCAGGTACTATTTTTATCAAAATTATCAATGTTATCAGGATCATGACAGCAACAGGTATTATAGAGGTACTCCATTGGGTGTCTAGGATGTCTGGGATATATATGGATAGATGGAGTTTTCTTATCCCTGTCTTACCTCAACAAAATATAAATGGTATCCAATTTTAAATATGTTTTTAATCTGTTAAAACTGCATCTGTCTGACTTATCTTTCACAAATGCCTGAGGATGTTTATCCTCTGCATTTACCCACATATCCTTGTTTGCTGTACAAGGATGTGAAACTGATTCGTGAGCAACAGATGATTAGGGTATACTTTCATAGCTTATAACTGATATCCCAAATTCCAGTTTTGGGTTTATGATTGTTTTTGGCTATAATTAAAAACAGTCAAGAGTCTTGAGACCATGAGTCTAAACCTGCTTAAATCATTACAAGTTATATGGGATTAGAGTTTAGGAGAGAGGCTAAGGCTTGATAAGAAGACCTGTGAGTAACCTATATAATTCCATTATCAAAAACTATCAGTCTGGTAATGTTAAGTGACTTACCTAGAATCACAGAGACAGTAGTAAATAGCAGTCAGGATTGTAATTCAGATTCTCTGACTCCAGAAATAATATTATTTCCAAGATGAGAAGGGAGTTCCTGAAAATCAACAACAAAGTTTAGGAAGAAAAGAGAATGCCCTGGACAAAGCTTTTGGAAATATGCATTAAATAAGGGCAGGAATCTGTATGCTTGCCCTGAAAAAGGGACTTAGAAAGGTCAAACTCACAATGAGAATCAGGGAATATCTCAATAAAGGGAGGAGAGATAACCCACAAAGAGGTCATGGTCTACAAGGTAAAATGCTATAGAGAAGTCAAGAAAATTAAATATTGAGAATGTCATTGCTATGTAGCAATCAAAATATCTGAGACTGATCATTTAACCTGTAGTTTTAAATATCTTGGGCCTATACTGTTAAATTTCTAGCTATGAATTGCTATGCATTTGTGATGCCTATATGCAGTCAGTTATACATGACAAGAAATGGGGGAAATCCATATAATGCTGTTTTACCTAAAACTGCTCCCATGCCTTCTTCCATATTATCAGAAATGTCCTATCCTTGTGTTCACATTCTTCAATTAAAACAAATGGCAAATGAATGGAAGTCTTTCTTTGGAAAGTGTTATAATATGAATGTCTTACTATTAGAGGGTTTTGTTTTGCTTTGCTTCATTTGTTTTTCTAGTAGGAAATTGAACTAATGACTTCTTCTCTGGAAGGAAATTCCCTCTACCAATAGAATAGTACCACCTGTTCTACAACTTGTCATCTTAGAGAGTTGCTAGTAGCAATGAGAGTTTAATTGATTTGTCAGGTGTGGGGACTTGAAAGCTGTTCTTCCTGACTCTGTGATTAACTATATATACACTCTATTCACATGCTTAGACCAGGGATCTTAAATGATAGCACTCAGTATTAAGTAATAGGTGATATCACTGAACTTGGAGGCTCCAGACTATGTCCTGACAATCAGTATAGTTAAGAAAAGAAAATAAATTATGAAAGAAGATCAATGTAGACAACTTAGATTACTGGAAAATTTTGCCTAATACTGACTTGATTTTAAACTGTTGCTATTATATATATTTAAATAAAAGATAAAATTATCTTAAGTATAATCTTCCAATGATTGAAGATTTTCAAATACATTAATATTTTTCATCATCATTAATTAAGTGCAATTTGGTGACTCAATATTAGATGCATAAATGTTCTTTTAGAAAACTGTTTGCTAGATAAACAAAATGATTGCCACATAGTTCAGGAATGTGAGGATTTCTTTCTTTGTGTCTAACAACATACATAAAACAGAAGACAACTTGAAGGATGTAGGGAAGGAAAAGTGATGCTTCTTTCCTTGCTTGTATCCTCTAATTACACCAAGAAGATGTCACTTCAAAAATAAAAAAAAAGTGATAGCTAGTTCATAGCATCATAAATTTATAACAGAGGGTATCTTCTGAGTCATCTAGTACAGTCCATCATTTTAAAGATGAATAAATACAAATTAGGTTTAAGAAACTTGTCGAAGGTTGCACAAGCATTCAATCTTTGAGCTAGGATTCAAATTTATGCTCACTGATGATCTTTAATCATTAAGCATCTTAATCTAAGCATTTTTAGAGAATAAGAAAACGTTTCCCGACAATGAATCATTCAAAATTGTAAAGGAAAACTTCAAAAGGTAATGGGTCCCCCATCTTTTTTTTGAGATCTTCAAGCAAATTGAATGCAAGAAGTGTCTTGTTCATGTGCAGATTGGACTAAGTGAGATCACTTCCAAATCTAAGATTCTGAGACAGTAAATGGATAAGCTGTAAAGGAAAAATAGCATAGAGAATATACTTGAGAGAAGCATTGGCTTGAAAAGGTCAAGTCACTTATCATAATCACAGGAATTCAAGTGAAGTCTCTAAATGGCTGAGGATCAGGTGGTCTAATAATGGACTTTAAAGCATGAACTGCACGAACTTCTCATCCCACCCCACAGCAAACATTCAACAAAGGAAAGATTAAATTTTGCACTGGCTTGTGGATGCCTGACAGACTGTACAGACATTAACATGACATGTTTATGGGCCTACAGCTATGTGCAGTATGGCTCGCAGTTCTTTAGGATTTTATTATTCACACAGTATAGTAGACATGAGTTGAAAATTAATGGTACCCAAATGCAGATCAGCTGTAACACTAAATGAGTTAATGATCAAAATCCTCCACAGTTAATGGATGAACATGATTCCTCCTGGCCTACTCTAGAAATAGTTCTCCTTATAACATATTATCTGGGCTATAGTTAAATGGTTGATTACACAACTGTCTCTGCCTACTATGGATGATTCTAATTTATTTTGTTTACAATATGAACAATACATATAAAACTAGAGGACCAATCCTAAGTAAAGTTTTTAATATAAGTGAAAGGAAAAAACTCTTCTGTTATAGAAAATTTAAGTATATATTGAACTCATTTCAACCAATATTCAAGTATGACAACCAATCACTTAAAACCTTCAATACATTCACTAAGAATTAAAGTGCTAGAGGGGAAAAAGGGCAGATCAAATCCATATTTAATTTTTATCTTTTCATTTTTTTTGTATAGAAAACTATTCTTTTTGGTTAGTGGATTTAAAAAAGAAAAGAATAATTCAGAATTGGGTTGGACTGGGCAATGAAATTTAGTCTATTTTCTCATTTTATTTTGTCAGTGGTCTCTTAAAACAAAAGACTATCTTTTAAATATCATAATCATTCTAGTGTTAATGAATAGCTTTAAGGCATCAAACATAACACTTTGCAAAGAACTAAAAATTAATATAAACCAGAGGGAAATGGAATTTGGTGGACATGAACAAACTTCACCACATCCCAAATGAAGCGCCCATGAAAATGTGAACTAAAAAAGTTGTTAAAGAATGCACAGGCAATGAGTTGGGAGGACATGGGTTCAAATTTGTCCTCAGGCACTTCCTATTTTGTGTCCTAACCTTGTTTATCTAGCCCTTTACCTTCTACCTTAGAGTTGTTACTAAGACAGAGGAGTAAGGGCTTAATAAAAAAGAATGCATATTTAAAAAGGAAAGTGGACTGGTCACCTCTCAATAATGAGATATTATAGATGGCCAGACCAAGTATTCAACCAGTTCCATCGTTTTGTCTAAAGAAAGATAAGAAAGCCTATGAACAACAAATCAAATCTATGTGACAAAGTTATGGGAAGATATGTACAGGTAGCCAGGTGGTACCTGGAGCCTGGAGTCAAGAAGACATGACAATAAACTTAATAGTTATCTGAACCTGAGCAAGGCAAGCTCTGTCAATTTCAGTTTCCTCATTGATGACATGGAGACTATAACAGTACTCATATCACAGGGCTTGTAAACCTCAAAATTTCTTAGACTTGTGAATGTTGGAAATTTACCATTGGAATGTGAACCCCATTGGCAAGGGAGGTTCCTCCTCCTGCCTTCTTAAGATTACTTTAGGACAGAAACCTTTTGCTGAACAATGGAAAGGGCTGCAGCATAGATCAAAATTTAATTATTCCAATCTCCACCCTACTTAGGGTAACAGGATTTAGGAAGGGCTATAGGAAAGGATCAAGATTTAATTATTTTAGAATATGACCTTCAACAGACATGTGCAAAGCCACAGACCTCTGAGAGGTCCTGGGTTAAGCTAGAGCCACCATTGGCACAGGGAAGATATGGACAGTGATTGGTAGATGTGAGAACTGAGGGGAGGGAACTTGGATGGTTTCCTTAAAGATACAGGGGTCTGAGGACTAGAGGGTTGTTGGTTGGAGAGGTTTTGCTCTGAGAAGGTTGCTCTGAAGGAAGCTGGAGGTGGAGGCCCCTGAGACTGTTTCTCCATTTTGGTCACATGAGTGATAGGGACTGATCTCTTTTCTTTGCCTCAGCTATCTAAGGGCTTGGGCCTTTTGGCCCAGCCTAAACAGAAGGGATATTTAAGCCCTATTCCCTTCTCTCCCCTTTCTCTCTCCCTCTCTCTCTTTATCTCTAATACCTTTCTTCCTCCTGTTTGTAATTAAACTCCATAAAAGGTTGACTGCTGACTTGAGTTTTCATTTAGGAATTATATAGCTGAATTCCTTGGCGACCTTAAATTAATATATATCAGTATTTTAAAGTGATTTCCTTGTCACAGGCTTTTGTAAGGATTCAATGAGATAATATTTGTAAAATGCTTAGTGTAGTGTCTTTTGTGTAGTAGGTTCTTAATAAATGCCCTTCCCTCCCCTTCATCTCCTATAAGTTTTTTATAGGATGTCCAAAACAGAATAATTGATGATTTTCATCAAGGGATAGAATTTGTTTCCAAGTCACAAGTCCATATGCATATTTGAATATTTTCTTCAATATATTTTCTTAGTTTATTTTTTTCTATTATAAAGAATCATTTGTTATATCCTGTATTATCACCAACTTCTATGCTGTGTTATTAAAGCTCCCAGGAATATTAGAGCTAAATTCCAGAGTTCCCAGGTCAAGGAGAAAATATTACAAGCACTTAGAAAGAATTCAAATATCATGGAGTCATATTCAGAATCATACAGGATTTAGATTTTTTTTGAGTACACAAAATAAATAACTTTATACATTAAAGGAGTAGAGGGACTGGAAAATGATATTCCAAAAATCCAAGACCTAGGAACACAACCAAAAATAACCTACCCAGCAAAACTAAGTACTTTCCAACATTCCTGATGAAAGACTACAGCTGAATAGCTTTGAGATAATAATAGCTATAATCCTTTAAATATTTAATATTTAAGAGCATTTAAGATTTCAGCTAGTATTATTTCTATCCTTCCATGACAACCACTGAAACCCCACCATAATTTAATAT
This sequence comes from Monodelphis domestica, assembly GCF_027887165.1. Classification (NCBI taxonomy): domain Eukaryota; kingdom Metazoa; phylum Chordata; class Mammalia; order Didelphimorphia; family Didelphidae; genus Monodelphis; species Monodelphis domestica. Next base: position 252,695,033 of record NC_077229.1, read on the forward strand.
ATGGTCTATGGTATTCTAGCACCTAAATAAAAAAGCACCTGATAGGAAGCCTTCTGTTAATCAGTATATGTGGATTTCACCTGGATGAGAATTATAAATATTTGTAGGCCTGTATTTCAAGTCTTTCTGCTTTTTTTCCCTTTAATAATATTCTTGTAAACTCAAGGCCACCTCTGGGTCCTCACAATATGTTATTGCCCTATTCCATTGGTATGAAAAGTAGTAGATAGGCAAATCTATGCAATTTAAGGGAAAGAATTTGAATTTTCCAAAAAGAGGTTGGGATAGCTCATATCTTATCTATTATTCAAATGAATAGGATTCAAAATGATATTCTTATTCATGTACAGGTTTGATTATATCTAATATACTATGTTTCTTTGAAATCTGTAACTTTAAGAAGACTATGAAAGAATCATATGAGGAAAATTGTATTGAAAAAAATCTGATAGGGAAAGTATTAAAGTAGGCAAATATTCTGTAAAATCCATCACTGATTATGAAAAAGAACACTTCTGATAATTGGGAAATGATGAATGAATGAAAAAAGTTTTGATTATGTCCTTATGCCTCAAGCACTGTAGTAAGTACTAGAAATATATTTGCAAAATAGAAGATAGTCTTTGCCCTCCAGAAGCAAATATTGTAATGAAGAGAGACAATAAGTACAGATGAGTGGTGGTCAGAGAAAATTACTTTGGTTCTGAAACCTTTAGATGTGTTGAGCAGAAGCACCAGAGAGTAAATTCACACATCCTTCCTAATAATAATAATAATGGGAAGGATTTTATTATGTTTCCAGAATTTGAAAGTGATAGTGGTAGGATAGAAAGATACAACAAAGAAAAGAGGCTTAATGTAGGATGAGTGTGCAAGTGAAACAGAGTTATACTCTGCCTAAGGCAAGTGGGTTCATGAAATATATTCACTAATTCACACAGTGGGTCCACAGAGTAGGATTCTGAACCTGAAACTACTAAATCTTCCAGGGTATGGTGGCATTGGATTCAACTGTATGATAACTACAGAATATCAAAATAATTACATATAAGTAAAATCAAACTGTACATACCTAGGAAATATTTTCTAGATTTTTTTCTAGTTCCAGCTTCTGTATGATTCTAAATATATAACAAAACTGCCATTTAATCATCATTATTAACATTTTTCTAGGACTTTATGATATGTTAGGCATTGTGCTTTTTGATTTACAATTATTATTTCATTTTATCCTCACAATGGCACTAGAAGGGAGATTTATTATCCCCATTTTACAGATGAGGAAAACTAAGGTAACAGAGATTAAATGAATTGCCCAAGGTCACAGAGATAGTAAACCATCTTAGGTTATATTTGAACTCAGGTCTTCCTAGTTTCAGGCCCAGGGCTCTATTCACTGAGACACTTCATTAGCCAATTTACTTACCCACTTTGAATATGAATATTCCTGCTCTGTGACTGTCTAGCAGAAGAAAGGATATTTAAAAATTAAGGTGCACAGGAATAAATAGGGGCAAAGTTTGCAAACTTAAATCTTAGACCAAGCAAAGTTTATGCATCAGGAATTCTATCCCCTCAGAAAGTCTTAATAGAAAAGGATGTGACAAAATGGCTGATCAGAAGAAACTCAATAAGCCTCAGCATAGTAAAATATATCATTTTTCTGGTATATTTGAGGTTTAAGTAAATTATTTCCCACCTATGATCATTCAACTCTTTTTCAAAGGTAAACTGCATAGACAAGGATATCCATGAAACTGAAATGTCTCCAGCCCTTCCACTGATGCAAGATGATCATATGCACTAAGTTGGAAAAATAGAGAAACGAAGAGAAGCATCTCCTTTCCTATATTTGCCCTGTGTTCCTGGGGTTTAAGTGTCATCCTAGAGTTATGATATTAATTCTGACTGCAGAGGATAATCTCAGTACATAATCCCTATAAAACAGACCCTGTTGGGCCTCTATTCAATGAAGGAAGATATGTGTTTCATAACTTGACCATACAATTTGTTTTTATATCTCAAATCAATTTTATTAACAGAATTAAATGTATTTATTTTCCTTTGATCTGCTTAGTATATAGTCTTCACAGGAGGGCCTGCATGAGAAACTGTGATGGAGGAAGTTGTTATCTCTAATGGCTCTGAAAGTTGTTAACTCTAATGGATTAGAACTAGAGTTGTGTGAAGCTCAGTGACTCCAGGTAGCAGATTAGCAACTAGCTTTTTTTTTTTTTTAATTTCCCTTGACCCAGATTTGAATTTCAAAGTCCAAACTACATGAATTCAATTCAGTGAAAAATTATTGGTAGGATAATTCTATCCCCAAACCTTATAATGGTGGAATTTATCACATTCATAGAAAGCTGAAGTCAGTATATCTAAGCACTGTATAATATACACATACATGTTTGTAATCATGTTTAAATTAATATATTCATTTGCATATCAATGTGTGTACATATAGATGGATATATGCATATACATTACCTACATATATATACACAAACATATAAAACACATATATATAGCATATAATCAATTTAATATCTTGAATATTGGGTCCAATTTTTTATTTTATATTTTTCTTTTTCCTCAAAACCTATTTCCTCACTAAATTATAGAGCTAATATTAGAAGCTTGAAAACTAAACCATCTAAATCCAAATACAGGTAGATCCTTATTATCCTTAACATGTAGGTTATTAATGAATGTTTACTTATAAATTGATTAAAAATTTATTGTTTAGAGAACCAGTAGCAGATACTGTTGGTTCATTGAACACTAACCAAGTGAAGGCATAATGAAATTGCAACTATAATAAAGTTAAATCCAAACTTACCCATGAACATCAAGGCATTGGTTTAGCTAGATTCATCTTGAGCCTAGATAAAAAGGACTATGATTTTGTGCAATATGTGATCATTTTGTTTTGAATATTGAAAATAAATCCATAAATAGAACATCAGAAAGATGTTGATTATTTCTGCAATAATATTTTTTGGAGAGGAAGAAACTTAGAAATTCTATAAAGAACTTGATGAAAAAGAAATGCTAGGTATATTTTGAGAAATTATAAAGAAAAATTGCACCAATATCTTAGATACAGAAGGTAGAATAGAAATCCTAAGAATCTATAGTTCACCTTATGAAAGTGATCCCAAAATGCAAACTTCCAGGGTTCCAGATAGAACATATTGCAAACATCTAGAAAGAAACAATATAAATATGAAGCCTCAGTCAGGATCATATAAGGTTTATTAGTTACTACATTAAAGGAGTACAGGGATATGCTATTCTGGAAGGCAATGAGTCTAGGATTACAACCAAGAATAAACAACCCAGCAAAACTGGGTATAATCCTTCAGAGGGCACTGTGGATATCAAATTAAACAAAGAGCTTGGGAGTTTTCTTAGCAAAAATACTGGAGTGGTTATCATTTCTTTCTCCAGCTCTTTTATAGATGAGGAAACAGGTAAAAAGATTTACTTATTTTTCCAGAGATATAGGTAATATGTTTCTGAGGCCAGACTTGAACTCAAATATTCCTGACAAGAGGACCTGGGTATTCTATCTACTGGACCATCTAGATGCCCTTGTATGTGTATGCATACACACACACACACACACACATTAGTATAAGGAATCCTTTTTATTTAAATTTGAGATAGGCTATCACTTGGAATTTTCTCTCAACAAAGTTGGTCTGATGCCGTAAAAGCACATTCTTTTCCCTAAGTATCCCTAAGTAATCTAAAAATTATTACTATGGTAGAAATTCGATGATATTCTGTTATTTTAATGAAAATTATGACCCAAGTGTCACATGGGATATGCACATATTGCATTCACAATCCATAGGTATCTATGTGTATATGTACACACATGTATAATCACATACATATATATATATATATATATATACATATGCATATGGGTATATATATCAAGAAATGAAGATAAGCTAAATTGTATGTTCTTCTGCTACAAATTTGCATTATTTCTTCATCTAAAATTAATCCATAAACACAAATTTGAAAAATCACAGAGTTTGAAAATTGGAAGTGCCCTCAGTGGGCTGTTAGTTCAACTGAAACAAAAAGTATTTCAATTATTAGATCCCTAAGAAGGGAATGTCTTACCTCTGCTCAACTACCTTTAGAAAACAGAAGCATTCCAACACTTGGGCAATTTTGTCAGAAAAAAATGCTTTTTTTATGTATGCTTTTCCCAGATGTTGAGCCTAAATTTGTGTTTCTTCTACACATCAATTCTTGGTTTAGCACTCTGAAGTAAAACAGAACATGTTTTAGCTTTCCTCACATGAAATCCATTCAAATAGTAATCTTATCTTCTCCTTCAGACCAAGTCTTCTCTTTTTCAGACTAAATATATACAATTCTTTTTAAACACTCAGCCCCTTCATCATCATGGATATTCCTTTGGATATTCTCCTTTTAGGAATGTCCTAAATGTGTGATACCTGAAACAATACAATATTACTGATGAGATGCAAGGAGAGAAAAGTACAGTGGGTCTTTTATCTCCTTATGTCTCTTCTTAATGTACCCTGAGAACACATTGGTTATTTTGGCTGGCACATCACACTGCTAACTCATATTGAACTTGCATTTCACAAAATCCACCAGATTTGTTTTGGGTTTTTTTGGGGTTTTTTGTTTATTTTTTCAGAGCTACTGCTAATACTTGCATTCAGCATCTATGTAAATAACTTTGAAAACCATAAAATACTAAAAAGATGCTGTTTATTCTTATTATTTAGGTTTATAAATTCCATGAAGGGAAAAAAATTTAGAAAGCAGTCATCAGATTATTATTTTCCACTAAAATAAGACTTGTGGTTTAGAAATAGCCTTATGATCTCTCTCTCTCTCTCTCTCTCTCTCTCTCTTTTTACTTTTAAGCATTATTTTATTTGGCCATTTTCAAACATTATTCATTGGAAACAGAGATCATTTTCTTTTCCTCCCCCTCCCCCTTCCCCACTCCTCCCATAGCCGATGCACAGTTCCACTAGGTTTCACATGTGTCCTTCCTCTGAACCCATTTCCATGTTGTTGGTATTTGCATTAGGGCTTAAGATCTTTAAGTATCAGAAGTTGGATTTATTTTATTTTATTCCAACATCAGTAATTAGCATTTAACCTAAAGATATGAATAAGTAAAAGTCTTTTTAAACCCTTACCTTCTGTCTTGGTGTCAATGCTGTGTATTAACTCCAAGACAGAAGAGTAGTAACTAGGCAATAGGGGTTAAGTGACTTGCCCAGGGTCACACAGCTGGGAAGTGTCTGAGGCCAGATTTGAACCTAGGGCCTCTGGTCTCTAGGCTTCACTCTCAACCCACTGAGCTATCCAGCTGCCCCCAATATGTAAAAGTCTTATCTGGTCTTAGCTTTCTTGGTAAGTATATGTTGTACTGGATTAGTCTAAAACCTCAGTATATACAACTATCTATGAATGAATAATTCTAGATAGCTTATGAATTTCATATAGTTCAAATTAACAATTAAAATAATTGAATTGGGTGGAAATATTGCTAAAATATACTTAGCTAATATTTCTCTAATCTGTGCAGACTTCAATTATGGTTTTGAAATATATCAAAGGAGATCATATATATTTTAAGCCTGTAAGTGAAGTGGTGTGGATGTGGTTGTAGAGATATGAAAACAAAGGAAAAGAATCTGACAAGTCAATAGTTGACAATCTGAAAGTTGTCAAATACAAAAGTAGATTTGATTTTTAGGGTGGAGATGTAAATACTCATAATTAGTTTCAAGAAAAAATAAGTCAAAATCTTGTCTATTAAGGAGGGTAGAATCTTAGTGCATTTTTGTAATATTAAAACTTAAAACTAGACCATAAAATTATGTAACACAACCTCAACTGAGCCCTCTCTGCTTCTAAGTAACCACCTTATCAACTCACATCAGTAGGTATCCTAATATACACAGTGGCTCTTTCAAAATCTTTTTATCCCTCCTCAAACTTCCTGCAATTTCCATTATTAGTTGCCAAGTCCAGTGTATTTTTTTTCTATTCTCATTGTCCTTGACCTCTCTTCAGCCTCTGACATTATTGCTCACTCTCTACTGGAAATTCTCTTCTCTAGGTTTTCAGGACACTGCTCTCTCATTTTCTTTCTTTTTATCCGACAGTTCCTTCTCTATCTCCTTTGCTAGATCCTCCTCCAGATCAGTCTTCTAACTATCAGTATCCCTCAGAGTCCTGTCCTGGGTCCTTTTCTTTCTCTCTACTACTTCACTTGGTGAACCATCATGTCCCATGGATTTAATTATCTTTTTATGCTAAGGATTCTCTAATCTCTCTTTTCTGCCCCAATTTCACTGCTAACTTTTAATAGTGAATCTCTACCTGACTTTCAGTTATTTCAAGCTGGATATTGAGACATCTTAAACTCAGCATGTTCAAAACAGAAGTCATTATCTTTCCCCCTAACCCTCCTGCCCTTCACTTTCTTCCCTGTTTCTATACAGGGAAATATCATGGTCCTAGTGCCCCAGGCATACAATTTAGTAGTCAATCAGGATTTCTAATTATCTTTTGCCATCCTCCTATATTTAAGATGTTATCAAGGCCTGTCAATTTAATCTTCAAGGCTTATAAATTATTTATTTATATGTTATTTCATTTTATCCTTATAACTACCCTGGAAGGTAGATGCTATTATTATGCCCATGAGAAAACTAAAGTTTCAAAGCTAAACAAATGGTCCAGGGTGATCTAGCTAGTGAATTGGGATGTTAAACTGGGTCTTCATAATAGTAGATCCTTGGTGAATCTTTCCACTTTGCCTCCTGGCTTCTAATCCAAAAGATGAAACACAAAATGATAGATGAGAATTCCATTTTCTAATCTTTCTTTACTGCATTATTGATTTCAAATTAAGCTCAGAAAATATTAAACATTTCATCAATACATGCTATTATATAGGCAAAGATACTTATGAATCAAAAAAGAAGTTAATGCTAAGGATAACACATTGCGTGCTCATTGGTATCTGTGAAATATAAAATGACCTAGATGTAAGTTTTCAAAGTATTGGAGATCTCAGACATCCCTTAGTTCAAACCTCTACTTTACTGAGGAAGAAACTACTTCCTAAAAAGATGCTATAATTTGCCCAAAGTAGTGATGATGGGATTTAAAGCCAGATTTTTTGTTTCCAATGACAGTATTAATTCCACTCTCTTATGTTGCCTTGAGATTGAGACAAGAATAAAATGTTCAGAAAGCTATGTATAAAAGTCTACAGAAAAAACGTCTGCATGTGTTGCTATTGGTACTGGAAGGAAGTAGCAGTGCCGTTTGTGGGGCCATAGATACACTAAAGTATTACAGTATTATTTTGGCTATTATTTTTCATGATTTAGAGTTCATTCTAGAATTTAGATACCTTAAGAGTGAAATACATCAGATCTTACCAAGCTGCTAAACAGGAATTATGTGATTGTGAGGGTATGTTATTGTAGGGGGAAAAAAACAAGCAAAAGATTAGGGAGAATCATCACAGGAAATTGAGCTATTGTTAATTAATGATGATGATGAGGAGGAGAGGAGGCATCTAGTTGACAGAGAGGATAGAGTGCTGTGTTTCGGAATCAGGAATATGAGTTCAAATTTGATCTAAAATCCTTAGTGTCTCTGTGAACCTGGGCAAGGTATTTAAACTATTTGTCTGTTTCCTACTCTGTAAAATGGGGATAATAATCACATCTATCTCCCAGGGTTGATATGAGGATAAAGTGAGTTAACATTTGAAAAGTATTTTGCAAATATTTAAACATTATTTAATACTAGCTATTATCATATAAATTCATTGGCTTAAGAGAAAATGCTACTTCTACAGGCATATACTATTCCTTGTGATTACTACATTGCTACCTAGGTATATTGCTTGAATAAAGAGAATTTTTTTCTTCATTATAGAGATATCCAAAAAGAATGGAAGAATCATTCCTTCCAGAAAGAAAGGGGTGTAATTCTTAGCTCTTAAGTTTTTAGTTGTTCTGCTTATTTCTGTTGTGCATTTGGAATTGAGCTGGTATTTACTTTTAAAATTTATTTCAAGTTTATTGCTATTTTGGAAAGCTGGCTTACAGAACAGAGAATTTGTGGTAAGCATGGCATATTAAGCCCAGTTGGAAATAAGTAGAGTGATATATCTATAAAATTGCAATTTAAACTTCAAAGACTTGTAAAACATTCCTGGCAAATTTAGTGTGAAGGAAAAGTATACTATAAAGTTAAATACCAGTGATTCAGGACATGTACAAATTAAGATTCTTTAAAACATGTTAACTCACCTGTCCTGAAATAACAGAGAGACATTTGGGGGTAGTGATCCAGTTGCATAGGAGTACCTGGAACTGTGCTGGAAGTATATTCCTTGGAGATTTTATTTTTCTTCTTTACATATTTTATAACTTTTTCATGCCTCATTAGTATGGTAGAATGTTAGGCTTTAATTCCAACCTATGAAATTGTCTTTTTGGTGTTTGGCTATTTTCAAACATGTCTGACCGAATGACACATTTAGGGTTTCCTCAGCAGTGATACTATAGTGATTTACCATATCCTTCTCCAGCTTATTTTGCAATTGAGAAACTAAGGCAAAATTTTTTGAGTAATTTGCCCAAGTTCACATATCTGGTAAGTGTCTGAAGCCAGATTTGAACTTGGGAAAAGGAGTCTTTCTGACTCTAGACCTAGCACACTATTCATTGAACCACAAGTTATTTTTCCCATGAATCAAAATGTAACAAATTGGTCTAGATATAGGTCATATTTTCCTCAAGGTCACACAATTAGGAAGCCTCTGAAGTCAGATTTGAACCTAGGACCTTCCATTTCCAGGCATTTTTATCAACTGGGTCATCTAGTTGTCCATTAGTGGATGCTATTATTAACCCCATCTTCCATTTGAAGTAACTGAGTCAGAAGAACTAAAGATATGTATAAAGGTTCACATAGTACATGTTTTACATGTATGAAGTGAGATTTGAATACAGTTTTTCCTGACTCTACTCTACTCCCATCATTCTATCCATTGTACCACACTGTTTCTCAATTTCCTTTCCTTAATTTTCTTTTTCTTTCCTACTTGTTCATTGTATGAATAATCTGTTTTCCAAACTAGATTGATAACTTTTTTGAAAACAAGTGCCATTTCTTCCTAGCACAGTATTAGCTATATGGCAGGTTGTAATTAAATATCAATTCTGTCTCCTCTCTTCAACATTTAAAACTCTTTTATGATGTGACTCCAAGCTGTGTTTCTAAAATGGCTTGGCACTATTCAACCTTACATATTCTATATTGCAAGCAAACTAGCCTAAGCTACTGGCTATTTAACATAGATGACATTCTATCTCTCACTTCGGTGCCTTTGAAAAGGCTGTCTCACTTGCCTGGAATGATCAATCACCTTCCTCAATTCTGCTTTTTAGAATCATACATCTCCCTCTTCCTTCTCCCACCCAAATATTGGCACATAGGTGTCAACTACTGTTAGGACCTTTCTGGATTTCCTCCGCGTAGCATCTTTCCTTCAGTGTAATTGTTTTCTATTTACTTTGTATATACATACATTCATATATTAACATATACATATATTTTTTACTCATCTACATATAAATTGTTTCTCCCAGAGTAGAATGTGCTTTCTTGAGGGCATGGACTATTTTTGCCTTTCTTTTCCCAGTACCAAACACAGAGTCAAGTCTATACAGTGACAGGTTTTTATCCAGCATCTTCCATTGCTAGACATAAACCTGAGCCTATTTGCCAAAAGAATCATATCCTTTGAGGTTCCATACTCACTGGTATCTGCCACTGTAATCTAGATTCTGCAAACCTATACCTTGATTCTATCTCTCTCAAATAACTGAGCTAATCTCATTAGTCTACAGGGTTTTATTAGCATAGGTTTACCATTCAAAATGGCTCTTAAGCTACTAGTTACCAGAAATCCCATATCCTCTGCAATTCTGCCACATTTCAATGAACCCTACTAGCATGATGCAATCACATGGGCAAACATGCAGACATACAGATATTCTATATGATATTTTCCTTTTATAGCAGAATAAATAATAGGAACAGCTCTTTCCCAACTTAGTCAGGGCTTTCCCCATCAATAACAATTGCCAAAATGTTCCTGTCCCTCTCTCCTTTGCAAGTTCAGTTTGCTTGGGATTCCCACTTTCCCTATCCAAGAAATGAGCAAAAGGTCTTTTTCAAACTTATGTTCTATACATGGCAACCAGAAGGGACAGTGAAGGATTCAAGAATGTATGGAACTTAGCCTTTTTCTCCGGGGTATATACATGAGATCTCAATGATTCCTATCAGTACTTAATTTATCTAGTTTTTCTTTGCCATTTTAAATACTCAGACTTTACCTCCATTCTCTCTTTTCTTGCATCTGTACTCACAATTTGATTAGGTCCTCCAAGCTTCAGTCTGATAGGAGAAAAATATCATCAATTTAAGAGCAGATTTCCTTCCACCAGATAACCATCTTCCATTGCTATGCTGCTTTTAATACTGCCTCTCCTCATTTTCAATTTCTGTATGACTGGCAATCAAGTCACTTCCCTCTTAGTCTCTTTTTATTTGTAGTAGAATTTGGCTGCCCCTTCCCATGATGAAGAACTGAAGAATGAAAGAGATTGTAACAGGTGTTTTGTATCTTTTGCATTTAATTGTTAATTTGAGAAGCCTAAATTCCTTCCACAATATGAAATGGAATTAGAGTAGGTTAGCATTTGATCTCAAATAAGTATTACATGAATCTCTGTTCTATTCACAATAATTCACTCCATTTGTAATACAATATGACAGTTATGGAAATACCATCAATATTTAAATGAATTTTATACATTATGGTGAGGAAAAGTCAGTCTTCTAGTATTTTATAGTGTTCTTATCTTTTTCTAAAGAAGGAAAAAGATGGAGGACACCAATCAGCACAGATTTTTTCCATTTAATGTGTTGATCCTAATCCTTTAGTGTTTTGAAGAGGCAAAAACAAACAAACAAAAAATCTTGACTATGTCCTTCCTTTCTCCTTCAGGGAATTGCATGTTGATGAGAATAATACACATTTGTATGAAATTTTAGAATTCTGAAAGCTCTTTATCCTGTTTCTCCTTTGATTTTTGCAGCAGGCTTATGAGCTTTCTAAGAAAAAAAATTCTTATTTTACAGATGAATAAACAGATATGGGCAGGTTGACTCAAGATTACAAAGTGACATAGGTCCTAAATGAATATCAGAAGACCTGTGTGATATCACACTTCCATCAATGATTGAAGGTCCTTCAGTCCCATGAACGGCCCCTGTGGTACTGTGTTGTTGTTCAGTAGTGTCCTTGGCAAAGATATTAGAGTGGTTTGCCATTTTCAAGCTCACTTTAGAGATGAGGAAACTGAAGCAAACAGGATTAAGTAAAAATATCTGAAACCAGCCCTGAACTCAGGTCCTCTTGTCTCCAGACTCAGCACTAATCACAGTGCCTCCTAGCTGGCCCTATTTTGTTTAGAGAGAAGATATTATGAAGAGTGTTACTGTGGCTGACTGGAAGTCAGGCTATACGCATTTATATGCCAGGGTTGGTGGCATATGCTGGAGATTCAAATAAAAGCAATGAAAAAGATAGCTTCTGCCCCCAAGTAGTTTTCATTCAAATTCAGGAAATACAATATATGAAAAGGGGTTGAAAGGGAACAAGAAGGCAGGAATAAATGGAGAGAAAGAGGTAGTGAAATCTGAAGAGTGAAAAGATAAAAGAAGGGAAATAAAGTTTTTCCTGCCTGTGGATAGGTGCATCAACAAAATGGAGTCTTTAGAAGGAACTCACCAATGGGAAAAGAGTACCAGCAAGGCAAAGGGATAATCCAAGATGACACCAAACTGGTAAAGTCCATGATAGTTAAAAAGGATTGAAATTGTGCTAATCTCATTTCAGGTGTAATTTATCATTTTAAATACTTTAAATAATTCTAATCTGAACATCTATTTTTCATCTATGTCAAATACCTATTGATTCCTTGAGGGAAGAAAAAAAGGGAATGGTCAAGTTTTTTTTTCTTTCAAAACAACTAAAGTATTAGAATCTTTGACTGAGTAAGCCCACAGGGCAGGGCACACTACCTATGTTCTCTACAGAAACTAGGCCCCTGTTCCCTGAAACAGTATTAATGAGGTGTGAAACATTTTGCACAGCACCACACTGTAATATTGCTTCTAAAGTTGCCTTACTATTCCACAGGAGAGACACAACAGAGCCCATCAGTCTACCTCCTCTGGACTACTAAATTGCCTATTACCCACCATGGAAATATAGGACATGATTTTACTGAAGCTTTGAAAAGAACTCTCACAATAATCTACCTCTAGAGAAATATCACCCCTGCTAGATCTAAGTTGTCAGAAACCTCTGCTGAACTCTTGGACCTTTCCCTTTCTCTCACTCCCATCAGACTTGGTCCTTATGGACCCTCACACCATATTTTCTTTTTGATGCTCAACTGCATTATAACTCTACATCAACATTGTGCCCTTTAGAGAATTTGTTCTGATGAGGGAAATAGGAATGATGGCTTCAATCTTACCTTGTATTCTTTATATTGGTTAGTTTTATGATATTGGAAATGCTGAAAAACAAAGGTGACTTTGCTCTATGGACCAGAGCTTATTTCAGAAGATATGAATCCATAGAGATGCAGTTTGAATCACATTCATTTTTCCCATTGGCTCAAGATATTTTGGTCAGAGGTGTATTAACATGATCAAAATTCATTCAGGCTAAATAATGTGGCATGCAATTTTTCAAATATATCTTTTTAACCTGTAGTCAAGTACATATACCTCATAGTCAGTCCCTCTTTTTTCTTCAAGGTTCAATTCAAGTTCTATCTTTGACATGATTCCAAATTGACATTATATACACTTGTATATGCAATACATATATATTATAGAAATATATTAGACATTTCTTTTTGTTCATTTATATTTTTCAGTTTATACTTGTATGAGTACTTATTCTTTCCCAAGAATTTAATGTCCTTGAGAGTACATTGGTTGTCCAAAGATTGCATTCTTGTATTTGTAGCATTTGTACTCTACGAAGTTTCTTGGCACATACTATGTGTTTAGTAAATATTCATTGATTGAGTTTGGACACATTTTTGCCCCTATAGATCAGCATTTTATGGGATTGGTAGTTATTCCACAATAATTTTTGCAGGGTAGGCTTATTTAAATGAAGACTGATGTAATATGTATGTCTCGAAGTCTGCCTGGAATTATGCTATACTTGTTAACTTTGGGGCAAGGCCAAAGATCAAAGCTCAAAATCCTTCCTGAGACTGACTCTGAGCTATATTACTATTCTATAGAGCATCCCGTATAGTCGATGTATAGGCATTTTCAAAAGATATGAGGATCTATGTCTACAGTGAACTTAAAAAAAGAGGAGGTAAATTTTGCTAGTGGAATACCTGATGGCTAATGAATATATTCCATGCTGCATATGCCATAAAAAAACCTCAGATTCTTTTCAACCTCTTTCCTCCAGAGGCAGAGTCTTTACTCTTTCAGATTTATTAGATTCTGTATAGATTTTTCTAGTCATTATGTAATGTACTTGAAAGTCTTCTTGAACCTAATTTAATGAAAGAAGGGAAAGATATTTTTTTCCCTTTTTTGTGATGGAGTCTCTGTATGAATCTAATTAAGAAGAAAATCTGTTCTACATACGAGGAGCTCAGAATTATAAAAATTAACACCCGGGGCCCTATTTAAAGTAGAACTGGATGTGGGTCAGTAGTAGCCACAATAATATCAGAAAGTTAATGAATTTGGAACATTTATGTAACAGAAATCACATGGTTTGTCCCTTCAAAAAATATCTAAGAAGCAGAGACTTGAATTTTAAGATGAATCCTGTCTACAGTTCAGATGGCAGAGTGGAGAGAATATTGGACTGGCTGTCAGCAAGACACCCAATTTAAATATATCCAACACTTACACTATGACACTCTGTTAACTACTCTCAGTCTCAGTTTCTTCATTTGTAAAATGGGGATATTAAAGACGCCTAATTCATAGGATTGTTGTGACAAATGACAACATATGCAAAGTGCTTTGAAAAAATTAAAGAACCAAATATATACTAGCTATTATTATTATTATTATTATTATTATTATTATTATTATTATTATGTCAGCATATAATCTTCAGTAATCCTTAGGGTACTGAGGTAGAATTAAGAAAAGATGAGTTGTCCTGGCTGTATCATAAAGAAAGTAGTAGGGTAGATGACAGAGTTCTCCAAATTATAAAAGCTACGTTGGCTATTGTCTTTGGGAAATCCCTTGGGGAAGAGGTTTGTAAACAACTGTCACTATGCCTCCCATTGTGAGAAGTCATCTACCTGCCCAATGGAAAAACCTGAGTGATGCACAGTGAAGTTACAAAGTAAGAACTCCCTCTCCCTGAGTTCAGGATTATACCTTTAAACTAGGACTTCCTTCTCAGATATACTTCAGATCTTGTGGTAATGCCAATGTCTCTGTAGAACAAAAAGCAGCCCAGCCATTGGCAGTCAAATGGGCTTTGGACATGCTGCCAAACCTTATGTGGGGAGGTCAAAAAGGAAGGACTTTTTTTTTTAAATGGAAAACAGGAAGAGTCTTTGAAAAGATTGCCTGATTAGCTCCTATCCCACACTTTCCCCACTGTCATTTGAGTTTGAATGAAATAAGAATGTCCCTACCAGAGAAATCAATATTTTATTCAGATCTTGGCTACAGTCCTGTTTCGCGGTTGACAGAAAACATTTGCTTCTCCAATGATGATAAATTATGCCACCTATTTAGATGACTGTATCTTTAAGATCACTTATTTTTTAAAATTATTTATTTATTAAGAATATTTTTCTGGGGGCAGCTGCGTAGCTCAGTGGATTGAGAGTCAGTCCTAGAGACCGGAGGTCCTAGGTTCAAATCTGCCCTCAGACACTTCCTAGCCAATACACAGTATTGACTTCAAGACAGAAGGTAAGGGTTTAAAAAAAAAAAGAATATTTTTCTATGGCTACATAATTTATGATTTTTCCCATCCCTCTTTCCTCCCCTGTCTGGAGCTGACAAGCAATTTCACTGCGTTATATATGTATCATTGTTCAAAACCTATTTACATATTATTCATATTTGTAATAGATTGACCTTTTAACACCAAAACCCCAATCATATCACCATCAAACCATGTGATCGATCATATGTTTTTCTTCTACATTTTTACTCCCGCAGTACTTTCTTTGGATGTGGATAGCATTCTTTCTCATAAGTTTCTTTGGATTGTTCAGGATCACTGCATTGCTACTAGTAGAAAAGTACATTACATTCAATTGTACCACAGTGTATCAGTCTCTATGTACAATGTTCTCCTGGTTCTGTTCCTTTTGCTTTGCATCACTTCCTGGAGGTTGTTCCAGTCTCCATGGAATTCCTCCACTTTATTATTCCTTTTAGCACAATAGTATTCCATCACCAACATATACCACAATTTGTTCAGCCATTCCCCAGTCAATGGGCACCCCCTCACTTTCCAGTTTTTTGCCACCACCTGTGAGCAAAACACTAAACTCCTCCCAGAGCCTTCCTTTATTGAGGGCTTCCAACTCTCTTGATACCTAGATTTCCTATCAGCAGCAACAATATGTCTTCTGGTATATACTGTTCTTCTCTCAGGGTTAGATTGAAAGCTTCTTGAGGATAAAGACTATCTCTATTATTTATTTGAGTCCCCAGTGTTTGGCACAGTGCCTAGCACATGGCAGGTACTTATGAATGTTTATTAAACTGAATTGAATTGAATATAAAGTAATCCAGGCAAAATTTCATAGAAACCTGGAAAGACTAAACTGATTCAAAATAAAGTGAGCAAATCCAGAATAACATTGGACATAGAGCAATATTGTACCAGGAACAACTGTGAAGTGCTTAGCTATTCTCAGCAACACAGTGATCCAAGATAATCCCAAAGGACTCATGATGAAAAATACCACACACCTCCAGAGAAAGAACTAAATAAGTCTGAATGAAATCTGAAGCATACTGTATTTCACTTTCTTCAATTTTTTTTTGTTGTGGTTGTTTTTTCTGCAGAATGGCTAACATGAAAAGATGGTTTACATAATTGCACATATAAAATCTTGAATTGTTTGCCATCTTAAGTAGTGAGAGGAAGGATTTTAAAGAAGAGAATTTGGAGTTCAAAACTTTTTAAACATTAAAAATTGTTCTTAAATGTAATTGGGGAAAATGAAATATTATAAAAATAAACAATATACTAAAATGAAAGAAAATGCCCATGTATATGTTCACTAATTTTTAAAAAATCTCATTTTAAGCATATGAATTTAAAGAAGGAATACTGTGCCCTTGGTGAGTGACTTCCTCAAATACATACCCCTAATCTCAAATCTATTGGAAGAGCCTTACAAAGTTCTGGTGAAGTGTACAACTTGGCCAATTAAGAACCATCCCCAGACCTAGAGTCTCTGATGAAAATTACTTAGTTCACCATTAGAGGAGCCAGAAAAAGCAGTTAAAGGGTAGAATAGACACAGAACTGAATTTGGAGTTCCAACCCTTCTTCAGATGCTTGGTAGCTTTGTGACCCACAGAAATACCTGTGATTCCTTATCTACTTCTGTAAAAAAGGGATGATAATAACAACTCTTTTCCAGAGCTCTGGGAGTATCAAATGAAAGGATGTGTGAAGAGTCACTTAATAAACATTAATTAAATACCTACTGTTTGCCAAAGAACATGATGAAAGTCCAGAGTAGAACAAATTGTTCCGAAATTATGAGATAGTTACCCTTGGCTCCCTACTTAAAGAGGATCTGGAAGTATATTTCAACTTTAAGCCTCTACTCTTTCCATTCAGAGGGGGAGATAGTTGTCAATTGTAGAGGACTATCAAGAAGTAAGTTTCAAAGTTGATGAGATCTTGAATGGTGATGAGAAAATCATAATGCTAATACTATATAAATATTACACATTTTATATGCATTTATTCATAGAGTTTTTTATATGGCAGTTATATAGTCATAGCAGGTCAGTTTAGAGGACTTATAAGTGGTAATACCTAGGAAGAGAGGCAGAAGTTTCATTGATATGTTTGGAGTATACTTCCTTCTTCCTAAAAGGCTTTGTAACCTGTTATTCTGAAACTTCAATAACAATGAGTGGACATTTCTATGAAAGCAGCTTCCTTTTAAAACAAGAGAGGTCTTATCCATTAGAAAACTTTTCTTTTGCAATCTATATAGCTAAGCATTGAATTGGTTCAAATTCCAAAGACCCAAAGAAAAATGTAAGTTTTTTAAGCCAAAAAATACAAGCGTTAATCAGGTCAGTGAGAAAACACTGCAGATTTTGAAACGAAAACAACAGGGATCTCTAATTTGATTTTATTGCTCCACTCTGGTCATAACAGTTTTAAAAGTTGCCCCTGGTGTGAATGCTCCCAGACCCCTGAGCAGAATACTGCCTCTGAATCTCAGAGTCATGCTTTCCCCAGTAATAAAACCAATGTTCAGGGATTTATCATTTCATTTTAATCCATCCCCCTGGAATGACACTTGGCAGACAATCTTTGCCTAGGAGAGAATTATTTTATTTTAAATTAAGAAAAAGTGGCAGGCTTTTTTATGGCAATAAAAACTTACTTCCTCTTTTTCTAAAATAAAATATGATGCCTATACTTGCACAATTTAGTCACTGATTGATATTGTTTCTTTTATAAGAAAAAATTGAGATCAAAAGCACAGCAAGGTTCTAATTGCACCTAATCTCCATTGTTCTCCACCACTATCATAATCACAATATTGACAGGCACTGCTTTTTGATGATGAAGAAATGTTTGTTAATAATCAGATTTAGCCTTATATTCTTAGTGGATGGAGGTATTTTTTCAGCTTAAACCCTTTTGAGTTTCTAGACATGTGTACTATTTTTAGCAGTAATAAGCTGTTTCCCATTCTGGTGTCATGGCCCTTGATGTTTACAACATATTCTAAAATCCTTATGACAGAGAGCATAGCACCAGCTGGCAACATGACCTTTAGATCACTTGGGTATTTCAACCAGAGTTGGTTATTTCCTTATCCATTTCTGTTTTCTCTTCTACCTTTATTTATTTTTCCCCTTCTGGTGCTGATGCCCAGAAAAACACAGAAAAAACTTGCTGCCTACATACTATGATCACCTTCTACAGTGTGATATTTCTCCCTAGGTGATGACCAATACTTGAATTCCATGGATTTCCAATTTAAATACTTCTAGCAGAATAGACAACACCTTTCCCCACACTCAAAAGAAATCATCAGTTAATTGTACCCCAGGGTAGTTGTCTGAAGTCTAATGATAGGTATCAGTAAAAAAGTGATTTCATAGAGACAGGACATTTTATTTTTATCAAAGATATCCACGTGGACAATAACTGAGGACAGATGTTCTTTCCATTAACACTTTGGCAGAAACCTGCCAAACTAATATCAAACACACATGAATAAGCAAATAAACAACAAAGCCTCTGAGAAAAGGCAAGCTATATAGGTGAAGCTTCACTCAAAATCCCCTAATTGCAGGATTTATTAGACAGGAAGAATACACAACAAACAGTTTGCCAAGGCACACATGAGAGCGAGAAGTAAGAATAACTGAGAACAGACAATATCAACTCCCACAAATAAATAAAGTAAAAGACAATATCTAAAGACTTTCAAGGAATGTCCAATGTCTATTTCAGATAGTTGAAAGGAAAAATGATACTTCAAGGTGTGTTCTTCTTACTAGAGAAGCAAGTGAGGAAAAAATATCAAACTTCCCAGTGAAAATGTGCTAACTATGTGTTTACTATCTGCTTTTCTGTGTGCTGAGAGGATAGTAAACCAGGAATAATATTTCAATAATACTATTAAGTATTTTTCTAACAACACTGTAGCATGGTTGATGTGAGTATCATTATCCCAATTTTAATGCTGAGCAATTTGAGACTCATAGTGGTCAAGTGATTGACCCACAATCAATTGATTAATAAGAGCCAAACTACCACCCAGTTTGTCTGACTTCCAATTCAATGGTCATTAGTCCACATAACACTGCCTTAAAATATAAAAACTTAACCCATATATATTTTGTCATTAAAACCTATTAATCCAACAAGTTAAAATGATGACTTATGATGTCTACATGGAATTTTCTCCTTGAAATTAATTCTTCACTCCAATCTCCAAAGTAAGCACATATGGCTTAATTATTGCCTTAAAATTTCCTCAATATCTTCTCTTCTTTATTACCACTGGATCAGCATAATCTACCCCTTCTCTCTACCACTTGAGGACATTATTTCATCCAGCCTTTCTCTGAGAAATCTCTCTGTTCCTATCCAAACCAATATATAAATCTATAGAGTACTCTTATTATTTTAATTATTCTTTTTTATTCTAAATTTTAAAAATTGTCATTTCCATATACAAATAAAAAGATTATACATGAATGAAATCATACATCTATGTTTAGCTTACTTTTTTCATATCTACATAATATGTCAGGTCCACAAGAGTCCCAGCCACACTAATATGTTCATATAAAATAAGTCTTTATTTTAAATTAATTTATTTAGTCAATTTAGAACATTATTACTTAATTATAAGAATCATAATCTTTCCCTTTTCCCCCTCCCCCTTCCTGTGACTGATGTGGAATTCCACTGAGTATTACATGGGTCCTTGATTAGAACGTATTTCCATGTCGTTGATTTGCATAAGGATATTCATTTAAAGTCTATATCCCCAATCATATCCCCTCAACCCATGTAATCAGGCAGTTGTTTTTCTTCTGTGTTTCTATTCCCACAGTTTTGCCTCTGAATGTGGATAGTGCTTTTTTTCTCGTAGATTCCTCCAAATTCTTCAGGATCAACACATTGCCACTAATGGAGAAGTCCATACATTCGATTATACCACAGCATATCAGTCTCTGTGTACAATTTCTCCTGGTTCTGCTCCTTTCACTGTACCAATTCCTAGAGGTCATTCCAGTTTACATGGAATTCCTCCAGTTTATTATTTCTTTGAGCATAATATTATTCCATCAGCAACATATACCACAATTTGTTAGCCATTCCCCAGTTGAAGGGCATCCCCTCATTTTCCAATTTTTGCCATCACAAAGAGTGCAGCTATGAATATTTATGTACATGTATTTTTCCATATTATCTCTTTGGGGTACAAACCCAGCACGTGCCATGGCAGGTTCAAAGGGCAGTCTTTTAGTGCCCTTTGGGTATAGTTCCAAATTGCCTTCCAGAATGGTTCAATCAATTCACAACTCCACCAGCAATGCATTAATGTCCTGACTTTGCCACATCCCCTCCAGCATTCATTACTTTCCATTGTTGTCATGTTAGCAAATCTACTAGGTATGAGGTGATACCTCAGGGTTGTTTTGATTTGCATCTCTCTGATTATAAGTGACTTAGAACACTTTTTTCATGTGCTTATTAATAATTTTGATTTCTTTGACTGAAAATTGTCTATTCATTTCCCTTGCCTATTTATCAACTGGGGAATAGCTTGATTTTTTTGTACAATTGATTTAGCTCTTCATAAATTTGAGAAATTAGACCTTTGTCAGAGGATTTTGTTATGAAGATTGTTTCCCAATTGGTTACTTCTCTTCTAATTTTGGTTACATTGGTTTTGTTTGTACAAAACCTTTTTAATTTGATGTAATCAAAATCATTTATTTTACATTTTGTGATTTTTTCTGTCTTGTTTGGTTTTAAAATCTTTCCTTTCCCAAAGATCTGACATGTATACTATTCTGTGTTCACCTAATATACTTCAAGTTTCCTTCTTTAGTTCAATTTATTCACCTATTCTGAGTTTATCTTGGTGTAGGGGGTGAGATTTTGTTCTAAACCTAATCTCTCCCACACTGTCTTCCAATTGTCCCAGCAGTTTCTATCAAATAGTGGATTTTGGTCCCCAAAGCTGGGATCTTAAGATTTATCATATACTGTCTTGCTGAGGTCACTTACACCAAGTCTATTCCACTGATCCCCCTTTCTGTCTCTTAACCAGTACCATATGGTTTTGATAATGACTGTTTTATAGTATAATTTGATATCTGGTACTACAAAGCCACCTTTCTTCACATTTTTTTTCATTATTTCCCTGGATATCTTTGATATTTTGTTCTTTCAAATGACCTTTGTTATGATTTTTTCTAATTCAGTAAAAGAGTTTCTTGGTATTTCGATGTGTATGGCACTAAATAAGTTTGCGGAGGATGGTCATTTTTATGATGTTATCTCATCCTACCCATGAGCAGTTAATGTTTTTCCAATTGTTTAAATCTAGTTTTAATTGTGTGGAAAGTGTTTTGTAGTTCTGTTCATATAGTTCAATGTTTGTCTTGGCAGATTGATTCCTAAGTATTTTGTATTATCTAGGGTGATTTTAAATGGAATTTCTCTTTCTAATTCTTGCTGCTGATATGTGTTGAAAATATATAGAAATGCTGATGACTTATGTGGGTTTATTTTGAATCCTGAAATTTTGAAAAAGTTGTTGACTATTTCAACTAACTTTTTGGTTGATTCTCTAGGATTCTTTAAGTAGACCTTCATATCACCAAGAGTGATAGCTTGGTCTCCTCATTGCCTATTTTAATACCTTCAACTTCATTTTCTTCTCTAATTGCTACAGCTAGTGTTTCAAGAACAATGTTAAATAATAGAGGGGATAATGGGCATCAATGTTTCATTCCTGAACTTATTTGGAAGGCTTCTAGTTTATCCCCATAGCAGATGAACTTTGCTTATGGTTCTAAATATATACTGTTTATTATTTTTAGGAAAGGTCCTTCTATTCCTATGCTTTCTGGTGTTTTCAATAGGAATGAGTGTTGTATTTTGTCAAAGGCTTTTTCTGCATCTATTGAGATAATCATGTGATTTTTGTCAGTTTGCTTGTTAATATGGTCAATTATGTGGATAGTATTCCTAATATTGAACCATCCTTGCATTCCTGGTATGAATCCTACCTGGTCATAATGAATAACCCTTGTTACTGGAGTCTTTTTGCTAGTATTCTATTCAAGATTTTTGCATTTATATTAATTAAGGAAATTGGTCTGTAGTTTTCTTTCTATGTTTTTGACCTGTCTGGCTTCACCATATTTGTGTTGTAAGAGGAATTTGGTAGAACTCCTTCTTTACTTATTCTGTCAGTTTGTATAATATTGGGATTAGTTGTTCCTTTAATGTTAGATAGAATTCATTTGTGAATCCATCCGGACCTGGGGATTGTTTCTTAGGGAGTTCTTTGATGGCTTTTTCAATTTCTTTTTCTGATATGAGGTTGTTTAGGTAATCTATTTCTTCTCTTAATCTATGAAATTTATATTTTTGTAAATATTCATCCATATCACCTAGATAGACATATTTATTGCCATATAATTGAGCAAAATAGTTTTTAATGATTGCCTTTATTTCCTCTTCATTAGAGATGTGGTCTTCCTTTTCATCTTGGATACTGTCAATTTGGTTTTCTTCTTTCCTTTTTTAAATTAGATTTAGCAGTACTTTGTCTATTTTATTTGTTTTTCAAAGTACAAGCTTCTAGTCTTACTTATTAAATCAACAGTTCTTTGACTTTCAATTTTATTAATGTCCCTTTGATTTTTAGGATCTCTAATTTAGTCTTCATCTGAGGGTTTTCAATTTGTTCACTTTCAAGTTGTTTTTAATTTGTATGCCCAATTCATTGGCCTCTGCCCTCTCTAATTTGTTAATATATGACCTCCAGGATATAAATTTCCCCCTGAATACTGCTTAGGCTGCATCCCAAAGATTTTGAAAGAATGTCTCATCATTGTCATTTTCTTCAATGAAGTTTTTATTTGTTTCTATGATTTGTTCTTTAACCAATTTTTGAGCATCATATTGTTTATTTTCCAATTAATTTTTGACTTTCCTTTCCATGTACCCTTAGTAATTATTATTTTCATTGCATTGTGATCTGAGAAGGTTGCATTTATTATTTCTGCTCTTTTGCACTTGTTTCCTCTTTGTCCCTATTTATTTTTCTCCACATATCTACTAACTCTAATTTTTCTAAGATTTCATTCACTTCTCCTACCTCTTTCTTATTTATTTTTTGGTTTGATTAATTTAGTTCTAAGAGAGGAAGGTTCAGGTCTTCCACTAGTATAGCTTTTTATCTATTTCACCCTTGAGCTCCACTAGTTTCTCCTTTAAAAATTTGAATACTATGCTCTTTGGTATATAAATGTTGAGTACTGATATTTCCTCATTGTCTATACTGCCTTTTATCAGGATGTAATTACCTTCCTTATCTCTTTTTAACTGGATCTCTTTTTCCTTTGGTTTTGTCAGATATCATGATTGCAACTCCTGCTTTCTTTTTATCACTTGATGCCCAGTAGATTTGGCTCCTTCCTCTTACTTTTACCCTATGCATGTCTACCTTCCTTATGTGTGTTTCTTAAAATAAGTCTTTTGTGTTTCCCCTTTCAATTCACTTTCATTAGGAAATATTCCCAGTTTATTCTTTCAGCATTAATTCTATAGCTGTGTATAATATTCTCTTGGTTCTATTTATTTCACTATTCATTATTTCTTGTAGTTCCTTCCAAGTTTTTTATTTTTTAATGAGCCTATTTGTCATTCATTATGGCAAAGTCATATTCCATAACAATAATATGCCACAATTTATTTGACCATTCAATCTTTTTTAATATCACACATCACTCTGCTTAACATTTCCAACATCTACAAATGATCACTTTTATACCAAGTATGACCTAGAAAATATATATGAAGAGACATATGAGGGATATAAAGAGTGTAAAATATAGTTATTCCCTCAAGAAATGTAAAACTTCACTGTACATGAAAGCAACTATTTGTTTTCTTTTTAAATCTGTGCCATATTTATTTGCACACATGGTATTTGTCCCTTGCCTAGAAAAGATGTAAACTGTGATCTCAAAGTTATGTATGCACCTCAGCTGAAAGATCAGGTCCTATGAAAGAAGAAATTTGTATTTTATGAAAAAAAGCATTCTAAAGGGTAATTTTCATTTGGATCTTATTAAAATATAGCATGGTCATATTAACAAAAGAAAAGAATGACAATAAATAAAACCTTCCAAAACAACTGGAGATTTCATTGTCTTCCTTATCCATACTCCAATCCCTCAGATGAAAATATTTTTTTCTTGGAAAAATTTTCCCATTACTAAAGTGACAAGGTTAACAAAAGACAGGTTTGCAAGCTACAATAACTAATTTGGCATGAGTGGAAATAATCCAAATATTCAGTTGATTTTTGGGACTCTGGATTAAGTTCGGTTGACATATTGAACTCTTTGCTCTTCATTTCTATCTACCTTTACACACTGAAACAAACATTGCCAAATTCATTGGAGCTTTTGAATGCTTTTGATGAGTCTTTTTGTTGAATCCCACAGAGAAGAGGAAAGTGAAAATCAAATGCTAATGAAAGTTTGTGTGTGTGGTGAGGGAAAGCAGGCTGAAAAAGATTCTTTTAGAGGAACACAAGTCAAGAATGTAGGTCTGTACTGACACAAAAAGAAATAAAGATAAGAAAGTGTGTTAGAAAGCAAAACAACCAACCTGGGCATTTTTATTTAGTAGCATATACTCTATCTCCCTTGGGGCATAATTTATTTATCATTGTTTGGCTTTACTAGTTCACTTTTACTTCTAGTCCTCTATTCTCCCCAAAGAATTTTCCTTGCCAATCCCATTTTTTACCCTTTTTTAATGACCTCATACCCACATTAAGAATTAGAATTAGTTACTGTATACTAAAATGGAATCATTTTACATTTTCTTGTCCTCTTCTCTTCATTTGCCTTTCCAAAGTTAAACATGGGTAACTGATCTCATGTAGGACACTTAACAAAAGTATTTATCTTGATAATGAACTATTTGGACTTGATAATGAACTATAATGGACTATTAGTAAATGGAAGTGAGAACCCAATAATCATACCACTATCTCAGGAAGATTTGATTTCCCAGTAGTGTGAATCATGTAAAACAGAAAAAAACACCCAATGATCATATTATTATTATTCTCTGATTGTTTATTAAATCTAATTACTATATGTCAAATTGATTCTTTTCATCTGTTTATACCCACCATTAACATTCAGCTATAATTCTTGAATGACCTTGTTAGAAAGACATAAAAGACATAAAATATTTAGTGGAAGAAAAGATGGTAGGAGTGCAATCTTGGCTTCCCTACAATCAATGCAAAGCATTCATTAGAATAGATTTCAACGTGTGGTTGAGGATCACTAATGGTTTTCAGGGCTTCTACAAATCATCTGCAGTTATGTGGCTTTTAATATCAGTTTATATTATTCTATAGTATTAATTTCTTCTTATATTTTATCAGAGAACCATATGTAGGCTAATGAAATAGAACAGAAAATAAAATATGCACTTAGTGAAATACTTTTGATTCTCAGGTAAATTTTAAAGGAAAAAAATGTTACAATTATACATGTCACAGAAAGGTTTCTGAAGCTCAGAAAATTTCCTAATAGTCAAACAGCTAACATGTGACAGGTAAGATCTAAACCCATGTCTTCTTGATCCTTATGACAATGTTATTTCAATTGTGCTTTGTTTCCTCAAATTTGGTTATTTAAAATTGTGAATTTAATCTTTCTTTAGAGTGTAGACAAGTAGGATCACATAATACAGTGATGAGATTGAACCAACACCTAGACACTGTAGGGATGTTGTTCCCTACTAGGTAAACTCTATCCACTCATGTACAGAATTTTAAACTTTTGCTTTCACATATACATATACATATATTTAATTACTAACTAAAGTAGTCAAGAAACAAGATTTATAAGGAGCTAATAAGATAATTTCACATGATACTGTGAATCTAATATGTGTTTGATTTTCTTTGTGTTTGTATATATCAAATACAACATGGTAGTGACAACACTGTCTTTCATTCTGTATTCCCTCCTAAACTTCCTTCTGCTCTATGATTGATACTTTGCAATTTTCCATTATCATCGTATCTTTATACTCTTTTATCAAATCACTTACATATCCACACTTACTCCTAAAACATTCTCCTCTCCTCCAAAAAAAGTGTATTCATCCATAGAAAATTATTTTTGTCAAAAGGGGTAGGGGGGAATGTTCTGTTGTTAATATCTGAAAAGTATGTTTACTTCTCTATAGTCCAACATATGTCAACCAAAATTTTGGAAGAATGCAATATTTTCAGTTTTATGAATTAAAGACCCATCATCATACTGATCATTGTTCTTAAATCTGTCAAAATTGAGATCCTTTACACTGTCATGTTCATTGTATAAATTGTTCTTCTCATTTCACTTTACATTATTCTATACAAGCCTTCCTGATTTTATTTCTAAATTAATACTTTCATCATTGCTTAGGAGCTAATTAATATTATATGAATGTACTATAATTTCATTAGCTTTTCTCCACCAAAAGGGCCCCAACTTTGTTTCTTGTATTGTTGTTTTGTTTTTAAAATTTTCACTATACATATTCTTATAAATAAATGTGAAATATTTCCCTCTTTGAGGGAGAGGTTCTTAATGATATATATATATATATACATCTATATATAGATATATATATATAGATATATATATATATATATAGAGAGAGAGAGAGAGAGAAAGATATATATAGATATATATTTTAGTGGTGTGATGACTGGAAGGGTTATGTATACTTTAGTGACATTTGGATTATATTTCAAATTTTTTCCTGTAATTGATTGAAATTTTATAGTTCTAATAAAATTGCTTCAGTTTGCCTTGCCTTTCATAGACTTCTGACCACTTGACTACAGATGTTTTCCTTTTTTTCTTCTGGCTTTATAATCAGTCTGATGATTTTGAGGGGGGAAATGGTTACTAAGAGTTTTGAATTCTATTCACAACTAACTGTTCATGTAATTTTACTATTTATCTATTGTCAGTGAAATTTGTTTTGAAGTAAATGTATCAAATCTCAATTTATCATTGATATATTTATCAGAATTTTTTGCAAAGAATATTTTGCCATTTAGTACTTTTATTCTAATTTTTATTTCATTTCTCTAGTTTATGCTAAAATAATTTTACTATTATGCAAGTGGATTTTTCCTTTCATGCATACTCACAGAAGATAGCTCTTTTCCTGTTCCCCTTCTATGTTTATGGTTTTACTTTTTTTAATAAAGAGGATATTTTGGCATATTGTGTAATATTTGAGTCAAAATATATTTTCCCCATTCTGTTTTCTATTTTTCTAATAATTTTTTAAATTGTGAATAGTTTACCCAATATATCATGCTAATGGGTTCATTAAATATTATATTTTATACTAATTATTTCTAAATCTTATGTACTTAATTTTTCCATTGATCAGTTTTCCTATTTTTAATTTGTATCAAAATATTTTTTTACTTTATAATACAGTCTGAAATCTGGTATAATTAGAAACATTTTTTACCCATTATTTTTCATTTTTTAAGTTTATTGAGTTTTTGCTACTCCACATGAATTTTATTATTATTTGTTCTATTTCTATAAAATAATCATTTGGTGGTATGAATGGTAAATAAATGAATATGTAAATTAATATAGTAGGTATTGTCTTTTATTTAATATTAATTTCATATTAGTCTTTCCAGGTTTTTCTGAAATCATTCTATTAATCATTTTTTATCACACAATAGTATTCCATTATAATCATATATCACCACTTGTTTAGCCATTCCCCAATTGATAGTCATCACTTCAGTTTCTAATTCTTTAACATTAAAAAACATTTTTTCAGGTGCAGGTGGGTAGCTAAGTGGATTGAGAGCCAGGCCTAGAGACAGGAGGTCCTAGGTTCAAATCTGGCCTCAGACACTTCCCAGCTATGTGACACTGGGCAAGTCACTTGACCCTCTTTGCCTAGCCTTTACCACTCTTCTGCCTTGGAGCCATTATACAATATTGACTCCAAGGTGGAAGGTAAGGGTTTTTAAAAAAAAGTTTTTCTACAAGTAGGTCCTTTTCCGCTATCTGATCTCTTTGGGATACAAACTCAGGAGTGATTTTGCCTGATTGAAGGATGTGTATATTGTTTTTACTCTATGAGTGTAGTACCATATTTCTTTCTAAAATGGTTGAATCAATTCATGGTTCTCCCAACAATATATCAGTGTCCAAATTTCTTCACATCTGCTCCAACATCCTTCATTTTCCTTACTTATCAATTTTAGACAAACTGTTAGGTATAAAGTGGTATCTCAAAGGTGTTTTAATTTGCATTTCTCTAATCAAAAGAGATTTAGAGAATTTCTTCATCTGACCCTAGCTAGTTTTAATTTCTTTATCTGAGATCTGGCAGTTCATATCCTTTGACCATTTATTATTGGGGAAATGCTTTTGTTTTGTAATTTAAAATTTTTACTTAATTTCCTATTTGAGTAAAAATCTTTTGTCAGAGACACTTGCCATAAAAATGTTTTTCCCCAATTTGTTTCCCTTCTCATCTTTGTTTCATCAATTTTTGTTTCAAAAACAATTTGATTTAATGTAATCAAAAATAGCCATTTCAATTTTTATGTTCTCTATATCTTGTTTTGTCATAAGTTTTCCCTTATCTATAAATCTGACAGCTCTACTCATTGTGATTCACTTTACTGAAATTGTTGTTCTTTTCTATTATTTGTTCTTTGATTCATTCATTCTTTAGGATAATATTATTTAATTTCTAATTAATTTTGTCTTTCTGCTGCTCTTTATGGGTGGCAATTTTCATTTTATTACAGTTTGAAATGGATTTATTTAATATTTCTGCTTTTCTACATTTGGTTGTGACATTTTTATGCCCTGTTATATGTTCAGTTTTCTGAAGGTACCATGTATTGCTGAGAAAAATATTATTTTTATTCCCATTCAGTTTTTTCCACAGTTATATCATAGCTAACTTTTCTAAGGTTCTGTTATCCTTCTTTACTTATTTCTTGTTTTGTTTGTTGTATTTGTAAACTTTTAAGAAGGGAAGGTTGAGGTTCTGTAAAGTTTTACTTTTTATTTCCTCCTGTAACTCATGTAACTTCTTTAAAAATCTGGATGGTATGCCATTTAGTGTATATATATATTGTACTGATATTGTTTCATTGTTTATGGTGTCTGTTATCAAGATGTAAATGCCTTCCTGATCTCTTTTGATTAGATTTATTTTGACTCTTGCTTTTTCTGATTTTATAATTGCTACCCTTGCATCTATTGTTTTTAACTATAGCTGTAAAATAATAGATTTTGCTCCAGTCCCTTAATTTTGTGTTTCTTCCTGCTTTAAATGAGTTTCCTATAGAAGAATATGCTGTGAGATTCTGATTTTTAATCTACTATCTCTGTTTTATTGGTGTGTTCATCCCATTCACATTAACAGTTTTGATTATTAATTGTGTGTTTACATCCATCTTATATGCCCTTATTTACACTCCTCTTTCTCCTTTCAGCCTTTCCTTTTTCACAAATGTTTGATTTCTAATCATTGCCTCCCATATTTCTCCCTGCTTTTTGTTCATTCCCCTTTCACTTAATCCCCATTTCCTTTTACTTCTCTTTAAGGTATGAAAGCTGACTAAGTGTGTGTGTTATGCCCTCTTTGGGCTAATTATGAGAGTAAGCTTCAAGCATTGTCTGCCATTCACCTATATTCTTCTTCAGTACATTGGCTTTTGTGTGCTCCTTCATGTGAGATAATCATCCCCCCTTCTCCTTCTCTTTTTCTCTTCCTCTAACTATATTCCTCTTTCCTCTTCTTTTAATTTTTTAAATAAATCCATCTACTTTAGCTTACTTTCTTCCTTCTTTCTCTATAATGCTTCTCACTTCCTTTATAGAGATAAAAGTTCTTTTGTATCTTAGGTTCCTTCATGTAGCTTGAGTACTTTAAATACCTTAAGTATATCAAGTAACATAGATATCTTCAGTATCTCAATTATGATATTCCTAGGTATTAATATGCTTAATTGAACCTCATTGAAAACCTTAAATTTTCACTTTAGAATTTTTATTTTTATACTTCTCTTAAATGTCAAATTTTTTGGCTCTTTTTTTCATATTTTTTATCTAGAAGGCCTGGAAGTCCTTTGTTTTATTAAATATCACATCCCTCACCCCAACTCCCAGGATGATTGTGCTGTGTTTCACCGGTATGTGATTCTTACTTGTAGACCTAGATCCTTTACCTTATGGAATATCATATTATATGTCTTCCCATACTTTAATGTAGAATCTGTCAGGTCTTGTGTAATCCTGACTGTGATTCCATAAGATTTGAGGTATTTCTTTCTGCTTGATTATAGTACTTTTTCCTTGGCATTGGATTATTCAATTTGACTACCATAGTCGTGAAATATTTTATTTTATGGTCCATTTTAGGAAGTAAGTAATGGATCCTTTCAATTCTATATCCCCCTTTTATTTAAGGATATCAGGGTTCTTTTTAATGATTTCTTTAAATAAGGTTTCTAGGCCCTCAACATTTTTTTAAATATTTTTCCATGTTCACATGATTCATGAGATGGATAGATATATAATTCATATAATAATAAAGTGGGGTGTATGGGGTGCTCAGGGAGGGGTAGTATCTCTGGTATGGAGGGCTTGTCGTGCCCTCCTAGGGTAGCTCTCCAGCCTCTGACCCCCACCTGACACCCAGCTCTCACTTGTGGCTCCCAGTAGTTGCTAGCATGTGGCAGCAGCCACACCCCAGGCAACGGCTTCGACAGGATGGCTAAACCTTGTGAGGGTAGCCATCAGGTCGTCGTCTACCCCTAGTGAACCAGGGCTTTGTTCATCCAGCATGTGAAGACTGCTTCGGTGGAACAGGCTGAAGAAACCAATAAGAAGGTTCAAAGGCTGAGATGGCGACGCAGCAAAGCACTGTGGAGTGCTTAGGGGGTGTTGGAGCACAAGACAACACTACCATCCAATGTAGCTGAGGAAGTCTCCAGGTGTAACTACTTTTCATGCCACTGGACCCAGGCTTCCAACGCCGAGAGAGTGGGACTGTCTTTGTGCATTGACTTTTCCACTTAAATCTTCATGCACAAGTGTCTTTGTGCACACTCATCTATACACCATGGATGAAAGAGCACAAAGACAATCATCATCTTCAGTTACTGAGAGACTACTACTATACTAATAATAAAGTCTAGTAGATTAGGAAAGAGGTGACATGTGTGACTGCGAAACTATGGTTTCAAGAAAGTGAATTGCCAAAACCGTAAAGATAATTTTAGTGTCTTGAATTAAATCAAAAATATGTGGTCGCCATTGGAAAATTTCCCAAATATGAATACCCAAGTCAGCTGGGTTTTATAAAGATTTTAATTAATACAAATGAAGGAATTAAGAGAAGGGAAAGAGACAGAATAAGAGGAAATAGTAAGAAAAGGCCTAGGCCATTTGCCTAGGCCTTAGCCTTAAGAGAGACTAGTCAGTCTTCAATAACTCACCACAAGGTCGTTCCAAGCAAAACTCTAGTGTTCAGAGAGACCCTCTAATTCAGCTTCCAAACACAACTCCCTAAGTTCAGAGAGCCAGCTCCTCCATACTAACTCCAAAAACTCCAATCCCCTGAACTGGGTTCAGACAGCTCCTTTTAAAGATAAATTTCTCTTATGTCACATCCCCTAAATTGTCACATCTACCAATCATAGTAGATGTTTTTCACGGGACTGTCCATTCTTAATTCATATCTTCTTTTGTTAAGCCTTCCCTGAGTAAACTAAAACTTAATACACCACTTGCTAAGCTTTCCCTTTGTAAATTTCTTGACATTTTAGTGATTAATTTAACCTTTATAGGTACTTAGCAACCTTTTGTATTGGATCTAAAAATAGACCTAGTTTAAGGGCTTTAGCCTCACTATAAGTATGCGTTGGGGACTTTTCATTGTTCAGTAAGGAATTTTACAACTTTATCTTCCCCTAAAGTATGCCTAAGTATGGGTGGAGTAATGTTAAAATTCCCAACACATTCCTGATCAAGTACCTCCATTTGTTACATTAAGAGAATAGCCTTAACCAAATGTTCTAAGGTAGAGTCTGAGCAATTTTAAGATTCACACATGATTAGATCTACACTGTAGGAATCATTTTAGTGGCTGAATAGGGAATGGATCTGAATGGGAAGATACTTGAGTTAGGTAGACCCAAAAGCAGACAATTACAATAATAATGTTGTGAAGTGATGCTATTTTTCTGAGTTATGATAGTGTCAGAAGAGAGAAAGGGACATATTTCAAGAAATAACACAGAGGGAAATCAATAGAGCTTGGCAACATTTGGATATGGAGACAAGAATCAGTGAGGACCAATATCTCTTACAGATTTAAATCAATGATCCTATTTTCTTATCTCATATTAACACCTCTTCAAACAGCGGTTATGACAAAGCTAAGAGTAGTGTTAGTGTTCATCACTAATGAGAGCAGATAGCAATAGAGGTGCTATTGAACTGGGCGGTATGCTGGACAGTAATATGTATAGAGGAAGATGTACTATTTCTGCATATGATGGATTTAATTAAGTCTGTCTACATGTGTCTTTTAGTTCTTTAGATTATTTTAAGTGAGAGTAAGGCCCAAGAAATCATTTGGTGGTTGGAAACTATATAGTTATATTGTGTGAGTTTATCAAAGAATAACCCCTCTAAAATGTATATACCATTTAGGTAAACTATAGGAAAGAATAGTTGACTGTATGGTCACACAGGCTCAGGCACTGTTAGATTTATGGATTGGACTTAATATTAAATTGGTGGTCGCCAGGGATTTAATATCTAAATCCCAAAATGAATTACTCAAGTAAATGAAATTATGGTAGTTTATTTTACAATAGAGAGAAGTTATTAAGGAAGAGATAAAAAGGAAGAGAGAGAGAGAGAGAGAGAGAGAGAGAGAGAGAGAGAGAGAGAGAGAGAGAGAAAGATCTGGCTTCTTTTGTTTTAAGGCACTAGTCAGGGGAAAGGAGTCTCAAAAGGATGGGCCTTTCTTGGAGGGTCACACCTCCAGAAAGGACAAGGAAAGAAGTCAGCCTCTCACTCACCATGGTTACCATCTAAAAGGAAATCAGTCTGAGGTCTCTTAGACAAGCTCCTCTAGGGGTCAAGTTCCACAGCTAAGTGTCTTCACTCCAAGTCTGAGTGTCTGTCTTCCAGTCTCTCAAGTGTCTGTCCTCCAGTACAACTCTGAGTGACCATTCTTCCAGTCCTACTCAGAGTGACTGATCGATCTTCACCCCAAGCATGAGTGACTGATTGATCCTTGTGTGTCTCTGTTTCCACTATTTAAAGACCATTTCCTCTTTGTCGCCTCCCCTAAATTTTACATCTACCAATCACAACAGACACTTTTCTCCAGGACTGCCCATTCTTTCACATGTGGTCACAGACCTCCTACTCAAAGTATGAAATGAATGTTCACACCCTTTTGTGGGTAGTTCACACCTTTTTGTAGTTAGTTCACACATTTTTGTGGTTAAAATGGGTAGATATACTTTAAATACAGAGTTTACACTTTGGGGATTAAAATCTAAAAATAGACAGGGAATTACAATTTAATCTTCACAATAAACGAAGAGCTAAGTACCTTCATGGTTACAATCAGGGGAGAACTAAATCCAATCTTCACAGCACATATATTAGATCTGCTGTGTCAGTGACATGTATAGGATAACTATACTCAACCCAGTTACCTTCATTTCAATATGGCTTACATCTAACTGAAAGGAAGATTGTCTCCCTCTGTTGGGCTTCTTCCCTGTTAAAGCAACTCTCAAATCATTTACTGAATCACAGAGGAAACATGATTTGCCTTGTCAAAATTATGTTCGTAAAAAATTCAAGTCAGGGAGTATAGAACTCACTTTAAAAAACATTCACAATTGACCAAAGATTAATGAGTCAAAATATACTCTCTGTATTTTGTCTCAGAATTTCACTCATTTTTGTGATTCCTTATTCTGAATCATGTTCAAATATTCCTCCAAAGACAAGTTAGAGTGAATGTTTCATTTTAGTCTACTTCATAATAATATGTTTGAGGAAAAAATGAAATATCCTTCAAAGTTCCATGAAAGCAAAAATAAAGAGCAGTTCTGACCCATCTTCATTATTCTCCAGAAACCAGAGCAGGCATTTAGGGCCCATATGTGTATGTATGTCATAGGTCAGGGGGAGGATGTAGATAGAAAAGAAACACAGATTTTGAATGGAAAGGACCCATTATATGTGCAACAAATCTCCCTTTGATTTCTTGGGGATCTCTTTAGAATTCATTGGTTTAGTCTTTTTTAGTTTTACATGATTGCTTCCGTACCATTAGCAGTCAATCTATTTGAATAAAAATAAAAAGCAGCACTTAAAAATACTCTTTGGCACTTCAAAAGGCTGTATATTAGAGAGCTAATTGGTGCAGCTTTTACAACTTTCCCATTGATTTTTCTCATTGATTTTCCCCCTCCTTAGAACTGCAGATTCCCCCCTCCCTTTTTTCATCCTGCTGCTACCTTTATGATTTCAGCTCTTCAGCTCACATGGAGAAGATTGCTGCCAGAAGTGGGAACAGGTAGAAGCAACGGGCTACCCAAGAACTTTTATTCTTCCATTTTCCATGTCCTTATTTCAGAATAGGTAAAAAGTCAGCTGCTACTTCTACTATTGATTTGAGTTCAGGAGAAAGCAATCTCCCTGGCAGTTGGATGGTCTAGTGCTGGTTCCAGTAAAAGACCTTCAAGTGCCCCTGTTTGATAGTATGGAGTTTATGCATGGGAATTGAAGTAGTTTCTTATGTGGTCAGAACATATTCAAACCATAGCCTTAACCTATCTACATGTCTTGCATGCACATTCTTTTTACTTCCACCAAATACTGGGGAAAGAGTTTGAAATTAAATGGAAATTAGTGTTTTACCACCTTCACAATCCTCAAAGGATGCTTTCATAAAGGACCAATAAATGGAATTAGGCGCTAGGATGCCTGAATTTGCCATTCATTAGCTGAGTGATTGGTAGCAAGTTATTTACCTTTTCTAACTCTCAGTTTCTGCACCTGTAAAAGGCAATGTCCACACTTCCTTTCAAAAGGCCATTGACTTTAGGGAATTATCTGTTGAATCTGGAGTCCATATCAGAGTTCAAATTATTTTTCTGACATTAGCTGAAGGATCATAGGCAAATAATTTATTCTCTCTGAACCTGTAGTTATATATCTGAAAAAGAGGGGGTAAGAACACTCCTTACTAGCTCATGGGGTTATTGTGTAAAAATGATTTATAAATGATAAGGTACTTTATTATTGTTATGATTTTATGAAGAAGCAATATATAACAGATGACACATTGACCTTGGAGCCTGGAGCATGGGCTCCATGCTGCCTCAGAGTCTTGATACATTATGTAGCCTAGTTATGTAGCCTTGGACGCATTTTTTACTTAACCTTTCAGAGTCTTGGTTTCTTCATCTGTAAAATAGGGCTTAGAAGCAGTGTT
Source organism: Monodelphis domestica (assembly GCF_027887165.1). Classification (NCBI taxonomy): domain Eukaryota; kingdom Metazoa; phylum Chordata; class Mammalia; order Didelphimorphia; family Didelphidae; genus Monodelphis; species Monodelphis domestica. Next base: position 252,730,770 of record NC_077229.1, read on the forward strand.
GTACAATTGAAAATAGATTTGTGTTTGGAATTAGAGGACTCAGGATCAAATGTTGGGTCTCCAACTTAATTTTTCTTCTTCAATTTATTCATGTATAAAATAAAGTAGTAGTACTATTAGTAGTGTTATTAGTACTATTAGTTATTAGATTAGTAGTGTTATATTAGTAGTATATTATATATATATAGTAGTATATTAGTTATTAGATTAGTAGTGTTAAACAAATGGAAATTGAACACATTACTCAGAATATTGACTTTAAGAACCACAAATTAACATTATTTATTTTATACTTTAAGTACAAATTACATTTTTATAACTTTTATTATTTTTCCAGATCACAATACCATTTTTCAGTATTTGCTTTCTGATATTTTGCAGTCCATGTTCTTTCTCCTCCTCTCATTCTTCCCTGCTGTCCAATAACATAGATTATACATATGTGATCATATTACATATATTTCCATGTTCATCATGCTGTAAAAAATGGCAAATATTGTTTTCATTAGAAAAAATTCGTGGAGGAAATAAAATCTTAAAATTTTATGTTTCAATTTGCATATGGACACTATCTGTTCCTTCTATAGCATTGGATATACCCAATCACATTTTAATTTGGTTCAGGACTGTGTAACACCTCTATATCCATCTCCATATCTGAATCTATAAGATTAATGATAGCATTAAATATCACTTTCAAAAAATAAATATTTCTTGAATTTTTTATATAGTACGGAACTTGGAAATCACCTGACCAAAGAACTGATGTTGTACAAATAAAATTTTCAAATAATTTTCTAGTAAAAGAGGCATTATTTCCCTTTTAGTTTCCTTAGAATACTCCTTTTATTAGCAGTGTAACACCTTCTCTATTTTATTTCATCTTCCTGTATAACTTTCCTTCTACTTTTCTATTAGCAGGATGGTTTTGCCAGTCAGGCAACTTGGAAACTCTGGGGGTCTCTATGACTTTTCTTTCCTTCATTACTGATAGATCAAAACAATGTGGGAAAGGATGAACAAAGTGGAAATACCAACGATGAAAAAAATAGAGGGACCTGGGAATGAATGATATTTTATGTGTTTCTTAAAATTCCATGACATTGATATAGTTCCTCATATACTTAACTTACTGGATTAAAAAATAAATTAGACTTTCAAAATTAAAACATAAGTTCTGTTGTTTTTCCCTTCTTTTTCTTTCTAAATTCCATGATCTTTTCTCATGCCCTTATGATTTCTACTTTGGCCTCCTACCTAGTCTCATGTACTCCAGGTTTTCCTCTCTCGAATCAACCCTGCACACTACTACTAAATTAATTTTCCTGAAACACCCATTTCATCATGCTGCTTCCTAGCTCAGAAACCTTTGAGTGCTCCAAATTGATTATAGGATAAATTAAAATGCCTTTGCCTTATTCAGTTTTCCACAGAATATCTATGTACCAGCCTCTTACCTAACGTCTTTCTACTTATTTTGGGAAAAAGGCAAATACTTTTGTTTCAATCAAAGCTATCTCCTCACTGTGCCTCTATGTTAGTATATTAATTCCCAATTCATGGTTTTCCATTTGTTTATAATTACCTTTAACAAGACCTCCACCTCTGTAAACCAACATTGATTCACAGCTTACCTTCACATTTCACCTTTTAAGTGATTTTTTTCTTGCCATAAATGTCTACAAACATTTATTTTGGTGTCATATATTCTACTTCATATTATTACCTAACCATTGTCACAGAATTAATCTGTGTTGCTCACTAAGTAGATTTTAAGCTTTTGGTTTACTTGTATTCCACCATGTACTCTTTATATTTCCCTTTAGCACCTCTCAAAGTGCAATGCACTTAGTAAGGACTCAATAACTAACTGTAGTGTAATGAAGTAGTCTATCAAACCATTTCACCACCTTTTAAATGACTGGTCAGTAAAATTCTCTACTCAATCAATAATCATGGTCACTTAATCCAAAGCCTTTGATCAATATTGGTGTCTGTGAAAGCCAACGAATGAACTCTTTTGAGTTTGTAAAGGGAGTGCATTCAGACTTACTGAGGAAATTTGGTCACACCCTGTTAGTTACATATAAAATAACAGAGCAGCTTGGAATCCAGAAACACAAGCAGCAGAATGAAGAGAAAGCCAATCCTTTTATGAGAAGTAACTTGTCTGGAAGTAGAATGGAGTTACAGAGGGGAATCTAAGACTTTGTCTGGATTTGAGTCTCAGTTTTGCTTGGAAGATTGTGTGAATTTAAAGGGGGTCCAGAGTATTTGGACATTGGCAAACAAGCAATGTCCTCCTGATATTTATAGGACTTAAATAAAGACTGCAACATTTTGAAGATCTACTTTGCAGAGTTTTTGAGAGGAAATTTATCTGCAAATTCAAAAGTATTTTACAAATAAGACATTACTTTCATGTTATTGAAAGATCTGAAAGAAGTGAGCAAAAGCATGGCAACTAATTTCAATGGAAATTTTATTTGAGAATAACTATCGAAACTTCTCACTACACAGAAGAGAACTGGCTAAGAATTTTGATCCTTGCAATTATTAGGAAGAAATAAACACAAATCAATGTGATCACATCATGAAATGAAATAATATAAGAAGCAATTAAGATAAATTTGAAGAGGGGGAATTAGGTTTTAAAGTAGCTGAGAAATTGGTATTATTGATAATGGTTAGTTTCAATATATTTTAAATTAATTATTCCTTTTAACTAGGTGCTATGCTCAGAGGTCTAATGAGTCTGAATGAATGCATTAAATTCTTTCACCCAATAAATTCTGCTATCTAGGATAATGTTCAGTCATCCTTCCATTGTTGCAGTTCAACTATTCAAGAAACAGAGAAATAGTTAACCAAGAAAATTAGACATAGAGAAGTGCCTAAGAAATGAAAAACAGAAGTGGTCACAAGGTACTGAAAAAAATAAGGCAGGAGGATTTAAACAACTAACAATAAGTTATGTTTAGAAAAGTATCCGTAGTCAAAAATTAAATCAAATTTATTTCTTTGTTAATTAGCCATAATTTTTTTCCTTTTCTTTGCTCTGCTTTAATAAATTGAATTATGTAAGACAAATCAACTGGATGATGTTTATTTTACCTACCTATAGTTATATTTTCTCTATAGTCTCTTAGCTTGTCAATCCTATAGCCTTCTGAGTAATTACCTGTGGCTGCTATGCTAATGAAAGATGCTAAATCCCCAGCAATCTAAAAGAAATGGATGAGAAAGAAAAAATAGGTCAGCCTTTTGAACATAAGAGGCATTAAGGTGACAACAATTTTATCAATACAATTAGGAAAATATTATAAAAATAATTTTAGGAATGTTGAGATTTGAGTCATTAACACTCATTAAGGGAAACCTAGAATACTTCTCTCAAAAAATTTCACTTGAAAATCTCTAATCAAGTCTAGCTCTACATCTACTCAAATGAGGAACAATGGGATATGATGGTTAAATAAAGGATTAACAACCCAAAGAGAAATATCATTCTCTGACCATTATGAAAAAGGAAAGTATCATTATATTTCAAGAAATAATGATCAAAAATGTTTGATACTATTAAAAAAGAGAGAAAATTGAAAGAATAGAAATAATTCTCATCACCTGATGCTCCAAATTTAATATGACTACTTAATTGATTGCCAATTCTCCAGAGTTTCTCAGCCGATGACATAAAAAAAAATGTTATCCCCTACAAAATAAGTAAACATGTTGTAAGGATGCGTAGTCACACAATATTATATATTAATTATAATAGAGGAAAATAATTCCAGGAATAATCTATTTTAAAAGGAAAAAATAAAAAGACAGAATGAAGAATAAATTATCCTGTAATGCTACTCTAATTTATAGAGGTAAAAATAAGTTCCTTCAGAAAGGTATTTGGAAGAGTTAGGAGTAGATGTGTAGAAAGTTGCATGTGCATAAATACATGGTTTTTTTTCTCCTTTTACTTAATTGTTTACTTTGGTGAAAGAGAATCCCAATATGGTGAATAAGTTAAAAATTTTTGCAATACTAAAATGAAAACACATCAATAAATTTTTTTAAAAATCATGACTTTTTATCATTTCTATTAAGAACTTATACATGGGGGAGAACTGATATACAGAAAAGTACATATAATAGAGCAAATTTGAATAGCTAAATAATGAATGAGTACCTATCCTTATAGTGAAAGAAAGAACTATTTTCCTTTCAAAATCCCAGTGTGTGTGTGTGTGTGTGTGTGTGTGTGTGTGTGTGTGTGTGTGTGTTGTGAATGTGTGTGTGTGCATTTGTATATGTACTCTGAGAAAATAGTAATAGACTGGAAGGAATATTAAGTTCCAAGCAAATGTGAAGGAGAATTGAACAATTTGATTTCTTTCATAATTATGGAATGATAGGATGAATTTATACAAACATGGAAATATTAGGTGAGCAGTTGAGAAGAATAGTGATCTCAAGAACTTCACCCAGTTCACCAATTCAGGATATTTAGAAATAAAATCTCCATACAAACACATTATAACCTGAATAGTAAAGAATATAGAGGCAATCACTGTAGTAGAAATAATGTTCATATTGGAATTAGGAAATCCTTAATTAAAATACTTACTCCAATACTTGGAAGTTACAAGGTTATGGTCAAATTATATCTTTCATTGACCTGGGAAAATCTCTGTGACTCTTAATTGAAGAAAAGAAGCTGATCTACATGAAGATTTTTCACTAGGAGTTCACTGTATTGATAATAGAAAGGCATTTTCAAATTATTACCCATATACCCATATACTCAATACAATACAATAAACAGAGATCTGTGGGATCAGGGATAGGAAGAATTAGATTTAAGAAAGGATATCATATTACCTGCCATCTTGGGGAAGGGATAGTATGTGGGAGAGAGGGAGAGAACATGGGTTGTAAAATGTTAGAAAATGATTATTAAGTAATTTCAGCATGTAATCTTGAAAAAATTATTTTTTAAAAGACTGAGGAAAAGTAAGAATAAGCATTAACAAAAATCATAAAAATTTCAAATATGGAAAATATGGTCTGTTGTCATTCTAATCAAAGGTACTGAGGTGGCATAAATGACCACACCCAACAAAAGCAAGGAAAATATAAAGGAATAATTTTATTTATTTTTAAGAACATTTGTCAAATACAAGATGAAGATAAGTGATACAAACTCAGATCCAATAATAATTACAATAAGTGGATAGAATCCCTTTGCTCCTTTTCGTCTCCTCCATAGCAAGGCTCATCCCAGGTCTCAATCTAATCACCCAGTATAAAGTGAGGATTTCTCCCAGATAGAAAAGTAGCTGCCCCCTCCTTGATATGGCTTTCATTCCTAGATTCTAAATGCATCAATTTAGGAATCGCTACTGTCAGTTCTTCAAATAGTGTCTATTGTGATTTAAAGTATGTCTATTTTTTTATTTTACAACGTTTCTTAAAGATATTCTTTTCTGCCTCTTTTACCTAGTTAAATCCTTACCCTTACAACCTAGTTAAATTATTTTTATCCCCACCACTCACAGAGTAGTTATGTATTTGCAAAAATCATCTTAATGGGACTGAAGCAGAATCAGGCTAAAAATACAAGAGTAGATATGATTAATAAGAAAAAAATTAAAAGAAGAAAAAGGGGAAAGACCTAGTAATCTTGGTGTGAGGTGACTGAAAGAGGAGAAGGAAAGGATGAAACTAATCATGTTTGGCTTATTAGTGTTTTAATGATCACAATCATTAACATAAATTGGATTGTCCACAAAATGATAGAGTGGTAGGGTAGAACAGAAACTAAAACCCAAAAATGTGTTGAGTAAAGGAACCACTCTTTAAACAAAATGATCTAGACCAGCGGTTCTCAACCTCTCAATTTGTAGCAATGAGAATACATAATGCATATCAGGTATTTACATTCTGAATCATGACTGTAGCAAAATGACAGTTTTGAAGTAGCCACCAAAATAATTTTTTGGTTTGGGGTCACTACAACATGAGGAACTGTATTGCGGGGTCACGGCATTAGAAACGTTGAGAACCACTAAGTCTAGATAGAGTTAAAATGAGGGATTGCTTTAGAATAAATTATATTTCAATTAAGCTGAAATATAATATGCTAATCATTAGCTCAGTTAAAAATAGCATTAAAAATAGACATGATGGAAACCTTTGCACTATTTACCTCTATAAGTGGTGAAACCACATTGTGCTTATAGACACAATATATCATGAAACAATAAAAAATAAAAAATAAATATTTATGCAATAAATAACTTAGCAAATGTTTACCATTGTTTAACTATAAAGAGCAATAGACAAGTATTGAGAATCTCAAGGTGGTCCTTTTGGTCCTTGTCCAATCTAATGAGCATATGAATAAGAAGTTAACTATTTGAAGAGAAACTAGTTAGAAAAATAATAGATATGAAAGACTGCAAGACTACTGTTTCTGAATCATGAGTACATATACTAATAGAAGTAAATAACTATATATAAATATTTATGCAAACATATACATATACATATATATACACACATTCATATTGGTGTGTCATATATAATAAGATAAACACACATAACCTCTTTGGAGGTGATAGCCAGCAAAAATGTCAGAATAAGAGGAAGGAGTAACACCTAACAATTTTTTTGTAACTACTATAATAAAAATCAAGGAAGAGGGTTGGACTAGACAGTGAAAATTTGAGAAGAAAACACATTAGATCATTTTTTTCTACCTTAGGTCAGCAAAAAAAAAAAAAAATTAAGAGATTGATGGGCCCTGGTTGAATGATCTATCAGAGCCTCCTAGACAGAAAACTAGACAAGGTGGTATATATACCAAGGAAAAAGAACAGGAAGGAGTTAGCAACTTTGTAGCTCTGACTCTAAAGTTGGGTAAAAGTTCAAATGCAGATTGTGGTTGTAGCTTACTGCATTATACCCAGGTAAGGAGTATGAAGGATATCACTGATACAAAGGCCCCAAGAATTAAGAAATATATCTGTTCATAGAAGGGAAGGATGACTAAAACTGGAAAAAAAAACATTTCTTTCTTAGAACTTCAATTGTAGAGAGCCCTCAAGTAGACTCAAGGTATAGGTAGACTATTGTAAAGATAAGCAGGATAGATACTAAAAAAAAAAAATTCAGGTAAGGAATGAAGCTTAGAAAGCTAATGATAATGATGATCAATTCAAATCATTATCCATTTCAAATAAAGATATAGAGTTGTAACTAGAAATTATCCTGTCTGCAAAAGTATTGAAAGTTTTGCCTATTATTGTTCATGCAAGTATATTTCGAATCATATGCTAGTTATGGTCAGTGCCTTGAATATATTCTACATTGGCCATATATTTCATTAAGAAAAATTGTTTTGCTCTTTATTTATATGCATGTGTGCAAAATATTATATATTATTACTTTATGAAGCTAATGATATTACTATTATTCAAGCTACTTTTTGCAATTCATTACTATTTCCTTGTACACTTTGGATAAGCATGTGCTAATGTAATGTATGCACATACTATTTCCTGCATATAATATAGACACTTAGTCACTTAAGTAGCCTACCAAGTGGTAACATGAATTGTTCTGCATCTGTTGTTTATATTAATGTGTTTTATGTAAATGGGAATGTGAAGTGATTAACTGAAATTATGAGGAAAGCATTCTTTTTATTCTAAGTGATGATATCATCATGGTTGTTATGATATACATTTATTGATGTTATACATCCCTGAAATGATTTACAAGGGACTGCAAAAATTTAGATTTGGAGACACATGTATCTTTGGATTACTGAAACCCAGGAACAAAGCAATTTTAGGAACTTCTTTTGAATATAGACATATTAGAACTAGAATCTTTTAAGGTATTCAAGATAGTTTAACTTATTAGGGATTTCTAGTGATTTGAAAAAAAGACTTTGGCCAAAATTTTAGAGAGAAGAAAGGCAAGATTGAGATAGAAAAAGTAGAGGAAGAGACAGATGGTCATGCAGATAGGAGAGAAGAGAGGAAAATATATCAGATGGATTCAAACTAAGGCCAAGGGAAAACAGAAGTTGTGGCAGTCCTATAAACAGATCCGTTCTGCCCTCTACTTTTCCTCAAGCTTAAATCATAATCTCTTTCTTTAGAACCCTCTCTCCTAAGTGCACCCCACTGACCAATCTGGCTAAGAAAGTGTTTGAATATTTGTTTTCATTTTTATGCTGATTGATATTGCTAATACACTAATACTCATTAATAGTAATTTTGTTCATTTATAATTTTATAATTGAAATTGAAAGAAAGCCCATAAAATATTTTTTTCAGTTTTATTTTAGAGTTTGATGTAGCTGGTTAAAGATACAGATTCTTCAATTCTGATAATTTACTGAAGTGACCACAGAGTATATCAATCAAATTGCCTTTGAACTTGGAGAGACAGAATTTATAAGTAGATAAAATCATAGGAAAAAATGGAGTGATTTTAACTGTCTCATTTACTATAAGTACCTATTTTAGATAAATATGAAAATAGACAGGTAGATAAATAGCAAGATAGATAGACACAGACAGACAGATAGCTAGATGAACAAATTTCCTAGGATATAATATAGACATATATCTATTATGTATATTTATTTTATCTTTGGGTATATGATGGGGATAGTCATAGATTTTTTTTTTATTTGGAACATCTGGATGAAGAAACCTTTTTGTTAGCAAAGGTAAGTGCCTTCTTTTTGTGGTTGCAGGCTTTTAATGTTGCTAAGAAGTGAATTAACTGACCCAGCTTCATAGAATCTATATAAGTTAGAAGTAGGGCTTGAACATAAGTCTTCTTGGTTGTGAGAGTGTATCTCAATCCGCTGTACTATGCTTTCTTTGTATATCTGTGGGTATTTGTGTGCACACCCACAAATATACATACATACCTATCTATACACATGGCACATATGTTTTATATTTAATATGTGTTAAAGTCATCTGTATATATATTCTTCATGTATGTGTATCCCACTGTGTGATATAGATATGCCATATATGGGCATATGAAAGCTAATAAATACTTATTAATATAGTATCACATGTGTATATATACATAGTACATACAGAGATCATATTCACCATGAACAAATGAAAGTACAAAAAATAGTTAGACCTGTATAAATGAGAGGTATTAGCATTCTTATCCAAAGAACTGTGATGAGGATTGAATTTGATTACATATGCAAAGTACTTTGTAACCCCGAAGCATTATGCAATCAACTCTTGTATGTAATGTTATCTTCAGTATTATTATCATCATCATCACTATTATTAGCAACAGCAGCACTGGTAAACTGGGGAGTTTTCATTTCTTATTATAGATAATCTAACATTTGCTTAGTTGATACATTTTCATATTTGGATTATCAAAGACAGATTTAAAAAGCCTCTACAGGCAATTTTCAGACTACTCACTACCATAGGAGTCTTTAATTTAGAATTAAAGCATTTGGGTTTTTTTGTATGTTGTTGGCTTTATAGCATTGGGATATGAAAAACTCCTTTTATGAAGGGAAAAAATATTTTTTTTTGTCTGTGCTGTGGTATTTTAATACTTAGCCATCTTCCAGTTTCATATGATTCAATAATTTCTTGGTTTTCTGGCCAACGGTGATTTTCACATTAAGCTTTATAGTGACACTTCTTTCCTTCAGGAAGTGCCCTGGTCTTTATTTATCCCCAAACCACTGGATTTTTACTGAATGAAAGCTACCACCATTAAAATGGTACTTAATTCTTTCTATCATAATTAAATGAAGTTGAAATCTATCCTTTCAGAGGAGCAATGTCTCAAAACTAAGCAAAATGATTAGCTACCAATCGAGGTCTAACACAAGAAGCGTTTCTGAGGATATCAGTGGTCTGATTCATAGAACATTAAATTAGTTTTATAAATATACAGTGCTAGTATTTGAAGGAAACTTAAACCAATCAATGAATCAGCAAATCATTTATTAAATAGATACTATTCTATTAGTTACTGCATTAGGCTCAAGGGAAAGAGATACAATCAAATGAAGTATTCTCAGTTCTTAAAAGGATTATATCATGAGGAAATTAGTGACTAAAGAAGTGGGTCATTGGTCCAAGGTCACATAGCTAGTTAGTGATAGAGCAAAAACTAGAACTTAGGTATCCTAACTTCCAAACCATTTTGTGTTTTACTATACTACCTTGTCTTTTATTCTACATTGCTCCTTACTAGATTCAGTCTAGCTTTTCTTTTGTTGTTGTTGTCATTCAATGCTTTCAGTCATGTCCAGTTCTTCATGACATTATTTGGGGATTTTTTTTTTGGAAAAGGCACTGGAGTTATTTGCCATTTCTTTCTCCATCTCATTTTATACATGATGAAATTGAGGTAAATGTGGTTAAGTGACTTATGTATCCCTATACACACTCCACTGCCTAGCTGCTTAAGTTTTTCTTTAGAATTTCTCAGAGTTTAGATTTTACTTTACCATAAGAGAACTTCCAAAATCTCTGCTTCTCATTATTATCAGCTCAAATCATCAAAGCAGTGAAAAGGTCCACTGCCAAGTCCTCTGCTACAGAGATCACCATAGCCTCTGCCTAAGTAGTTATCAGATGTAAGTACACATTACCATGATTAAAGGCACCATCTTTAGTCCAACAAATGCTTATCTGTAAGAACCAGGGCTAGATGTTAATGAGACAAAGATGATTTTTAAAGTATCAGTTTCATAAAAAATTAAAATTATTATGTGACAACTGTATTCAAAATCATTTTTATAAACCCAGCTTCAAAAACATCCTTCACAGAGCCTTGGGATACTTTTAAAATGAAATTTGGAAGCAACATAAGATCTAATATCATAAAAACAAAGAAACGAATCACATTAAATTTTGTATTTTAATAAGAGACATGCTTTCTTCACCCTCCATTAAGCACATTGTAGGCACTTAACCAATGTGTATTTATTTCAATTTATTTGTTAAATTATAGTCATCTGTATATATATCACATCTCTGTTTTAGACTGAAGGACCCGTGAAGACAAATGGAGTATTTTATACAAACTTTCTCTTCTTCAAGGGCATCCAATATAGTCTACACTTCACCCATATTTGACATTTAATAGATTATTATTGAATTAATTTAAAATTTCAGACAAAGTACTGTAAGAGATTAAAGCAAGGAGAGATTCAACTTATACAGGGTATCAAAAAAGTCTTCATAAAGAAAATAAAATTGAATTGGTTGCTAGAGGATCAGTGAGATTTCACTAGAACATGGAAGTAATGAGCACTTCATTCCAAGCATGGGATATAGTGTGAAGAAAGACAGGGAGATGGAATAGAGCAAGATTTAAAAAAAATAAGGAATGTGAGATGGACAATCATGAAAAGGACTACACAAGGCCTTGAGTGTTGAATTGATAAATTTATACTCTTTGTTTTTTGTGAGTAGGAGTCCCAATATTCTCTTCCTTTAAAACATAATCCAATGTTTATGACTTTTTTACATATTTTGGTCTTCACTGTCATCAGCATTTAGACAGTTAAAGTTTTCTTATGCCCTTTAGTTGAAATAAAGCACAACCATATTTGTGTAATTATATATTAATTTATTCTCCATGAAATTGACTAAAAATGACTGGGTCATCCTCATGAGAATCAATATTCTAATGCAAAAATTTTCAATTTTAGGCAGTGAAAAAAAAAAGCAAATCTTACTATACTATATCTAGCCAATTAGTGTGTTGGCACACATTCATATATATATATATATATATATATATACATACAGATAGCTACATATATACATGAACACATGCATACATAGATGGTGGTGATTTGGGCTAATACAACAGAACTATCTTATCAATTCTGAAATACCAATGAAAAGTCATGGTCATTAGCACAAACTATAGCACCGATATGGTGGGTATAATTAGCTTGGAATGTATCTCAGAGAAATAGTAAAAAAGATATAGTTAACACAGGAATAGGGAAAGCAGTTAGATTTGTGATTTCACTAAAATAGGGAACTTGAAGCTCACAAAAGTGACTCTATCAAAATATATTTGTACCTTCTCTCTGTTTTCTTAGAAAGTTAAGAAACTAATTGAACAATTAAATTACTTGTCCTAGTCCACACAATCTGTTTTAGAGGACCACCTGAACCCAGTTGTCCCAGGTTTTGATGCTTACTGACTAGCCACTTCATCATCCTGCCTCTTTCTGCAGTTCTGCAATACCTAATCTTGGATGGAATAATGTAATCCCTGTCCACTTTCACAAACAAAAAAATAAGCCATAAATATTTCCTCACAGATTTTAGAAAGTTATAAGTTTCCCAATATTTTCCCAAACATGGAATTAAAAGCTCTTCACAACATGATCTCTTTATACCCCTCCAGATTTCTTATGTGTTTCTTTCCTCCACATACTCTATGGTTCAGCTAGAAACTGACCTGTTTGCTTCTCCTCACACATGATATGTTGTTCAATATTCCTTCTCTGTGCCTTTGAATGGCTGATCCCTCAATTCTGGAATATTTTCTCTTTAACAGCACTTCTTAGAATTTGTGACTTTTGCAAAGCTCAACTTAAACATGACATTCTGCAACAGACTTTTCTCATCACCCCCTTCCCCAGCATCTAGTGTCTTCCCCTCTGTTTACCTTCCATCTCCTCTGAATGTATCATACACTTAAGTATTTATATGCATTTGTCTTCACCATTAGAATGTAAGTCACCAAAGGGCAGTATCTATTTTTTTTCTTTTCTCTACATATCACTGCCTTTTGCTTAATAAGCACTTGTGAATTGCTTAAAAGATATGAAAGGTTACATATTAAGATAAGAATTTATTTTTATTCCAAGGGAAAAATCATTAAGATTACACTTATAACTTTGATATTTGTCATCAATCAAAGAGCATCTGGGACAAAATTCAATTGTGTATTACATAAAGGGGGAAAAGTTGCTTGTCATAGCAAATTATTCATATAAACAAAATGTTAAGGGGCATATTTCTTCAGTTAAAGTACAAATGGTTACATGCAAGCAAGTTTTGAAAAAACAATTGATATGCTAATTACAGACTCCTCAAATCTCTTCATTAATAAGTCTATAGGAGATTTGAAATTGGCCACAGTTTTTTTCCATATGATTTCTCCAACAACTTGCAGTTGAATGTGAGTAAAGATCACTGGACTGGAAGACAAGAGATTTGAGTTCTATCCCATTGCTACCCTTATCTAACTGAATAAAAATGGGCACGTTCCTTAACATCTGTTTTTCCTCAGTGTCTTCATTAGTAAAACTGAAAGGTTGGATAAAATTATCTCTTGGGTTCCTTCATTCTCCAGGATGCTATTATTCTAACATAGCAGGGTTTTAAAAAAAACAAACATTAGCTTATAATTCCTATTTTTCCATTTATACAAGTGAGTATCCCTCCAAATTAGTAGACTTTTGTTGTATACAGAATATGTTATTCAAGAGACTTAAGCCTTTGTGGAAAATACTACCAACATAAACATCAGGAGGCCTGAAAATAATTCTATTTTGAGTCATTTCAATTCAAGAAACATTTGGTAAACTCCTGCTACTTTTAAGGCAATGTACAGAGTCTGTGAAAACAAGGATTACAAATCAAATAATCTCTATTAACAAAAAGTTTACATTCAACTAATCAAGTCACTGTGTCTTCTCTGAATTCCTGACTTTGACAAACAGTAATAATAAGTTTAATCTGACACTGTTTTAGGAAAGGTCTTCTTAATTCTCCTATATTCTCTTAGGCTTTTGGAAGAATTTTGTGGCATGAGGAGTTTCACAGATGCTACCTTTCCATTCCCAAAGTGCTTTTCATTTTAAGATAATCCTTTCTCAAAGAATTGGGTTCTTCTTTCAACTATATAAAACAGCCTGAGTTTTTGATGTTCCAATCCTCAGGGTCGATTTCTTTTCTGTTGACACTGGGATTCATATAAATTACTACCATCAACACCAATGGGAGCCAAATACATCAATCACTTCATGTGTAGATTAAAATTCACCTCTTCATTTGAGCCGAATGTGTTAATGGTAATTACGTTATGTGTCAATAATTACTCTTAGCCTGTTCAACACTGCTATCTGGAGACAAGAAGTTTATATCACTACACCACAAGAGTTGTAAAGAACAGCATCAAGAATCTTTGTCAGAGCTCTTAGAGATTTGAATTAATGGCAGAAATATTGATTGAACTTAATGTTTGTTAATATTATTTCAATCTTCTACATGATCCAGGACAATACAATATTTAGAGAATTTCTATAAATTAACATATTTACAACCTCTATTAACCTTTCTAATATAGTAAACAACAATGCAAACACACAGAAAGATTTGAAGGAAGGATAGGACTTCCAGAAGAATAAGACATGCAAATATTTCCATTAAGGTTAGTTCGTTATTCTATATTTTACTTTTATTTTGTTTTAGTAATTAACATTTAGATAATCTTCTTAATTGATTTATAAGATCTCTATTTTCAATAATTCACAAATATTAAATTGTTAATTCCATTTTTACAATAAACGTTATCAATTTTTTTAACAGTCATCGCTGACAATTTTTTTCTAAAAAGGAAACTGAACTTTAATCCCCTAATCCCTTCAACCAATAGAACTGAATCTTTATTATCTATTAATTATTTTAAGTACACTGACATGCTATTCAATGGTGTACTTTTAGTAGAGAGATATATAGGAGAGTAGTGTAATAATTTTTTTAAATGAAATTGGATTAAAAGGGCCTGTATTTGAATCACTTCCACATTACTTAATAACTATATGACCCATTGGAACTTTTGTAACCATTTATAACCTCTGTAATTTTCATCTAGAAAATTATTTTGGAGGACTAAATGACCTCTCAAGGTGCCATGAAGTCCAAATTTTATGATTTTTTTTTCTTTAAGATTTAGTAATGATGATTCCATTGAAAATGGGTATTGAAGCATGTCAATAAACTTATTCATGGTTCTGTCCTGCAACTTGCTTGTTTTCATGATGACTGAATTTATTCACTCAGAAATATCCAATAACAATGAAAGGATATCTTTCAAATATTTGACGTCTTATACCCAGCTGATTCAATTCTGAGTGAATCCCATTATTTAAGTGTACTTTCTGCTCAAGGTGTATTTGTAAACAAAAATACCACACACACACTCATAGACTCACACACAGTCTCTTACACATTATGCTTATTTGACCAACTTTTTCCCTTTTCTAAAGTAATGCTGAAAGAAGAACCAAAGCAAAGGTGCCAAGAAAAAAAAGTTTTAAATTGCCTGCTCCAGAACTATCAACTTAACAGCATTTGAATAAGAGACAGAGATTAAAAATGTGATTGCAATGATATAGGTAATCCCACGATGACAAAAATACCTCTGACAATGCAGGTTAGCATTGACATGCTAGATAGTTATTTAAATTCTGGAAAGTAACCTCCTCAGTAAAATAAATCAAGCCTTGGGTTCTTTATTGTTAGTTATTCTTCTGTGCCTAGCTATAAATATCGAATAAATTTACTTTTCAAGTAACTTTAAATTTGATTTGAGAGAACAATGGAATTAGCATAAAGTACAATTTTAGTTCGTTTTGCTTATTTACAGAACATGCATTCACTTAATCAGTTGTATCAGTTTATGTTGAAGTAGGAAAGAAGGACGATATCTCCTATCATCAGACAATGAGTGAGAATATTGAAGAAAGAGGTGTACTTTAATCTAAGAAGATATATTTAATTCTTTAATTTTGCATATGCAGGCTTTTGGACCCTGAGTGAGTCATGTAACCTCTCAGTACCTTAGACAACTCTCTAGGGACTCTAAGTTTCAGAAAGGAGTCTAACCTCTATAAGTAGAGAAAGTTTTCTTCTCTGGGAGTTCCATTTACTAGAGAAATCAGTGGTCCAAACCCTAACTCTGGTTTCATATCATTAAACTGATCTCTAGTAGCAATTTAAAACTGTGATTTTTGGATATCTTTGTTTCTGCCATTCAAGTAATTTGGAAGTGGAAGGAAGTTGTCTACACAAAAATAGAGATTTTAAAGCATTTCTTTTCATTTTATGGTTTTGCTATAGTTTAAAAAAACTTAGTAGGAAAAAAAACTCTTGGAGTGACAAATGTTGCCAAGCCCATCTTGTTTTCTCTTCTAACAACAGATTTGGTTTTTTGCAAATATAGGGGTACTTACCAAATAAAGATCAGATGAGTTAAACTTGTCTGGGATAGGGTATGAAGGGAAGACTATATTGGTTGTATGTGAAAATCTATCATGTGGAGGAGAGATGTGTCCAAGTCTGGTCTCAAGAAAACCAGGTATAATGAGGGGAGGATAGAGAAATAAATTTAAGTTTTATGCAATGTTTATTGAATCATTTTTATATAAAGAAGCCAAGTAGGGATCCTCCCCCCCCCCCAAACAAACTGTATAGGGTCTCAAAATGGGAACAACTTTGGCTTCAATGTAGCAATGCTATAGCAGCTGTAGGCTGGTGTTTCTTACAGAATTCTGAGAAAGGCATCAGGTGACTCTAAAGTGTTTCCCCCCCTATTATCTCTTCTGTTCAGTGGCTCTTGCATCCAAAAATATTCTCTTGAGTAGACAGTGCTCAAAAACAACCCTTGTTTCTGACAGAAAGTTGAACTGTGACATCAGGGGCCAACTGTCATTTACATAAACTGAGTTTGAATCAAAACGAGCAAACAGAGGAGTAAACTATAATCTTGGTTAGCATGGAACAATTCAGCAATTATAAGTCTTATTTTCTCAAACTTCTACTAGAGTCCAAGAGTAGAACAAGGTATGAGTTGGACTAGATAATGGGAGTTAAGTGACTTGCCCAGGGTCAGCAAGGAAATATCTGAGGCCAGATTTAAACCTATGATCTCCCATCTCTAAGATCTTGCTCTCAATCCACTGAGCTACCCAGGTACCTCCAACATCCTTTGCTTTTGAGTTCCCTTTGGAGTTATTTTATTTTGATATTTTTTCTCTTGATTCTGTGGCTTTTAAAAATTAATTAATTTATTTAGAATATTTTTCCATGATTCCATGATTCATATGCTCTTTCTCCCTTCTTCTCTCCCCCCCCTCCCAGAGCCAATGAGCAAGTCCACTGGGTTATACATGTATTATTGTTCAAAACCTTTCTCCTTATTATTAATATTTGCAACAGAGTAATAATTTTTTTCTTTCTTTTTTTTTTTTTATTAAAACCCTTACCTTCCATCTTGGAGTCACTTCTGTGTATTGGCTCCAAGGCAGAAGAGTGATAAGGGCTAGACAATGGGGGTCAAGTGACTTTCCCAGGGTCACACAACTGGGAAGTGTCTGAGGCCAGATTTGAATCTAGGACCTCCCATATCTAGAACTGGCTCTCAGTCCACTGAGCTACCCAGCTGCCCCCAATAGAGTAATAATTTAAAGCCAAAATGCCCAATCATATACCCATTGAACATTGTGATCAATCATATCTTTTTTTCTGTGTTTCTACTCCCACAATTCCTTCTTTGAATGTGGATAGAATTCTTTCTGATAAGTCCCTCAGGATTGTCCTGGGTCATTGCATTGGTACTAGTAAAGAAGTCCATTACATTCTATTGTACCACAGTGTATCAATCTCTGTGTATAATGCTCTCCTGGTTCTGCTCCTTTCACTCTGCCTCAATTCCTGGAAGTTGTTCCAGTTCGCATGGAAATCCTGCAGTTCATCATTCCTTTCAGCACAATAGTATTCCATCACTATCAGATAATACAATGTGTTCAGCCATTCCACAATCGAGAAACACCCCCTCATTTTCCAATTTTTTGTGTGACTGTTTTTTTTAATGTAGTAATAGTGTGTATTATTCTTGTTTCCTTTTCTTTTCTTTTCATTTCTTTATATATTTCTCTTATTTATTTATATTTCTAATATTTCTCATTTCTAGTAACATAATACAATCAATTATATTCAAATATCAATATCTATTGAGCTATTTGTACCATTCATTGTAGTTGTTTTTTTTCCAATTATTTTATCATTACAAACAAAGCTTTTGTGAACATTTTCATACATAAATAGTTTTTTACCCTCTCAATAATGTCCTTATGGTCAAATACTAGTAATAGGGTCCCTAGTTCAAAGAGTATGAATAGCTTTTGAGCTCTTAATATATAATTTCATCTTGTTTTTCTAAAAAAATATTCACAGTTATTCTAGTAATGTAAAATTAGGCCTGTTTTTCTATGTTTCTATTAGTATTTAATTTTATCATTATAATCCATCTGGTTCTCAGTTAAAATATCTTACTAGGACCATATTTAGCTAGAATGGTCCTTAGGCATCAGACACACTATTGCCAGGACATCAGACTTTTGCAAACCAAGTCTTTCCAATTTAATCATACCACTGGAACTTTTGTTCCAATGCCACAATCCCTCAAGAATGTAGAATTACCTCCATAGAATGATATGGGAAAGTAAGCCTTCTGATGAATTTTTATGCTCTCTAAACCATTGTAGTCCCACCAGAAATGGTTTTCCATCTCCCCCTTTCCTCTTCCTTTCTCCCTTCTCTCTCCTGAATACCCTTCAAAGCCTTCTCAGGTTCATTGCCTACACCTGCCCACCAGAAGAGTCAGGTAGCTCGGTGTCTCCCTCACAGAGGCTGTTCCTACTAACTCCTTCTGCTGTCACTAATGCTTGCTGTTCCTGATGCTGGTAAGCTTTAAACTTCCTGCCCCTAAAACTCCAGTCCAGTGGAGCGGGATTCATTTTCCCTTTTCAGGGGAGTACTGGTCCTCTCTCCTAACTAAATCCTGTTCTAAAAAAATACCCCACCCAGCTTCCTATACTCCCTCTTAAAACAAAGAAACAAACAAAACCTTTTCCCACTCCAGCTAAAACAAGTCCTCACACTTAAAACCAGCCCATAATCCTTGATTTAAACCTCCTCACTCCTGCCACTAGAGGCTAATATTGAGTACTCAGTTTTTGTTTTGTTTTTTTCTCCCTTTTCTTCTGACCTGCAGTGCTACCTTTCTGCCCCCTAAAGGCAGAACTAATTAAAAATTATATAGATATATATTGTTAAAATTAATTCTGGTTGGACTCATAATATATTGATAATTAGGTGGTCACCATGGATTTAGTTTCTAAATTCCAAAATGAATTACTAAAGTAAATGGAATTTATGGTAGTTTATTTACAATATTTACAATAGAAGGAAGATATTAAGAAATGAGAGAGAGAAAACTCTGGCTTCTTCTGATATCAGTTAGAAATTCTAAATTCCAGCCAGGGGAAGAGAGTCTCAAGAAGTTGGGTGTTTCATGGAAGCTTCACGCCTCCAGAAAGAAGGGGTCACTAAGTCAGCTTTTCACTCACCAATGGTAACAGTCTAAAGAAGTCTGGGTGTCTATATTCTGGTCACTTCTCCAAGTCAGTGCCCGAATGCCCAAACGGATCTCTGAACCTCTGAATGTCCATCTTCCCTTCCTCTCCAAGTGACTGATCCTTCACTCCAAGCCCAGGTGACTGACTGTCCAATTTCATCCAAATGTCTGAATACAGATGCTTCTTCAGTCTTTTTTCCCCTCTATTTAAAGACCTTTTTCTCCTGTGTCACTTCCTCTAAATTTTCACATCTACCAATCATAGCAGATGCTTTTCTCTACAACTGTCCATTCTTTAGTTCTCAAATTCTTTAGTTAGAATGTATCTTTTTTGGGTTATTCAACACCTCTTTGTAGTTTACCTTTTGTAGTTACTTAATACCTTTTTGTAGTTAGTTCACTTTTTGTAGTTATTTAACACCTTTTTGTAGTTAAGGTCTAAAAATAGATTGTAGTTAAAATTCTAGCTTCACTATAAAGTATGAGCCAAGTATCTTCATTTTTACAATCAGGAGATAGCTAAATCCAACCTTCACTGAACATATAGATATATAGATAGATAGATAGATAGATAGATATAGATATATCCAATGGAATATAAATATCCAATACAGCCACACTATATCATTGTAGAGAATAAAAACAGAACATGATTGTTTCTCTACAAGAAAGCCTTTTCCTTTTGTCAAATTGGAACCCATTAAGGTTCCCATATGGCTTCTTTTCCTAATGCTGCTACGAATTCTTCTTTTCCTATTTATTAATATTAAGATACAAAAGACTGAAAATCAGGAATTGCAAGCAAAAATACAAACAATAGAAATTCAATTGGAAAATTTTAAACACTCTTCACATGATCCAGTAGAAAAGAAGGATCCCATTTCTCCTGAAATACAGATGGACTCTTCTCATATGCTCATTTTTACTGAATATGTTATTTTGGGTAATAAGCCCTTTTTGGTTATAAGCTCTTTTGCTCTACAGAATGCTATGTTACATGCCCTGCACTCTTCTTAGTGTTTTATTATTCTAATTGTAGCTCCATAATATTTTTTTCTTGTTGCTTATACTATTTTCTCTTTAACCTGGAAGTTATGGAACTTAGCAATGATGTTCCTGTGCATTTTAACCTTTGGGTTTATTTGAGGTGAGAAAATTTGGATTTTGCCCTCTGAACCTAGAATTTCTAGGCAGTTTTTCATTGATGTTTTATTGAAGTATGGTGTCTAAAGTCTTCTTTTTAATATTAACTTTCAGGAGTCCAACTCATATTTTCAAAGTCAGCTGATTTTGTTAGATTTCATATTCTCTTCTAGTATTTCATTCTTTTGGGTTTTACTTCATTATTTCTTTTAGTCTCAGGAAATTGTTAGCATTACCTTGACTATTTCTACTTCTTAATTAATTTCTTCCATGAGTTTCTGTATCTCTTTCCATTTGAGTTATTGTTTTACAACATTTTCTTGATTTTCTTACATTGCTCTCATTTTCCCCTCCTCAACCTTTCTGCTACAGCAAGCAACCAATTTGTCTCTTTCTGTGGTAAAAACCAGGGATTCCCCTCTCCTGGTAGTCTCCATAGCTGACAGCTGACAGGGCCCCAGTTACTCATCAATGAAATTCCCCATCAGACTCATCCCTTGCACCTTTTTTTTCCTATTGCCAAAGCCAGAGCAGGTTTCTTGTCCATGTTCTTTGGGCCTCCAAAGTCCCTCACTCACTAGGAGTTCATGACTGTAGGACCTAATCCCCATATACTCTGTGATGTCTGCTTTTAATTCCTAGCTGTGGATTAAAAGAGGTCTCCAGATTCAACCCTGAGTGTGGATTCCAGTGATTTCCCCAGGTATGGAGACTCAGAGGCTTAGCAAACAGCACCCATGGGCTACCTTGTGGTTTCACTTTGTTTGCTCTGTTCTTCCCCCAGGGTCTATGACTTGGGACTTATGCTAGGGGGGAATGAAATCTTTCTCTCTGTCTCATTGTTTAAATCTGACTTTATTTGCGTGAAGTGTTTTGTTGTTATGATCATATAGTTCCTGGTTTTGTCTTGCTAGGTAGATTTTAAGGATTTTATATTTTCTATAGTTATTTTAAATTGAATTTCTCTTTTTGGCTTTTGTTGTTGGGCCTTATTGTTAGTATATAGAAATGCTGGTTTTTCTGTGGGTTTATTTGATATCCTAAAACTTTGCTAAAGTTGTTAATTGTTTTGGTTAGAAATTGTGATTCTTCTTGACCCTTGTAGGAAAAAAATGAAGTAGAAATGACAGGGAGGTACAATCTGAATTACCATTATAAGAAGCATATTCTCTCACAAAAATGTAATGATGACTTACATTTTAGTAATTTCTTACTTAATAGAAATTCATATGAAAGCTAGATATTTGTTAAAGATTTTGTAAATGGGATGAAAAATCTGGTTAAGAAACAGACTGTACAAGCTTTGAAATTCCGTTCAACTTTGGAATACTAAGATTTATTTCACTTAAACTCTTATCACAGTTTGCATGTGTGTGTGTGTGTGTGTGTGTGTATGTGTGTGTGTGTGTGTGTACATGGGTTTGTGTGTATATAATAATAAATTTCCCAATTTGTAAATTTGTGAAAAGTGCTATGCTATGTATCATGGATAAAAAAGGGGATAAAATATGGACATATAAAACTCAAATACCACATTATTTTCTTTTTCTCATCTTAGGAGTTTCTCCTCTTCTGCACATTCTTTAACATAGGATTGAACTTCACTGTCAACTGAAACAGTTTGTTTAGTGAGGAGGTGATACCTTAGATGCCAAATCCAATGCATTTTTTTCAGTCTTCACTCTACTTGCATTCCCCACAGCAGTTGAAGTTGTCAAATATTTCTTCTTCCTAGAAATTTTACTCTGTTGGCTTCCTTGAAACAGGTCTTTTTGGCACTATTTATATTTGTTCAGCTATGTCTTTTAAAAAAATAGATTAGTAATGAAGGGACTAAGGTGGATAGATGTCAGTTTCCACTTAGAGAATTGCCTAAATATCCCTATGTGGTCTCTGGGTATTTTGGTATCCTGTTAGTGAAAGGAAAGTGGATTCCACTTTCCTTTCACTGAGACAGTAGTGCATAATGGTCCTGAAGGTGATTTTATATAGAAAAAATATTCCGTTACAAATTAAGTTTAGGGAATGAGGATTAGGAAAAGGATTTACCTATCTGAAGTTCTCTAAGCTCCACCCAAACCAACCTAAGCTCATCACAAGATGACTCTCTTCTGTCCTTCCAGTTCCCTTTTCAGCTCCCTGTGCTCACTAGATGTTACCCAAAATTCTGTCTAAACACTGCCTGTCTATAATACTCATATATTCTCCCATAGTTGTCTTCAGGGGTTGGATAAGAATGACTCAGATGGCTGAGTTCACCCAATGAGGTTTTACCAGGGTTAGACCCAAATTCCAACCTAGTTTAAGATAAAATCCAGGCAAATTGGCCCACACTAACAGACCTTCTTTATTACTGCTATCCAGCTGACTGGGAATCTCAGGGAATGAATGAAGGATTATCCTTTGTCCACCAAAGGCTGGAGTTCAGAAAACATCTCAGAAGCAGCTCTCCTTCCCTTAGCTTGAACAGGACCAGGACCAAGACACCAAATCACCAAGTGACAGTTGTCAGTTTAAAACCCTTCTTTTTTTCTACTCCCTGACTATGTCTCTATAATTTCCCTATTACACTTCTCACTCTCCATTCTGGGATAATCAACTTTCTCCTGCCTCCCTAATGTGTATGTACCACAAGGTTCCACTCATCTTTGTTTATATTATTTCCCTTGGTTATCTGACAAATTCCTATGGGTTTACTTATTATCTTTCAGAAGATGACTAGCAAATCCAGCTCCAGTCTCTATCCTGAACTCTGGTTCTGCATAGTAATTTCCATTTGGATAGCTCCATCTGGATGTCCCACCAGCATATTAAATGATGGTTCTAAAACAATTTATTTTTCCCTAAACTATATCTCCATTAAATTTTCCTATGAATATTAAGTGCACCAGTAACCTTTAATAATGATCATAAGCTCAAACTCATCCTTGGTACTTCTATTTCCCTCACCTCTAAATCCAATCAGTTGGCAAGTATTATCTATTCAACATGTGTCACATCCATCTCTTTCTTTCTACTTAGTCTCTTTCCTAAGTAAGGCCTTTATCACTTTTCACATGGGCTATCACAATAGCCTTTTTAATAAATTCTGACTCATAATCTCTCTCCTTTAAGTTTTATCCTTCGTATGACTAAAAAAACCTAATCTTCATAAAACAATATCTTTAAATCACTCTCTTAATTAAAAAACTTCACTGCCTTCTTTTTCCTTCTATGATAAAATATAAGATCTTCAGCCTGACTTATTTACTTCGATGAGTTATCTATCACCCACATTTCTAATATGATTATATTATAATCTTTTTTCCTCCTTTTATTCAAACTGAACTGCTAGCAATTCCCAGTAACTAGTGCTTAATCTTCTAAACATGCCTTTAAATGGATGTCCCTTATGTCTAGAATATACTGCCTTATCACATTTGCCTACTATTTTCACTCCAAGCACATCAAATTCATGTAGACTAATATAGTCCTATCAGAAAAACTAAGGAAAATAGCAATGATTGGTGGGGGAAATGGAATGAAAGCTTATCATTAAATAATCTGGTCAAAGAAATCCTCCTCATTTATGATACATTTTCAGGTCCCGAAATCCACCCATGAAGGATAATCTCTTGAAATTACATTGAAATAATTTATATTTATTCAAATGTGTTGAAATTAAATCCCTCAATAGAAGATAATCTCCATGATGTCAGAGATTGTTTCTTTTTTGTTTTTGAAACTCTGTTACCTGTGCCTTTCATGTAGCAGACATTTAATGAATATTTTCTAAATTTATTTAAATTGAATATATCAAATAACATACTTATCAGAAGATGGGCAACAGAAAAGAAGTTTGATGAAATAGTGTCTGATTTTCATAATAAGAAAATATAGAAAATAAGAAAGGTAAATATACCTAGATTCTCCATATCATGGGGGAAATGGTTTAAAGACAATGCCAGTGGATACATTTAGAAGTGACTAAATGATTAGATCCAAAAAGTAATCCACTGGAATAATTCTCATAGGTACTTCCATGTATGACCCTAGACAAGGCACATGAGTTCCATTTCCTAGTCCTTATCACTCTTCTGACTTAGAATTAATATACAATATTCATCCCAAGATGGAAGATGAGGATTTAAAGATGCCTAATCCAACTAGCTCTCCAACTGAATACCATCATTTATATATATATATATATATATATATATATGTACATATATATATTCTTTTCACTGTATTTTATATTTCTAGTGGCAAAGTATTTAGAATGCCCATCATGGATTCAGTGAAACTCATCTTCCTGAGTTCAAATTTGCCATAAGAATCTTATCTGTGTGATTTGAAGCAAGTCATTTAACTTTATTTGTCTTAGTTTCCTTATTTGCAAAATGAGCTGGAAAAATAAGTGGCAAAGAACTCTAGTATCTTTGTCAAGAAAATACCAAATTGGGTCACAAAAAAGGCATAACTGAAAAATGACTGGCCAACAACAACAGTGATATTTTTCTGGACTAGACTACATTAAGTAGAGCATGATATAAGTGGGACAAGATTTCTGGCTCTTAGGTTATACTTACTTATTGAATTGAATCAAATTTCAGAAAGAAATTCATTCTGTTGCAGATGCCTGGAACTTAAGATATGTTAATTAATCTAAAAAGGCTTTATTAAGTACCTACTTTGTGCTAGCAAATATGAATAAAGAATAAAATAAAACCTACTCACTCTGAACTTACATTTTAATGGAGAAAAATAAGTAATGCTTTTTAAAAATAGAATAAATCTGACTAATAAATACAAATATAAATAAAATAATCAAATGTAATGTATTTCAACAGACAAGGCCCTAGCAGTTGGAAGAAATCAAGAAAAGCTTCACAAAGAAGATTGTGCTTGAGCTGAAACTTAAAGGAAAATATAGACCATAGTGATTCCTCAACTGTTGGAAGTGTTTCATTCCAGAGACCCCCTCAATAGGTGAAAATGCTTGAAGTAAAGTCACTGAGCCAATCAGCACATAGGAAACAGAATGCAATACTGTGGTTGTTCGCCTTTCATTCCATCAGCCAAAAGTGTGCTGCATATAATTTCATGTTGGCAATCTTGTGCAAGCTAAAGTGGAGTACTACATTTCCATCATGTAAAGTACAGTAATCATCTGCAAAATCTTACAATATAGTGAAAACTCCATGATACAGAATTAAATATATATTTTTTAAAAATCTGTCATATCGTGAAGCTACAATAAATAAACTATGATATAGTGAGGGATGACTGAATATAAAATAGATGTAAGAATGGATTAAGTTACAAGTATGTAAAACAAGTTCCTCCCTGAATCATTGCCTTGTTGTGGTAGCTTACATAGCTGAATGTATCTAATAAGCTATACCATGTAGTGTTATCTAAGATGGATAGATCATAGTAGAGAGTTCTGACAAAAGGTCAATGGAAACGGAAATGGCAATCCACTCCAGTATCTTTGCTGAAAATATCCCATGGACTGTATTAAAATGATGAAATAGATGGCATTGAAAAATTGGTCCCTACAGTAAGAAGGGGTACAGTATGTTACTAGGGAAGATCAGAGGACAATTACTAGTAATTCTTCTGTTAATGGAGGGGTTATGCCAAAGCCAAAAGAAAATATAGATATTGATGTATCTGAAAGAAAAGTCTAAAGTTTTAAATATCAATATAGCAAAGGAATATGGAATATAAGATCTATTAACCAAGGTAAGTTGAATGTGGCAGGGTGGGGGAACATCTTGAACAGATTCTGGGGGTCCTTCCAGACTGTGAATTAGAGTTAAGGAGTTCCCTGGGGTGGTAGAGACCAGGGGGAAACAGCAAACACATATGGCCCTCTAGGAATTGGTGTTAGACCCCTCCAACTTTTGACCCTGCCAGTTACCTGCCTCCCCCAATTTTGGAAGGACATGGCTGTTCACTATGGGGGAAGGGGAAGGGATTTAACTCCATTTTTTCTTTACGTTCTCCCTTACCCCCTCTAGAACAGTCCTTGGAGCCAGGCTAAGAGGAAGTGTTTTTTTTTTTTGAAATCTTTTCTTTCTTCCCTTCCCTCCTCAGCAGGATTCTTCAGACTGAATTTTTTTTCTTTGAATTTTTCTATCTGACTGCTTGCTTAGATAGGCCTACACACAGGTGTGTTCCACTCTACATACATTTATTGTGCCACCTACTTACAGGAATTAAAACTTCAGGAAAATAAAAAGAATTCCTTTGCATTAAGAATTAAGCAGCATTAAGGAAGGAAATAAAGGAATTGACTTCTAAACAGGGTGAGAAGGATAAGTAGAATGCTACTTTAGTAGAGGCATCGAGGAAGGAAATAAAAGAATTAACTGACACAGTTAGTTGGAAAGGTAAAGCAAGGAGAGATCATAGCTCCCTTACAAGAATCCACAAAACAATCAGTAACATGTTACTTTTGTGGAAAAGTGGGTAATATAATCATGAATTGTAAGAATAGAAATCAGGAAAATAGGAATAAAAGTTTCAGGAATAATGATAATAATAGGAGGGATAGTTATACAAATGAGGCAAATCAAGACTCACACCCAAACATTTATACTCAGTGTGGGAACTCCCCTAAAGTATGGGGACCCCAGAGGTGTGAACAAAGAATTTGTGATTACTGATGGTATGTGGGAGGGGAAGGAACCTCAAAGAGTCTGGAAATGAATTTTAAGCTTTTTCAGATTCAATTGCCTTATTGATGTTAACTATTTCAGTTTGTTCCCCTCCCCAGAATGAAGAAGTCTCTGTAACTCAATCCTAACTACATGGTATATGTAATTTACTGTTAAACACTACATAAATTATCAAAATTGAAACTTTCTGTTACATTTTCTTAATTTGCACCTCCCCTATGATTGTACTATAGAATTAGATCATTGTAATAAGCCCATAAACAGCATTTTGTTCCTTTTTTGCCTTGTTAATTGTGACATATATGATGATGGATGGACTTCATCAAACTGGTTTCAACCTGTATACAAGTTTTGGCAATTTAATTGTCTAATAATTTAAATTGATTTTCATGAGTCTTCAGAAGTGATTTTCCGTTATCTGGGAGCATTCCTACCTCTGACTAATTATTTGCCTGCCTCTTGAGTTGTTTTTATAACAAAGGGTAAGGGTCCATTTGTAGTTGAAGTAGAGTGCAATGGCATTGTTGTATTTTCCCATCTCTGCATTTATTGTAAATGTAATGGATGGCATATCTGCAGTGATTTTCACCTTTTGGTCATTGGCTCCACTTACAAATGGTTGGGACATATTGGATTCAGTTCTGGTACACTGTTACAGTCTCAAACCAAGAGGGAGGGAGGTGCCCATTTGACTTAGTTTCCCTGTGATGTATTATAATCTCATTCATTAGTTGGGAATCCTGTGAAGCCTTGTCACTTTCAAAATGGATTTCTTATATTTGTATCTTTTCATCAACTGTACAGAGGTTTTTTCTGGGTTTCTTTTCCCCCCAATTTTGGAATGATGGTAATAATAGACTTTGTTAAAAAATATCTTTGCCAAGGCTGAAAGATTGGCTAAATCTTTAGGACTTGTGACTAATATTCATGATTTCAAAGAGTTTTTTTTTTTTTACATGTCACATAGCAAGTCATGTAGTCATATGAATCCTAATGATAGTTGGTTTGTTTGCTATTGTCATTAAAGGGGTTCTCATAATTTTGGGGATTTTGGTACTTTTTAGAATCCGTATTAGTTGTTGGACTTCTGCTTTTAAAAGGCTTTTACCTAGTGAAAAAAAAAATTATGTACACTCACACTGTGGATCCTGGCCAAGTTAAGAGGGATATGAAATTCATTTTTGAGTGAGCACCTTTTGTGTTGTGCCTCTGCTTGCCTAATACATTGTCCCATGGAATATCATCTGTGAAATTATGATTTTTAAAAATTTTTTTCTCTTTATGTTTATAATAGGATATTTGATTTTTTCTTTCTTTTTCCTAATCTTGGTGATTCTTGAAGTACATGAAATCAGTAATAATGTTTTTTGCCTTGAAGGATAAAGTTTACAGTAGAAGTTTATAGTGTCTATTAGCCCTAGTAATATGCATACCCAAAAGGCTTTTCACTATGGAAGCCTGCCATTTATTGATAAATGCTATGGGGCTTTGTTTAATGATTATGTCTGATTCTAAGAGAAGGGAACAAAAACATCACTATTCAGTGCCAAGTAGCACAAGGTCAAAACAGACCAAATCCAATCCAGGGAGGATTGTTGAACTTCTATGCCAATATGAAAGGACTTGAAACTTGTGTGAGAATAGAGGCTGCAGGTCTTGACATATATTAAGATGAAGGACTCCCTTGAACCACACTCCATGTGCAATATTCTCAGTCAAGTAATTCAGGTTAGCTATCATCCTGGCTCCTCTTATCTCTGACAGGGATGGTACAATCAGAACAAGTAATGATTATTCCCATTTGCTACTGAAACTTAGTCGTTTCTCTCTTATAGTTTGGCAATTTTCTGTAGTCCTGACTGCAAATGGGTAAAGTACTGTATTGCTACTATGGTCCTACAGGCTTGGGGGGTCATAGGTTACTTTAATTGCTCCTTGTGGTTATTACTTTTACTTTATTTTTGTACTCAGAATTTTATACACATAATATTTGTATTTTATTTTTTATCATTCTGTACTTATTATTTTTATACATAATATAATTCTTGTTATTTTATTTTCAGATTTTTGGGGGGTGTTTTTTTTTTCTTTTGACAATTGTTTCATATACCTCTTAACTCAGTCATGTATCCCAGTGTGATCTTGGTGTTGGACAACACCTTCCTCAGGGGGGATTGTGTAATTCTCCTAAAAATCCAAGATTTAAAATTTTTTGGATACATTTCAGGAAAAAAATTGCCAATATCTCAAATCAAGAAACAAGATCCTTTTGGAGAAGGTGCCATAAAGATGCCTGAAGATGCCACACACACTGCATCGAAAGATCCAGAATGAACTTTGGGATATAATGAGCTGAACCAAAGAGTTTTGAAGGTACTTATTCTGAATGTAAACTCTTATGCCAAAGGTGACTGCCCCCTAATTGGCATTTTGTCAATGCGTCTATCAATCAGTTTTTGAATTTTATTTTCATCTTTAACAATTGTAACTTCATCTTATAAAAATGCAATATTGTATGTAAATAGAAGAAGCTAGAGGTATTTGGAGTTATGAGTTAGTTATATTTAAATGAAAACTGGGGAGACAGGCCTCCAAAAGGATCACAGGGGTTATTTTGTGTCAAGGAAGTTCATCTCTTCCCCCTCCTGAGTAGCTTGACCTGTCCATCAAACATTCCAGACATAACATAGTTGCTCCAGGTTGGCGTCCCTCTATGTGCGATATGTCAATAAAAATCAAGGATTTGGGCTTGTGAGGGGGGGAACTGAGAAGAGAACAAGGAAGGAAGAAGTTGGGAACAAAGCAGGCAGGCAAGAGGGATGGAGCAAGAGACTTGCAGGCTAGGGACCATGTGGTCAGGTTACTTATAGGAATGATTGTCTACCCTTCCTAATAAACTTTATAAAATATATATCTGGGTAGAAATATTATTTCAATTTTTACAAATGGATGTGAGAAAACCATTGAATTGATTTATAAACCTAGAAGTTAATTTCATGAAAAAATCTCAAAATTGGTAAATGGTTAATAAAATGAGAGAGAAAAAAAGTATACTTCTTGCATAAAATATGAAAAGGGTGAATATGTCACCAATGAAGATGAAATTAAAACAACAGTTGGAAGTTATTTCATTCAATTATGTGAAAAAATTTATCAATGAATGATAAATGGAAGAATATTTACCAAAAAGTGAACTTCCTAGGCTGTTAGAGCAAGACATAAAATACCTGAATAAACCTATTTAAAAAAATTGAAGAGACTGTAAATAAACTTCCTATGAAAAAAGCATCAAGATCAGATCAAAATAATTTCTGGGATAGAGTTTGCCTAAAGTAGTATATACTAATATCTTACACCATTCACTTAGATAGGATCAAAATGGACTCATGATCTAGATATAAAAGAAATAAGAATTTACATAAGTAAATTAGAAGATCAGGGAACATACTACAGATCAGATTTATGGATGAGAGGATTTTATGAGTCATGAATTAGAGAACATTGTATAATGTAAAATTTCTAATTTTAAATACATTAAATTGAAAAAAATTACAAATAATTGTTTCTAACATCAGAAAGAAAGCAGAAAATTTGGGGAAAATATTACAAATAGCCTCTCAGAGTAAGTTCCCATATCTAAAACAAATTGTGAAATTTATAAGAATAAGATCCATCCCACAACTGATAAATGGTCAAAAGATATGAACAGATAATTTTAAGGGGTTTGAAGATTGGATTTAGCTATGTCCTGATTGTAACAATGAAGCTACTTAGCTTTTACTTTTTTGGGAAAATTGAATTGTAATCCACAAGCTATTTTTAGATTTTAATCCCCAAAAGGTGGTAACTCAGTATTTGAAGTAGATCTATCCATTTTAATCTACTAAAAAGGTGTGATCTAACCAAAAAAGGTATAATCTAACCAAAGAAAGTATAAACTAAAGAGTGTACAGTCCTGGAGGGAGCATCTGCTGTGATTGGTAGACGTGAAATTTATGGGAGGTGACACAAGAGAAAAAGATCTTTAAAAAGAGGACCACAGAGGCCAGATTTGTTCATTTGAGTTTTAAGCATTCAAGATTCATGATAGAGTGAAGAAGAGTCACTTGGAGGAGAGACTGGAAGACAGACACTTGAGTAGAGACTGGAAGACAGATAATCAGACATGGCTGTGGAACTAGACCCTGGAGGAGCTCATGCAGGAGACCTCAGACTGCTTTCCTTTTAGATGGTCACCATTGGTGAGTTAAAGGCTGACTTAGTGACCCTGCCTTTCTGGAGGTGTAAACCTCTGAGAAAGGTCCATCATCTTGAGATTCCTTTCCCTGATTAGGGCCTTAGAATTTCTACCTAGCTCTGAGGAAGCCAGAGCTCTCTCTCCATTTCTACCCTTTTCTCACTTCCTTAATATCTTCTCTCTATTATCAATAAACTACCATTAATTCCATTTTACTTTTTAATTCTTTTGGGGATTTAGAAATTAAATCCCTGGCAACTACCAATTTAAATTATTTAATCAGCAGATAAATTATTTAACCATCAGATAAAATTTAACAGAGGAAATCAAAGACATATAAAAGTATATGAAAAAATGCTCCAAATAACTACTAATTAGAGAAATGCAAACCAAAAACAACTCTGAGATATCATCTCACCCTCACCAGAGTGGCTAAAAGGACAAAACAGAAAAGTAACAAATGTAGGAGGTGATGTGGAAAAACAAAGATTAATTCACTTTTGGTGAAACTGTGAACCGATCTAGCTACTTTGGAGAGCAATTTAGAACTACAGAGATTGAGGGGTCTTTCTCCAAAAAAACATTAGGGAAAGAGAAAAAGAATTCATATGTTCCAAAATATTTATAACAGTTTTCTTTGTGGTGGCAAAGAATTGGAAACTGAGGGAAATTGGGGAATGGCTAACCAAATTGTGGTATATTATTGTGATGGGATACTACTGTAGCATAAGAGACAATGAAATTATTTTTCAAAACAACATGGAAAAAAACTATATGTGATGATGAACAGTGAAATAAGTAGAGCCAGGAGAAAATAATACATAGCCACAGAACTAATACTGGATGATAAACTGAGAATGTTACCGATAGAACATGAACTGAAAGACAAAGCATGAAAGACATAATTTATATGAACCTATTGGCCTTGACAATATCCTCTCTGATAAGAGGAGGGTGGGGAAGTGTTGGGATATTTGTGGATGGGACGTAATATGTAGATATGAAGAAAAGTTAAACATATAGGAAATTTATTATTTCTTAAATGTAATACCTTCTTTTTCTTTATATATGGAAATGCTTGTTTTGTTTGGATTTATAAACATTTAGTATATTAAAAATAAGATAAGTATTTTAAAAAGGAAAAACTGAGATATCAAGGAAATATTATGCAAAAAATGGCATAATAAAAGACAAAAGTGTCAAGGATTTAAAAGATGAAGAGATTAAGAAGTGGGAAAAATACACAGAAAAAACTATACCAAAAAAAGGATCTCAGCATCTCTGGTATCCAAGATGTCATAGTTACTGATATAGAGCCAGACATCCTGGAGTAGTCTTTAGGAAACATTACAAACAATAAAGCTAGAGGAGATGATAGAATTCCAACTGAGCTCTTTAAAAGCCTAAAAGATGATGCTGGGAAAGTACACCACTGAATATGCAAGCAAATTTGGAAAACTCCAACAGTGGCCACTGGATTAGAAAAGATAAGTTTACATCTAGATCTTTTAAAAGGGCAATACCAAAGAATGTTTCAATTACCAAAAATTGTGCTCATTCTACATGCCAGTAAGATTATGCCTAATATTCTGCAAGCTAGGTATCAGCAATATGTAAATCAAGAATTGCCAGAAAAGCAGGCTGATTTTTTAAGATACAGAGGAACCAATGGACAATTGCCAGCATTTGCTGGATTATAGAGAAAGAAAGGGAACAAGTACTTTAACCTCATTTACTATATTAAGGCTTTGTAAAGATCAAAACAAAATATGGCAAGTCTTCAAAGAGATGTGAGTATCTCATAATCTTTTTTGTCTTCTGAAGAATATATATATATATATATATATATATATATATATATATATATGTGGGTCAAGAAATGAAAGTTAGAACCAAACATGGAACAACTAATTGTTTTAAGACCAAGAAAGGAATCTTACAAGGCTATATTGTTACCTTATTTGCAGGTATCATTTCCACATTATGGGGGTTAGGTGTGTAGTACCCCATTGCCTGAAAAGTCCACATAAAAATTTTTGACCCTCCTTTTGTATAATAGAAGTTTGGATTTTTACTTTTTTTTTTCTTTTATGAGGTATTTGCAGTAAAAGGAATTGTGTATATTTATGTTATTAAAGGAAAATATATTGAAATTATACAATACTTTACATATATTTTATACATTTCTTTGTTTCTAAACTTATTCTATGTTGCTTACTGACTGCATATTTTCTGTGTCTTTTATAAATCTCCCCAAGATTTCCCATTTAATTTCTTATGTTGAACTGTAGTATATTATTTATGTTTTGCCATTGACATGTAATAACAAATTTCCATGTTTTCTGAAGTTATATAATCCAAAATATCTCCCTACCTACCTTCTCTAACCTGTCCTTGAGCTGGCAAGCAATTTGATCTGGGATAAACTTCTATTATCATGCAAAATATATTTGTATATTGTTTAGTTTGGAAATGAATAATCATATAAAACAAAAAACCCAAATAAATAAGTGAAAAACTATACATTTTCATCTGCACCAGTTCTTTCTCTAGAGGTAAATAGCATTCTTTGTCATATGTCCCTCAGAAATGTCCTGGATCATTCATTGTATTGCTGAAAGGACCTAAAGCTTTCACAATTTATCATTCCACAATATTTGAACTGCAATATATTGAAACTATGATGGGGAAAGTTGCAAATCAGAAGAGACACCTGTATTTTACTTAAATGCAAAGTACATCATGCAAAATGCTAGCCTGGATGAATAACAAGTCAGAATTAAGGTTGCCAGGAGAAATATTAACTCTCAGATATGCAAATGATACCACTATGATGGCAGAAAATGAAGAAGAATTAAGAAGCCTCTTGAGGAGGATGAAAGAGGGGAGTATAAAAGCTGACTTGAAGCTTAACATAAAAATATCTAATATCATGGCAACTAGTACCATTGCTTCCTGGTGAATATAGGGAGAAGAAATATCCTTGTGCTCCAAGATCACTGCAGATGGTAATTATAGCTATGAAATTTGAAGATGCTTGCTTCCTTGAAAGGAAGACTACTGTGAATCTGGACAACATAATAAAATGTAGAGACATCACCTTATCAACAAAATTCATATAGTTAAAGCTATGTTATTGTTTTTTTCCCAGTACCATTTTATGTCAATGAGAGTTGGACTATAAAGAAAACTGAGAACTGAAGAAGGAACATTTTTGAGTTGTGGTTCTGGAGATTTTTGAGCATTCCTTGAACAGCAAAGAGATCAAATCAGTCAATGCTTAAATCAATGAATTCAGACAATTTACTGGAAGGTCAGATATTGAAACTGAATTTTAAATACTTTGGGGCCACATAATAAGAAGATAGGACTTATTGGAAAAGACCCTGATGTGGGGAAAGACGAAAGGCAGAGGATGATGTGTATGACGTCATGGAAACCATAAATATAAACTTGAATAACTTTAAATTTAGTGGATATTGGAAGGATCTGACATGTCCTTGCGGTCACAAAGTGTCAGACATGATAGAACAACAATAAGAATAATGTAGAATAGCAAAAGCATGAAGATGAGCAGTAGTGTATGTTCAAATAAAAAAAAAGCCAATTTGACTGAATTCAATGACAAGTACAAAAGAGAGGAATTAATGTAACAGGAGACCGGTTATCCAGGCTAGGATCAAATTGTGAAGGGATTTAAAAGCTAGATTGTGAAATTTTTCTTTCATCCTAGAGGTAATAGGAAGTGTTTGTTGTTTGCTATGAAGGAGAATAAATTGTTCAGATTTGTGTTTAAGGAATATTATTTTGGCAATAGTGTACAGGACAAACTAGAGTGGTGAGAGGTCTAAGGCAGGGAGGCAGTTGCAACAATCTATGTGAAAGTTCATAAAGGTCTAAACAAGGTAATGAGTGAGTGGAGTGGAGAAAGGAGGTTGCACTTTAGAGATGCTGTAAAGGTAGTAATGGACAGATTGCATAACTGTTTGGATATGTTGTATAAGATACTACCAGGACTCTAGGATAATGTTGTGGTTAACTCAGGAGATTGAAATATAGGAGCTACCTTATATAGAAATAGAGAAGTTTAGAAAAAAAACGATTTAGGGGAAAGTAAAAAAGCTTATTTTGGACACATTGAACTTGAGATATCTCCAGGATACCTAAAGGTAAATGTCCAACAGGAAACTGATGGTGTGAGAAAAGCTTAGGGGAGAGATCAGGGCTGGATAAATAGATATGGGAATCATCTGCATAAAAATGATAGTTAAACCTATTTGAGCTGTTCATATTACCAAGAAGGAATGTAGAGTTGGAAGAAAAAAAGTGACTAGGATAAAAAATAGAGAACACTCAGAGTAGAGGGGTAATATTAATGGTAAGCCAGCAAAGGTGTAAAGACATAGATAACTGAGCTTCATTAACTCCCCAAATCTACATAATAGAAATGGATGTGGAACTTGATGATCAAATTATCTAGATCATTGCCTATGCAGCACCCCCTTCTAGGTTTTTAACTCGACTTTAATTTCACTGGTGAACTGAGTCCTGAGACAACAATAGACTACTCCCCTCAGGGTTCTATCATTAAATACATTCAAGGACTTGGGGTTTCTAATACTGGTACTGACAAGCCCATATCCAATGGGGACCTCAATATCCATAACACTTGACAGCAGAGTTTTTACATAAAGGAATTTACTGAGAAACATGCTTCTCAGCCCGCCAAAAGACTCTGTTCCTTCACAGTATAGCAATATCCATGCAAGGCCAGGAGAAAGGTTCACCAGGCCTCTGCATTATTTAAATGAGGAAGGGAATGTGGAACATATTCTTGTCAGGGGAAAAGGCTTTATATCTTATATTCCTAGAAGCAAACCTACTCTAAGCTTCAATAGGCTCATCTGAAATGTTAATTGAACATGTACTTAAGTGTAGGAAAGCCTTAAAGGATACTATATTCTTTCCCCCATTGAAACATTTATTGCCCTCAGCAGAATGTCAGAATACTCTCAGAAATACACACACACACACACATATGCATATATATATATAATTGTACAAAATATATATTTACTACATCACTTGGTGACTCCATTGTTTCCCAAGTATTTAATATAATCATCATTATAATAATTATCATCTCTATGCTAATGATTCTCAAATCTACCAGTCCCTGACCTAGGACTCTTCCAGATCTCCAACTACCTTCCCAACATTTCTAACACCATGTTCAGCAGACATCATATACTCAACTTGCCCCAAACTAAATCATTTTCTTTCCCCCCAAAACCCTCCCTTCCATCAAACTTACCTATTACTGTGGAGGGTACTACCATCTTCTTAGTCCCCTGGGCTTGAAATGTAGGTATTATCCTTGACACCTCAATATCTCTTACTTCCCAAATCTGATCTGTTAACAGGCTGTGTCTATTTCACTTTATGGAACATTTCCTACCCAGATACTAATACTTTCATGGTGCTGGTCTTTATCATCTCATGTTTGATTAGTTCAACACTGCAGCTAAATCTTGTTGTTTTGTAATTTCCAGTCATATCCAATGTGTTGTGACCCCATTTGACCATTTGAGATTTTCTTGGCAGATACTGGATGCCATTTCTTTCTCCAGATAATTGTATACATAAGGAAACAGGCAAACAGGGTTGAGTGACTTGCCAAGGTTCATAAACTAATCTGAGACTGTGCCACCTAGCTGTCTCTAACTGTTGGTAGATATACCTGACTCTGGTCTTGCTCTGTTCAATGTCTCATCCATGTAGCTGCCAAAGTGATATTCTTAAAGTGTGGGTCCAAAAATGTCACCACTCCTTTCTCAATAAACTCTAGAGGATTCCTATCACTTTTAGGATTAAATGCATAATATTGTGTGTTGCTCAACAAACATTTTAACCTAAATTTTCCCTACCTTTTCAATTTTCTTACACCTTACTCTCTAATACATTCTCTTCAATCTCCTGAAACTATACTTCTTGATGTTTCATGCAAAAGACTCTCTATCTCTTTGTTCTAGGAATTTTCTCTGGCTATCCCTCATGCCTTTCCTGGCTTCTTTTGAGATCTAATTTAATCCCAAGTTATACAGGAAGCATTTCCCAGTCCCACTTACTTCTAATTACTTCTCTACCTTAATTATTTTCTACATAATTTATACATTAACTCTTTGTACATATTTGTTTACTTATTGTCACCCCCATTAAACTGAATATCCTTGATAGCAGGAAATATCTTTACTTCCATTTGTATCACTACTACTTTCCACAGTCCCTAGCAAATAGTAAGGGCTTAATGAATTATTAACTCACTCAGAGATTATTCTTTGTCCAATCCAGAACAATTCTCTGGGGTATTCAGGAGACTTAAACAGCAACTTTTGCAGTCCAGAGTACAGTCCTCAATTTCCATTTTCATCCTCTTTGTGCCTGTGTTGTATATCCTTCTGGGGTATGCAAACATACTTCAGGAATCTATCATTTCATTGGTATTAATCCTGCTTTCACTGATACAGATGGTAATAATTCCTTGTCTCAGAAGATGAATCTTAAAAAATATTACAACTGAAAAAAATTAGTCTTTGAAAAAACTTAATGAAGAGAATCTCGAAAGAGGCAATTTGTCATTCAAATGACATAGACATGTAGACATTATGTTCCATTGGACTAGTTTATGAGAACTCAAGATCAGCTCCATGGGATAACAGGGTGTGCCAGTATAAGGGTATGTCATTTGTAGATGAATGATTCAATTCAGAAGATGACCTACAATCCAAAATATGCCATTAAACTTGGAGCCATATTTGAACTCTTTCCTTAAGGGACATATGGGTAACAATCTTATTTCTTAGAGTGCCAAGTAGTAGACATTTTACAATGAAAAACAAGGTTGATAGAAAATCAGGAAGTAATAATAGTCTCACTGAAGTGAATTCAATAGAAATCCATATTCATAAAGCGCATTATACATAATAATGGGAGCTAGATAGTCTCCTCCTCACCAAGTGGAACTATTTCATTTCTATTTTCATAACCCTAGTCCCTAGCAGAGTGTCTAGTACATAGTAGGTACGTAAATGCTTGTTGAACTGAATTGAAATGGAAGACCATTGCCATCTTCTAAGTATGAGCTTCCAGTATCTACCCACAACTATATCAGGAAAACAGTGCTATTTAAGTCAATCACACATCACATGCAGTGCTATTGAAAAATAGTCAGACCATCTCATTTTTTTCAGATTTCATTGTAGCATACGCTCTCTAGAAAGCTTGAAACAGCTGAGTTATAGTCTGGGCTTTCCTTCTTATTTCTCTATGTTTTTGTTGTTCTGTTCATAACCTTAGATTCTGAACCTTTGGGGAAGATAATCCTGAGCTCATATATTACATTACATACCTACATTGATCCATGGATGAAACCTTTGTTTCTGCAGAGCCAGGATATGGAATAAATTATTATTTTTTAAAACTCTCATCTTCCACCTTAGAATTAATACTATGTATTCATTCCAAGCCAGAAGAGTGGTAAGGTAATGAGGATTAAGTGATTTGCCCAGGGTCACATAGCTAAGAAGTATCTGAGGCCAGGTTTGAACCCAGGACCTCCCATCTCTAGATCTGGCTCTCAATCTACTAAGCTACTTAGCTGCCCCAATATGGAATAAATTGAAGTAATTGCAACAGTAATATTATAGCTTATATATATGTATGTATACATATATATTTACATGCTTCCTCTTAATCTCCTGTCACCTAAAAATGTTGCTCAGTAGTAGCCATCTTCCATGAGAGTCTCTTCTCCACTTTTTATACAGCCTCAGTGTTTGCAGGTGATTTCTCACCCTATCAATAACCTATACCCCAGCTCCCATCCGTGCTCTCACCTCACTCTGTCCATGAAGCTGACCCTATAGTGTGGCATTTGCTTAAATGGTAGCTCTATCAAAAAGAAGTAGCAATGTCCTTCTCATCCTTTAAATGTGATATTCAATGATAACAGACTTCCTGAACATTCTGACTTTAAGAAAAAAAAAGATCCAAAATTCCAAAATGTATTTTTCTTATGATTTTAGTCACTTAAAATAATTAAGGGAAATTGCATGTTTTAGTTTTTC
Source organism: Monodelphis domestica (assembly GCF_027887165.1). NCBI lineage: Eukaryota > Metazoa > Chordata > Mammalia > Didelphimorphia > Didelphidae > Monodelphis > Monodelphis domestica. Next base: position 252,770,408 of record NC_077229.1, read on the forward strand.
TTTTCATTACTTTCATAAACTAAAGTAATGTTTATCCCTTGTTTTTGGTCCCCATTGAGTGGGGACTCCTGTTATATATTTCTTTTCTACTCTACCATGTTCCCTAAAACAACTTTTAATATGTAACAGAAAAATACGTTTCATTCTGCGCTATGGGCTTTAAGAAAAATGTAGTAAAATGCTTAGATTGTAAAAAAAAATCTTTAATAAAGTATTTATTATTTCTTTTCTTACCTTCTCTCTCCTAATTCTTTTTTTCTTTGTTTGTTTGTTTTGGATTTACAGCAAGGGAAATACATTCAGTAATGGAATTTGAGAACAGATAGTCTTCCTAATCCTACCCAAACAGCAGGGAAGGGAATGATGGAGAGTCCAACTTTTATGTTGCCCCTCAGTTGTAAAGCTAATTCCCAGGCACAGAATGACAACATCCATGTAACTACTGAAGCAATGAAGCTCATACAACATGATCTATTCTTTGTTGTTATGTGCAGTAACTGGCTTAATTTCTTAGTTCCAATGAGGGTCCCCTGGTGATCTCCAGATTAGTTCAGGACCTCCAGGGTCTTTTCATGCTGCCCTAGGTTAGAAGCAGAGATTTAGGGTGATTTCTATTGGTATATGGCTTGAAAAAGAACATCTTATTTGGGATTTTATTGAGTCCCAAATATGTTTTCCTCTTATTAAAGTTATGGGTGGGATCAGCCATCTAAGAAGCCTTGCCTACCTGAATATATTTTAATACTGTAATCAAATAAAGCAAATAAGCATTAAATTGTCATAATTAATGATATTTATAATTATTGTGCTGCTTTATAATTAAGGATAAATAAAACAGATCATTTAAATGACTATAGTATTAATTTACATATACAAATATATCTTTAATATTTTTCCTACATTTCTATGTTAATTTCCTTATAAAAACAGAGTTGGTATGGAATAGAATGTAGGCCCCCAAATCAGAAAATGAGGGTTCAGATCATTTTTCTGATATGTACTAGCTGTGTAAGCTTGGCAAAATATTTAACATTTCATGGCTCTAAATAACTCTGGAAGTCTATAAACTATAGAACCATTGCTGATTTGCATTAATAGGGGTATTTTCCATGCCAGGTGTTATATAAATCAATGGCTAAAATGTCTGGACTTCTCCCCAAAATTAAAAAAAAAAAATAGGCAATGTGAAAATTGGCCAAACATGAGAGTATGTATGAATCAAAAAAGTAGATTTGGTTCTTTCTCCAGCACTTACTATTCATATAGCTAAGAATAAGTTGTTGAACTTCTCTGAGATTCAATTTCCTTCTCTACATAACTGGAATTTTAATAATAATGGTCATAGTTATAAAATATGACTTTTATAAAATAGTCACTTTGTAAATCCTAAAGTAAATTCATGTCACTAGGTGGCAAAGTTGATAGAGTATCAGGCAAGGAATATGAAAATTTCATCTTACCCAGTTCAAATCTAATTTTAGACACTTAATAGCTGGGTAATCTTAGGCAAGTCACTTAACACTGTCTCATTTCCTAGCCTATAAAATAAGTTGGACAAAAAATGGCAAACCACTCCAGTATCTTTAGCAAAAGCATCCCCAAAAGGATCACAATGCGTCAGATAACAATGGAAACGATTGAATAAAAATCATAAAGTTCAAAATTAATGGAAGTAATTGATAACCATCATCCTTCACTAGGTAGTCTTTATGCTCTCAGTCATAAGGCAGTGAGAACCTGGCACTGGATGCTTTGCTCCTACTCTTTCCTTTGTTTTGTACCACATTAGCTTTCCTATACTGAGGAGTGAAGGATGTGCTTCCAAAGAAAACATAGGAACTCAGGATCACAAACTAATAGCTGGAAAGAAAAAGGTCATAGCCTGTCTAATTCAATACTCAAATTTATGGATGAAAAATTTGACCCCCCCCCAAAAGTGATTTACCCAAGACCATTTAGGTAATAAACATCTAAAATAAAATCACCTCTGGTGATTAAATCTAAAAGTGGGCAGAGGTTGCAATTTAATCTTCACAATCAGGGGAGAGTTAATTCATTTCATTTTCACAATTAGGGGAGAGTTAAATTTAATCTTCACAGTAAATAAAATAGGGAAACAAGAAAAAATGCTACATATGAAAGCTTCTATAGTGGAAAGGACCAAAGAACAGAACCAATGAATTAGGATGAGATCCAGGAAACATCAAGCAAAGCCTCAAACAAAAAATCAGGAAATTGGATGCAGGTTATGGAGGAGCTCAAAAAGGAATTTAAAAATCAAATAATATAGATTGAAGAAAAATTGTAAAAGGAAAATAGTAGCCTGGAAAGCAAAACAGGTTATCTGAAAACAGAGACATATAGGCACTGAAAGCCAGAACTGATCTATTAGAAAATGATGCAAAAAAATCAGAAGAAGAGAAGAATGACTTGAAAGGAAGAAAGGGCCAAAAGGAAGAGGAAAATCAAAAGACCATGGAAGAAATTCAGACTTTAAAAATTAGAATTGGGCAATTAGAAACTAATGACTTCACAAGACACAAAGATATGTTAAAATAAAATAAAAATAAATAAATAAATGGTTTCTCTTTTCTCTTAGGGGCCAGAATGAAGAAGTCTAAACTTCTTCTGTATGGCAGCCCTTCAACTGTTTAATGTTCTCTTAAGTCTTCTATTCTCTATTATAGACAATTTCAGATTAATCTATCAGCCAATGCTTATTAAATAAATACTTGCTATGGGTTAGGCACCATACTTGTCTCTGGAAATACAAAGAAAAATAAGACAATGTTTGCCTCTATGGAGTTTATACTTATTTAGCAAAAATAAAAATAATTTTAAAAAATATACACATGCAATTATACATGATATATGCAAGATAAATTCAAAATAACTTAAATATGTGAAGCACCAGCTACTAAAAATATCAGAAAATATCCAACAAAGAGAGGATCAGGAAATGGCTGTCAGCAGAGATAGGGACTCTAAAAGCAGAGCTCAGAAAGAATGACATCCCAGACATGAATAAAGCCAGGAGATAAGAAATGGAATGCCATATATGAAGAACAACAATTGCACTAATTTGACTAGAACATAGAGATATTTGTAATATGTGTGAAAAAGTAGGTAGGAGCCAGATTATAAAGGGCTTGAAAACAAATTAGAGGAGCTTGTATCTTATAATACAAATGATTAGAACCACTAACAGGGTTCTAATGACAGAACAGGGAAATGGCAGATATAGACTTAGGCTTTAGGAATATCAGTTTAGAATAGATGTCGACATAGAGTGGAGAGGACAGAAATGTTAGGAGGAGACAAGTTAAAAAGCTGTTGATGTAATCTGTCTGAGAAGAGATCAGGGCTTGATATAGTTGACCATGAGAGTAGAGAAAAAAGATAGATTCTAGAGATGCAGTATGGATAGACTCAATTATTATGATTAAATTAATTAATTAAATAATTTACAATGAACATGTTGACTTTTATGATTCTGGTTCCTCTCTTCTCAATACTTACTAATGTCTTCAAACATATCAAACCTAGGAATGAAAAAAAATTGCTCATATGTGTTCTGCTCAGTATAAAGTATATCAAAAATTTCATTTCCTATTTTGGATATAATTGTTTTCTTCATGAAGTCATGAATTGCATTAGAATTTGTTGTTTTCTTTTTTTTAATTCCAGGAAGGGGATCAGCTGCTCTATGACAACACTGACTCATTTCGAACTTGAAGTCCAGTAAAATTACCATTTTAAAAAATATGCAAACCACTACCTAAAAGAACCTGTCCCATCTTGTACTTATGAAGTTGAGTTTTTGCTCCCCAAATAGGATTTTTATTTTGTAACTAATTGGTCTCTATCTGGCATTTTCTATATGTTTAGGTCCAAAAAAGAGGAAGACAGATATGTCTGAAATAGTTTGTAAGTTCTTTAAAGAAATAGAGATATCATATCAATTTCATACTCTGTGAAGCTAAGATAGAAACAAGAAGAAAAAAGCTCTAGACAACTATTCCTTGAGGAGTATTAACAATTGAAAAAGATGAGCAGAAAGGCAATAAACAGCTATGATGAGACAATTCCATGGGCTACTGATCAGAAAGAGAAGATATTTTGTCTCACCTTGTCAGTTTGGTAATGAATATCATTCACGCTAGCCATATAATGGGGTAGAGGCACCCGGAGCCTGTGATAAGATTACCCCCACCCCTTTCTGTCCATGGGACCTTGAAAGTAGAATCCTGAAAACATTACTTTTATAAAAACCCTAAGTTTTTAGTAGTAATGGCAACCATTTCTATTAATTAACCAACATTTTTCATCCCCAATGTAGATAAATTTGGGATCAATTTTTCAGTAGTTATAAATGAACATTAAAAATCATACTCTTCACCTCACATTTTGACTAATATAAATATTACCAAAGAAAACTTAGAATTTTAAAAAATTAAATGAAGAGAACAATTAGGGAACTGGAGAATTCATATTGTGCTGGGATATGACTCTATTCCAAGAGAATTCTAATATTCTCAAGTTGTTTTGTTTTTTCCAGATTACATATTGATGCAATTTTTAATAATTGTTTTATGATATTTTAAAATCTATGTTCTCTCTCTACCTCTCATCCCTTTTCTCACACTCTCCTCTCCCTAAGATGGTAGATAATTTTACATAGATTGCGCATGCACTATCATACAATAAATATTTCCAAGTCTGTCATGTTGAGAAAAAAAGGCATCCCTTATACTAGAGAAAAATTTATAGGGAAAATAAAGTGAAGAACAGCATGGTTCAATCTGTAGTCAGACACCATCAGTTCCTTCTTTGGTGGTGGATAGCTTTTTTCATCATGGGTCCTTTGGAGTTGTCCTAGAGTCTTGTATTCCTGATAATAGTTATTCATTCACAGTTGATCATCATAAATAAAGCTATCACTGTATATGTTTTTCCAATTCAGCTTTCTTTACTTTAAATCACTTAATATTTTTCAGGTCTTTTTTGATTATCTTGTTTGCCACTTTTTATGACACAATATTATTCCATTACAATCACATAGCACAGTTATTTAAGCCATCCTCCAATTGATAGATACCCCCCAGTTTTCAGTTCTTTGCCAAAACAAAAAGAATTGCTCTAAATATTTTTGTACAAGTAGGTCCTTTCCCTCTCTCTTTGGGGTACAGGCCTCATAATAGTATTGCTGGGTCAAAGGGAACTCACAGTTTTATGCCCCTTTGGACATAGTTTCAAATTGTTCTTCAGAATTGTTGCAACAGTTCACAGCTCCACTAATAGTATAGTAGTGTACCAATTTTTCCACATTTCCCCCAACTTTGATCACTTTCCTTTTTTGTCATATTAATGAGTCTAATAGGTATGGGTGGTATTTTAGAGTTGTTTCAAATTACATTTCTCTAATTAGTGTGTAAAGCGTTTTTAGTAATTTAAAAATGATTTTAATTTCTTCATCTGAGATTGGTCTGTTCACATCCTTTGACCATTTGTCAAATGGATAAATGCTTTGTATTCTTGTAAATTTGATTCAGTTCTTTATATATTTGTAATATTGTACTTCTTACTAAAATTCTTTTTAAACTTCTATAAATATATTTTAATTTCATAATAAATGATTGTTCATGGGTCATGCTGAAAAAAAGAATTAAGATATTGTTAGACTGGCACTCAGAGCAGTTTGATAACTTATGAATTATAGTTGGAAATTTCTTACCTTTAGAAGGAAATCCAAAAAAGACAAAAAGAAGTAGCTATCATATGAGCATATACAGGAGCAGATGGCTTGAGACCAAGACAGTTCATCTGGTCACTGCATATTTTGGGCAAGTGAATAAGTACAGTTCCAGCATTCAGAGGCACTTGATGGCTGCCAAAGAGCTTGTATTCAGAGTATTTCTTCAACATTCCCACCCCACATGAGTTTTAATGCAGAATATTTGCCCTTCCAGGGTTTCACCCAATACAAATCTGGCAATATGGCATCTGTTTCTGCCTCCATTGATATTTTCAATTGAGTGTTCATGTTTCTTTTAATGGTTCCCATATTTCTCAAAATTTATATACATATATGTATGTATATGCATGTTTATCTATATACACCATCTTGGTATATAATGCTATTACCTTATCATCACACAGCTAAACACACACACACACACACACACACACACACACACACACCTTCCAATCCATATAATCCACTTCATTTCATAAGGTATGATATCCTTCTAATCTTATTACAGGAATAGGCCACTTCTCATTAAGTATCTCTAGTTCACTTGGCTTGTGATGTAAACTTTTTATTTTTAAGAATAGACACTTCAGTGGGTTCTATTAACACCTTTCTGGGATTCTACAAACTTTTACCTACAGTATATATATATATATATTTTTTATATATATATATAATATATATATATATATATAGTATCTACCTTGTCAGATAATCATCATGAGTTTTCTTCTTCACTAGAGAAATTTCACTCAAATATTCTAAAATTGCTTCACTATTATGTGGTCTAATGAAAAGAACTCTGGCTTTGAATTTGGATTGAGAAAACCTGAGCTGTGACTTAGTTGTGTGATATTGAGGCAACATTTTGAATTCTTTGTGATTCCATTTTCTCCTCCACAAAATCAGATACTAATGCTTGCATTTCTCATCTTAGAGAATTGTAGTAACAATCAAATGACATATAATTATTTTGAATTATAGTATGATTGCCAACTATCAGTATTAATTAACCCATAATTTCAAGCCAATATGGAGAAATTTTGGGTCCACTCTTTAATCCTTTTAAACTAACATATAAAGATCATACTCCTTCTTTCATATTCTGAGAGATAGAATAACTATTACCTGTCAAAATCTAGAATTTAAAGAAAAGGCTGTAATGATTGGTTTTTGAGAAGTTGGGAGAATACTTGAAAACATGAGTTTATTTCATTGGCTTTTTAACTAATCAGGAGCTATGATGGATTTAGTTGTTTTGTTCTGTTTTTTGTTGCTTTTTGTTTTTTAGTATCAGGACGTATACAGCTAAACATGGGACCCACATTCTGTACTTTATAGAGGGAAAAAGTAATTTTTCCCAAGGTGATTTTTTTATATTCAATTATTGCCTTTATCAAGCAAAGATATGTAAAGTTGAAAGGACAGGAGAATGAGGTAAAGATCATAAAACACATTATTCAGTCCTAGTTGTCTGAAAACGGATGAAGAAAAAAAGTTAATTTCACATGAAAAGTGTCTGTGTGTGTGTGTAGATACCCACTGAGTGGGAAATTACAAAGTTACACAAAATATATTGAGCACTAAGTCAAACCTTTTGGGCACTTTACCAAAACACTAATTGTATGACCTCTTGTATTAAATCTGGTTAATAACCCACCTCTTCCTTGCCTTAATGAAAGTAAATTAGATCTTTGGGCATGAAGACAGTGGAACCAAGCTCATCAGAACAAATTCAGAGCCAACATGTCCATCCCTAATTATCATTTTATTAAGATGAAGACTTGGGCTAATCATGATAATACATAGATTCCTGGAATATGAAGATTCAGTCTCCCAAATGAATTCCATTTTCCTTGCTGGGGAAAATATATGGCACTTAGGTGAGTACAAATTCCTATTTTAGCTCTGAATTTCAAGAAAGAGTGCTCTGGGAAATGCTGGGGTAAAAAAAAGCACATTTGGAAACCTACAGTGGATGTAACAAATTTTTATAAATATAGCTTAGGGTAATGCAATTGATTATTTCCAGGTTGGATATCTAAAGCAATATTACTAAAGAAAATTGCTAGATGTTGCTGCCAGTCTGCAATTAGATACAATCATGTTTATTAGTGTTTGGAAATGAAAACTATAATTTACCAATAGCTCTTCTGAGAACTATTTTGCACAGAAAGGTTTCTAACAAGTTCCATGTATTGAACTTGTCAGGTAATCCCAAGGGGAGGAAAATAGAGTCTTTTGCATATTTGATAGTGAAATTCCCCACCAGGTTCAGCATAGCACTATTGTTTTCAAAATCAAAAGGCTTAGAGGGATCACAGAAGTAGTGCTGGCCATGGGCAGGAGAATGAGGATGTCTTTTGTGACCACAACTACTCACCTAGATTTCCAGTGCCTTTGACCAGGACCATTTTTTGACATATGGCTACATCTATATTTGTCTATCTGTCAATCTAATTTGCAATTTTTTTTTTGTCCAGCTCTCCTATTTAAGTTGTGGGGTTTCTCATTGAGAAAATGGCTGATTCTGTTGTTGCTCCACAAATTCTCTAAGCCTGAAACAGTTGTCTTGGAGAAATGACAAACTTATTCACCTGCTACCTTGTCACACAGCTAGTATGTTCCAAAGCTATTGCTTCATAAAGTGTGGGTCAGACCATTTCCCTAATGGTGAAGCTTCAGCGGCACCCCATTGCCCACTGCTTAAACTTTATACTCTTTTGTTTGGCCTTCAAATCTCATCACACTCTGGATTGCTGGTGTTTCTATGCTGATAACTTCACAGGCTTGTGAGAATCTAATGAGATAGTGCACGTAAAATGCTTTATTAATGTAAAGCATGAAGTATCATATTCATATGTAAATGCATAGCTTAATTTAATTTGGATTATATGTCATATGCTATATATATTTATTTGCATAGTCACATCATGACATATATAAGTTTCTGTACATGTATGTACACACATGAGTGTATATACAGATATGTATATATGTATGAATATGTATATGAATATATCATTGAATTTAATATCACTTTGGAGTTGGCTCCTCTGCACCTCTCCTCTAGGCACAAAGGACTGACACATTTTATTACAACCAAGTTCTATCCCATGTGGTCCCTTCTGTCTAGACCATATCTAATAATGGATAATGAAGATAATCATTTTAATAAGGCATGTACACATTGGCACTCCAGTCCTCTCTGCTCTGTTATCTCAATCCAAAATATGAAAACATTGAGTAGAATTAGGAGGGGGAAATATAAACAGCTTGAGACAGAATTCAAGATGACATGCTGGGCAATTACCAATTTACATCAAAAATGATGGCACTGATGTAAGCTCCCTCAGAGTCAGACTGTCGCAATCTGTCTGTTGCAAACACACGCTCACTCGAATTCAAGCACACACATGGCCACACAGTATGTGCAGCATGAAATCCAAACTCAGGCATAGTTTCAGATATTCCTTGTTTTTGCTAATTTCCTTTGCCTTTTGCTATTTAAATGAAATTCTTTAAAACAAAGTAATGACAAACAAGATGATCACAAAAATACCAGGAAAGACTGATCTGAAGTGATGAAAAGCTCATATCACTTAAATGTATTATCAAGTGGAAATGAGGCAAGATATCTTACCAAATCTTTAAGCGTAGATTTATATTATCTTTACATATTATCTTTTAAGATACTAGAAAGGAAAATTCTGATTTGCAGCTATCTCATAAAAACTTGGAGTTTAAAAATTCACTACCCTCTTATTCCTACATAAACTATCATATATTCCTTTTATTGCACAATTCATTTTTTGCAGATTCTACTCTAATTTGATATGGGAATAATTCTACAGTAACATTAAAAATGGAAAAGTATCTTGAATTGGGTTTAGGATGGAGGGTACATTTTTTTTAATTTATAATATTCTTCCATGGTTACCTGATTCATGAAATGCCCCACCCGCTCCTCCTCTTTCCTCTCTCCTCTTGAATCTGAGAAGCAGTTCCATGGGGTTATACATGTATTATTGTTCAAAACCTATTTCCATGTTATTCATACCTGCACTAGTGGGATCCTTTAACATCAAAAATCTAATCATATCCCTATCACATTACGTGATTGATCACATATTTTTCTAATGCATTGATGACTCCATAGCTCTATCTCTGGATGTAGATAGCGTTCTTTCACACAAGTTCCTCTGAATTGTCCTGGATCATTGCATTGCTGCTAATAAAGAAGTCCATCACAATCAATTGTGCCACAGTGTATCAGTCTCTGTGTATAATGTTCTCCAGGTTCTGTTCCTTTTACTCTGCATCAACTTTTAGAAGGTCATTTCAGTTTACATGGAATTCCTCCAGTTTATTATTCCTTTCAGAACAATAGTATTCTATCACCAACAGACACCACATTTTGTTCAGCCATTCCCCAATCGATGGAGCCCCCTCATTTTTCAATTTTTGCTAACACAAAGAGCATGGCTATAAGCATTTTTGTACTACTTTTTCCCCTTATTATATCTTTGGGGTACAAACCCAGCAGTGGTATGGCTGGATCAAAGGGCAGGCATTCTTTTAGAGCCCTTTGTACAAAGTTCCAAATTGCCATCCAGAATGGTTGGACCAATGAGGGTAAATCTTTAAGTCAATATTTAAACTTAAGGACAGCCACAACTAGTTTAATAGAACTGAGAATTTGGAAAGGATATATAAATTAAAAGGTATCTGATAAAGTCAGGTCAATTCTTCCCCATCCCTTTTCCTCCACTAAAAGTGACTTCCTAATATACTGAGGTCTCTTTTCAGTAGGTACCATGTCTCAGTATCTCTGTCCTATGTTCTTCCCTATACTCACCACCACAGAGGTGGATGGTTTCCCAGGTGCTTTTCCTATGCTTTGAGGTTAAGGTACTATTCATTATGTTTGGGGGTGGGAATATTTTGTGGTGCTTGTCTGGGTAATAAAAATCCAAGTTGTAGCTCTGATTAGACCTATATTTGAGACTAGAGAAGTGAAGACTTGTTTTATGTCTTTCTTATATTATGTCCTGCTAATAAATTAAAGCTTTAAGATCTCAGAATGAGATCATGTGATAACTTTTCACTTGATGGGGGAATAATTTGTAGGTTTGATCTTTCTTAGTGTACATACAAAAAGAGATTAGTTTATTCTTATGGAGATTATATCTCTGCAAATTTCACCTTTTTATTTCTGTAATACCCAGTTTCTCTCCAACTTATTTCACTGCTTGAAATTGATGATAGCATTCATTAATAATAGATTTCATCTGAAGAAAGCTTTATGTCTTAAAAATAAGTTCATACTTTCCTAACTACTCACCCCAGAAGACAAGCTATATTACATTAATGTATGTTACTATTTGAGCTGTCCCCCCAACATATTGGATATTTTGTCTTCTACTTTTCTATGGCCATCGTAGTACTTCACTCAAAATAATAGCATTGACTGTGGCTGATATTTGAATTAAGCTAGTTTGTCAAATGATTTTATGGTTCATGCCAACGTGAAAATGTCCATCTTTTAGCAAGTTAGGATCTGGAGGAGAAAGAAAAAGGGAACTGAAGACATGAAATATTCTTCTTGAATAAATTAGGGAAGACAAGAATTTTTAAAAAAATTATATTGACTCATTTCTTTCCTTGATAAAAATGTAGTGCACTCTATCACTGCAGCCCGAATTATAATTTAATTTAAAAAAACAGTTATTAAATATCTATAATTGACTAGGTCAGTAGTTATTAACCTGGAAGTCATGATTTCTTTTAATATTTTAATAACTATATTTGAACATAACTGGTTTCCTTTATTATCTTATACATTTTAATTTATGTATTTAAGCTGTTTTTTTTTTTTCTGAGAAGGGATCTAAAAGATTTATTCACTTAAATTCCAAAGTGGTCCATGAAACAATTAAAGTTAAGCACCTTAAATTAGGCAATGGTCTACATGTTCTTAGATACAAAAACAAACTGGGCATAGTACAGAAATATATATATATATATATATATATATATATATATATATATATATATTTAGCTTTAAAAAGGAGCCCAACAACTAATAATATAATAATCGTATTGGTTCACTGTGAATTGTCTTGGGTTGAAAAGGGGCTATCTATAGCACATTTCAGTCATATTCCCTTTCATATTTTTCTAGCTTGAGAAGTTTTTCAGAGCTGGGCCATTAGGCACTCCTGAATGATTAAAGAAGTGAAGAGAGGCATAGGGAAGCCTTTCTCATGAGTAAATCTGCAAAGGAATGAACTTAGAATATTATTTCTCCCTTAATGATGGGATATTTCCTTCACTCCTTCCAAGAAAATTAGGTCAAATGTTAGAAAGTAGTGTTTGGAGGTCCTAGAATATTAGAAAAGACTTAGAAATCATTTTATTTGTTCCCATAAAATCACTGATGAAAAAATAAAAAAAAAAAAACTTCAGAGAAGTTATATAAGTTGATCAAGTTAATAGAATAGCATGATATAATAAAACCGCACTGGTTTATAAGGAAGGAGCCTGGGTTCATGTCTCAATTTAACCAGCTATGGAAGCTTGGACAAACCACTATTTTTTAAACCCTTATCTTCTCTATTAGAATCAACACTAAATATTGGCTCCAAGGCAGAAGAGCAGTAAGAACTAGGCAATTAAGCATCTGAAGGCAGATTTGAACCCAAGACCTCATGTTTCCAGGACTGACTTTCTATTCATCCAGTGACTAGCTGCACCAATAAACCACTTTACTCAGAGTCATGACTAATTTTTTTTCTACTCATGGGTTCAAAGGTAGAATCTTGGAATTTAGGTGTGTGGGAAAGGAACGACTGGAATGCCCACTTATAAAAGCACCCCTTTAGAAGCATACCAAACAAGGAGTATAAGCTGCTGAAGAAAGAGCAAGATTGCTTTAAAATTAGGTTGAAGCCATAAGGGTGAGACCAAGGAAAGAAAGATAGTGTTTTGTGTTCTCTGAATTCTCCATTCAAAGGCAAAATTCTGCTCTTTTAGGCTCTTTGCCTCTGCCCTAATAGGTTAGATATTCTGGTAGGTTGGGAGGTGGGGGGGGAGGGGTTAGATGGTCTTCATGCTTTTAAATCCCATCATTCTTCATAACAACTTATTAATAAGTCCAGGACTAAAATCAATGTCTCCTTGGCATTTCGACCAGTGATTTCCCACTAAATAGCTTTGCCTGCTTTTTATGTATAATGAGTGATGTACCCTGGATCAGGAGATCTGGGAGCTGGAAGTGAAATGCATTCCTGCTTCTCCACAGTGTTACCACAGTTCTCTTTAAGCAGAGGGACTAGTGCTGAGCATGCTCCATGCAGCTCCCAAGTTTAGCAGTCTCCTATCATTGCCCTTTAAAGACAGTAATGTCCTTTGCAGATCCAACCCTTCCAATTAACCTCAGCCAGCCCTGCTCTGGCTTCCTTCTCTCATTTAAAACAGAGTGAGCAGAGGAGAGCCTTGGATGCTGGAGGCTAAACTCACACTGATCAAAAACTTCTCTCTAGCTCAGGGTAGACATTCATGGCTTTCCTAAGTAAAGTATTTCATTTCAAGGAAGTATTTTTTGTTCCATTAATTTTATTCTCCTTTTCTTCCACTTTGATCCAACCTTTTGCTATACGGTTTTAGGCTTTGCTGATATTCCACTACCTGGCCCGCTTCTACCACAATTCATTGTTAGAAGAAATGAAAAAGGAAAATTCAAGGTTTAAAGAAAGGTACTCACTTTATAGGCCTCGTTTGGTTCCTTAACATTTTTCATTTTTGCATATACTCTTAGGTGTACATGCAATAGACATTTGATATATTGTCGCATTTTATAGAATTATATAAGTAAGCTTCTTGAGGGCAAGGTGCCTCAGTGCCTAACAAATTGCCTGGCTTATAATAGATCCTTTAAAATGCTTGTCAATTTATTGGTGGGACTAATTGATGCCATTGGGGGGGGGGGGGTTGGAGGGTATACCATTAGTATATAATTTCATTGTTAAAAGGCTTCCTAATGGGGGGGAAAAACTATCAATGCAGACTGGCAACTTCCAAAACTTCCAGATTTTGGAGACTTTCTTGTTAACAACAACACAAAATAAATAATAGCATCAATTATTATGCTTCCTGGTGTATGTGAGAAACAAGAGCCCCCTGACTGGGGTCTGGCTCAGAGCTATGTGAAACAGATAAGGATTGTATACTGAACCTGAATTTTTTTCTCACCCAAGAGATGCTTTCCATTTAGATAATTTGAGTTTTGTTTTTGAGAAGTAGAACATCAGACATGTTACAGCAGCAGGAGCCTCTCACCTGAAATTTTCTGAGACCCTGCTGGCTAATAGAGATGCAAATAGTACTGAATACCTAATGCAAGATTTTTCAGATTGTAATCCACAGATCCCTGAAGAAAATGGCTAAGATTCTAGAGAGAGAGAGAGAGAGAAAGAGAGAGAGAGAGAGAGAGAGAGAGAGAGAGAGAGAGTGTGTGTGTGTGTGTGTGTGTGTGTGTGTGTGTTGCAGGGCAGCAGAATATTATATATTATATATATTGTATATATATATTGTATATATGTATTGTAAACCTTAAAATTTCTTAGACTTATAAATGTTGGAAATTTCACCATTGGAAAATTTCATACTTGGAAAATTTCTTACTGATAGTCTATTGGAATGTGAACTCCATTGGCATGGGAGGTTCCTCCTCCTCCCTTCTTAAGATTACTTTAGGACAGAAACCTTTTGCTGAACAATGGAAAGGGCTTTGAACTATGCTTAAGCATGGAACAGGAAGTTCTTTGAGTCATGATTGATAATAGAATTGATACAATAGAGATACTTGGAATGACTAAATCAGGGTCTTGGAACTTCCAATCTCCACCCTGCTCAGGGTAACAGGATTTAGGAAGGGCTGCAGCAAGGGATCAAGATTTAATTATTTGAGAATATGACCTTCAACAGACATGTGCAAAGGGGCAGACCTCTGGGTGGTCCTGGGTTAAGCTAGAGCCACCATTGGCACAGGGAAGACATGGACAGTGATTGGTAGATGTGAGAACTGAGGGGAGGGAACTTGGATGGTTTCCTTAAAGATAGCAGGGTCTGAGGACTGGGAGGGGGTTGGAGAGGTTTTGCTCTGAGAGGTTGTGCTCTGAGAAGCTTGCTCTGAAGGAAGCTGGAGGTGGAGACCCCTGAGACTATTTCTCCATTTTGGTCACGTGAGTGATAGGGACTGATCTCTTTTCTTTGCCTCAGCTATCTAAGGGCTTGGGCCTTTTGGCCCAGCCTAAACAGAAGGGTATTTAAGCCCTATTCCCTTCTCTCCCCTTTCTCTCTCTCTCTCCCTCTCTCTCTAATACCTTTCTTCCTCCTGTTTGTAATTAAACTCCATAAAAGGTTGACTGGTGACTTGAGTTTTCATTTAGGAATTACATAGCTGAATTCCTTGGCGAACTTAAATTAATATATATCAGTCTTTTAAAGTGATTTCCTTGTCACAGTATACATACATACATACATACATATATACATACATACATACATACATACATATAAAATTTTTGAAAACTATGAATCTTCCCACATTTGGAATATTTCTCAATCCAATTCCTTCCTCTTATTGTTTTTCCAAATTCAGCTCATTATTACAGTGTACAGTTGCCTTTCTTCCTGGGTTGCAAATCAAGTATCATTTCAGAAAATTAAAAAGCAAATATATTTTCCATGATCCCCTCTCTCCCACATCAAAATATCCATACTACTTTGCTTATTCCCCTATTAAGACTCTAATTACATTCTACTTTGTACAACGGTTATAGCTGCAAAGGACTTTAGAGATCATGTAGTCTGGTGGTGGCAAATTTTAACATAAATGGATCTTTGCTGGCCCGTATAGATTTAGAAAATCACAAATTAGCATTATCTAATATATTTTTATCTTAATTTTTAATTCTCAAACATTTCCTATTTATATTTTATTCAGATTTAGTTAGCCCTGAAAGACTGTTACCAGTGGGACATGAGTTTTACACCCCTGATTTTAATCCAGCCATCTGACATTTCCAGAAGTGGTTAGAGTGTGTGTCAGACATCAAATACGGTGTCAATATTTGAAGAGTAGTCATTCCAACTGAAATCCAGAATTCTATCCCTTATACTACTGTTGGTAAAGTATTGGTATATGTGCCCAGTCGGCACTCATGGAGCTGCTCCTTCCCCCCTCTTCCCGAGGACATTTTTTGCATGTTCTTCCCCTTCCAGTCACCCAAAGCAAGCAGTTCCTCCATTCTCTTAAGTAATTTGAGGATGACTATGGACAGTTTGAATTTGCCCTCTGGGTATTCAAATTCAAAAACCTTTGCCAATGCTGCCCTATACCATGAAGACTTGGGCTCAAAATCCATTTATTTGTGTTCTTACAGAATACTATCAAGATAGAAGAGCAAATAAAGGTATTTATTTCAACATTCTTTTTTTTTTACAACTGTGAAAAGAAAGGTCTAGAGAAGTTAAATGATTTTCCAAGATCATAGATAACAATATATTTCTGAGGCAAGATTTGGACAGTCAGTTGTCTTCCTGATTCCACACCTAGAGAGTTATCATGAAACCACCAATCTATTGCTATTGGTTATCCGCTCTGCTAGACTATATGATGGGAGGATAAGAACTCCATTTTATGATTTTTTTAAAATTGCACACAGTATTCCTTATAACTTATCTTTAATAAATATTGGTATTATATATTAAAATTACATGTCATATCAATAGGTGAGTTGATTTGGAACAATATTAAAAAGAATTTCATGTAAACTCCCAAAATCCATGCCATAAATACTACTCACCTACACAATAAATCAATAAGCATTTGTCAAACATATATGTCATGCATTATGCTATACACTACATATATAAATACCTGAAAGAAAATGAAAATGAAAAAGTAAGTATTACTTGTGAGATCATAGGATTTAAAATCAGGAAGGGTTCTCAGCCATTTAGTCTAGATGAGATATAAAAAAAAATTTCCACTAGGACAAATCCAGCAAGAGGTTTGAAGTTCTCCTAGTACATGGAACCAACCCATAATTCCTCAGGGCAATCCAAGCTCTTTTGGAATTGATATTCTATTAATAGAGATAACATATGTGTATATATGAAATAA
The DNA here is from genome assembly GCF_027887165.1 of Monodelphis domestica. NCBI lineage: Eukaryota > Metazoa > Chordata > Mammalia > Didelphimorphia > Didelphidae > Monodelphis > Monodelphis domestica. Next base: position 252,787,351 of record NC_077229.1, read on the forward strand.
ATTAATATAGAATAAATGTAAAATGAACACAAGTTATTTACACTAGAAGGATAGGAAGGGAAGGAATGAATAGTCGGAAGATTCAGGAAAGACATCATACAGAAGGTGATATTTAAGTTTCTTCTTTAAAGATGTAAGGGAACTTCTGATGCTGATATAAAGAAAGAATGCATTAGGAAGATGGAATGCTACATGTAAATATTTGGAAAAGAGTAGTTAAACTGAACTATTGAGTGTGGTTAAAGAAATAATAAAGTTTATATTTGATCACAGAGGTAATTGGGAATCACTGATTGGGATGATGGTGAGGAGGAACAGTAATATAATCAGATATGAACTTTTAGTAAATCCCTGTGGTACTGGTATGGAGGAAGGATTTGAGAAAGGAAAGATTGGAGACAGGAAAATCAATCATCCATGATAGAAAATATGACTTCCAGAATGAAGTTAGTGGCTATATGAGAAGAGAGAAACAGTTGAATAAAAAAATGTTGTGAAGATAAATCAAGGTTTGTAAATTATTTAATATATGAGATAAGGGAGAGGAAAGAGTTGGATTTAACTCTGAAAATATGAATCTAGGAAAGTAAAAGGATGATGATGCCTTTGACAGAAACAAGAAAGTTTAATTTTTTTTTAATTTTAGTGGAGATATCTTTTTATGAAAATAAGTTTTGTTGAAGACATGTTGAATTCATGATGTCTCAAGCAAATTTAAAATGTCTAAAAGAAAATTGGTGAAGTAGGACCAAGATGGCATGTTTAGCTCTTGGAGTCAAGTAAATTGTTATGATAATCAAATAAAGAGGTTACCTAATGAGAATGGGGATAGAAAGAAGTTGATAGGTAGTGATAGATGCCCCACTTTGGTTATAAGAAATTATATAGATTATGAGCCAAGAATGGAGACAGAGGAATTATCAGAAAGACAGAAGAATCAGGAATTTGTAATATCAGGAAGATGCAGCAAGGGAACAGTTTTCCAAAAGAAGATCATTTTCAAAGTGTCCAATATCACAGAAAGGTCAAGAAGAATAATGATTGATAGAGGTAGAAAACTTAATGTTAAATTGGAATATTATCTGTAAAATTAGTTTCAGTCACCCTGAAAAACCTTTGATTTTAATACTTAAATGACTTGGGCAGACTTCTGGGGGAAAAGAGTACACTTGTATCCTGCAGCCATTCTAAATGTCATATGAGTTGCTCTTGGGGTCCATTTTGAGTCTGAGTCCTCTAATCATAGAGGCCTTGGAAATAAACATTTGAAGACTGAGAGAACAAGATATTGGCACCAGCTGGAGCAAGTCAGTCAAGCAGATTATTCTCTGTCTGTCTATCTATAGGATTAGCACAGTTGATTCTCACCTTTTACAGGGTAACTTTCCTAGAAAATGATGCAAAAGTAAAAAATGCAAATGTGGATATGATAAACCTATGGGGGAAAGGGAATTAGGTTCCTTTGACCACCAAAAGATGTAATCTTTCTCTAGACATTGCTGAAAATACATTTTTCTGCATATATTTCTTTATAAAAAATTTAAACAGATAATATAAACTTTTCTTCATACTCTAACCATGAAAGAGAGTACACAAAATAAAATTCATAATACGGAAAACATTTTTCCTTACTAGTAATTCCCTAGAATTCCATGACATTTTATGCTAACATCTCAATAAAAATTGATTTTAGATAATATTCACTTTTTCATAGTACATAAATTTAAAGTCTTATAAATATTATTGAAACTAAAACATATTTAACCTGAATTTAAAGAGGGTATTGTGCTGTATATGATGTTGCTCTAAACCTCTCTACCTTGGCCATCCTCTAACAACCAAAGAGTTTGTTGAAACTTTAGTTTCTGCTGCTGGAAGACATCAAGACTGGTGAGGTCTTGATATCTCTTCAAGCACTTTATCCTTCACACCTGGTGGATAGTTTTAGAGATCATAAAGGATGCATTTGCTTGAAAGAATCTGACAGCAACATCTGCTTTGTGTATTGTTGGAGGTCCTTAAAGGTCTTGAAATATTGAACCATAGCAGAAGTGAGTTGAAGCTTAACCTTGAGGCTGTGATGACATCAAATAGCCTTATTCTAGCCAATTATGCCAAGTCACTCTTCAAGTTTAGAAACATGAGTGGCACAAGCTTGGGTGCTGGTTTATTTTCAGTATCTTGCTGTCCTGAAGACCTTCAGAAGCAATCACTCCTCATTTGTTACCTCCTGGGGTTGCTACTGCAGATGCCAGAGATGTCTTCCTCTCCTGAATTCTCAAATCCTTCATCTCTGATGGCATGTGTTTTAGATGCAAGATTATTTCTACATCCTGCCATACTCTTCATCAACATCTTTAGCCTTCAAAATTATCAATACAAGTAGACCACACACATTTTTCCCCCTGAAGCTGTTTAAGGTAGCTCATGAAACATTTTTACAGGCTATAATTAATATAGTCAATGACTTGAAGCACAATGACAAATTTTTAAAAATTCTTAATGGTGATTTCTGGGTTTGCTTCCAAGTAGTCATAGCTATGGTAGTAGATTTCTCCAGTATAATGGGAATTGAAAGATTTTATGATTCCCTGATGTATAAGCTAGATCAAAGATGTGGTGTTGAGTGGTATAAAAAACACTCCTACATTTTATGGGCATTTTCCAGCTGCTCATGAATATGAACTGGCATACTGTCAAGTATTAAAAGTACCATAAATGCAAGGTTCTTTTCCTAAAGATATTGTTTTACCTCTAGAATGAAACTGTTGAACCAGGCACAGAAATTCTCTGCAGTAATGCAAATTTTTTTCTATTCCAGAATCAATGAACTGTGAATCTTCCCTCATTTTTTTCTTTTCAAAACTATGATTTGGGGTTCAGTAGATCATCTATGGCTTATATTTGAAGTCCCTTCTGGCACTGGTGCACATAGAATTAAATAATCCCTAAAATTCTAGAACTTTGTTAATGGTTTTGTTATGCAAGTGAACTTTCCTATTTAATTGTTCTTGAAGGTAACCCTTGTTTCAATCAGTAGGTTCAATATGTTCTGAAACTGTGTAGCAGATGCATCAGGAACAGAATCAGCTTAATCAGAAAGTTTCATTTAAATATATATATATATATATATATATATATATATATATATATATATAGTAACTTAAAAAGAGAAACCCACTCTTGGCTAGCTACTAAGGCTTCACATTTTCTTGGCCATTAGATAAATGCTTATGTGCTTATGTCTTTGTTGGACCTCTAAGTAGGTGGCTGTTGAATTGAACACATTTTTTCACTCTTATAACATCTCATTTATTTACAAACTCAGCCACTTTTCCATCTTTTCAATTCTCTCATCACACACTTGAGAGGTTAACTTCAGCACTTTCTGGAACAGATTCATGAACACTTTTATGAATACTTTCCTCCTTTTGGTGGATATAATAAACCATCAATTCCTTAACACCCAACTCATGACTGACAGTGGCTGCGTACATTCCAGGACAAAAATTATTGAACACCTTTATTTTCTCACTAAATCACAATTGACTTTACATACTTGGGATTAGAGTCCAAAGGTCATACAGAATGCTTTAGAGGCATAATTACATCACTGAACTTGAGTTTAAAAACCAAAGAAAGAAAATATGCAACAAATGCAAAGGGAGTTCATAACTATACAAAAAAACAATGTAAGTGAAACATCCATTTGGATACCATTCACTCCACAAACTTGTGTACATCATGCCTCCCATTTTTCCTCTGCTTCACATACCCCTAAATATGAGAGGTTGCCCATACAAAAGTGAAAATGATGTTACTATTGAAATGAATTAATTATTTAGTTGTGAAAGTTAAATGAGTAATGTTGATGATTGACTGTATATCAGTTGGCATGATATCATGAACAACCAGATCTGATGGAGACAGTCCCAGATTGTAACTGAATAGTCTTTTACTTAATTTGGCCTCAAGACTTGGGCTATATAACATTTAGAAAAAAATTGATTTGGGGAAATATGATACAACCAAGACATTTATTATCATGTAGTACAGTAAGGTAGACATGGAAAGAAAAAATAAACATAATGCAGCATTAGTGAGAAGTTCTTGGGAGTGAATTATCAACCATGGGTTTAAAAGGGAATGGCAAGATGGAAGAAAAGAGACAGCAGTCCAATGAAACTTTCACAATTTTCACTTTCAAATAACTTTAAAATAATATTTCATGTCAAATTGGTATAGCCAAATGAAGGTGGAATGAGACATTATTTCCAGCCCATGAAAACTAAGAATGCCTTTAAGAGATGCCTGTGACCCTGTAGTATATGCCATTCTAAAACCTATATGGTGGAAACAGAAGCAGTGGGTTTTGGAGGAGTCTATAAGAGCAGCAGAAGCAGCAATAAATTATAGAGCTCTCAGCCCAAAGAGAGTAAGGAGATTAAACAACTGGTCAAAAGAGAGATGATAGGTGATCACTGGGTAGAGGATCAGGTCCTGTTTCTAATCTACATTGCCCATACATAGTTTTATGTCATGGTACAAGGGTAGAAAGTAATACTTGTGGCCAGACACAAGGGAGCAGGGATCCTGGTTATAGTTCTAGGCAGAGATGAGCAAGAATACCTGTGCCTGTAGGGAAGAGGGGCCCATCCAGGGTAAACACTAGAGCAGAGCCCAGGACAGGAGCAATCATAACTCTTGTAAGATAGCACCATTTTGCAAATATCAAAATTTTATAGATTCACCAAAACTAGCTCTTAAAACAGATGGGTGAAAAAGCTTGAAGCTTGGGGATTATAGTTTTTCTACACCAATGGAGCAGAGCCTACTTATAGTATCAAATTCAAAGCTCAGAAATAGCCTGGGAAAATGAACAAATAACAACAACAATAGAAACTGACCATAAAAATCTATTATGGTTGCAGGGAAAATCAAGAGATAAACTCAGAAAGAGAAAAAAAGTGAAAATAGCTAAAAGCAAAAACTTAAATAAAATAAAAAATTGGACATGTGCTCAATAAGAATTCCTGGAATAATTAAAGAAGTAGATGAATTTTAAAGGGAAAAGTTGGGAACAAAATTAAAGTGATGGAAGAAAATTATGAAAAGAAAATTTACAGCTTGCTAAAAGAGGTGGAAGAATATGAAAAAAACAAGTTAAAAAAACAGAATTGGTCTACTGATAAAATAAGCACAAAAATTCACTGTGGAAAAGGACACTATAAAAATCAGAAATATTCAAATGGGAAAAGTTGTACAAAAGTTCACTGAAGGAAATATTTGTTTAAAATCAAATCTAGGCAAGTAGAAGGTAATAAATTCATGAGACATCAAGAAACAATCAAAGAAAGATAAAAGAATGAAAAAAACTAAGATGATGTGAAATATTTAACTAGAGAACAGATTATAGGGAGATAAGAATTATTGGATTACCTATATGACATGATAAAAATATCAAGTCTATGCATTATACTTCAAAAAATTATCAGAGGGTTAAAAATAGATCTTGAAAGAATTCACTTAATACTTCTTAAAAGAGAGCACCAAATGGAAACTCCCAAGAATATTAAAGTCAAATTCTAGAGTTGTCATGTCAAGGAGAAAATATTGTAAGTAGTCAGAATGAAACCACTTAAATATCAATGAGCCACAATCAGGAACACATAAAATTGATTAAGTATCATATTAAAATAATGGAGGGGTTAGGATATGACATTTTGTAAAGCAAAGAATTTTGAATTACAACCAAGAACAACCTACTTGGCAAAACTGATTATAATTCTTCAGGAGTAAATGGATATTTAATGAAATTGGATATTTTCCAGCATTCTAGAAAATTTTTCATTCAAACACAAGACTTTAGACAAGCATAAAAATGTAAACCTAAAGATAAATTAATGGATTAAATAAAATTAAAATGTTTTTATTCTTAGATGAGAAGGAGATGCATGTAATTCCTAAAAACTTTTTCATTATTAAGGATTTGAGAGGGAATCACATTAAGGGCTTGTGAATAAGTCTCAAAAGAAATGAAAGGAGAGGAAGAGTGGAGGAAATTGAACAGCATAAAAGAGGCATGTAAGGGAAAACTTTTATAGTGAAAGGGGAAATATAAATGATGATGGCAGACAATAATTGAACCTAACTCTTAACAAAATTGGTTCACAGATAAATATATATATATATATACACATATACATATATATATATATATATATATATATATACACATACATACACACACACTTAGTTGATTATAGAAATCTAACTTGTCTCATAGGGAAATAGGAGGGGGAAAGGATAAGAGAAAATAAAAATGATAAATGAGAGGGCAGATTAAGGGAAGCAGTGGTCAAAAATAATGCAGATATTTGAAGGACAGGGTAAAAAAGAAAGAAAAAAGGATAAATAGAAGAAAATAAAATGGAGGGAAGTACACAGTAATCATAATATGGATGTAAATGGAATAAAATCACCCATAAAATGGATTAGAAACCAGAATCAAAAATATGTTGTTTATATGAGGCATATTTGAAACAGAAAGACCCAAGTATACAGAGCTAAAAAAGGAGTCTGGCACAGAATATATTGTGCTTAAGCTGAGATTTAAAAAAATAAAAGGCAGGGGGCATGAGAACCAGGCCTAGATATGGGAAGTCCTACGTTCAAATCTGGCCTCAAACTCTTCACAGCTGTGTCACCCTGGGCAAGTCACTTAACCCCCATTGCCCATCCCTTACCTCTTTTCTGCCTTGGAATCAATTGACAGACAGTTTAGATTCCAAGAAGGAAGGTAAAGGCTTAAAAATAATAATAATAATAAAAGGCAAAAGTAACTCTCAATTTCAGACAGAGCAAAATAAAAAATAATTCCAATTAAATATATAATAAGAGAGACTACATTTTGCTAAATGGTATCATAGACAATGAAATAATATCAAAAAATTTATAATTTCTTTGAAAAAGGCCTCGTTTTTCATGTACAGAGGGTACTAAATTAAAATATACAAAATAAAAATGAGTCATCTCCTAATTGATAAATTGTCCAAAGATTATAAAACAGGTATTTTAAGAAGAAGAAATCAAAGCTATCTATAGTCATGTGAAAAATGACATAAATCACTATTATTTAGAAACATATAAATTAAAATAACTCTCATGTGCTACCTCACATTTATGAGATTAGGTAACCTGAAAGAAAACAAAAAGGACAAATGTATTGGTGGTTGATTTATAAACCAATCCAACCATTCTGGAGAACAATTTGGAACTATGGCTAAAGGTCTATAATTGTTCATACTTTCTTACTTATTGTAAGGAACAGAACCTGACAAGATGGTGAACTCTCATAAGTACATATAAAAGAGTAATAAGAAAAGAAAATTCAATTAAGTTTCATATCCTTAGCTTAAGCTCCTTTTCTCCACATCCACATCAGCAGGGCATGATGAGGAACACATGTGAAGTTTGACTCCTCTGGCTAACAGGTGAAGTTACTTTAATGTAAATTATTGGCATTATAAATTGCATTCCTCTCAGCTGGCTCTTGTGACTATATTATAACTCTAGAAACCAGCCAATGGTTAATGAGAAGATGGACTGATTCATGTTAATATAAGGGAGCCTGCATGCTCCTATTTTTTGTACTTGCTCGTTAGCTGTAATACCTGTAAAACTGGCTTGTGAGTTGGATACATTCCTCTGAGAAGAATCTTTGCAACATTAATGATGAGTTAAAGATTCTTTTGAGTAAGTGGTTGTTTCTCTCATCTACCAATACTACCTCTAAGTCTGTATCTCAAACAGATAAAAGAAAATTAAAAGCACCTATATTTACAAAAAATATTTAAATTAGCTCTTTTTGCCCTGGCAAAGAATTGAAAACCGAGGGGATCCTTATCAAATAGGAAATGGCTGAACAAGTTGCGGTATATGATTGTGCTGGAATACTATTATAAGAAATGTAGAAAAGACTAGTAGTCATAAGTTGATCCAAGACAATCCAGAGGAACTTATTAGAAAGAATGCTATCCTCATCCAGAGAAAGAACTGTGGGAGTAGATGTGCAGAAGAAAAACATATGATCGATCACATGGTTTAATGGAGCTATGATTGAGGTATTGGAGTTAAAAGATCACTCTGTTGCAAATATGAATTATATTTAAATAGGTTTTGAACAATGATACATGTATAACCCAGTGGAATTGCTTGTCAATTTTGGGAGTGGGGAGGGAAGATATGGTGGGAAAAGTCATGAATCATATAACCATGGAAAAATATTCTAAATAAATTTTTAAAAAAATAAAAGAAATGTAGAAAAGGAAGGTTTCAGAAAAACCTGGGAAGACCTCTGTGAATTGATGCAGAATGAAGTGAACAATGAATGCAAGAGATCATTATACACAATAAGTACAATATTGTAAGGTGTAGCAAGGGTAGGTAAAAGTAGCAAGAGTATGATTGACAGGCCTGGATTCCAACAGCCACTGGTTCAGGATTCTAAGCTTTTGAAAGGAACAGGTTTCCAACTGTCAGCCTGGAGCTGAAAGATGAAGATCTGATCTCTCCTGGATGCTACTGGACATCTTGCAAGCAGCCTCTTTGAATACCATCAAACAAGGGTGAAAGGAAATTCTCCATACCCTCTGGTGGACAGAGTAGAAACTTGGTGGAACCTCTCTTTCCTGGGACATCTGAGAACTCAGCTGGATTCCTGTACTTGACCCACCAAGGACTCTCTGTGTGTGAGAAATCTGATCTCTGTTGGACTTACCCTTAGGAAGCTTAGGTATTTAATTTAGGGTAGTTATATAGTGGGCTTAATAACTGGGATAAGTTAGATGCAAACCCTTTTCCTTCTCCTCCCTAACCTTTCCTTTCTCTGTTAATAAATTCATTTTGCTTATATGTGATTCTCTCCTTGTGTATAACCTTCTTTTCCTCTTTCCTAAAATTAAAATAACAAAAGATGATCAACTGTGAAAGACAACTCCTTTGATGAAAACAATGATCCAAGATAATTCCAAAATAGCAATGTTGAAAAGAGCTATCCATTCCCAGAAGGAGACCTGATGAACTCAGAGAGCAAATGGTTATATATATTTTTCACATTTTTATCCTTCCTGCTTTTTTATGGGGCTTTCTTTGCAATATATGAAAACATTTTTGCAAAATTTCTAATATTTAATAGGCATTGAATAATTTTCCACAAAAAAACTGAATTCATATTCCTTGCCTTCTCAATATGTAGGAGAGGAGATGGATGGAGGAAGGTAATTTGGAGCTCAAAGTTATTTTTAAGAATTCCTGGGAATGATAATAATCAAATTCAATGTAATTTTATTTTTTCCATTTCTCACTTATTTGGGGAGGATATAGATGACTTATTTAAATAAACCAAATGGAATCATGTATACATATATATGTATACATATATATCATATAAACACTAAATTAGAAGAGTATTTTAAAAATATTTGATTTGAGTGAGGATTAGTTAGGAGAATTTCTTAATTAGTATGAGAAACTGGGATAGGGTCTGGGTTGATTATCTGAATTAGCAGAAGGGGGTGACTCATACTGCTGCCATTTATTAGGAATTTTATTCAATAAGAAGCTATGAGTAACCTTATGTCAGAAGTGAATTAAATACAGTATGGTCATTGCCTATATGCTTTATTGGCATTACAGTCCCTTAGCCTAAATGGCTCTGTATTGGAATCCTCTCATTATAACCAAAACATGAAACAATATAAAAATTAAATGATCAAATCCTGGTAATAGAAGGATCATTGAGACTACCTGCCCTGAATCCAGCCTTACGCTCCAAAACATCATCCAGAGGAATAATCTATTTGGAAAAGGAATATAACTTCTCTATCTTCAGTATCACCAACAGCTGAGAAATTGCCACCATGGGACAGGTGATGACAAGAGTCATTAAATATCATCTTCCTCCACCCCAAATTCTATGACCTTGCTTCTTGCTAAGCTCTGTAACCCTCATCCAGAATATAAGCCTTTGTGGACATGCAAACTGGTAACTGCTTCTACAGATGTCTCTGCTGCTTTAGCCGAAACTACTGAAGACCTAAGTAACGTTTTCGAGAGCCAGGACTATTGAGGACCCCTAACATGATCTCCTTTGAATTCCTTGATAGTATCAAAAGGTTCAACATCAGAAACAAATATAATTTTATCAATGAAAATTAAAAATATAGACTAGCATGTTTTCCCCTCTTTTTTATTTCTAAAGTTTATTTTTTTTTCAAGTTACATGTCAATAAAATTTCACGATACTCATTTTCTAACATTTTGGAATCCATATTCTTTTTTTTCTTCCCACCTCTCTGTCCTCCTCAAGAAGGCAGGTAATATAATATAGATTGTACATATGTTATCATATAATACATATTGCCATGTTCATCTGTTGTAAAACAAGACATTTCATGAAGGAAATAAAGAATGATAAGTTTCAATTTGCATTTGGACTCTGCTACTTCTAAGGAGATGGATATCCTTTTTTGTCATAAGTCTCTTGGAGTTGTCCTGGATCCTTGATTTGCTAAAAATAGTTAAGTCATTTATAACTGATCATCATACATTATATTTATTACTATGTACAATGTTCTCTTGGTGTGGCTCACTTCACTTTGCATTACTTCATATGGCTTTCCAGGTTTTTGTGATCATGTTTTTATTTGTCATTTCTTATGGCACAATAGTATTCCATTAAAGTCATATACCATAACTTGTTCAGCAATTACCCAGTTGATTGACATCCTTTCAGTTTCCAGTTCTTTGCCACCAAAAAAAGAGCTTTTATATATATTTTTGGGATGGGTAGGTTCTTTTTCCTTATCTCTAATCTCTTCGGTATCATGTGCTTTTTCTATTGTAGATTAAAATTCTCTGGAGAGTGTATCTTAATTTACATGTATTTATTAAACAATTTAAAAAGCAAGTCAGAGAATGAAAGGTACTAGCCTTAATGTTCCTTTTACAAGCCTCACCTCCTAAGCCCTTGGTCTTGCTGTTAGCTGCCTTCCCTGAGTCAGCTGTGGGGGTCATACTACAAGTGGACCAGTGTTCACCTAGCCTCTTCCTGTTATCATGATTTGGAGGCAAAAGAGATCTATTTCCTTTCCCCAAACTCATTGTTCTTCATGATATCTCTTTTCTGAGTCCTTTTGATTCATCAGACTCCCAACTCAGTCCAGATCAGAGATGGGTCTTCTGGATGCCAGGAGTCATGTGGGACAAGAGATCTTCCAGGTGCCAGGAAGCCATGAGGCCACTGGAATCCCCATGAAGTACACAAGTCTCCCCTTTAAGCATTATCTTAGATAAAGTATCAACCTCTGTTCATTATTCAGTTAAAGGTTGGAGGTGAATTACAATCTAATTCAATCAGAAAATGGGCTATTTCAAAACTCAATATGAAAGTTTCCGTTTAAAATCCAAAGCTGATCTTAGAAACCAAAAGAAAGAAAATGGATGCAGGCTATTGTTAATTTCTCACATTATTAAATCCTAAGAAAAACTAGTATCTTCCCACTGGCATGCAGTTGAAATCTTCTATTTGTGTGATTCCCCCTAAGAGAATGTAAACTCCATGAAACCAAAAGTTTTCCTGTGTTTCTGTATTCCAAATGCTTGGCTCAATGATTTGAATGCAGAAAACTTAAATGACATTCCATTCATTCATTTACTATTTGATCAGGCTCTGTCTATTCCCTCCAAAATTGAAAATTCCTTATCTAATATATTCTAAAACTAGAATTTACAGAGTAGTATCTGTTTCTGGCTATGTCACCTTCCTCGGTGAAATAACAGGATGGTACTTGCTGGGGGGGCAGAGAAATTATTGCTCAAAGTTAATATAATAATTTTATTACTAGTGATTTCAGTGGGTATGATGAATATATTTTATCTTCTAAGTGTTTATGAATATATATTTATCTTCTAAGTGTTTCTTTGGTAAAACCTTCTAAAACTCTCTCTATATAACTATAAATTGGCTAACAACATCATTTTTTTCTATAGGAAATGATTAAGGTAACTAAAAAGCAATTAATTGCCCCCTTTCACTTAATTATCACACACTGCAATAATAGATTTTAGGAAAGCAAAAGGATTACAAAAGGAGAGTATGATAGCATGTTATGAAGCAAAGGTGATGATAAAATCTTGCAAAGAGAGGGGGAGGCATAATTTCCAACAGCCAATCTGGGGGTTGTTCCTGGACTATGAAAGAAGAATCAGCTCCCACACCTCTGCTCCAACCCTTTGGAAAGTGGAAACTATTCCTGTATGAGAAGCTAACAAGAGCCTAAAACCTGCCGAGACTTATAACTCTCCTGTGACTCTGTGAAGAACAAGATCTGAGAGGGAACTGATCAGATACCTCAGTTTACCATTGGGGGTCATCCCCAGAGGGAGCCTAGATCACCCCTGAAGTCAGTCTCCATTTCTATTTAAGCTACAATCTACAGACCTATTCCTAAATGGATTTAGCCAAGATTTAGCCAACAATAAAAGGGATTTATCAGACAGAGAATATTTACTCAGCAGAGCCTCGACTTGCGTGGAGGACTGAAGAGACTTGATATCAAAGTCAGTTGGTGGGAAATTAAGCTAGTTTCCATTAGAGAGAGGGAATAATCTTCAACCCACTTCCTTCATCCTGTACCCAGTTATCAATGTAATTAAACCTTGTTTTCTCTGAAAAGCAGTCAGATTGGTTACTCACTGGCACTGCTCTCTATCCCTGAAGAAACTTCTCTCAGACTGGATAATGTAAAATACTGGTCTCCCATTTATACCATCTTATCAGGGGCTCTCTTCACCCTAATGACACACATATAATATAATGAGAATGGGAGAACAAAAAGAAGAATAGAATGATAAAGCAATCCCTTCCCATATGGTACTTACAATCTATAGTTTCATTTATAAAATTAAGTATAAAATATAAGTTATGGTGGTTGCCTTGTGCAATTCTCAATACCCCTGGGATCTTATTGTCCTTATCTGTAAATTAGAGGGATGTTAGCAATAGTGGATAAGCTTGGGATTTAGAAGGATACAATGGCATCAAGAGCAAAATGAAGGAGCAAAAATTATTTTACTAAAATTATATGAGGTAAGGGGAAGTTAATACATATAATAGCATGAAGTTATCTTTATAATATTCTAGCATATCTAGTTATCTCTGTGATCTGGGTTTGATCTTTATAGAACCCTTTTTGAGCTAGGCCAGATCAATACTTTTCATATAAAATTTAATTATTTATATGGGAATCAGGTCAGTAATTGGATCTTGCTAAACAGGTGTCACACAATTGTTAGCACTTGAGTATGATTTAATAAACATTGGCAAATAGGGAAATTATAATGTCTGGCTTCAGGCTGAGGTTGTTATTTGTTTGAAACAGAGAAACATTTTTTGAAACCCTTATCTTCCATCTTAGAATCACTACTGTATATTGGTTCTAAGTCAGAAGGAGTAGTAAGACCTATGCAATGAGGTTGAAATGACTTGCCCAGGGTCACACAGATAGAAGTGGAAGAGGCCAGTTTTGAACGTAGGACCTCCCATCTCTAAGACTGGCTCTCAATCTATTGAGCCACCTAGCTACCCTCACGATTTTTTAAAAGAATTTAAGTTTATTTAATTAATTAATTAATTTAGAATATTTTCCATTGTTAACATGAATTACCTACCATCCTACCACCCCACTTCCCATAGTCAATGACCAATTCCACTGGGTTTTACATGTGTCATTGATCAAGACCTATTTCCATATTATTAGTATTTGCACTAGGATGATCTTTTAGAGTCTACATCCCTAATCATATCCACATGGAACCATATGATTAAGCATTTGATTTTCTTCTGTGTTTCTACTCCCACAGTTCTTTCTATGGATATGGATAGCATTCTTTCTCATAAGTCCCTCAGAATTGTCCTGTATCATTGCATTGTTGCTAGTAGAGAAGTCTATTATATTTGATTGTGCCACAATGTATCTGTCTCTATGTATAATGTTCTCCTGGTTCTGCTTGTTTTGCTCTGCATCAATTCTTGGAGGTTGTTCCAGTTCACATGGTGTAGCAGTCCACATCTGTGTTTACTCAAGAGAGATAATTAAGCTATAAAGATGGTCTTAGGAGAGCGCATTTTCTATCCTGCTCATGGCCAGTAAGGCACTGGCCCTTGACCCCCACAGGTTTAGGTGCGAAATCAGGTTTCTTTGTTCTCACCAGGCTGTGAAAAGGCTACACTCTTATCTTGTGACAATTGACCTTTCTACCAATGATAATCTGCTATGTCTTTAATTAATATGCATTATGTATCTTTGCATGTGAAAATCAATAAAAGACAAGCTCACAGGCCCAGCCCAGCTTTTTATCCACTTATCTCTCTTCCTTAATACTATCTCTCTTTCTCTCTCTCTTGGAGCTGGCCTCTGGCCGTGCTCAGAACCTTTGTTTCTCTAACCCCTATCATTAAGCCATAACAGTTCATGCTAAAACAGGGGTTTAAGGACTGTGGCTTGTCTCTATTGATCTCTAAGCTTACTTCTGATGCCCATGATGTTGTGTTATGGTCTTCTCACTGTCTCATGTATCTATGAAATGGAAGGCTAGCTTGAGAAAAGAATCAGAGTTTGAAGCAGAGCTGAGAGAGAATGTTGATTTCATATATTGACAGTTACAACCATTTTTCTGGGTCAATTACTCTCTCTGGAAATTGGGAGTTGATCTCTGGCAGTTGACAGACACACACTCTAGAGACTCTCAGAGCTGGAGGAAGTAACATCTTTGCCTCTCCTTGTCTGAGTGAAAGATCTGAATGAGCTCAGTGTTTTCCTTTCCCAACTTGGGAAACACTGTTGAATATCTATTTTGGTTTTTATAGATTGTTTAACTCTGAGAAGACCAAAGAAAAAACGAGTCTTTGGTTAAGACTCTGAGACTCAGAGTCCTAACTTGATTCCTGTTGAGACTCAACAAGCTAGCCTTTGCTATTTTGTAATTTGAAGGTGAAGTTAAGATTTATAAGGATAATAGTGGTAGTTTTATTTAGATAGTATAAATTTGCGTTAGTCCAATCAAGGAGTATTACTGTAGCCTGGGAAACACAGGAGAAGCAGTTCCTTATGGAACCAGGGAATTTATTTGGGTGAATTTAGAATCCCTTAAAATTAGAAATCCTTCTTTATCCTTATATGTTTCAATAAATATTTTATTTTTATAATAAGAGTCTCTTTAGCATCCTTGTGCCTGGCCCTGAAGGGAAGTTCACATTTGAGCTTCACTTCATCACTAAGGATACTTTTGATTTCATCTATCAAACGTAGCCAAACAGTTTTGAACCTATATTGAACAGTGTTTTCCATCTAAATATTTTATTTATAACACTGAAATTATTTTTACAGTGACTATAAATATTTTTCTCAAGTCATTTTCCTTATAATCTCTTTGGGATAAAAACTCAGCAGTGATATGGCTGTATCAAAAGGCAGACATTCTTTTAAAGCCATTTGGGCATAGTTCCAAATTGACTTCCAGAATGATTAGATCAATTCACAACTCCACCAGCCATGCATTAAAGTCCCAATTTTGCCACACCCCTTCCAACATTATTACTGTCCATGGCTGTTATATTAGCCAATCTGATAGGTGTGAGTTGGTACCTCAGAGTTGTTTTGATTTGCATTTCTCTAATTATAAGAGATTTAGAATACTTTTTCATGTGTTTATCGATAGTTTTGATTTCTTTATCTGAAAATTACCTATTCATGTCCCTTGCCATCTATCAATTGGGGAATGACTTGATTTTTCATAAAATTGATTTATCTCCTTATAGTAGTAGTCTCTCGGTAACTAAGGATGATGATTGTCTTTATGCATTTTCTTCTATGATAGATGAGTGTGCACAAAGACACTTGTGCGTGAAGGAGATTTAAGTGGAAAAGTCGATGCACAGAGACAGTCCCATTCTCTCGGCGTTGGAAGCCTGGGTCCAGTGGCATGAAAAGTCGTTACACCTGGAGACTTCCTCAGCTGCATTGGATGGCTGTGTTGTCTTTTGTGCTCCAACACGCCCTAAGCACTCCACAGTGCTTTGCTGCGTCGCCATCTCAGCCATTGAACCTTCTTATTGGTTTCTTCCATCTGTTCAGCCGAAGCAGTCTTCACATGCTGGGTGAGCAAGGCCCTAGTTCAACAGGGGTCTATGACCTGATGGCTACTCTCACAAGGTTTAGCCAGCCTGTCGAAGCCATTGCCCTTATAAATTTGAGTAATTAGACCTTTTTCAGAGGTTTTTGTTTTAATGATCCCCCTAACTCATTTGTGGCTTCCCTTCTAATTTTGGCTGCACTGGATTTGTTTGTACAAAACCTTTTAAATTTAATATAATCAAAATTATTCATTTTATATTTTGCAATGTTCTCTATCTCTTTCTTGGTCTTAAAATCTTTCCTTTTCCATAGATTGTACAGGTAAACTATCCTATGTTCACCTAGTTGACTTATAGTTTCCTTCTTTATATTTAAGTCATTCACCCATTATTAATTTCTCTTGCAATAGTGTATGAGATGTTGATCTAAACCTAATCTCTCCCATACTTTTTTCCAGTTTTCCCAACACGTTCTGTTAAATAATGGGTTTTTGTTCCAAAAGCTGGAATCTTTGGGTTTATTGTACACTGTCTTACTAAGGTTTTTTACCCCAAGTCTATTCCACTGATCATCCCTTCTGTCTCTTAGCCAGTACCATATTGTTCTGATGGCCACTGTTTTATAGTACAGTTTAAGATATGGTACTGCTAGGCCACCCTCCTTCACAATTTTTTCGTTATTTCCCTTGATACTCATTATCTTTTGTTCTTCCAAATGAACTTTGTTAATTTTTTTTTTCTAATTCAGTAAAAAGTTTCTTGGTATTTTGATAGGAATGGCACCAAATAAATAAAATTTTTATGATAGCTCATCCTACCAATAAGCAATTAATGTTTTTCTAATTGTTTAGATCTAGTTTTAATTGTATAGGAATGTTTTGTAGTTCTGTTCATATAGTTCCTGTATATATATATATTGTAAATAGATTCCTAAATATTATGTAGGGTGATTTTAAATAAGATTTCTCTTTCTAACTCTTGAGGTTGGGATGTGTTGGAAATATATAGAAATGCTGATGATTTATGTGCATTTATTTTGTATTCTGTATGTATGATAATGGGCATCCTGGATTCACTCCTGATCTTATTGGGGAAGCTTCTAATTTATCCCCATTGCAAATGATGCTTACTGATGTTTTTAAAAATATGTACTATTTATTATGTTTAGGAAAGTTCTGTCCATTCATTTACCTTCTAGTGATTTCAATAAGAATGAGTGCTTTATTTTGTCAAAGGCTTTTTCTGCATTTATGGAGATAATCATGTGATTTTTGGTGATTTGGTTGTTGATATGGTCAATTATGCAGATGGTTTTCCTAATATTAAATCATCCTTGCATTCCTGGAATAAATCCCTACTGATCATTTGCTAAAGTCTTTTTGCTAGTATTTAAGATTTTTTGCATCTATGTTCATTAAGGAGATGGGTCTATAGTTTTTCTTCTCTTTTTTTGATCTGCCTGTCTTTGGAATCAGAACAATATTTGTTTTATAAAAGGAATTTGGTAGAACTCATTCTTTGTTTTGTTGTTGTTGTTGTTGAATAATTTGTATAGTATTGGGGTTATTTGTTCTTCAAATATTTAATAGAATTCACTTGTGAATCCATCTGGCCCTGGGAATTTTTTCTTAGGGAATTCTTTGATGGCTTGTTCAATTTCTTTTTCTGATATGGAATTATTAAGTATTCTTTTTCTTCTTCTGATAATGTAGGCAATATATATATATTTTTAAGTGATCATCCATATTACCTAGCTTGCCATATAATTGGGCAAAATAGTTCTTAATAATTACCTTAATTTACTCTTCATTAGAGGTTAGGCTCACTTTTCATCTTTGATTCTGTTAATTTGGTTTTCTTCCTTCCTTTTTTTATAAGATTAACCAGAAATTTATTATAGGTTTTTTCATAATCCCAGCTTCTAATCTTATTTATTAATTCAATAGTTTTTTACTTTCAATTTTATTCATTTCTCCTTTTAGGATTTCTAATTTAGTTTTTATCTGGGAATTTTTAATTTGTCCTCTTTCTAATTCTTTAATTTGCATACCCAATTCATTGACCTCTTTTCTCCTTGATTTGTTAATATATGTACTCATAAATATAAATTTCCCCCTGAGTTCTGCTTTGACTGCATTCCATAGATTTTAATATGATGTTTCATCATTGTCATTCTTTTCAATTAATTTATTAATTGTTTTTTATGATTTGTTTTTATCCAACCAATCTTGGAGAAGTATATTATTTTATATCCCATTAATTTTTATTTGTTTCTCTATGTACCCTTGCTAATTATTATTTTTATTGCATTATGATCTCAAAAGGTTGCATTTATTATTTCTGCTCTTTTGCACTTGTTTGCCATGTTTTTATGCCCTCATACATTGTCAATCTTTGTGAATGTACCATGTGCTGCTGAAAATACAATGTATTCCTTTTTGCCCCTATTTATTTTTCTCCCCACATCTATTAACTCTAATTTTTCTAAGATGTCATTCACATCTCTTACCCCTTTCTTATTTATTTTTTGGTTTGATTTATCTAGATTGGATATAGGAAGGTTCAGCTCTCCCACTAGTATAATTTTACTATCTATTATCCCCTTAAAATTCCGATAGTTTATCATATAAAAATTTGGATGCTATACCATTTGGTGCATAAATGTTGATATTTCCTCATTCTTAATACTGCCTTTTATCAAGATGTAATTACTTTCCCTATCTCTTTTAATCAGATATATTTTTACTTTGAATTCGTTGGATATCGTGATTATGACTCCTGTCTTCTTTTTCTCATGTGATGCCCAATAGATTTTGCTCCAGCCTCTTACAGTTACCCTGTCTGTCTACATGCTTCATGTATGTTTCTTGTAGACAACATAGGGTAGGATTTTGTTTTCTGATCCACTCTATTTGGTTCTGTTTTATGGGTGAGTTCATCCCATTCATATTCAGAATCATGACTAACACCTGTGTATTATCGATCATTTTGAATTCCCTTCTACACCAGTATTTTGCTTTAAATAAGTCCCCCTAATCCCTACCCTTATTTCACTTCTCTTCCTACCCCTCCCTTTTTATTCCCTTCTTATTTTTCTTTAGGGTCTATTAAATTCCCTCCCCCCTACTTTTTCCTTCCCTTTTGGTACTCCCTGCCCCATTCCCTCATGTTGGTTTTTCCCTCTCAATTTTCTTGAAGGGTAAGATAGATTTTAATACCCCAATGTATCTAGGTGCTCTTCCATCTCAGAGTTCCATCTCAGAGTTGATTCCACTAAGAGGAAGGTTTAAGTATTACCTTTTATCACTGTCTTCCTCTCCTTCATATAATAGTATTCTTCCCCTCCCCTGCCCATGAGTCTCTTTATGTAGTATAATTTACCCTATTTTTCTCATTCCTTCAAGTTTTTCTTGGTGTCATCTTCTATTCCCCCCCTTCCTTTTTTACATATCATCTTAACCACTTAGTTTCCTAACCACTATCTAGAAATAATGATTCTAACTAGTATGATAGTTAATATAGTTTTTGAGAGTTACAAATATTTTTACATGTAGGAATATAAACAAGTTGACATTATTGATGTTCTTAAAGAAAAAAAATTAAAAATTTCTCCCTCTTATTTAATTTTTCATGTTTCTATTGATTTTTGTGTTTAGATATCAAAGTTTCCATTTAGTTCTGGTCTTTTTTTTTTTTACAAATACTTGGAAATCTTCTATTTTGTTGAATGCCCATATGTTCCCTTGGAAGTGCATAGTCAATTTTGATAAGTAGGTGATTCTTGGTTGTTAACCCAATTCTCTTGCCTTTCTGAATATCATATTCCAAGCCTTGAGGTCTTTTAGTGTGGAGGCTGTCAGATCCTGTGTAATCTTGATTGATGCTCCTTCACATATGAATTGTCTCTTTCTGGCTTCTAACAATATTTTTTCCATAGCTTGGAAGCTTTTGAATTTGACATTTATATTCCTTGGGGTTGTCTTTTGATGATTTAGTGTGAAGTTGATCTATGAACTCTTTCAACATCTAATTTGTCCTCTTGTTCAAGAAAATCAGGGCATTTTTTTGCTTAATTTCTTGTAGTATGATGTCAAGGTTTCTGTTCATTTCCAGGTTTTCAGTTAGGCCTATGATTTTCAAATTTTCTCTCCTCAATCTGTTTTTCCAAATCTGTCATTTTCTCAATGAGATATTTCATTTTCTTTCTAATTTGTCATTCTTTTGGTTTGGCTTTATTAATTCTTGTTGTCTTGTGAGATCATTAGTTTCTCCTTCCCCAATTCTAGTTTTTAAAGACAGTGTTTTCACCTATGATCTTTTGGTTTTCCTTTTTGGCTTGATCTATCTTGCTTTTAATTGCTTCCAGCAGGTCATTTCTGGTCTTCAGTTTGCTTATCATTTCAGTTGATTTCTGGGCTTCTTTTTCCAAGTGGGAAATTCTGACTTTTAAACTATTATTTTCTTTTTTAACTACTTCCCACTATTCTTGTCAAGTGTCTTCTATCTTTCTCACTTGGTTCATAATCTCAAATCTGAGCTCCTCCAGAGTTTATGACCAACACCCCCCCACCACCTTTTTTGGAAGTTTTGGATGCATTTGCTTGTTTTTCATCCTCTGCTGTCTCCTCTCTACTCTAGGGTTTTCCAGCGTCAAGGTTCTTTTCTTATTTTTTTTTTGGTAGTTCCAGTTTGTAGTTCCTGGGTGTTGGTGACTGTTTCTGTGCTAATTCTTTCTTCCCTTCCCAGTCATAAGTCTGAATGAGGAGGACAGGCAGGTCTTTTTATAGAGCTGCGGAGTTGTTTTTGCCTTGAGGCCACTTTTTGTTATCCACAGTCTACCGTATGCAGCCCCTCTCTATCCTATCTCTGTGCCCAAACTCCTTGTTCCTTAGCCTCTTGGGGTCCAAAATCTCACTGCTCTCTGAGGCACATCTGTGGTGTCCTCAGCCAGTCCTCTGAGAACCTACTGATTGCCCCATGCTCACTCTAACTCTAGTGCCATAGGCAGAGTGGGGCAGGAGTGATCATTTCCTGCTTTGGTAGGAATAATTTTACCCCCTTACAGTGTGGAAATGACCAAACCCTGCCTACCTTCCAGGCTATGCCCTATGGAAGAGCCCTTTTACTCATCTGATTTTGGATTTTGTCCTTTTGAGGTATTTGGTAGGTGGTGAGGAGAGGAAATCTAAGTCCCCTCAGGATTTTTTATTCAAATGAATTTACAGGAATAATTTTTTCTTCTAAATTCCCTATTGGTTGCAAGAAGTTGTTCTTGATAGCCTCTAATATCGTTTCTATTTTTTTTTCTAAATGGAAATTATGATGAGATAGAAAGTCACTCTGACATTAAAATCACAAAAATATCTTTATTTCCTCCTTAAGATTTAGTAATTAATAAATTAATATTACAAATTATTAAGGGGTATAATACTTGTTCAATCATATAGGTTTTACATTTTAAGAGGTACAAAAGGGAATTCTATTTCTCTAGTATTTATTTTACACAAAGGTGGAACTCATAAATATTTGTTTAACCTGGATTGAACTAAAATATATTATTAGTCCAATTCCCTCCTTTGAATTTATGACATTATGTTTTATTTATGTAACCGTAATTGATGTACTGTCCTCTGTTACCTCTTTGGGGTGTACATGTTTTGCCTTCCCAACCAGGTTAATTAACTCCTCAAATATAAGGATAGTATTAAATATATTGTTTTTTTAGAGGTCCAAGCATTATTTTAATGTAAAACTCAGTAAAAATGTTGATTGGCTTATCAACAATACATTAATATGTTTATGCCACATAATTAATTTTATAACTCATTGTTATTCATGAAGCCTTCTGATAATTCACTTCCATCTTCTAAATGAATAGGCAAATAAGCAGTGTTCCCTCTTGCACTCTCTCCCTCTCTCTCTCTCTCTCTCTCTCTCTCTCTCTCCTCTCTCCTCCAATTATTTTGTGCTTATTTCTCTACCTATATATTATATCCTTGAGTAGCATGCAATCTTGTTGAGGGTAAGAAATAGTTTCCATTCAGTGTTATCTTGCTGGTATCTAGAATCATACCTCCTTGTACATAGTAAACATTAAAATATCTGGTGATATTTTACAATTATTTTTATAATTGGAAGTGGATACTGAGCACCAAAAGTACATGTTTTTCTCCTCAGAGAAAAATACAAGAAGCTTGGACAGGCTTATGTAAATCTAAACATAATTCTAAGGTTGGCAAAAGAGATCATATAAAGACAGTCAGAAAACAGGAAAGCAGGAGGTACAGTAGGAGAGTGTGGTAAGTTGAGACTTATGTCTCAATCTTATGTCTTACTCCATCAGTAAAGATTTAGCCAACCTCATACTATGCCAAAAAATATTTTTTTTCCAAGTTGGCATGAATATCATTACCTTTTTGATATCTTTTATTTTTACTTTGCAAATATTTGTATATACCAATTGTGAAAGGTCTCTCTTATAGCAAAGTTAAATAATCTAAGTAAACCAAATTCATTGACTTTATCTGAAAGTCCATGCAGCATTTCACATCTATGTCATTCCCAACTCGTTTCCTAAAAGGAATATAAATTTATTTTCTCTCTTTTCCATACAAGGAAGAATGAAAAGATAAAGAAAAACAAATTTCTTATAAAAATACGCATAGTCAATTTGAAAAATTCCCTCAATGACAATCATATATACATATATGTTATGTAGTTATATATGTGTACAGGTATAGATATGTATGAGTACGTATAATTCTATTCTCTAAATCCATAACTGTAACAGATTTCATGTTTCATCATTAGTCTTCTAGTATAAAGCAGAAAGTGCAATTACTTGGCTTCCAATCATTCTCCTTTATTAATATAAAAATTTAACTTTTTAGTAGCAAGAAGTAGTTCTAGTTATTAGTTGATTGAATAAGTGAATATGAGAAAGAATTACCAATCACAAGAGAGAACAACATTATCATAATCATGGTATCTCATCTAGATATAAAGGTTTAATCATTTCATACATTAATTCTGATTATTTACATAAGTCCTTAGTAATTTGTAGTCTCCTCTTCCAATATGGCCCAGGCATTGTTTTGCCTACTCCACTCAACTGAGAGATTTAGCAGTTACAGAAGATCATAGCTCTAAACTGTTTCATATCATCTCTTTGGCACCATTGCTCTCAGCTCAAAAACATGCCCATGTATCAAGAAAAGAAGGTATTCCAGGGCTTTTTCATCTAATTTTGTGTCACATCCTGTGTACAAAACAGTGAGATAATACCCAACAAATATACTTGTACTACTGGAATATGACTTCACTTCATAAAAACAAACAAACAAAGAACTGTCTCTGCTTTTTCCTCCTTTCAAGCTACCAATTTCCTTTCCTGACTGTCCTGTCCTGCCATTTCCCCTAGCATTAATCTCCTTAGGTTATGATCATTCTCCCATATCAATGGAGAGAAACAGAAGAAAAGAAAATTTCTGCAAAGATTACAAATGTGTATATATATATATATATATACTAATAACTAATACAAAGTTGAATATGATAAATGTAAGAGATGGACAAAGTTGCAATTACATTCAGAGTAAAGAAAAAATAATTTATAGCTAAGAACATTAGAAAAGACTGTGAAGAATTCTATCATTATTTGAACTGATACTTGAAAGATGTTTATTCCTTTCAGTTGTATCTGACTTGTCATGTGACAATTTGGGTTTTCTCACAAAGATTTTGGAATGGTTTGCCATTTCTTTCTCCAGCTCAGCATATAGATGACAACCAAGTTCACATGATTTGTCCAGGGTCACATAGCTAGTAAATTTCTGAGGTCAGATTTGAACTCATGATGATGTCTTCCGTATTCCAAACACAGTCTTGCCTAACTTGAATGAGAGGTTGTCACTTTCTCCTGATTTCAGTATTCTAATATTCCCCAGACTTCACCATTCTGTGAGTTAAGGAATCAAATTATCAAATTTGTTAGAAATATGTGAAAATAAGAATGAGTAATCTTTGATTGAGGGTATAAGCAGTTTTTCAATGGAAAATATTATGAATTTTAATTAATTAATTTTGTATCAGCTACTTCATTCAAAAGCTGTTCACATTTCCTTACTTACAATGATGAATCATGTATGTAAGATTAATGCATAAGTGGCCTTAAGATAAATGCACCATTCCTGTATAATGCAGTATATTTACTTTGAATGCCTAATAGTTTAGCACTGGGTTGATAAGTGGCATTTTAAGGAATTCTAAAATGTGTAATACCTAAAAATCCCTGCCTTCAAGGAGCTTTTTAACCTTTGAGAGTGAAGATATTTTTAAGCATAAGACAAACCATAGGGGAAAGTATATCTCAAATAGGGAGAAATGAATAAAATAGAAAACAGAGCACATTTTATTGTCCATAAAATTTTATAAAACTTTTTTTCTCAAGATAACTGTAATATGGGTAGTAGAACTGTAATTCCATCCATGTTAGGAGAGGAAAATTGATTAAGCATTTTCTTAGTCATAGTTAATAAGAAGTGGACCTGGATGCTAAAGGTCAAAAATATCAAACTCATAGTGAAACAACCCTTCCCACATTATGAGTTAGAAAACCACAAATTAATATCATATATTTTGTTAAACATTTTTCAATTACATTTTACTCTGATTAGGGCTGCATTACTGTGTTTGTCTCAGTTTTATGCCTCTACTCTAAACTTTAGGAAGACATAGATATCAGTATTCTGATTAAATTCTGATTAAATTAAATACTAAGTTTCTTGAGTAAAAAGCTTGATTCAATGATTCTTTTTTATCATTCAAAGGAACTAACAGTACTAGTTAAGCACATAGAAAGCATTTGGGAGCCAGGAATAAGTAGCAGTCACTAAAAAAGACAGAAAACTTTTGTCAGCTGTCAGTATGTCCCAAATGGCTTCTTCAAGATTTTCTTGCCTGGACCAGGAAAGAAATTTAGATCTAGTTTGTGTTCATCAAAATGAAAAGGTAGATCTCTTTTTCTGGTTGTGACCTGGGATTAGTATTTTTGGATTTTGGGATAATTGTAATTTTCTACGAAGTGAATAGAAATTGTGCATGCTAATAATAACACTACTATGAGGAATCTGACCTCACTAGATTCCTCCAACCTACTAGAAATATCCCTATTCTTCGATAGTCCTACAATTTGAAGGAGATAGTCTATAGTAGTGTGGTGGAACCTTTAAGGAGTTCTAGAGCCCAAAAGGCAAATTCAAGCTGTCTTAAAGTCTCCTCCTCCATTACCATAGAGAGTTGAGAAAGTGCTGGCTTTGAGCTGCTGGACTGAGGAATGGGGCGTGCAATAAAAATATCCTCAGGTACTAGGAAGAGGGGGAACAGAGCAGCTTCTTCCCCCTTCCAGGCCATTCCCCAGTGTTGGCTCTGCATGAGTGCCATATCTTCACCAACCATGGCCTATAGGAACTGGCCTAAGCTGTTTGATATATTTTATATTTATTTTATTCCATGGAAGTAAAATAGTTCCTTAAATACAATAGAAGCAAGGGTCAAGGCTAATTAGTTTAATCAATCAATTATTCTGCTCCAATTAGAGTAAGTGACAAGATGTTATGCCCTGATACCTTTGTCAGGTGAGAATAATCAATGTCAATTAGAGGCAAGAATTAAGTGTGAATAAGTCCCAGTCATATCTGAATTAATCAATCACCGACTTTGAAATATGGGCAAAAAATTATTTATTTAGAAGTTCATATAGGCCAGTGGATAAAGGGAAATAACATACCATAGTAAATATGTTCCATTTGGCTGAGGAGAATTAGTCTCACCTTTTGGTGAGATAAAACCATTAAACTCATTTGGAATTGGGGTTTCCACTATCTCAGAGCTTAGTGGCAGAGTCTACACATCTCAGTTTCGAGATGGAGTAGATTGTGGAGGCTGAGGAAAAAAAATGAGTCTCTGTACATCCCAGTCTCTTTACATCCCAGCTTAAGCAGAGGAGATATTTTGAACCTTAGAGGATTCTTCAGAATGTATTTATAACAGTGTTCCTATAATAAAAGCAACTGATGGCATTGCCTCCCTCCAGACATGAGAATATACTAGTCACAAATAAAGGAAGATTCAAAGTTCTATGAGAAGCCCAGTGGAAATGCTATTCCATACCTAATGGGAACCTCCTGAGCATCCTGTGAAATGGAGGAAAAGACTTCCAGCAACTAGGAAGTATGTTAAGTATTTTGCTTTATGTGCTCTCTAATCTTCAGACTACTTTTCCCCAAATGCTTTATGTACTTGTGGGAGACTCCCCAAGATTTGATGGAATATTTTGCTCCATCTAGACCCCTGTGGTAAATTCCTATTTCTAAATGTTATTTAAGTATGAATAACTGGTATAAATTAATAGCTGCAGGGCAGGCAAAAATATTTGTAGCATCTTGTAAGCTACAGCATTAGATATGACTCACCTGTCAGGAATTGACACTTGAGAGCACAGCCTAGCTGACCTCTGAGGATCCAACCTGCTAATGTTAGTGAAAATTGGAAAAATAACTCCAGAACATTGGAAACATGGGCAAAATAATAAGGCTATTAAGCAGGGGGTAAAGGCAGAATCAACACACTGCAGGAAAGATGAAGGAAATTTTTTTCCTAGGAAGGTCAATAGTAAAGAAACAAATAGAATTAGCTAACAAATATGGAAGTGGAAATGGAAGTCAAAAAGATTTGTATCAAGCTAGAGACAGAAATGTTATCTGGGCAGTTGGTTGGTACCAGAACAAAGAAGTTAATGAGCGAGTCTAAATCTAAAAGGTGACTGAGGAAGCCACTTGTTAAGGCCTCACCTCAGGAGTCAAGCAAGGCAAATGTGGTCAACTCTTTTAAAGTGGTCTGATCTCCCTCTACACCTTCTTGAAGAGATGACATGTACTTAAAGGCTCCAGCAGCAAGAAAGTGAAGGCTCTCTTGAAAGATGAACACATGGCTATTAACATAAGCAACATCAAGACCCTAAGAGCAGAACAAACTACGACTATTTTAAGCACAGTATTTGTGCCCTTTCAACAAGGTGAGACACAAGGAAGAAGAATTTGACTCCAGGGAGAGAAATGTGACTGTAATGAAGAAGAACAAATTAAACACCTATCTAGCATCTTCATCTTTAATTCTTCTGGGTAATCATATAGTGACATGACATGGGATGCTTAGACATGGATTAGAAGTGGCAAAAAGCAGCTTGTTGGTTGGGTGAGGCAATACAATTACAGGCAAAACAAGGATCTTGAAAAATACCCAGCTAAGAATGTAAAAACTTCCAAGAGGTAGGTGGAAATGGCAGATAAGCAGAAGGAAGGCTTAACCAGAACAGATGGTGCATAGAGCAAATGGTTAAGGAGGGTAAGAGAAGAAATACAGGCAGATAGAATGACAGAGATCCCAGAAGGTTAGGAAAAGTTAACATTTTATTAGGAAAAAAAGTAATTGGAAACCAAAAGAGAGATTTTAAGACTGAGGTCACAACAATGTAAAATATAGTCTATGCAAATGAAATTTAATTATATGTTAATTATGCTAATTGAACACTGTAGAAAGCAG
This sequence comes from Monodelphis domestica, assembly GCF_027887165.1. Lineage (NCBI taxonomy): Eukaryota > Metazoa > Chordata > Mammalia > Didelphimorphia > Didelphidae > Monodelphis > Monodelphis domestica. Next base: position 252,815,147 of record NC_077229.1, read on the forward strand.
CCAAAGAAAGCAGAGATATCTAAAAGGTTTAACACTAAAATTAATTCCAACACATTTCTTTATTCTGGTAACACAGTTAATGATATAACAGAAAACAGGGAGCCAAAATTCTCCTGGTACTTAAATTATGCCATAGTAGTTAGTTTAGTATTTGAAAGGCCACTCACTAATACATTTTTTTAAATTTAATCTATAGTGACCTGAAAGTGATTTTTGAAATTTCTATCCTTTTAGATATAAACTCAGGAACTAAGTTATGTTCCTCATATACATCTTCAATCTATTTAACATTGAGAGTAATGAGGACTTTACATCCTATAACTTTAAAAGCCAATTGAAGAGAATCAAGCGGTGAATATATCCTCAACATTCCTGATTTTATGTATTCAAATGATTTTTAGTAATCCCATTTTCCCTTTCACATTAGCAATTGGGCTCATCTGGATTATAAAGAAAAATAAATGAGAGGCTCCAAGCCAACACTTTTGTAGAGATGTGGGCTACTTACTACACACTTCTCTGGTCTTACTCACCTTACCACCATAAAGGTCCCCCAACCATTTGTTCCATGTTTTCATTCTTTGCCTTTACAACTAACATTTTGTATTCTACTTATGCTGACAAAAAAAAGAATTAAAGATGAAGATATTTTTTAATCAAAACCTTAACTTCCACTATAGATAGTGATATGAATGCATTGTCCTTTATACTGTACTGCTATACATCTCTCTACCTTGGTCACCATCTGAAAACTGGGGAAGGGGTTTCTGGGACTTCAGTTGCTGCTATTAGAAAACTCTGAAACTGCTTAGGTCTTGACATCAGATTAAAGTCCAAAAGATTTGCACTAATCTTTTAGGGTATAATTATAACACAAATAAACATTTTATTATAATGAGATTTGCATTTTATTGACCTTCAGTAAGACATTGAAAACATGTGGTAAAGTATGACCATGGTCTCTGACAGTGTGCATTTGCATCCTACCTCCTCTGCTTATGAACTGTGTATGCAGGAGCCTGCTGAAATGACACATAAAAACAGATGGTTAAATTTTCAGTGTGAGTATTTACACCTCAGAAATCAGCAAATACTACAAGTCAGGATTTGATTTACTGTTTTGTTTATCATGTGGTCTTAAGAAAGTGTTAGTAATGCAAATTAAACTTTAAAATGTGTAATAGGTCCTTTTGTTTTTCATTCAGACAATTGTTGAACACTTGCCAACATACCTCTGGGTATGCATGGACCTGCAAGTCATTTTACCCACAGTCATAACTATGGAGAAGTGTGTAGAGAAATGGTCTGAAAACCCTAAAACAGTGGTCTAACATCTGATTCTTTCCAGACATTGTTCCGTTCATCCTTGATCAAGCAAGTTTTTCCCAATAGAGTTTTCAAGCTATAATGTATTAATTAAATTTAAATTTTATTTAGTGGCATTATTAATTCCACGAGCATTTTAAAGACCAAATCCTAAGACTATGATAGAAACAAGTCTGTACTCTGAAAGGGACCTTGAGAAGTCCTTTGAAACAACAATGTTTTTTTAGCACAAACACCAGAGAACACATTTCCAACTGAGTGTTGTCCCTTTCAAAGTAATCAGGTTGGGAAGATTCTGTAGTTGTTCAAAGAAGGTTTAAAATGTCTCTTAGAATTGCCTTCAAAGCCTATGGTACATTCTTTGAATATCCTTAATAGTGGCAAATCTTTTTTTTTCCTTCAGACTGTAGATTTATTTTATTTTTCAAAAACTACCAAAAACCCAGCCAAGGCTGTTGAATAAAGTGAAAAAGACTGCTTGGGGTTAAAAAACAAAGTGACCATAAACCATTGAGACATTTTCTGATCATCAGCACAATGTTATAGCAATTTTTTTAAAAGAGGAGAGGTGGTTCAAAACATAAATATACAGGGTTCTAAGGGGGACTACTTTGAAGGGCACTGCATGCATTTGGATTCATAGATTACTTATTAAATGCTATCATTTTCTTACCTGTATTCTGAGAGTATGTTTCCTTGTAGTCACCACTGCTCAAAAAATCCCTGTCTCCCTTCAGGTTTTAACTCCAGTGCTTGCCTCCTAGAAAATGCTGTTTTGGTCCCTTGGGTTCTAAGTACTACCTTCCATTACTTTGAATGTGTTATATATATATATAATGTAAATCCCTCCTCTTGGTGAATGTAAGCTCCTAAAGGGCAGGGATATTATTTATTTTCATAATTCCAGCTCAGGGCTCACTAACCTGCATAATCAATTCTTAATAAATGCATGCTCAGTTGAATTTTATTGAATATCTCATTATCTTATAGCCTTAACCCAATACCCCTTACTGGGAAACAACTATGCAATATAGCATACTTTCCTACTGCTGAATTTAGCAGTTTGCACACACTTAGGGAAATGACTCCAGTCTCATCCCTAAATGTAGCTTCAGTAAAAATCTATTTGTGTACGTAAAATCATGAGGGATGTATTCTTATTTTAGCCTCATGTTATGGTTAAGGTCAGAATCAAGACTGAAAAGCAGAATTCGTCCACTTTGTTTTCAATATTTACAACACATTTTAGGAATCTCATTAGTGACCGTTAAGTTGCATTGGCAGAGCTGTTGAGAAATAAAAGAGAGGATGAAAAATCAGTACATTATATAGACTTTCATATTACCCAGTGATGAATATGTATTGAGCAATCCATGACTGAACATGGAAAAGGGAAGGATTAAAGTGTGTGCCTGTTCACTAGGTCATTTCTCTTCCCAGGGTGTGAAACTATGCCATCAAATACCTGACATCCTGCACATTGCTTTGAAATTATGTCTTGTGTGTGCTTCTACAACAGAGGCAATAAACAGTGATAGATTTCTGCTCTCTATCACTTCAGGTAGGATAAATTTAGGAGACAATCAGGATGTAATTGAGATCAATACAGGCCATTGTGGAACCATACAGCTGTCTCAGGGGCTGATTGTACTCACTGGGAGCACAGGCATTAACTGCCCCTTGACAAAAACCATGTAGGGTTCTTTTTTCCCATCCTCTGAAAAGTGATCAGCAGCATTTCCTTTTAATAAAGAGTGTCATCAAGACACTCAGGAAGTAGCATCTCCATGAGATATGAACCATCTCTTATACCTAATTTGCTGTGGAATTGTTCAGTACAAATGGTAACCCAGCTCAGTTAATTTGTGGAATAAAATAATTTCAAAATTTCAGCTTGCATCAATAAAAAATAAATACATCTGAAAGAATATAACTGTACTCAATTGCTGAAAATAATACATAGAATTAAGGGATGGCACTGAGGAGTTGAAAGAATTACAAGATATCACAAATTAAATGTGATTCTAAGCACTGATCTGTTAATCTGTATCAATTTCCAATAGTAAAGTGAAAAATATGTGCAATAATTATTCCTAAGTAATACATTTTTATAATTTTAAATGTGAATGTATATTTCTCAAGCTAGCTAGTTATTAGTTTTGCAATATAACAACTTTTAAGAGAGTCTAGTTCATCCTCCTAAAGTAGGTTTCGAAGTTCAAAGATCAGGCATGTAATGATAGTTGCTTCAAAGGATATATTCTGGTCTATCTTTTACTTCCCCTCCTTTCCTGAGTTTCTCTTTGATCTCAAGCAAATATCAGAATCTGACTTTTTAAAAGGCTTGAAATGCCTTTCATTCTCCCTTAGCTGCCTGAGGACCAACAACTCAAAAAGGAAAAAATTCTTCCTAAAAATAACTTTATTTCAAATGCCCCCTGCAAAGAAGTTGAAATAATTTATTCTGAGCTCTAAGACAAAAGAAGATAATTGCATAGGTAAGCCATTACCTGCAGCAGAGGAAGCAGGCAGAGAAGTCATTACTGATCCAACAAGAATTATAAGAGTATTTCCTGCTTATGTCTTTTTTCCAGAAGAGTACAAAGCACATGTGATCCCCTTTGGGCTGTTCACATCCTTTTGTGGATTATTAAAACTTACCACATCACCTTATTTCCTGTTTGTGCTCTGGTGGTTTGACTCCCCTGGTCTGGTGCTCTCATTCCTTCCCATTAGTGCTATAAGAGCCACTAGTCTTGAACAACTAAACATTCCATTTTCCTTGTTCCTTAGCTAATAACACATTTTTTTTAAAAGGCCAGGTGCATGCAAGAATCAGATTAAGATTGAAGGTAATTGAAGTGACAGCTGTAAATTTGGGGAAAATATGCACTGAACCAATGTGTCTATTCACACAAGCCTGCATTCATATACACATATGGTCACACACACACATACATACCAAATCTTATTCAGTTATGTCAGTGAGTGAGGGGGAAATCCCTTATTTAGGAATTCTTTCCTTGCAAATATCTTATAGAAATGTTGACATTTTGCCCTGTTAAGCATGTGCTCTAGCTTTCCCCAGTGGTCTATAACAAGGGAACAGTTTGCTTTTCACTTCAAGTCCAGGAGCAACTAGGGAGGGATGTCCTTGTGTCATAACAATAAGAAGGAATAATTGTATAGCAATTTTCTGGCATCGGTATTCCAGAAGACAATCAGTTAAAGCTTGTAGTCAGGGTTCTAGGGGTACCCCTGAAGGGTAACAGTGTGTTTCTCTGATGCAATCACTTCACGGGGTAATTTAAGTGTGTCTCCCTCTCCCTGGAGCTGCCAGTGATTAGCACTCCATTTCCATTTGACCAGTTAACATCAATTTGATTCTACAAAGGCACATTTACATTTAAGATACATTTAGAAGGGAAGTAAAGATATTTGAGGTAAGCACATTCTACCCTATACTACTATGAAGAGCAGGTTTAGATATCACAAGTTCTAAGTAGCATTGGTCTTATAGTGTTCATGTGTAAAGAACTCTTGATATCACTTTCCAGACTTCCAGGGTGAAAGTCTAGATGCAGGACTCTTCCTCTCCTCAGCACTTACCAATATAGACTACATACAGTAGGTTGCAGCATTGATGGTACATGGGATTTGGGCATTTCCACACCATAAGTGTGTGTAAAAGCTTCCATCAAAATGTGAGCTGGTCTACCCTCACCCACCCCACCAATAGAGCCAGAGTCTGAGCCAGTGAGCTAGAATCAGTGAGTGAGTGAGGGATACCTTTAAAGTAAGTGAGGGGCACCTCTAGGTCCTTGGCAGCTGACTAAAACCACCAAAGCTCTACCAGTGAGAGCAGGTAAACCTGAAACCCCAGCAGGCTGAAGAGCTCAGACCTGGGGTGCCCGCAGGGAGATAGCATAGAGAAGGACAACAAACAGCAGAAGCTACAGAGATTGGAGAGCTGGCCTCAGCCAAAATCCTTGCTCCTTAGCTCATACACAGAGAGTCTGACCTTCTCACTCAGTTTTCTGACTGGAAAGGGAAGGAAAAACCGCAACAGTGATGGCAAACTGTGGCCAGGAAAAACTTCCCAACACCAAGAAAAACAAGAAGAAGGAGTTGATCTTGGACAATATTTAGGGAGGAAAAACCCAGGCTACAGAGGAAATAAAAGTAAATGCATGAAAGCCTTCCAAAAATATAGAAATTGGCCAAAGCTCTTGAAGAATTTAAAGTAGAGCTTAACAAAAAGATGGAAGCATTCTGGAAAGAAAAGTAGGAAATAGTTTAAAAAAATAAAAGTTTAAAGAACAAGAAGTCTCAATTGGAGAAACAGCTCAAAGTCACAAAAAATAGGAAAGACCAAACTGAAAAGGAAAACCAATCCTTACAGACCAGAATTAGGCAATTGGAAGCCAATGATCTTGCAAAACAGCAAGAATTAATAAAGTGAAGTCAAAAGACTAACAAAATAGAAGACAATATAAAATATCTCACCAACAAGATGACATATCAAGAAAATCCATCATGAAAAGACAATTTGAGAATTATTGGTCTACCTGAAAACCCAGAAATAAACAGAGATCTTGACATCATACTATCAGAAATTATCAAAGAAAACTACCCTGATATTCTTGAACAAGGGGGCAAAATAGACATTGAAAGAGTTCACAGAACATCCTCTACACTAAATCCTCAAAAGACAACTCCCAGGAATGTAATTGCCAAATTTAAGGGCTTCCAAGCTAAGGAAAAAATTTACAAGAAGCCAAATGAGACAATACAGATATCAAGGAACACCAATCAGGATTGCACAAGATTTGCCAGCTTCTACTCTAAAGGACTACAAGGCTTGGAATATGATATTCATAAAGGCAAGAGAATTGGGTCTTCCACCAAGGATCACCCATCCATCAAACTGACTATATACTTCCAGGGGGAAAGTATGGGCATTCAACAAAATAGAAAATGTCCAAGTATTTGTAAAGAAAAGACCAGAACTAAGTTGGATATCCAAACATAAAGATCAAGAGAAACATGAAAAGGTAAATAAGAAAGAGAGGGAAAAGGGGAAAATGATTTCATTCAAAATTTCTTCTTTAAGGGCTACAATAAGATCAAATTATTTATATTAATATATGGGAAAAATTTTATTTGTAACTCTCAAAAATTATATTTACTATTATAGTAATTAGAAGAGTCATTCATAGGAAGAGATTGGCGTAATAAGTGGTGTAAGATGATATGAAAATAAAGAAAAAGGGAGAGGGGGAATCAAAGATGTCACCAAGAGAAAATTAAAGAAATAAGATATATAGGATAATCTTTATTATACAAAGAGACAGATGAGAAGGGAGGGGAAGAATACTATTATAAGAAAGAGAGGAAGAGTGAGCTAAAATGTAATACTTAAACCTTACTCTCAGTGAAATCATTTCTGAAAGGGAATAGCATCTAGATCCATTGGGATATTGGATTCTACCTTACCCTAAAGGAAAATGAGATGGAAAAAATAAGAGGGGGAGAGGAATGAAAAGTACAAAAGGCATAAAAGAGGGGGGGAGGGAACTTAACAGACACTCAAATTATAAGAAGGAAATAAAATGGAGGAGGCAGAAAGGGAAGCATATTAAGGGTGTAGGGGAACGGAATAAAAGCAAACCACTGATTTAAAAGTATATAGCAAAAGAAGAAAGGACAGAAATAGTAGAGAATATCAAAATGCTGGGGAATACACAATTGGCAATCATAACTTTGAAAGTAAATGGAATGAACTCACCCATAAAATGAAAACACAGAGCAGATTGTATTAGAAACCAAAATCTTACTATATGTTGTCTAAAAGAAATACACATGAGGAAGGTAGACACTCACAAGGTTAGAATTAGGGGTTGTATCAAAATTATTGGGTCTCAACTGAGAGAAGGAATGCAGGAGTTGCAATCGTGTTATCTGACAAAGCCAAAGTAAAAATACATCTGATAAAAATGGATAGGGAAAGTAACTACATCCTGATAAAAGGCAGTATAGAAAATGCGGAAATATCAGTAATCAACATGTATGCATCAAATGGAATAGCATCAAATTTTTAAAGGAGAAACTAGTGGAGTTGAAGGAGGAAATAGATAGTAAAACTATACTAGTGGGAAACCTGAAGTTACCACTATCAAATCTAGAAAAATCAAATAAAAAAATAAATAAGAAAGAGGTAAGAGATATGAATGAAATCTTAGGATACTTAGAGTTAATAGATATTTGGAGAAAAATAAGTAGCAACAAACAGGAATACACTGTCTTTTCAGCAGCACATGGAACATTCACTAAGATTGACAATGTACTATGGCATAAAAACATGGCAAACAAATGCAAAGAAGCAGAAATAATAAATGAAACCTTTTCAGACCATAATGCAATAAAAATAATAGTCTTTAAGGGTACATGGAGAGCCAAATCAAAAATTAATTGGAAATTAAATAATATGATTCTACAAAATCAGTTAGTTAAAGAACAAATCAAAGAAACAATTAACAATGTCATTAAAAATGACATTGATGAGACATCCTTTCAAAATATATGGGATGGAGCCAAAGCAGTGGTCAGGGGAAAATTTATATCCTTGAGTTCATATATTAACTAATTAGGGAGGGCAGATGTTACCAAATTGAAAATGGAAATCAAAAAACTTGAAAGTGAAAAAATTAAAAATCCCTAAATGAAAACTAAATTAGAGATCCTAAAAAGTAAGGGAGAAATTTAGCAAAACTGAAAGTGAAAGAACTATCGAATTAATAAATAAGATTAGAATCTGATACTTTGAAAAAACAAATAAAATAGACACTTCTCTAATTTAAAAAAAAGGAAAGAAGAAAACCAAAGTTGACAATATCATAGATGAAAAGGGAGACCTCGCCTCTAATGAACAGGAAATTAAGGCCATTGTTAAAAACTATTTTGCCCAAATATATGGCAACAAATATACCAATCTAGGGGATGTGGATGAATATTTACAAAAATATAAATTGCCTAGATTAACAGAAGAAGAAATAGAATTCTTTATTAATCCCATATCAGAAAAAGAAATTGAACAAACCATCAAAGAACCCCCTAAGAAAAAATCACCAGGACCTGATAGATTCACAAGTTAATTCTATCAAACATTCAAAGAAAAAATAATCCCAATACTATTTATATTATATATTTTATATACAAATCATTTGTCATAAGCAAAGAAGGATTTCTATCAAATTCCTTTCATGAAACCAATATGGTACTGATTCCAAAGCAGGCAGGTCAAAAACAGAGAAAGAGAACTATAGACCAATCTCCTTAATGAACATAGATGCAAAAATCATAAATAGAATACTAGCAAAAAGACTCCAGCAAGTCATCATGAGGGTTATTCATTATGGTCAGGTTGGATTTATACAGGGAATGCAAGGATGGTTCAATATTAGGAAAACCATCCACATAATCGACCACATCAATACACAAACCAACAAAAATCACATGATTATGTCAATAGATGCAGAAAAAGCCTTTGACAAAATAGAACAATCATTCCTATTGAAAACACTAGAGAGAATAGGAATAGAAGGGACTTTCCTAAAATCAATAAATGGTATTTATCTAAAACTATGAGCAAGTATCATCTGCAATGGGGATAAATTAGAAGCATTCCCAATAAAATCAGGGGTGGAACATGGATGCCCATTATCATCTTTATTATTTATCATTGTATTAGAAACACTAGCAGTAGCAATTAGAGAACAAAAAAGAAATTGAATGTATTAAAATAGGCAATGAGAAGACCAAGCTATCACTCTTTGCAGATGATATGATGGTCTACTTAAAGAATCCTAGAGAATTCACCAAAAAGCTAGTGGAAATAATCAACAACTTTTGCTAATTTGCAGGATACAAAATAAACCCACACAAATCATCAGCATGTCTAATAATATCCAACACATCACAGCAGCAAGAATTAGAAAGAGAAATTCCATTTAAAATCACCCTAGACAATGTAAAATACATGGGAATTTATCTGCCAAGACAAACACAGGAACCATAGGAACACAACTACAAAATACTTTCCACATAATTAAAACTAGATCTAAAGAATTGGAAAAACATTAACTGCTCATGGGTAGGATGAGATAACATAATAAAAATGACCATCCTCTCCAAACTTATTTACTTATTAATGCCATACACATCAAACTGCCAAAAAACTTTTTTACTCAATTAGAAAAAAACCATAACAAAGTTCATTTGGAACAAAAGATCAAAGATATTTAGGGAAATAATGAAAAAAAAATGTGAAGGAAGGTGGCCCAGCAGTACTGGTCCTCAAACTATACTATAAAACAGTGGCAATCAAAACAATATGGTACTGGCTAAGAGAGAGAAGGGAGGATCAGTGCAATAGACTTGGGGTAAGTGACCTCAACAAGACAGTATATGATAAGTCCAAAGATCCTAACTTTTGGGACCAAAATCCACTATTGGATAAAAAGTGCTGGGTAAGTTGCAAGACAGTATGGGAGAGATTGGGATTGGATCATCATCTAACACCAAGATAATTTCAGAATGGGTGAATGATTTGAATATAAAGAAGGAAACTATAAGTAAATTAGGTGAACAGAGAATAGTATAATTTTCAAAAGTTTGGGAAATGAAAGACTTTAAGACCCATTAAGAGTTTAAAAAATCACAAAATGTAAAATAAGTAATTTTGATTACATTAAATTGAAAAGGTTTTGTACAAACAAAAGAAATGTAACCAAAATTAGAAGGGGACCAACAAATTAGGAAAAAAATCTTCATAACAAAAATCTCTGACAAAGGTCTAATTACTCAAATTTATAAAGAGTTAAATCAATTGGACAAAAAAATTAATCCATTCTCCATTTGACAAATGGTCAAGGGATATGAATAGGCAATTTTCAGTTAAATAAATCAAAACTATAAATAAGCACATGAAAAAGTGTTCTAAATACTTATAATCGGAGAGATGCAAATCAAAATAACTCTGAGGTATCACCTTGCACCTAGCAGATTGGCTAACATGACAGCAAAGGAAAGTGATGAATGCTGGAGGGGGTGTGGCAAAGTTGGGACATTAATTCATTGCTGGTAGAGTTGTGAATTGATCCAACCATCCTGTAGGGTAATTTGGAACTATGTCCAAAGGGCACTAAAAGACAGCCTGCCGTATGATCCAGCTATAGCACTGCTGGGTTTACACCCCAAAGAGATAAAAAGGAAAACTACCTGTACAAAAATATTTATAGCTGCACTTTTTGTGGTGGCAAAATATTGGAAAATGAGGGGATGCCCTCTGATTGGGGAATGACTGAACAAATTGTGGTATATGTTAATCATGGAATACTATTGTACTCAAAGGAATAATAAACTGGAGGAATTCCATGGGAACTAGAATGACCTCCAGGTGTGAGAGAAGCAGATCCAGAAGAACATTGTACACAGAGACTGATACACTGTGGTACAATCAAATGCAATGGACTTCTCCATTAGTGGCAATGCAGTGATTCTAAACAACTCGGAGGGATTTATGAGAAAAAACACTATCCACATTCAGAGGAAAAACTGTGGAAGTAGAAACACTGAAGAAAAACAGCTGTTTGATTTCCTGGGTTGAGGGGGATATGATTGGGGATGTAGTCTCTAAACAATCATCCTAGTGCAAACATCCACAACATGGAAATAGTTTCTGATCAGGACACATGTAAAACACAGTGGAATTGTACTTCAACTATGGGAGTGGGTGGGGGAAGTGAGGGAAAAAATGTGATTCTTGTAACCAAGGAATAATGTTCTAATTTGACTAATTGAATATTTTTTTTTAAATTCACTTTCTAATGGACTGGGTGGTAAAGGTCTTTCCCACTATCTTTAATCCTGAACTGTTTGACTTCAAAGGCTAATGACCATCTTGGCAACTTTCTCCCTTGACCTGTCAAAGCTCAAAAGAATATAGCTATTTATAAGTCAAAAAAGTCAACAGACTTGAATATTTTCCATATATTCCACTTCTGACTATAGTGTTAATCAAAAAAGATTACTCTTTATCACCTAACTAGCAGATCAGATTTGGGTGAAAAATATCTCAGTGCATTCTAAATCCTTTTAAGTTATTTCCATTGCACAAAACTATACCTCTCTCGAAAAAAGCCACTAAACTTCTGGGATGCAGGAGGGAAGATGAGATCAGCTGAAGCTGTTGACACTTGCTCACCAGAACCCTCCCATTGTAAACATAATGGTATAAACAGTATCTCTTTCTCTGATCTGGCTAGAGATCACTCAACCCATAGAGTAATGAGTCTGTGCTATGATCACTTCTAGGAAATGTATACAACTCCAAAGGACTTGGCTCTTTAGGATGACGCGGAAACTCTGTATGGTTCTTACTATTCCCTATATTACTCCTAGTGACACATATGACAAACAACTCTTTATAGAATTTCCTGAGAGGTAGGGGATGGACAAACAAACAGCTCTTGTTCATAACACAAATAGCAGGTACAACACTCAGCTGAAAGATAGGCAAAATTTCATTCAGAATTAAAACAGAATGTGTGAAATATCTGGAACCTTATTTACGAAGTCATATATAAGAATTATATAAATATAATCGGATTTTTTTACAGAAAGAGAAAAAGGCTTTCATAATTAGAGAAATATTAATTACATTTTGATCAGGTTAATATAATAAAAATGGCAAAAGTATCCAAATTAATTTACAGCTTCAGTGTTGTACCAATGCAACTAATGACAACAAAAAATCTCCTTAAATAATTAGACACAATAATAAAAAAATTCAAAATAAAAAATCTGAAAAGTTTAAAAATCTCCAAAAAAATCATGAAAAATGTGGGAAAGAAAGGTACCTAGCAGTATTCTACCTTAAATTATATTGCGACAGTACTGGTTGAAAAATAGAATAATTGATTGATTAAAAATAAAGGTCAGATACACAGTGGCATTGAAGACAAGAAATTGAAGACAACAACATTGGATTTGGTAAACTGAGGTACCTAAACTAATAAAGAATCATTATTTGATTAAAAAACAAGAAAACTGGAAAGCATCTTGGCAGAAATATGGTTTTGTTCATATGTAATAATAAATTGCAAAAGGATATGTGACCTATGTAAAATAGAGCAAATGTTAAAAAAAATTAGAAAGGCAAGAAAGAAAAATAGAATACTTTTTCACTGCTATGAAGAAGGAAAAAGTTCTTACACTAATAAGTATTAGGATCAGGTAATAGGAAACAGACAATTATGAACACATAAAATTAAAATTCTTACCAAAAAAGCTTAAAGGAAAGTTAATTCTGAAATATTTCTCATAAAAGATTAATATCCAAAATATATGAAACAGCTACAAATATGTGAAAAAAGAGCCTTTCCCCTAATAATCAAATGGTCAAAGTATATAAAAAGACTCTTCTTAGTGGAAGGAAATTAAAAAGTCAAGAGATTTTTTTAATGTACCAAATCACTGATAACAAAATGCATAAACAACTCAGAGATTATACCTCACACCTGTCAGATAAGCAAAGTCATCAAAAAATGAAAATGATAAGTGTCAGAAATCTTAAGGAGGCCAAATTCAAAAATGGACATCAGTCGAGTTGTGAATTTGTCCAAAAACTCTGGTAGGATATTTGGAACTATAACTCAAGTGTTAGGAAACTGTGCTTATTCTTTTAAAAATTACCATTAGAACAAATGAACTCCAAAGAGGGGAAATAAAGTAGAAAACAACTCACGTGTACAAAAATATATTCAGTATAGCAACGCTTTTTGTTTTAGCAAAGAAATGGAAAGAAAATGAGTGACTATCAGTTAATAATGATGGAAGAAATTATCACATATAAATGATTATAGTGAATAATGAAAAGGAGCTTAACTGACAGAATTATAGAAATATTCATATCAATGAAGTGAACAGAACCAAGAAAATAATTTATACAATGACTATGACATTGCAAAGTTAAATTATTTTAATGTATTTAAGAAATCGGATTCAATGACCAATCCCATCACATCATGAAGTAAGTCTCCTGACATTTGTGAAGAGGTGGTAGACAGAGCGGGATATATTTCTAAATGCAATGATCACAACACATATATTTTGCTTTGTTAGATTACTCTCACAGGAGAGAGATTTTGTTTGAGAGCAATAGAGTTGAGAGGAAAAGATCGTGATAATAATGGAACTAAAGGCAAAAAATAGAAAGAAAAGAGAATTAAAGAAATATTTAAATATATAAGGCAGAGGAAAAATATGAAGAAGAGAAGATAAATAAGAATGTTATTATTAGTACTAGCACATTATTATAATATACATTAAAAGGAAAAGTTAAAGTAGGGGATTCAGAGCTATTTAATTTTTTAATTGTATTTTTAATTAAGTATAGAAACAATTTTTGACAATTATTTTCTGAAATTTTGTGTAAATGATTCTCTCCCTGAGGCATAAGTGGTTGGATATAACCAGTGTTTTCATACAATACACCTTTTTATATTCCTATGTGCTAGGACAGAAGAAACATATCACACACACAATTAAAAACTCATGAAAAATAAAGTAAGAGAAAAAGAGTATGCTTTATATGCAGTCAGATTTCAACACTTCCTTCTATGACTATGGTTAGTATATATCCTGAATCCCTCAGGGTTATCTTGATACCTTGTTTTTGCTGATAATAGTTTAGTCCGTCATAATTGATTATCATACAATAATAATATATACTGTTCTCCTGGTTCTGATCAGTTCACTTTGTGTCAGTTAATATGTCTTTCTATGTTTTTCTAAAGCTATTTTTTAAAATTCTTAGGTCAATGTTTGAAAGAAGTGTGAGTATCATTGGAGTCATCAAAGGTTATATCTCAATCAATAGTTTGCATCTTTAACCTTTACCAAGTAGGAGCAGCTAGATGCCTCAGCAGAAAGAGCCTCAGGTCTAGAGATATGGAATTCTGAGTTTAAATGAGACCTCGAACATTTCCTAGCTCTGAGACCCTGGGGAAGTCACTTAATCCCAATTGTCTAACCCTTACCACTCTTCTAAGCATCAGTGCCAAGGCAGAAGAGTGGTAAGGGCTAGATAATTGGGATTAAGTGACTTCCCCAGGGTCACATAACTATTGATTGAAGTTGAACTTTCTGAACTTTATACTCCACTTAAAGAGTAAAGTAGAACAAAAAATTTAAACTCCTCAAAGCAAGAAATGTTCTATGGACAAAATGTTCTGGTCTCATTTGTCAACATATAATAAATAATTCCAAGCTAGGCAGGGAAAATATATTGTCAATAAAGGAAGTTTAAAATGTTGCTTTGTGTGGGCCTATACAACTCTAATTCTTCCCTCCTATATTTCATTAAACATCTAAGTAATACAAGAAAATCTGAATGACAATGACACTTGGTGCCTGGACTTAATTTTTTTAATGTACTTACAAAAATGGTATTTATATCTCCAGTAATTTGAAGTAACAATGGCACATCTAACAGCTAGTATTATAATACATAACTGCTATCTACCAATAATTAAATAACACTTCAAATCATTTTAACATTCCTGTCATGTATTTCTAAAATAAATTCCTTTATATAATCAAAGGCTCACTTTTCTTCATTATTTGAAACATGTTCTGAGACGGAGATTTACAGAGAGCATTTATTATAGAAAAGAACAGTATTTATTTCTCAAATTCTTTGTCTCTCTCTTTTTTGATGTCCTGGATATTAAGCAAACAATGGTAATATTTAAAGCAAAACTCTTTTATTTCCCACAGTGCTTTCAATTCTATATCCTATCCCAGCAGTGATTAGGAAAGGACTTTGTTCATTATGTTGCACTGAGAAGTGAGTTAGTTTAGGGACCATTTAAGTGGATCAAGTCCTTGCATAGAAATGACTATTGTGGCATGTCTGCCCATAGCATTATCGTTCAAATTAAAGTTAATGCTTTCATGATCACCTTATAAATATTAATAAACTCATTAGTTCACTTTAGCAATGGTTACTTTTTATACCTGTGTCATATTCTCCCCCATTAAAAAGAAAAGAAAATGTCAGTAGGAGACTATGTGTTTGACAACCCACTTTTCACTTGAGGGGTCTTTATTCCCATATTTATCTAAGTATGGGGAATTTTTATAAGGTATTTTTCCATAAGGCATTCATTTGGAATACTCTAGCCTGGGTTCTTAAATAGCAAAGTGTATATGGAAAATTCATTCTTAAAGAGACTTAATGGACTCAAAAATTCAGAAAGCAATAGTAAAAGAATCCAGACAAGGAATACTTTTGGCATGATTGAGGTAAAGGAAGTGTACTTCTACACACTGGAACTGCTTTTAAATCATTTCCTTAGAAAGCAAACTGATTTCACAAAACTAACCACATTCACAAAGCCATTTCCATTGGGAAAGGAACTGTGAGGGGATTTTAGCAAGTCTTATCTAAATTGTCACCACCACCATCTAGTATATCCTATCTGTAATTATATACTCATAGAATTCTAGATTTCTTATGGTCTTTAGAAATCACTTAACGTGAATCTCTCATCTCGTATATGGGAGAAAATTGAAGTCTAGGGACACTTAGTATCCAAAGAAAAGGATAAAGTTAGTAAGTAGGACAGTAGTTAGTAAGTAGAACAGAGGAATATATTATTGTAATTATTAGCATAGTCCTTTAAAGTTAAAAAAATAAATTTCATAGCATCAGCTAAGCAGCACAGTGGAGAGAGTACCAGACCTGGCATTTGGGAGGACATGAGTTCAAATTTGATCTTAGATACTTACTAGTTGTATAACCTGATTGCCTAGCACCATGTTGGAGAACCTATGGCATGTGTCCCAAATATGGCACACAGAGACCTCTGTCAGCACAGGCACCATCACCTGCCAGAATTAGTTACTAGAAAGGCAAAGGGACTTGGGCAGAGCTGCCTCATTCACCCTACTTACCACACCCACTGTCCCACTGCCCAGCAGCCCAATAGAAGTGCTTAGTCCCTCCTCTGAGCAGAAGACTCAGGTTACTCCCTTTCACTTCTCCAGGCACACATCTCCAAACCCAACCCTCTGCCCAACCCAATGGAACAGCTTACTGCCTCCTCTGAGCAGAATGCCTGGGCCACTCCCCTGCCTTTTCCCCTCCCCTGCCTGGGGGAAGTGGTAGGGAGCATGACACTTGTTTTTTTGGTGGGGAGCATGGCACATGGTCTCTAAAAGGTTCACTATCACAGACCTAGCCTTTGTCATTCTTCTATCTTAGAATGGATACTAAGAAGATATAAGTTTTCTTAAAGGGAATTTAAATATATCTTCTTATTTTGTCCTCATAACGCTGTGAATTAGGTAATATTATTTCCCAATTTAACAGTTGAGGAATCTGAGGCTGACAGAAATTAAAGAACTTTTCCACAGCTTCACACAACTAGCAAATATCAGGATTCTAAACCAAATCCTGTTGTCTCTAATCTAGCTCTTTTCCCATCATTCTATTATATATTCCAAAATATCTAGTTGCTGTCTTGAGTGATATAGAATGAGAAAGAATTATTATAGAAAGGGGGACACCTTTCATTTATGAAATAAGATGTGTTTCATTTTTTCTTCACAAACACTTCAAGTTCATGGATCATATATCATTTTTTTTCACATATATAGCATGCATGGGCATCCTTTGTACAAATTCAAAAGTCACTAAATATGTTAGCTACCACAATTGTTATGGGTTCATGACCATTTCATTTCACCCAAATTATTGTGTACCATTGTCAGTTTGATAGAGGCCTTTGACAAGGCCATAAGAACTTGTTTCCACACAGAAGGTAATTTCCTTTTTGTTGTTATTACCCTAATTCCTAGCACAATGCTCAGAATGTGGTAGGAGCTTAATAAATTATGTTTTAAATAAATTCAAAGGAGATAAACCATTATACCTAACTCAGACAAAATTTTTAGGAAAAATTTTCTATTAGCAAGTACTCAAAATAACATAATTTACTTTCCTGTGGATATTTTTTAGAGAGATATGTGTTTCTTATGAAAGAAATCCAAAGCACATTAAGCATAACTAGTAAAAATTAAGTAATGTATATTAATCAGCAAATTACTAGTTGAATATATAACTCGTTAACTTATGAACTTTAAAATATTGCTTGAGAGATAAAACTGACCCTCATCAAATAATTTTGAAAATTATAAAAGTAATGTATAATTAAGTACTGATCAATGTAGCCTTAACTTAGGGTTCAATATAATAAAAACATCTTCAAATAAGAGACCAGTGAGATAGAATTTTTAGAAAGACATTCTGAACTAGAGCTAATAATTGAAGAATAGTACACTTTAGAATTAAAGAGAAAACTCACAATTAGTAGTTTCCACAAACTGGCTCAGCAGAAATATAAGTAGCATTTCTATATTCTCTTTGATTTAGAATAAATTTTGTTCAATACAAAAGAGATCATTTGAATTAGTTAATAGAGGATATCTCACTGAGTGATGACTGCCTAAGCTAAACTATCATTCTATTTGGATCCAAAAGATACTAAGAAAATGCTAAATTGACCTCTGAATTATTTTATGTCTCAGTTTTTGTCTATAAATAACAATTATGATTTGAATGTCCAGAATTATTTCTGCTGAAATTCAATGAGAGCCATTACACATTCCTTGTAATTTGTCTCTTTTATCACATCCCCATTAATCCCATCGTTGTTTATTCAAGCAATTTTTCATATGTTCTTAGTGAAAAAATAAAATATTTGAATAGAATTATGAAATTTTAATTTTTTAAAAAGACAAATACATAAAATATAAATGCATTTGCAAGTAAAATGTTTTTTAGTAAATGTTTGCAATAAAAAAGATCAAGGAAAAGAAAAAATTATTTGAAATTCTATAGTTCATCTCTGCACAGGATCAAAGGATGCTTTTCACTGTCTACCAATGGCTCTGATCACTTTTATTCTTCCTTCCAATTTGCTTATAGGTACATCTTATTTTCTTTATTTTTTGTTCTTTGAAAAGTGAATTATTCTTCTCTAATCACCTCTTTAATATTAATCATTTTAAACATTTATAAAAAAATCCCTTCAAAAAAGTACCTGTATGTATATTTTCATCAAATGTAAACAGCATGGTGCTGTGGAAAGAGTCCTCAAATTGTTTTATAAAGACTTGACTCAAGATCCAGTTCAAGCTTTCTTTAGCCATCATGATCGGCATACCCTTTATGACTCTGTACCTCTAATTCTTCCTCTACAAAATGGGTATAAGGCATTCTGTGTCATCAAGTGCTCTGAATATGTGAACTATAATTATGTTTACTTGTACATCTGAAAATATTAGACAAAATAAAGCAAATGTGTTGGAAGCTTCCCAGTTAAGGCAAACTCCTTCAGCTAATGAAAAGCTCTCTATTGTTTTTATAGGCAAAATGTTAAAGTTACAATATTGGACCTGTCACCTTTTTCTATATGGTACTGGAAGAGACATTCAAACATTCCCTGTCTATATTTTCTCATCTCTAAAATGAGTATAATAGTACTTTTACTACATAACTCACTAATAGTGTCATTATGAGGAAAGTTCTTTGTAAACATTAAATTGTGGGTAGAAGAAAGATAGTAGGCATGAACAGAAAGCAATATATTACCTATAATATTATCTTTCCCTCCAAATAAAAAAAAATGCTGCAGTGCTAGGTTGATCAAAAATGAGTGTCTATCTGCCTTATGTGTGTTTCTTGTAGACAATATATAGTAGGATTTTGGTTGCTAATTCACACTGCTATTTGATTTCATTTTATGGGTGAGTTCATCCCATTCATGTTGAAAGTTATGATTGCCACTTATGTATTATCTAACATTTTGATATCCTCTCCTACTTCTGCCCTTTTTTCTTTCACTATATCCTTTTAAATCAGTGCTTTACTTTTAATCAATGTCCCTAATCCCCTCCATTAATATGCTTCCCTTTCTGGCCCCTCCTTTTTTCCCCTTCTTGTTTTTTTTTAGGGTCTGTTAAGTTCCCTCCTCCCTCTCTTTCCTTCCCTTTTTGTACTCCCCACCCCACTCCCCACCTTGATTTTCCCTTCTCACTTTTCCTGTAGGATAAGATAAAACCTAATACCTTAATGGATCTAGATGCTCTTCCCTCTCAGAACTGATTTCACTGAGAGTAAAGTTTAGGTATTACCTATTAGCACTCTCTTCCTCTTTATATAATAGTATTCTTCCCCACCCCTTCCCATGTGCCTCTTTGTATGATATTAATTATCCTATTTATCTCATTTCTTCAAGTTTCTCTTGGTGCCATCTTTGATTCACCCTTCCTTTTTCTTTTTTTGTATATCATCTTATATTACATATCACCCCAATCTCTAACTATGAATGATTCTTCCAATTACTATAATACTGAATATCATTTTTGAGAGTTACAAATAACATTTTCCATATATTAACATAAATAATTTGATCTTATTGAATCCTTTAAAGAAGAAATTTTAGACTTAAATTTTTTTCCCTTTCCCCTCTCTTATTAACCTTTTCATGTTTCTCTTATTTTTCTGTTTGGATATCAAACTTTCCACTTAGTTTTGGGCTTTTCTTTACAAATACTTGGAAATCTATTTTGTTGCCAATATAGGTGGATTTGAATATTTTAAAAAATATATAAAGTTCCTAGGTCATCAGAAGAAGAAATAGAATTATTAAGTAATCCTGTATCAAAAAAGAATTAAAAAAGCCATCAAAGAACTACCTAAGAAAAAATCCCCAGGACCTGAAGGATTCACAAATTAATTCTATCAAACATTCAAAGAAAACCAATCCCAATATTATACAAACTATTTGACATAATAAGCAAAGAGGGAGTTCTACCAAATACCTTTTATGACACAAATATGGTACTGATCCCCAAACCAGGCAGGTCAGAAACAGAGAGAACAATTTCCCTAATGAAAAATATGGAAAAATCTTAAATAGAATACTAGCAAAAAGACTCCAGTAAGTCATCAAGGGAGTTATTCATTATGATCAGGTGGGATTTATACCAGGAATGCAAAGATTGTTCAGAATGTGGAAAAACATCCACATCAGTGACCATATCAACAAGCAAACCAACAAAAATCACATGATTATCTCAATTGATTCAGTAACAGGCTTTGATAAAATACAACACTCATTCCTATTGAAAGCACTAGAAAGTATAAGAAGAGAAGGGTCTTCCCTAAGAATAATAAATGGTATTTATCTAAAACTAACAGCAAGTATCATCTGCAATGGGGAAATATTAGAAGCATTCCCAATAAAATCAGGGGTGAAACATGGATGCCCATTATCACCTTTATTATTTAGCATGTACTAGAAACACTATCAGTAGCAATTACAGAAGAAAAAAGAAATTGAAGGTATTAAAATAGGCAATGAGGAGACCAAGCTATCCCTCTTTGCAGATGATATGATGGTCTACTTAAAGAATCCTAGAGAATCCACCAAAAAGCTAGTGGAAATAATCAACAACTTTAGCAAAGTTGTAGTACACAAAATAAACCCATATAATCATCAGCATTTCTATAGATTTTCAACATATTTCAGCAGCAAGAATTAGAAAGTAAAGTTCCATTTAAAATCACGCTAGAGAATATAAAATACTTAGGAATCTATATGCCAAGACAAACACAGGAAATTTATGAATACAACTACAAAACACTTTCCACACAATTAAAAATAGATCTACATAATTCAAAAAATATTAATTGCTCATGGTTAGGATAAGCTAATATATTAAAAATGACCTTTCTACCCAAACTTATTTATTTATTTAGTGTCCTACTCATTAAAATACCAATAAACTTTTTTACTGAATTGGAAAAAATTATAACAAAAGTCATTTGGAAGAACAAAAGAGCAAGGATATCCAGGGAAATCATGAAAATAAAATGTGAAGGAAGGTGGCCTAACAGTACAAGATCTCAAAAACTGCTGGGAATATTGGAAGATAATTTGGGAGAGATTGGGTTTGGATCTGCATCTCACACCCTACCTCAAGATAAACTCAGAATGGGTGAATGACTTGAATATAAAGAAGGAAATACAAATCAAAACAACTCTGAGGTACCACCTCACCACAGCAGATTGGCTAATATGACAGCAAAGAAATGTAATGAATCCTGGATGGAATGTGGCAAAATTGGGACATTAATGTATTGCTGGTGGAGTTGTAAATTGATTCAACCCATTCTGGAAGGCAATTTGGAACTATGCCTATAGGGTGCTTAAAGACTGCCTGCCCTATGATCCAGCCATAGCACTGTTGGGTTTATACCTCAATGAGATAATCTGGAAAAAGTCCCTTATAAGAATATTCATAGCTCTGCTCTTTATGGTGGCAAAAAAATTGGAAAATGCCAGGATGCCTTCAATTGGGGAATGGCTGAACAAATTGTGATTTATGTTGGTCATGGGATACTATTGTGCTTAAAGAAATGATAAACTGGTGGAATTCCTTGTGAACTGGAATGACCTCCAGGAATTGATACAGAGTGAAAGGAGCAGAAACAGGAGAACCTTGTACACAGAGACTGATACAATGTGGTACAATCAAATGTAATGGATTTCTCTACTAGTATCAATGCAATGATCCAGAACAATTTGGAGGGATTTATGAGAAAGAACCCTATCCATATCCAAAGGAATAACTGTGGTAGTAGAAACACAGAAGAAAAGCAACTGCTTGATCACATGGATCAATGGGGATATGATTAGGGATATAGACTCTAAATGATCACCCTACTGTAAACATCAACAATGTGGAAATAGGTTTTGATCAAGGACACATGTAAAACCCAGTGGAATTTCCTGCAACTATGGGCAGGGGATTGGGGGAGGGATAGAAAGAAAATGACTCTTGTAACCCAGGAAAAATATTCTAAATTGACTAATTAAATAAAAATTTCAAAAAAAAAAAGATGAATTAAACTCAAATAAAACTTTATGTGAAAAGTTAAACCCTAAAGTTTTGGTGTTTGAATCTTTGAATCAATTGGCTTGAGTCTTCAAGTTACTGTGCTGCTGTTTGCTTGAGGGATATGATGAGTTGAAATATTGCTTTTGTTGAAATGTTGTCTTTGGACAATATCTTTTCAACATTGAAAACTACAAAATAGGTGAAATAAAAACAATTGCTTTTACCAAATGTGTTTAATGGAAATAACAAAAGACTAGATTCTTATTTCCTAGGTTTAGTCTTTTCTAGATTAGTTGTGTGATTAAAAAACTGAAATTAATAAGCAATTTCTAGCAACCTAAGAAACGTGAAAAAAGGAAATATAAAGAAAGGTATAAGGCCTGCAGCAAGTTGGAGCAACTCCTCATTCTTTCTTTGTGGAAGACTTGAATAAGAATTGTATAGAAGAGGTAATGGCCTGCAGATTTTGAAGGCAAAACCTTATTGATGAGATCATGAATATTACAATATGTCATTGTATATTTTAAATCATTTATTTAGAATTGAAATTCATCATAGGTAACATATAGTTCAAGTTCCTCATTGTATAGATGAGAAAATAGGAGCTGATAGAGTTTAAGTGACCTCTTCTACATGACAAGAGTGGCAAGTAACCATTCCAAAATTAAATGGTAGGTATCCTAATTATACATTTATTGCTTATTTCCCTATAAAATATTTCTCATTATTTAGAAAGATCTGTTTTTATCATATCTATTCCCTCCACCAATGCCTGTCACAATTCCTTAGAACTTTACCCGACAGTTTTTTGATCTACTTTGAGCAAACGTTTTGATGATTAATTTCAAAACATAAACTGATCTGTGCAGAACAAATATATGGTTTGTCCTTATGTCTATTGTCTGGGTCTTTCTTGTTTGATGGGCATGACAGAAATTCTACTCTCTCTCATGTGAAAAAAAATTTGGTAATGAAAATTAATGCATTACAAACTAAATATGAGTCAACATTGGATAAAGAGCTCTAGACTGGGAGTCAGGAAGAAAGAACTAGGCTTGAATCCAATTAAAAGCCATGTAACCCTGAACAAGTCACTTATGCTCTCTCAACTTCATTTCCTCAATGATTAAACTGATAATAATGTGTATTAAATGATGTGATGTATATAAGGCTCTTCATAAATCTTATAACACCAGATAAATTTCAGCTATCACTATGATACAAAAAATAAAAATACTAATTAAAAGCTTAGCTATCTTTGTAAAAGCCCTGTGCACTCTTGCCTGATTAAACTACTTATAGAGAAAGATGTTAAGGTATAGGTGGCACATGCTAGAAAAAAAAATCTAAAATGTTTTCAACAGGATGTTGGTTTTCATTGTGACATGATACTATCGGGTTATTTATTATTATATAACTGAGGATGTTTAACCCAGAGAAATTTCTGGTAGCATTCAAAGTTCATTGAGGATAGAAATGGATTAATTTCTGACTTTGCATTCCAGCACCTGTTCATTGCAAAGATTATAGTTGTTGCTATATTCATATTGTAATTAGATTGAAAGGAATTGAGAAGATGAGGGAAGGGAAGGAATGAAATGAAAGTATAGGAAGGGAAGGAATGAGACAAGAGAAGACAGGGGAAAAGAGGGAAAAGAAAACAAAGTGAATAGGAAAGTTGTCTTCCAGAATTTGAATGGCTGCCATAT
The DNA here is from genome assembly GCF_027887165.1 of Monodelphis domestica. Taxonomy (NCBI): domain Eukaryota; kingdom Metazoa; phylum Chordata; class Mammalia; order Didelphimorphia; family Didelphidae; genus Monodelphis; species Monodelphis domestica. The sequence goes on from NC_077229.1 coordinate 252,839,215, forward strand.
AGACGAGTTATTAGACTTGGTCTTGTGAAGATATTAGAGGTATCTCTAATGGAGGACAGAGGAGTTATAGTGCTAATCATTACCAGTGGTCATTTTCTTGTCCTAAAGCGTTTTTGCATTTTTTTTTCATGAAAATTTCGATGTAGGGGAAGGAGTGGGCTTTCTACCATAGTAGAAGCTGATCTTTTTTTTTTTTTCTTGATACCTAGATAATGTTTGTTATATTTTGTTCTTTCCAAATCATCATCACATCTTTTATTTCCCCATTTTGTCATTTATAGTTAGCACAGGGCAGTGGCTAGGAAGCTGATTTCAGTCTCAGGAAGACCTAAATTCAAGTACAATTTCTGAAAAATATAAAATGATTGACCTTCTATTAAAAAAAATCTTTTCTTAACCCCAGATAATTCTCTAAGTTAATATGTGGCAGTGAAAATGCTGGTTTGCATTGATAAAAAATTAAATCTCTCTGATTTTCACTAGAAACTCTATACCAATGAAATAATGGAACCTGTGAAATATAAATACAAACAGACATATATACATATATGAAGATACATAATGTGCACATTAATATTTTATCCATATATAAACATACATGTGTATATATATATATACATATATATATATGTTTGTGTGCATGTAATGCTAATCATAAAACCCATCAGCATAGGTCTCTATCCTCATTAATGGAAGTTAATATTGTGCCTTGTGTAAAAGATAGGGAAGAGTTGGCAAGACTCAGAGCTTCAATCTCTTTAGCTTTCTTCAAGTTCTCTTCAAGTCTTTGGACATACTTTGAGTGTGTTAGAATTTGGGTATCTCTGATTTCAAGCTCTAGAAATAACAATTGAAAAGGCCAATCCCACTGAGATTTCCAGAGGAAAAGTTCTGGGTAGGCATGAAAGAACCTGATCATCCTCTTCTTCTATTCTCATGGTAATGGGGAATCTCCAAAGCAAAATAACTCAGTAGCTAGGTTAGAGGGTGAACTATTGAAGCTTCTTTGATTTTGACTGGAAACTCTTATTTCTAACTCCTTAAGTATCTGCACCATCTGAATGAATGGTCAATGTGTACCGGTGTTAGATACCAACTTGTTTGTCACTTGCAGTATCATGCTAGAATTTTGAAAAAGAGTAAAATTAGTTCCACTTAGTAATAAAACTTCTATGAGTTCTGGAAGGTCTGAACATACCAATGCCTCAGTTTCCATTTCTCTGTTGTTCTTTAGGAAGTTTTATGTGTGTATGTATGTATAAGTACATATTGTAATTAAATTTAAGTTTTATATATATATGTATATATATATGTATATATGTACATGTAGGTGGGAAGGAACATGCATACATATTCTCCTCTATTTCATTTTTTTTCAAGCCTTTGGACTTGATCTGAATCTCTAGGAACTTCTGACTTCTAGCTTAGAAAAAGTTAATTGCTGAGGCCAACCCTATAGACAAAAAATACTAAGGCAGCAAGTAGATATAATTCTATCCAAGCATCATTACTGTGAAGAGAGAAGAGTGCCTTCTCAGTCCAATTTCCTACTTACCCGTATGGCAAGAATTAAAATATTTCAAAGGAGGAAACATATCATCTATAAATTTATGGAATACAACCAAAGAAGTACTTTGGGGGAAGATTTATATCCTTGAATGTTTATGTCAATAGAAATATAGAAAAAAAACAGATCAAAGAATTAGGCATGTAACTAAAAAACTAGAAAAAGAACAAAGTAGAAATCTCCAATTAAAGACTAAATTAGAAATCTTCAAAATCAAAGGAGAAATTAATAAAATTAAAAGCACAAGAATTATTGAACTAGTAAGTAAGATTGGGAGCAGGTTCTATTAAAAAAAAAACAAATAAAATAGAGCAATGATTAATTTCTTTTGTTAAAAAGGAGAGAATCGAATTACCAGTATCAAAAATGAAAACAGTGAATTCACCTCCAATGAAAATGAAATTAAAGCAATAATTAGTAGCTATTTTGTCCATTTACATGACAATAAAGCTGATAGTCTAGGTGAAATTAATGAATATTTACAAAAATGTAAATTTCTTAGATTACCAAAAGATGCACTTAAATAATCCCATCTCAGAAAAAGAAATTGAACAAGTCATCAATGAACTCCTAAGAGAAGTGAATTCTATAAAACATTTAAAGAACAATTAAACCTAGTAGTATAGAATTCATTTAAATTTATCTACTACTGCTCTTGTTCAAACAATGCACACAGCACATCATGTAGACAATCTTTCTAAGAATGTTTCACTTGCTCTTTTGACCCAAGAACATATAGATAAGGGCTTAGAGGCTCATTTAAATGTCTTAGAAGAAGCTATCATTTATATTGGAAATCAGTTACAGAATATAAAAGTGAGATTTAAATCAAAGTGCCATCCTAAGTACAAATGGATTTGTGTTTCTTCCCTTCCTTATAATCAATCAAATATTCCTTGGGAGAATATTCAAAACATATCTTTGGAATTTGGAATCACTCAATTTTCTATTGACCTGAAAATACTGCATAAACAAATTATGGATATTAGCCATTCCAGTTCTTCCCTTTATTAGGCCTAATCTATTGCAAGTTCATTTTATGACAATGTTTCTTCCTTTGAATTCCATAACAGTTTCATTCATACTCTTATTGCCTATGGATTTGCTCTTGTCTTACTTTTTCTTATTCTTGTTTGCTTTCCAATTATATCAGGCACCTAGGATCCACCATATGTCAAGTTCAAATAAAGATGAAGTCATTTACTTTAAAAAATAAAAATACAATGGAGATCTTCCTCTAAGTCATTTAATTTACCATAAGGTAGATACTTAACCAATGCTGGTCAAAAAGAATAAAGCACCAGCTAGAATTCTTGCCCCACCACCAGAAAATATAAAATAAAATAAAATCACTCTAGACAATATAAAATGCCTGGGAATCTATTTTCCTAGACAAATATAAGAATGATATGAACACAATTACAAAACATTTTTCACACAAATAAATTAAGTCTTAAACAATTGAAAAAAAAACATTAACTGCCCATGGGTAGGTGAGGCTAATATGGTAAAAATAAAAATCCTACCTAAATTAATTTACTTATTCAATACCATGCCAATCAAACTATTAAAAAAAAAAACTAATACAACTGGAAAAATAATAACATTCATCTGGAAGAACAAAAGGTCAAGAATATCAAAGGAAATGATGAAAAAATGTAGAGGATAGTGACCTAGCAGTAGTAGATCTTATTCTATACTATAATACATTATCATCAAAACAATCTGGTACTGGATAAGAAATAGAACGATGATTCAATGGAATAGATTAGGTATGAATGACCTCAGCAATTTAGGTTTGATAAACCCAAAGATCCCAGCTTTTGAGATAAGAATTCACTATTTCACAAAAACTCTGGTAAAATTCGAAAACTGTACTGCAAAAATTAGGTATAGATCAATATCTCACACCCTATACCAAGATAAGAACAAAATGGGTATATGACTTAGACATAAAGGGTGATATTATAAGTAAATTATGGGAACACAGAATCATTTGCCTGTCCTATCTGTAGAAAAGGGAAGAATTCATGACCAAAGAAGAGCTAGGAAACATTACAATATATAAAATGAATAATTTTATTAGATTGTATTATATTAAATTTAATATGAACAAAACCAGTGCAACCAAGAATAGAGGGAAACAGCAAACTGGAGAGGAAATTTTATAGCTAGTTTCTCTGTTAAAGGTCTCATTCTTCAAAAATATAAAGAATTAAATCAAATTTATAAGAATTCAAGTCATTTCCTAATTGACAAATGGTCAAAAGACATGAATAAGTAGCTTTCAGATAAAGAAATCAGAACTATCAGCCATGATTTGTAGCAATGTTCTGAATCACTCTTGGTTAGAGAAAGGCAAATTAAAATTACTCTCACATATCACCTCACACCTTTCAAATTGTCCAATATAACAGTAAAAGAAAATAATAAATGTTGGAGGAGGTGTGGCAAAATTGAGACACTAATGCATTGCTGGTGGAGTTGTGAACTGATCCAAGCTTTCTGGAGGGCAATAAAACAATGCATAAACCCTTTGATTCAGTAATACTACTAATAGGTCTGTATCCCAAAGAAATAAAAAGAAGGGAATGGACCTACTTTTACAAAAATATTTATAATAGCTTTTTGAATGATGGCAAAGAATTGGAAACTAAAGGGATGTCCATCAATAGGGGAATAGCTGAACAAATTGTATATATAATGGTGATGGAATACTTCTGTATTGTGAGGAATGATGAACAGGATGATTTCAGAAAAAGCTGGGATGACCTCTGTTAACTGAGGTAGAGTGAAATAAACAGGACCAAGAAAACACTGTACACAGTAGCAGCAATATCGTGGAATGATCAAATGTGATAAACTTAGTTACTATCAGCAATGCAATGATCTAGGACAATTTTGAGGGACTTATGGCAAAGAATGCTATCCATATCCCGAGAAAGAACTGTTGGAGTAGGAATACAAAATAAGGCATATGATTTATCACTTGTTTATTTGGGTGTATGTTTGGGGGTTTAGGATTTTGTAAGATAACTCACTTACAAAAATGAACAATATGGAAATATTTTTGTGATCATATAACTGAGATTTAATTGCTTGTCAGCTCCAGGAGGGAAGAGAGAAGGATGTAGGGAGACAATTTGGATCATATAACTTTGGGAAAACTTGTTATTACATGCAGTTGGTAAGCTGGAAGGAGAAGAAACTAGAGATGGGTATTGTGGCAGTTAAAATAGTGTTTGTCATAAACTATGATAATTAAAAGTTTGAAGACCTTAAACTGTAGTAAGGTAAAATAGTGGAAGATATAAATTGTAGTAGATATAAGAGTGGATGAGTAAATTGTGACCTCAGAAAATATGTTTTCACTACAATGTCTTGTTTCAAATCAAATATAAGGTGGTTGCCAGGGAAATATTCCCAATTATGAATATACCCAAGTCAACTGGGTTTTATAGAGAATTTAATTAATAATACAATGAGGAATTAAAGAAAGAGAGAAAAAATAAATAATGAGAAAGGGATAAGCAGGCCCTGGCCAGTCCTGGCCAACCCAGGCCTAAGCCCTAAGAGAAAAGATTAGTCAGTCCTTAATCACTCACCACAAGATCTGTCTAAGCAAGGAATCTAGTGACCCCAGGCCAGCTCCATCTCCGCTGACTTCAACAGCTCAATCCTGAATCTGAAATGTCCCCCGAGAGACTCTCCAGAGAGACCCTTCAAGGCAGCCTTTCCCAGCTGACTCTTCTAGAGACTGTTTTTTGTCTCCTTTTAAAGGGCATTTTTCCTTTGTCACCTCCCCTAAATTCTTACATCTACCAATCACAGTAGATGTTTTTCAAAGGACAGACCATTCTTAGTCCACACCTAAGAAGGTGTGGATTTTTGAGTAATTCACACCAGGAAAGCTCCTTGTAAATTCACAAGTTGTTTGACCTTTATAGATACTTAGCACCCTTTGTTATTATAAGTATGGGTTTAAGTACTTTCATTGTTCAGAAAAGAGTTCACAACTTTATCTTCCCTTAGGGCAGACTTAAGTAGGTGAAGTAGAGGTCTTCCCATTTCTGATCTAAGTAGAATTCTCACATTTTAGATCTAAGTAGCTTCATTGTTTAAAATGGGGAATGGTCTTAACAAAATGTTCTAAAGTAGAGTCTGAGAATTTTTTAACATTCACAAGTCTGAGAAATTTTAAGATTCACACTATTCATTCTTCTTTCAAGCCACACAATGATACCAAAGGGGAAAATGCATGGATCACCTCCTTGTAACATATACACATGCACACAAACACGCAAATATATATATATATATATATATGTGTGTGTGTGTGTGTGTGTGTGTGTGTGTGTGCATATATATATATGAAATATGTATAGTTACATATATATCTATTCTATATCTATACAATACAGATAAATATGATAAATATAGAGCGAGAAAGATAAGATAGCATGAGAGAAAAAGATACTGACAGAGAAAAGTCTGTCCATTAACTCTGCCTCAATAAAGATAATCTCTAATATAAAGCAGAAAGATTGTGTCCTCTCTTTTCTATGTACCTTCCTTAAGTTGCCCTTTTGTGATTTTCTCTGTATTAGGTTTATTTTCATTTGGATTCACTCATATAAGAATGGAAGACAGGGGAGTAGGAAAGAGGCTCATATTGACTCTGACATCACACTCTGGTCACAGGACAATTTTGGAGTCAATTTATATTGCTTCACAAGAACTGATTGTTAAATTTTCACTGTCAGCATTTATACCTCAGAAATTGTGAA